>NC_042617.1:378279068-379479068 GCF_901001135.1 Rhinatrema bivittatum
AATAAAGCAGAAACATGTGCAGTAGCATCTGTGATAAAAAAAAAAAAAGGAGAGTGGTTAGGCAAAATATTTACCACATCAAGTAGCAAAGTTGTGCAACTCATGGTATGTTATTGTGTCACACAATGCCGTAGTGCGTCTTGTATCATTTTATGTGTCACAGTAGGTTTTTTGTTTTATATTGCAGGTTTCCTATGGCTGCCTCTTTGAGGGTATTGTCAGGCATGGGAGAGAGTTTAGGAGAGGAGTTGAGATGGGATTTTGGGAGTTGGGAGTTTATTTCTTATAAGATTTATGAATTGCTTTCCAAAACTTACAATAAGTCTTTCCAAAGCAATGTACAGGAAAAGTATACAAATTAAAATAATGCAATTAAATAAACCATCAATTGATTAAAACCAATATTGGACTAGGGAAACTTTTGCTTAAAATTCTTAAAAGCTCTAGTTTGCGCTCAAAGTTCAGAAGACGTCAGCCAGGACTTTAATTTACAGTGAAAACTAGGGATGTGAATCGTTTTTTGACGATTTAAAAAAATCGTCAGATATTTTTTAAATTGTCAAAAATCGTTAGAGTCGCGATACAATATAAATTCCCCCGATTTATCGTGAAAAATCATAAATCGGGGTAGGAGGGGAGGGCGGGAAAACCGGCACACCAAAACAACCCCTAAACCACCCTGACCCTTTAAAACGAATCCCCACCCTCCCGAAACCCCCCCAAAATGTTTTAATTACCTGGTGGTCCAGCAGGGGGGGGTCCCGGCGCGATCTCCACTCTCGGGCCATCGGCGCCATTTTGGCTGCCACTAATATAATGGCGCCGATGGCCCGATAAAAAAAAAAACCCCACCCGACCCTTTAAAGTGACCCCTTTAGCCTCCTCCACCCTCCCGAACCCCCCCCCCCCCCAAACCTTTTAAAATTACCTAGTGGTCCAGTGGGGGCACGGGGAGCAATCTCCCACTCTCGGGCCATCGCCTGCCACTAATAAAAATGGCACCGATGGCCCTTTGCCCTTACCATGTGACAGGGTATCGGGCCATTGGCTGGCCCCTGTCACATGGTAGGAGCACTGGATGGCCGGCAGAGCCGGCACATTTGAGGAGGGCTCACATCAGGAAAATCAATGCCTTGCAGGTGCACATAGCTGCCCTAACATAGAGCCTTATCACCATTGACACCTCTGTCAACAACCGGACATCTGCTGGCATGCAAATCATTCAAAGATGAGATAGGCAATACATGGTCAGGCGAAGCCGAGGTCTAGGTCTGGAGATAGGCTGTAGTGTAGTCAGGCGAAGCGGATGTCTGAGTCTGGAGATAGGCTATAGCGTAGTCAGGCGAAGCAAAGTCAAAGTCCGTGTAATTAATCTGAAGCATAGACAGGGAAACAAGGAAACAGGAACCAGGAACAATGAGGATCAGGAACGTAGAGTAGATGAATCTCTTAGTAGCAACGAGTACTCGACCAACGAGGAGACCTGTTGCAAAGGCAACACTATGGAGCAGGGCCTAAGCTTAAATACTATGAAGAGGTTGACGTCATCATCTGGGGCTGCAGCCAGGTTCCCCCTGGTCCCTACTTAAGGATCAGCGATATGTGCGGATGCGCCTAGGGAGGGGCGTGGTGCGGGTAGTGGCATCTCTCCACCGGCCATGCGGAGAGGCCCGACGAGCAGTAGCAGCAGGACCAGGAACATGGCTGAGCCGGAGGCACTGGGGGAGGCCCGATGACGGAGCTGGCGGCCCACTGCTGCCAGCAAGGAGGAACCAGAGGCTAGAGTCCTTCTGGAAAGGTGAGGGGGCCGTGCGGTGGGTCTGCCGCAGATGGCACACGTAACAATAAGTTATTTTGAAATAATACAGAAGTTGTTTATTTAAAGACCTTAGCTGAGAAGTGGTCTCAAGACTTGGGCATAGAAATAATAGAAGATGATTTATTCATTTTTTTCTCATCTCTGTATCACCTAACTTCTGATATTTATGTCAGAGGAAAAAATTTCAACTTTTGCGTAGAACTATTTGGATAAAGTTTGAGGATACTGATTGGGTCTTTTTGCCACAGACCTTTGCAATAAATGTCAACAAGATTGGGTGCTTATGTGCATTTTTGTTTCCTGTGATTGGTTAAGACCTTTTTGGAAGGGAATTTAGACTAGATTGACACAGAGTCTGGAGCATCTAGTGGAGATATCAACTGTATTAGGCTTTTTGGGTCTTGAGGTACAGGAAGACAATTGTGGTGATATGGAGTAGGGATGTGAATCGTGTCCTCGATCGTCTTAACGATCGATTTCGGCTGGGAGGGGGAGGGAATCGTATTGTTGCCGTTTGGGGGGGGGTAAAATATCGTGAAAAATCGTGTGAAAAATCGTGAAAAATCGAAAAAATCGAAAAATCGAAAAATCGAAAAATCGCAAAACCGGCCATTAAAACCCCCTAAAACCCACCCCCGCCCCTTTAAATTTAATCCCCCACCCTCCCGAACCCCCCCCAAATGACTTAATAAACCTGCGGGTCCAGCGGCGGTCCGGAACGGCAGCGGTCCGGAACGGGCTCCTGCTCCTGAATCTTGTGTCTTCAGCCGGCGCCATTTTCCAAAATGGCGCCGAAAAATGGCGGCGGCCATAGACGAACACGATTGGACGGCAGGAGGTCCTTCCGGACCCCCGCTGGACTTTTGGCAAGTCTCGTGGGGGTCAGGAGGCCCCCCACAAGCTGGCCAAAAGTTCCTGGAGGTCCAGCGGGGGTCAGGGAGCGATTTCCCGCCGCGAATCGTTTTCGTACGGAAAATGGCGCCGGCAGGAGATCGACTGCAGGAGGTCGTTCAGCGAGGGTTCCGGCGCCTCGCTGAACAACCTCCTGCAGTCGATCTCCTGCCGGCGCCATTTTCCGTACGAAAACGATTCGCGGCAGGAAATCGCTCCCTGACCCCCGCTGGACCTCCAGGAACTTTTGGCCAGCTTGTGGGGGGCCTCCTGACCCCCACGAGACTTGCCAAAAGTCCATCGGGGGTCCGGAAGGACCTCCTGCCGTCCAATCGTGTTCGTCTATGGCCGCCGCCATTTTTCGGCGCCATTTTGGAAATGGCGCCGGCTGAAGACAACAAGATTCAGGAGCAGGAGCCCATTCCGGACCGCTGCCGTTCCGGACCGCCGCTGGACCCGCAGGTTATTTAAGTCATTTGGGGGGGGTTCGGGAGGGTGGGGGATTAATTTAAAGGGTCGGGGGTGGGTTTAGGGGGTTTTAGTGTGCCGGCTCACGATTCTAACGATTTATAACGATAAATCGAGAATCTCTATTGTATTGTGTTCCATAACGGTTTAAGACGATATTAAAATTATCGGACGATAATTTTAATCGTCCTAAAACGATTCACATCCCTAATATGGAGAGGTTGTCTATATTTGGCCTCTATTAGGTAAAAAAGCTATTCTAACACATTGGGCCAGACTCCCCTCCCAGTATTTCATTATGGGAACAGTTGATGGCTGCTTATTTTTACAATGATTTTTCAGACTTTACGCACTGGAAATCAGCAAAGGCAAGGCAAACTCCACATTTATGGACCAATTTTTGTAAACTTTGCAGGCAGAAACTCAATCTTTGATTGCAATGTTTACAGCATTACATACTTAAGCAAATATAGGTAGTATGTCTGATTTTGTGCATGGGTGTGTGTGGGGGAACTGACCAGCATGCAGGGGTATGGCGTATGGGGTGGAATGAATTGCTGTGTTTTGTGTTTATTTGGGGGGATCATATAAAATCAAAAGATGTATAGGATTCTTGTGTACCATTTGCTTAAAGACTGGTGTTATCCGATGTTCTAGTTGATCTTTGTTGCAGTTATTTGTATTGCGTGTACGTCTCTTGAATAAAGATTGTTTTAAAAAAATGTTTAAAAATTGATGAGAAAACCCCAATTTTGGAGCCCAAAAGAGGCTGCGATACTTCCTCTGTAGCCTTTAATGGTAAATGGATGACAAATAAAATAAATAAGCTTTAAACCAAAACAAAAATGTTTCCGCTGTGCACCCCTAATATTTTGTCCAAACACTTTTCACCTTCTAATCGACGTGCAGAATTGAAATTGGACTTGTGTTTTGTCTGCAGTTTTTGGTTTGTGAAATGACTGGAGTTCAGGTTGAAGTGCTAGATGAATCGGTGAAGGTCTGAGTGAACTGGTAGAAGTTTTGGTGAAATGGTGATTCCGAATACAGGCACAAGTAAGTATTTATAGAAGCAGAATACATGCATATCATAAAATACATCTGCCTCCGATTTTAATTGTAGATTATGATATGAGATTTGTTACACTTCTTAGGCATATAAAATATATAGGCATATTTATTTTTAATGACTGGAGAAAGTATATGTGTTCTTGCATTACAAATGTACATGTATACTGAAGATTATGCATGTACTTTGAGACAGAAATAAGCAGCATTTTATGAACTGTCTGGCTTCTGCTTTTGGGCATGGAGGCACATAGGGAGGGTCAATAGACCATGCCAGATCCCATGACCTCCCAGGGTTCCTACCCAGGAGGGAAAGGTCAAGTTTTCAAGGCCTTTAGGATTTTATTCTCTAGGGACTCTTCTGCACATCACTCCAGTCACTCCAAGAAATCAGTTTTGGTGTTCAAAAATGAAAATCTTTACTATAAACTGGTGGCAGGAAAATAAAATCCAAAATAGCATACCAATTGATAATGCACTCCAGCAACAGAAAGTACAGTCTCTTTTCAAACACTCTTCCCAAACAGGTCAGCTCTTAGGCAATGTACCCTTCCACCCTGGGCCCTCCCAATACCTTTTTGGGTGGTAGATAGATACTCTTCTCCTCTGTTCCTCACTCTCACTGTTAGCAGAGCTTCTTGCTGATTTATTTGGTCAGTAGCAGTTCTGTGGATTTTCCCAAACAGGTCCTCTCTCCTCTGACACCACCTTGGTATACTCATCCAGTCTTCTGAAGAATCCCCTTCTCCCTTGGATCTCCTCAGATTCGCTTCTTCTTTCAGGAAGTGCTGATTCAGTACGCTCTAGCTTCCCAGATGGTCTCCCTTCTGAAATCCTTTCTTACACTAAGGTCTGGCCAACCTCTCCCCAGGTCACCTTCACTGAGCAGGAGTGCTTCTCCATCTCTCTTTTTCCCTGAACCTTCCCTGTGGAGGATAGGCCTTCTGACACAACTCTGTGAAGAGATAGCACCCCAACAGGACTTCAGATATTGGATTTCCCTCTCCTTCTGCCTACTGCATCATATGGGTGCAGTACTTTTATACATCCTCTCAACCCCTCCCAATGGGGAGCGGTACACTACCTTAACTCACTGTCACTATACTAACATCACTTTAGTGACAAGGTCTGGCTGAGACCTCTGACACACACAAAAGGCACTCAGACCAACCAAAGTCACTGTTTCCATTTTTGTAGATGGGAGAGCTACTTTTAGGGGCAAAATTGAGCTCCCTGTCCCATCCACACACCCACTTACATGTGCAAATGGTGTGCCATGAATAGTTTAGAAAGTTGGGTTTCAAACGTTTATGAATTATTGGAGGGATCTCAAGAAAATGTTGTATCTAGATTCTAGAGAGTCACTCCTAGTTTCTTTTGCTCTGGCAGTGGGGAGGGATTTGGTGCTTTGTAGATTGAGAATATAAATGTACACTTTTATGATGACAAGATAAAAGCATTTCCAGATATTTCTAATGTTACTGAAACTAATAAGAAAAAATTCCTAAAACTATGTCAACATGTAATTTCAAATGGGGAGGAGGAGCAGGGTGATTATTTTTAAAGTTTCCATGTAAGTGCATTTTGAAATACCAAGAGAATAAGTAAGTCTTTTTTGAGCCTGCACTGCTGGAAAATTTCCTTAAGACTAATGCCTCTGTTGTTTGCTAAAAGGAATTACTCTTTTCCAGGAAGCCTTGTCTAGTGAATAAAACAACCAATAACAGAGTTTGATGGAATGATGATAATAAGGTGTTTAGAACCTTTTTCCTTGGCAGTTTTCTTTCTTTTATAAATTTTATTTATCGCTTCATGGATTTATTTTATTTTCCTTATTATTATTTTCTTTATGTGTATTTCATTTCAATGTGTGACAGTAAAAATAAATTAAAAAAAAATAATGTTATATAAAAGATATAAAAATCTAGCACTTGTACAAATGAATTTCACAAGTTTTCTGTGTGCCTTTAATCTTAGTTTCCATATCTACATTCTAATATTTATGTTTTAATCAGTCTTTAATGTTAACCATTTTATTTATCCTTGTTATTTGTAGGGGAGTATACAACAATAGGAACTGATGTCTGCAGTGTAAATGCCTCCAGGAGATTAACATGTTGCCAAAATAATGTAGCAGAATTAAAATATACATGCTTCTATGATTAAATGGAGAATTAATCAGCAATAAAAATATCCTGAAGATCTGCATAGCTATATAACAATATATTGTTATTACTCCCTGGAAAGATTGCAGCTTTGTAGGTTCTAAACAAAACTGGATTAGTTTGAGGTTGTGAAACAATATTCCGGTGCTTCGAGGCACTATGGTTCAAAAAATGTTTTGAAACATGAGTGCCACACTCCCGTCACTGACTCTGTGTGCGTGACCTTGCTCATCTCATGTTGTAGCCGATTGCTAATTCACATTAACATCTGCTGTTAACTAGTGTTAAAGGCCAATTTAAATGCGAATGTTATCTGTAGATTTAATATTCAACTCACTAGAGGGCATAGATTGCTTAGTGTATCTGATGTTAAATCTGGATTTGTGCAGCAGATGATGCTAGTGTGTTTCTACCTAGGGCTGAAATCTCCCAAAAAAAAGTTGCACATGAAGTCATTGAGCATCGTATTGAATTTTAGTGCTGGCGGGAAAGAAGGGAGGCATGTTCCATCCTGCCTCTGATTTGTGGTTTGAGGACCACTGAGTCAGTAGGCCAGCAGGGGCCCAGGGGAAGGTGCCCCTTGAACAAGATGCATTAGGGGGATGGGGTGGCAGGAATCAAGCCAACAGGGCTTTGGTTGGGAATCAGGCTGCTGGGGTAGGGGTAGAAACACTTGCGATGAAATAGAAAATATAGACGATATTTCCTATTTTGTCGCGGTTCGAGGGGTCCCCGAAATGATAGGGAAACCCACAAAATTCCGTGTGGTTTCCTTATCATTTTGGGGGGGGGGGGGAGAGAAAGGGCACACACAAAAAAAAACAACCCCCAAACCCCCCCCACCCCTTCAGATTTAATTATTTACAATCCCCCACCCTCCCGACCCCCCAAAAACTTGCCTAAAGACCCTGGTGGTCCAGCAGGGGTCCCAGGTGCGATCTCCCCCTCTAGGGCCATTGGCTGCCACTAATCAAAATGGTGCCGATGGCCCTTTGCCCTTAGCATGTGACAGGGGCTATCGGTGCCATTGGCCAGCCCCTGTCACATGGTAGGAGCAATGGATGGCCCGCACCATTTTTTAAGATGGTGCCAGCCATCCATTGCTCCTATCATGTGACAGAGGCTGGCCAATGGCACTGATAGCCCCTATCACATTAACAATTGACTGCATCTTCCCTGTACCTTCATTTCATCCACTCATTGAGACTCCGGAGCTCTGCCTGCCTCTGGGGACCACAAGTGTACATAAAGGCAACAGTTCTTTAGATAAAATATTGCTGATTGCGAAATCTGCAATGGGGGCATATCAGTTCTGCCGTAGCTGCATGACAGGTCTCCACTACATAACATAAGGTGTTTTAAATTAAGATGGCCTCTACTTGATACTTCACATTTTTACGTATACAGCCCCTGAGGCAGCCACTTATTAGGTGGCGAAACCTGGCCAGAGTCGGGCAATTTTAATATGTCTCCACTACAATAAAGCTTTTTAAAGGACATCTGGCATCTATTTCTTCTTGTTTTACCCTCATGGCTTTCATAGATCGCCTTCTTCATTGTTTCTTAGGAACAAACAAGACAAGAAAGGGCAAGTCAGGGAGAGGCAAGGCAAGGAAACAGGCAAGGCAAGACAAGCCCAGAGACAGTGAAAACAACACATATTGCAAGGCAGATGCTGAGGCATGGAGGGAAGTATGACTAGGATTAAATACCCAGCCACATGATATTATTAGGAGGTGCTGCTGCAGGGCTTTCCTGCCACAGGGCCTTCATAGGCTGGTGCATACCTAGGAGCAGCATCAGTGGATCAGAGGGAAGCAGAGAATGGTGGTGTCCTGGCATGCTGGGTGAGTGTGGCTGGTCACAGGGCCATCCTGCGACTGGTCAGGCATTACACAAGGGCCTGATAGACTGGAGTTGACACTGCTCTACTATTTCCCTGAAGGTCTCCTCTATATACATCTCTGTCTGCCTCAGTTCCTCTGGGTCTGCCATTCTAAGCTGTAGAGATTGGATTCGTTTTCTGCAAACCAGTAGCTCTTTGCACCAGGTGCTCACATACAGCCTCTAATCAACAGATAGATAATTATACATCTCATTGCTGGAATTCTATCTGCATCTTAATTTGTTGAGTTGATAAAGTCTTAAAGGCTGATTTAGTGTTGTTATATGTGATTAGGGTTTTTAAAATTAATTTATTAGGTCTCTTTTTTTAAAAACTATGGGCCTCATTTTCTAGAGTATCGCAGGCCTGCGATACTTTAGAAGCTGAGGGGCGGGGGGCCGAAATGGGGGGCGGGCCTGTGCTAGCTGGCAGCGATCGCATCATCGCGGTGCAATCGCTGCGGTTTCGCACCCAATAGCACCACCATAGGAGGTGTAGCTATTGGAAGCGAAATAGGCAGCGAAAAGGCACCTACCTTTTCGCTGTCCGCGGCGTCGGCGCAGAGTTGGTCCCGGTGACATCCCGACTCCTCCTCTTCCGGGGCCGACTCCGCCCCGACTCTGCCCCCATCCCGGTATGGCACGTGATAAGGGACTTTTAAGCGTCCCTTATCACATGCGAGCGGCTTGGAAAATGAGGCCCTATGATTCTTAAATTTGATAAATAGGTTGTTGTGGGCATGGACTTTTGGACTAAGATAAAATTGGTGCAACCTGCAGGGAGAAGCCCTGCAGGTCCCTACTGTTGGTAAGTGGACAGGGACTGGGCAGAGGCCCAACTTGAGGTTCACCTTTACCAGCATGGCGGCATGTATGCGTGTATCCCAGTGGCTTTTCAAATCTGCTTGGCGTGCTGGCCTGACATATTCACGCATCCCTTTATTGATGGGTACATCCTTACCCCTCTGGTTCTTCATCCTGCACTCCCCCCAGTTGACCCAGACACTTCACCCAGTTGTTATAAGCCTAAAGTGAGTTTTTCTCAGACTTATACTTCTATAGAGCAGAAGTAACTAAGTGTGGCTAACAGCCCGATGCGTGCTGTGGGTCTGGGATTCAAAATCTGTAATTCATGCGTAAATGTGGCTCTTTTCCGTTAATGCGCCTGATATGCCCTAAATCTGCCCCTTCTTTTCTGTACATGCAGTGCTTGCACACATGTAATTGGGTCATTTAAAAATATGAGTTTTCATGTTTGACCCAGATACTCACGTATATGGGCCTTTTAACGCCAGGGGTGGGGTTTAGGAGGATTTGCACTTTCTTTTTTTAACTCTTTATTTATAATTTTCCAGAAAGGTACAATAAAAATATTGACTGTCCGTAAGTACAACTATTAATACTTGGAACAAATTACAACTAGAACATTTACCAAATTTGTACTTCAATATACAAGTTGTTAATTAGCCTACAAGGGGAGGAGTAATTACCAAGGAAAATATTAACAAAATACCCAAAACAAACATTTTAAGGGTTTCCAAAACTTTCATCATGGACTGAGGTAGTCAAAATTGGAGAGACCCGATTAATAAGAAAAAAATCTAATTGTGAGGAATGTAGAAAACATAATTGTTACCTTTATAATTTATAGAGCATTACATGGAAATTTTAGCAAGAAGGTTCCTCTAATAGTAATCACTCCCTGTTTATAACTAGAAAAACCTTTCACCTCTGTTGCGTTTCTTTGATAACATCAGAAAAAAATAGAAATCTGGTTGACCAAGAAAGGACCTATCCCTGAGATGAAAAAAAAGTCTCGAGATCCAGTGCTTATCTTTTTCACAGGCATAAGTAACAATTAGAGTAGATCTTTCCAAACCTTCAGAGCTAGAATGCTCCAAAAAGTAAGAAAGATCTAAGTCGGGAGGTGGAACATTCAACTGAGGTTTAGAAATAGTAGCAGGTGTAGCAGCTGAGGGCATGTAAACAATGTTTCAATAGATGGAATATACTCTTTAGAAACTTTTAAAAATTCAAGATAGAATTTTCTCAGTCGCTTCATAGGGGACAATAGGAAAAGTGAGGTACCTAAGATTGCACCTACACATATAGTTACCCATATTCTCTATCTTATGATATAAAATTTGACTGCCCTTAGTAAAGGAAAAATGAGAATTCTGTAAAGAATCCCATTTCTGATGAAAATCTCTTAATTACCTTCTATTTCAACAAACATCTGAGAATGCTCTTTAACTTCTTAGAAAGGCCCCCCCCCCCCAATGACCCCCAACATAGCATCAATTTTTTTGGAAACATTTTTCTCCGAAGTAACTATCACAGTCCAGAGAGCGTAACAACTGCAGGCTTAGAGAGGGTAGCACCAGCTACCCCACCCTCAATACCTATTCCAGCAGAGACAGATTAGATTTCTCCTGCTGATGGGGACCCCCTGCCTGGGAAGGAAGAGGGAAGCCCAACACATGCACCCTCTTGTCCACCCCGGTCCCCATGTAGGCAGAGGAAATAGCCTGCGGTAAGGAAGGCCCATCAGGGCTGAGTGAGATCACAAGTTTCACTGGGAACGGGAGTTGAAGCCCCCAAGTTCCTCTTGGCCCCCTTCCACCTGGGATCGCATAAAGGAATCCAACGTTGTCTGAGTTAAAGAAGCAGGAACTTCTGATGCAGATAGGAACACTTGAATGATACCTTTACTCTTCTTGCCCATCTCAAAGCTTGTTCCAAAGAAAACAACTGCTCGCTGAAAAATCAGTGATAAGAGGCACACCCTTGATGCATGGCTTAAGCACGCAGCAGTCGCTGTCCTTTTGGCTCCCAGCAGTCCTTGAATGACATAGAGAGGGCGGGACCAACCTCGGGAATCTAGGGTCAGCATTGCCAGGTCCAGCAGCCCAGACTCCCCCTCTGGATGCAGCAGTCGCTGTCCTCTTGTGCTCCCAGCAGTCCTCGAATGACATAGGAGGGCGGGACCAACCTCGGGAATCTAGGGTCCAGCATTGCCAGGTCCAGCAGGCTGGACTCCCTCCCCCGGGGTTTGCACTTAACGTGCTTGCTTTTCCATTTACAAAAGTGAACATGCTAAACATTCCTATGCACATTATAGCAGGTGTAATTGCATGTGGGTAATTTTGATGGGATAATTTTCAAAGACCTTACATTCATGGTTTGTTTTGAAAATTGGTATAACTTGCGCATGTATTTTTCATCTAATTTATGTGGGCTATTACACAATTACTCCCATTGTGCATAGATAAAGGAGGGTAAAGGGGGAAGCCAAGAAAGCAACAATAAGTTTACAATGAACGACAGCAAGTCTGTGATGGTTGTGAGGTTTTTATTTTATTATTTTGAAAACCTGCCATCTTTTTATAGAGAGATGGGCCCTACAGGATGCAACTTTACAGGCTGTCAAGTATTTGCCCGCTCGTGTTTCAGAACCTGGATTTACTTTTGTCTTACACTTGGGCACCATCTCAACTGTAGATGTAGCAGCTTCAAGAATTGAATTAAAATAATTTTCATAACACTCGCTCAGATGGTGAAAGACAAATTGATTTCTTAAAATACTTGCTTCTTTCTAGCTCAAAGCAGCACTACAATTATGAATTAATTTTCTTTGAAATAGCAGCAATTTGAACACCTTCTTGAGGTTATATCTTTCCTCCTCTCTTCTCTGTTTTTTGGTTTTTTTTTTTATCTGTTGCTGTTACCCTACAAGTGGCTCTCTCTTCTTAATATTGTTTATCCACTGAAGACTGCCTCTGGGATTTACCGGAAACTTCTCAGTATGTGCAAATCTTTGTTATCTCTGCAGCTGGCTGTTTCACTTCCATCTCTTGGGAAGTCTGACACTTTCTCCAAAAGCTTTCACACATCAAATAGCATTTCTTGCAGAAGGAACACTGCAAGGGATCCTAAAATTGATGCTGATGCAGATCTTTCTTTTTCAAGTGCATAGGGAGAAAGGAAACGATATGCCCCAGCATTCATAAACAATGATTTTGTGTTTCATGAATGCATACTTTGCAGTTTCCTTGTCAGATTTGCTCTTCTTCTGGCAAACATTAAGAGGGCATTAAGAGTCGCCTAGGTGCACAGTTTGTGGCTCCCTTGTATCCATGGATCTTATACCAAATTTTCAAAAGGAAAGTACACATGAGCTGTCCCCTTGAAATTTGCCATGGGTACAAAGTACCAGTGGGTTTCTTCCAGATAATAAATGACATGAATTTGAAAATACAATCTACATGGATTATTTTCTCATCTTGCTCCCTTAATGCCTCCCTTAAATATGGCTAAACATCCATGCATTTTGAAATAATATGTGTACTTTTTGCTGCATTTGGAGTGGGAGAAAATTTTAAAAACCTACATTCTACTCAGGTAAATAGGGTTTTTTTTTTACCTTTGTAAATGCCTTTGAAAGTTGTCATCTCAGGGGTCTAACTGTAAAGGATTAACATTCGTTAAATAGCTGCACTGATGTGTTAACATGTGTTAATGGTAACGCACATTCTTGCATTTCCTTTAATACAGAAAAAATCCCCATAACATGCAAAAAATATTTTGTCACATGCAAATTCATGTAAAACAGCTCATTTATTAAAATGAGTGAACAGAAATCACCTTAAGCCACATGATTTTCATTATTCTCCTTCCTCTCTCCCCCCATCTCCCCTCATCTCCCTTGATAAGAAGGGGCAGAAGAGGAAGAAAAGGAGAGAGAAAGACTGAGAGCAAGCAGATGAGAGCAAAAAAGCCTGCATAATATATTCCTAAATTTTTTCAGTCTTTCCAAGACTGAGAGGATCTTTAGGTACCCCTTTGAGTTCAGAGGCGTTCAGATATCCTTTGAGTTCAGATGCTTATATAAAGATCTCAATGATGACCTAGATCCTCTGAAGGTCAAGTCTCATGCCATATATAAACTTCTCAAGCACTTATGCTCTGAGTATTTCCAAAGTACTGTTTGCTGTAGTTATGCAATGGAACAACTCACTTTCTCCAGATATTCTATTGATGCTACAAGGCATGCAAAGATAGGTTACTATTTATAGCAAATATCCTAATCAGAGGCCACAATAGGAGGACTTTAAGGAATTTCCATACTTTAGCCAATGTAATTAACATGCTAGAAACTTTCAGTTGTAAACGTGTCACAAAGATGACACCACATGAAATGAAAAGGTCTTCCAGAACAATGAATTATTATTCCCTAATCTGCAGGTGGCTGTTATGCACACATTAATATTTTGGATGTTGTTGCCAGTTATCGGGGTTCAATCACACTTTCTTTATCCTGCATCACTCTATCCTCTTCCATAAGTTGTAGGAGAGCTGGTACAGCATAGGTTGGCTGCTTAATGAATATTCTTCCTTTACCCAACCCTGAACTCATACGTACCACATTTTACATGCTTACCAGGGTTAACCCCATATATGCCAAATACCAAAACAGAACAAAGGGAATGTTCCTAGTGAGAGCCACTCCATAATAAGGACACCTATCGTGGCACCCATTAAGCATGGCCAGGGGGGCAGGGACAACTCCCATTCCTATGATGCTAATTGTCATATCAGCTACATGCAAAGTTCATCTCTAGGATTAGACAATACTGTTCCTCACTCAGGCTCCTCATTCCTGATGTTTTCTGAAGTCCAACAATTTAAAATGCTATTACCGGTTTTTAAGTCATTAAAGGAAGCAGGTTAAATTGTACCGAGGAGGCTGTTAAGTGAATATGTTCTGGTGAAAGCATTCTAATCAGCTGAGAAGTCATTCTTGACACTTCCTTCTTTTAAGGAGATTTGTTGACAAACTACATGGAATGGAGCATTTTCTGAGTTGGATCTCACAGAGCGGAATAACTTTCTACTTGTTTTAAGGAAGAATTAGAGGTGCTATAGTTGTGAAGAATTTCCCTTTTATTTTCTCTGGCTTTTTTTTTCTGGTAATTATCTTTGGTATGGGAATAGATTTGTATAATTTTAAAGCATTTTAGGATTTAACCTGTATTTTATATATGTATTATTTGTATTTGTGTAGAATGTCACTTTTATGTTACACTTGCCACCTGAGGACAAGCCCGCACGCAGCTCACTCTCCCCGACGCCATGCTGCCTGTTGCTGGCTTGACCTGAAATGCCACTTTCATTCTCACATGATGCTGCTCCTGTTTTTAGCATGGCCTGAATCGCCACCGGTCTGAATTGCCTTGTGGCTGCGAGGCCTCACCAATGCTGCCACATCTTCATGTGGCCAGGAACGCTGCTGACGCTGTCTTCTTTGTGGCCTGGGCCACTGATTTCCTCTCTGATACCGGCGACCTCTAGAAGTGCACACCTCTGCCTTGGATTTAATGGGACCATAGTGGAAAGAGCCCTTTCTGATGATGTCATGCTGCAGCCGTATAAAGGGCTCTTCAGTCTGCTGTTCCTTGCCTTTGCAAGGAGTGGCTTCGCTCCTGGAGGTCCTGTTCTTGATCTTTGCTTTTTCTAGGTTTCTTACTCTTTGTTTGGCGCTCCACCATGTTCCATGTTCCATGTTCCTGATATCTCACAGGTTCCTGGTTCCTGTCTTCAGAGTATTCAGTCCTGAGTCCCAGTCTTTCCCTCTGTTCCTGAGTTCAAGACTTCATTCCCGTGTTCCATATCTGTTCCTGGTCCCTGAGTCTTCATCTTATTCCCAAGTCCAGAGCCTTCTAAGTCTTTGGAGCCCTGCATCCAAGTCCTGCATTTGATGTGGACCATGATCAGCCCACAGTGGGCTATGTAGGCTGCACCACTAACCAAGTATTGGGACCAAGTCTTCTAAGTCCAAGGAGTTCTGTGCCTCATCTCCAGAGTCCATGTCTTCATTTCCTGAGGTTGAGTCCAGGTCTCCGGCTTTAATTTAACCTCAAGTATTCATCTCCACTTCAAGTTCTAGTCTTCAGTTTCTGAGTTCAAATTGTCATCTCTAGTGTTCCAGAGTTCCTATTCTTTGTCCTAGCCAAGTCTCTGAGTTTCCTTGTGAGCCAGTGCATGATCCGTGACCAGCCATGGCGGCTGTGTAGGATGCATTGCGACACAATTCTGAATCAAAGTCTTCAAGTCCATTTCCACTGGTTCAAATCATCTGTGTCCATCCTTGTTTTCCAAGTTCCAAGTCTCAAGTCTGAATTCCTAGCCTTTCCTGTTCTCTTCACGTGGAGCTTGCCTAGTCAATGGATCTCCTTGTTCTTAGGCTTGTTCCTTGTTCCTTGTCTAGATTCCTGTCTTCAGTTTTTATGGATTCCTTGTCAAGTCTGGACTTTCCTCTCAAGTCTAGTTCCAAGTCTTTAGTACTTTTATCTAAGTTTCAAGTCTTCAGTACCTTTGTCATGTCCATGTCTCAGGTCATCTTCTGTCCTCAGCCTCCATCCTGATGTTAAAGCCATTCCTAAGCAACAAGTTTGAAAGGGCTTTTGGGTGGCCGAAGGGTTACCTCAGAGAACAGCATTACATTACTGGATCTCATTCCTGAGTGTGCAGGTTCAGTGGAGGCATGAGTGCACCAAGTCTCCAAGTGTTCCAAATTTCCAAGTGTTCCAAGTGCTTCTAAGCTTCAGCCTAGCCCATGCCCAGATGCCCTTGCCTACTGTTATTATTTGTAAGGGTTTTGGGTGGATCCCTGTATCTGTGGCAGGTGACTATGCCCACAGGGGGAAATCCCATGAGGGGCCACAGGTCAGGCTCAGCATAGGAGACACACACACACTAGTTCTTTTATTATACAGGATTGGTGAACCACCAGAGGTGGCAGTAGTGAGCTGGAAAGTAGCCCGGTTGGGCTTGTAGTTCCTCAGGCTCTGGAACAGCGATCCCACAATAGCTAGCAATCGCGTAGGCCTTTTGTATCCTGGATGCATGATGTCATCACAGGGGAACGCCCCTGAGGTTCGCGCCACTGAAGGTACTTGAAGCAGGGTTGCGCGGCACGCTCGCCCTAAGGCAGCTGAAACAGCATGGCGGGAGGCAGCACCCAAGCCAGTCTGGGGATGCCGGAGAGGACGGCAGGCAGACGCCGCGACAGCCAAACGTCCATGAACCGCAAGAGAAATTGCCAGAGAGGTAAGGAGGGCAGAGTGGAGATGTCGGGCAGCGACAGTCGTAACAGTATCCCCCTTCAAAGGGCGGTCTCCTCTTCGGGTACCAATCTTTGGTTTAGAAGGATGCGCAAGGTGAAATTGACAGAGCATCTCTTTGTCAAGGATGTTGGTCTGAGGCTCCCAAGATAGAAGGTATTCAAGTGCTTTGCCTTGTCTTCGGACATCAAGTATCTCTTCAACCTTGTATTCTAGGTTATCTTCTGTGTTGATAACAGGTGGTACCTGAGTCTTGGAAGTAAATTCGCTGAGAATGAGAGGATTTAAAAGTGAAACATGGAAAGCGTTATGGATGTTGAGTCCAGGTGGTAGCTTCAGACTATAGGTGATGTTGCCAAGACGTCGGAGGATTGGAAATGGTCCAACGTAGCGAGGAGCGAACCGAGTGGAGGGTAGCTTCAGTCTGAGGTGTTTGGTAGATAGCCAGACTTTATCTCCAGGTTTGAAGACTGGCGCTTGCGAATGGTGAGCATCATAGTACTTCTTAGCACGGTCACTTGCTTTATTCAGCATGTCCTTTGTCTGAACCCACAAATTATGGATTTCATCAGCAGTAGCTTGAGCTGCTGGGGACGTCACTGAGAGCTTCAGTGGAAGTGGCGGTGTTGGAGAATGTCTATATACCACTTCAAAAGGTATTGATCCAGTTGATGTTGCTGGATGAGAGTTGATGGTGAATTCAGCCCATGGTAGCAGTTCGGCTCAGTTATTCTGATGGGAACTGATGTAGGCACAAATGAACTGCTTCAAAGTTCTATTCATCTGTTGTTTGGCCATTTGATTGCAGATGGTAGGCTGAAGTGTAGTCTAGAGAGATGTCAAATAACTTACACAAGGCCCTCCAGAGTCGTGCCATGAATTGTGAACCACGGTCAGAGACAATGTGACTAGGTAGGCCGTGAAGGCGAAATATGTGCAATATGAAGAGCTTCGCAAGCTCGAAGACTGAGGGTAAGCCAGGAAGCACTATGAAGTGGGCCATCTTGCTGAAGCGATCAACTGTTACCCAGATGGTATTCATTCCTCCGGAAGGGGGTAAATCGACTACAAAATCAGTAGCGATGTGTGACCAGAGCTGTTCCGGAACTGGCAGAGGTTGCAGCAGACCCCACGGGACCAGAATCAGGTTTGTTCTTGGCACAATTTGTACAGGATGCCACATAGGAATAGGAATCCTTCTTGATCGTAGGCCACCAATACAACTTTTGTATTTTGAGTAGGGTACGGCGTTGACCAGGATGGCAAGCCAGCTTGGAATCGTGCGCCCAAAAAAGCACCTTCTTCCTGAGGTGTTTTGGAACGATGGTCTTACCAGCGAGCAGAGAATGGGTAGTCACCAAGATGACTTTCTTCGGATCAATTATGTGCTGAGGTTCTTCGGGCACATCCTTCGAGAGAAAGGAGCGTGACAAGGCATCTGCTCTGGTATTTCTGTCTCCAGGGCGATACTTAAGCACAAAGTTGAAACGATTAAAAAATAAGGACCATCTGGCTTGTCTGTTGTTAAGATGTTGTGCGTGGTGGAGATACTCTAGATTTTTGTGGTCCATGAATATGGTTATTTGATGTTGAGCACCTTTGAGCCAGGGCCGCCATTCCTCGAATACAAGATTTATTGCCAAGAGCTCTTTATTGCCAATCCCATAGTTCTTCTCGGCCGGGGAGAATCATCGTGAGAAGAGGGAACAGGGACGTAAGGCTTTCGAGTCTCCTGTCTGGCTCAATATGATCCCCACGCTGACAACTGAAGCATCAACTTCAACGATAAAGGGCTTGTTGGGGTCAGGATGTCTCAAGCATGGTTCCTTGGAGAAGGTAGTCTTCAGATTCTTGAAAGCAGAAATGGCCTCTGCTGACCATTTTGAAGCGTTTGCACCATTGCGGGTCATAGCGGTCAAGGGTACTGTTAAAGAAGAGTAGTTCTTTATGAAGCTTCTATAACAGTTGGTGAACCCCAGGAATCTTCTCAGGGCCTTCAGGCTGGTAGTTTGGGACCAGTTTTTGATACTCTCAAGTTTGTGAGGATCTATCTGGAAACCTTCTTTAGACACAATATAGCCAAGGAAAGGCACTGAGTCTTTGTGGAATTCGCACTTAGAAAGTTTTGTGTAAATCCGGTGTTCACGGAGTCGGCGGAGTACTTGTTTGACATCTTCAATGTGAGTGGGCAGGTCCTGGGAGAAGATTAGGATATCATGCAGGTAGACTACAATACTCTTGTACAGCAGATCCCGCAAGATGTCGTTCATGTTCTGAAATATGGCGGGTGCGTTGCACAGGCCGAAGGGCATCACTAAGTACTTGAAGTGGCTGTCTCGAGTGTTGAAGGCTGTTTTCCATTCATCACCATTACGAATGCGAACTAAGTTGTAGGCCCCCTTCAGGTCGAATTTTGAAAATATCTTGGCCCCTTGAAGCCGGTCAAACAGCTCCGAGATTAAAGGCAAGGGGTAGTGGTCTTTAATCGTGATCTCGTTCAGACCTCGGTAATTGATACATGGACGTTGGGTACCCTCTTTCTTCCCCACAAAGAAAAAGCCTGCACCGGCTGGAGACTTCAATGGTCTGATAAACCCCTTCTGAAGGTTCTCTTCAATGTATTTGGACATTGCCTTGTTCTCAATTGCTGAGAGAGGATTGACATGTCCTTTAGGAGGTTCAGTATTGGGTTTCAGTCTTATGGCACAGTCATAGGAACTATGCGGAGGAAGAATATCAGCCACTTCTTTGGAGAACACATCCCCATAGGATGCGTATTGGGGCGGCAGTCCTGGCATCGCCAGAGTCGTAGGCATGCAGATGACAGGAACAATCTCCTTAAGGCACCTCCCATGACAATCTGGGCTCCAGCGGGAGAGTTCCAAGGATGCCCAGTCAAATTGGGGTTGGTGCACTTGCAACCAGGGTAACCCCAGGATGATAGGGTGCAATGCCTTTTCCAACACAAAGAAGGGAAGCAATTCCGTATGGAGAGCTCCGGTGTGGAGAGTCACTGGTAAGGTTTGGCAAGTCATGTCGCCCGGTAAGGGCTCTCCATGGATGGAGGATAGAAGTAGCGGAACTTTCAAACTGATGAAGGGAATCCTCAGGTGTTCCACTAAACGTTGGAGAATAAAGTTGCCTCCTGCCCCTGAATCCACAAGGGCAAGACTTTGAACCGTGGACGGTCCGCAGGTCAAGGAGACTGGGCGAGAGAGTGGAGGAGAGGGCATAGTGAGGCCTAAGAACAGTCCTCCTGCAGGCCTTAGGCCCGTCCATTTTCCGGAAGAATCGGTCATGTAGGGACATCGTGGCTGGACTGACCACAGTACATTCAAAGACCGTGCCTCTTCCGAAATCTTCTCTCTTTGGAAGTCAAATGCCGGTGACCAAGTTGCATTGGTTCATCTTCACTGGCAGCAGGAATTACTGGAACCATCTGAGGTGCAGGTTTAGCACTACGCTGTTTCAACCCAGGTATATTATTAGGCTGGAGTTCCTTCACCTTGTCACGAAGCCGGTGATCGATCTGAGTGGCCAAAGCCACTAGTTCGTCCAGCGAGTCAGGTGTTTCGCGAGCAGCCAGCTAATCTTTTAAACAGGTATCCAGACATCTGAAGAAAAGGGTCTTTAGGCATTTAGGGTCCCAGCAGAGTTCTGTAGCAAGAGTTTTAATCTCTATCGCAAAATCAGCCAGTGGTCTGTGGCCTTGCTTCAGGTCCACCAAAGTAGAGCTGGCAATGGTAACTCGAGCAGGATCATTGAAAACTGATTTAAATATGTCCAGAAATCCATCTATGTCCTGCAATATAGGATCCTTGCTTTCCCACAGGGTAGACGCCCAAGACAAGGCCCTTCCATCCAGATAAGAAAGGATATAGGTAGTCTTGGAAAAAGCTGTAGGGAACTGAGAAGACTGTAGAGCAAAATGCATGCAGCACTGGTTTAAAAAGCCCCTGGTCTTCTGAATCTCTCCCGAGAAATGAACTGGAGCCTCCAGCGGTACAGCAGTCTAAAGTTACCTCCTTTAACTGACCTTCATTGCTGGAAGCAGTGCCTTGGGTCTTCTGTGTGTGCAGCTGATGAAACGCTGAAGTGAGTTTCTCCAAAGCGTCCTGCTGCTCCGAAATGTGCAGGGCCAGGCCCGATATGGCCTGCAGGGTATTGAGCTTGCCGGATCCATGGAGTTAGTAATCTATTATTATTTGTAAAGGTTTGGGTGGATACCTGGACCTGTGGCAGGTGACCATGCCCACGGGGGGAAGTCCCGTGAGGGGCCACAGGTCAGGCTCAGCGTAGGAGACACACATACAACTAGTTCTTTTATTATACAGGATTGGTGAACCACCAGAGGTGGTAGTAGTGAGCTGGAAAGTAGCCCAGTTGGGCTTGTAGTCCCTCAGGCTCTGGAACAGCGATCCCACAAAGGCTGTGCTATAATAGAGAGAACTGATATTGTGAGTAGTAGCAGGATATGCAGAGTTCAGGAATAGAGCCTCGTTGATAATGTATTCATGCAGCGGTCTCTCAGTGAGGAGCACAGGAGCTGGAGTAAAGGCAGGCCCTCGAGGGGCGAGTACCTGGTTCCAGGGAATAGCTCTGAGAGATAGAGGTGGTAACTCACAGATGTTATAGGCAGCGGTGTCTTCCTAGCAGAAGTGGAGTCCAAGTAGCGAATCCAGGAACATGGGCCCTCGAGGAGCAAGTACCGGTTCCAGACTGCAACCTGAAAGATAAGAAAGAGAGAGAGGCCCCCAAGGACCGGGTACCCCAAATAGAGAGGTCCAAAGGAGGCAGAGTTGCAAGGTATAGAGAGCGAATCCCATCCATGAGGAAACCTTTGCTAACTCGATTAGCTAGCAATAGCATAGGCCTTTTGTATCCTGGATGCATGACATCATCACAGGGGGACGCCCCTGAGGTTCGCGCCACTGAAGGTACTTGAAGCAGGGCCATGCAGCGCGCGTGCCCTAAGGCAGCTGAACAGCATGGCGGGAGGCAGCGCCCAAGCCGGTCGGGGAATGCCGGAGAGGACGGCAGGCAGACGCTGCGGCAGCCAAACGTCCGTCAACCGCAGGAGGAGTCGCCAGAGAGGTAAGGATGACGGAGTAGAGAAGTCGGGCAGTAAAACCTACCCACGGTATATAGCTTGGAGCCTTGCCCTGGGGTTGTGCAGTGGCCCAAGGGCTCACGCTTTCCCAGTGATAAGGCCCCGAGCCCAATTGCAACATTTTATTGATGTTTATGGGATTTTTTTAACATTCACCTTAGAACAATAACTGCATAGGGTGGAATATTAATATATAAATAATAATAATAATATAAAGGAGATGCAATGAGATCCATACATCTATTTAGTTTATCATTGAGTGCACATTTGCAATATTAAAAAGTTACTTCCGTTATTTTGATTGTTCTGGTGGGACTTTTACAGAACTCCCTTCAAAAAGTGACTATGAACACATTTGTGCTGTATGAGTCACAACCTTGCAGTTAGGTATAGCATTGTAGCCAACATTAATCCAGATCTAAAGGAAGATTCCCCACACCACTCTCCAAGATAAAATGAAAGTTCAGTGAGCGGACGTCAAGTCAGAGGCTGGATAATCACAGATTACTTTACTATAACTAGCAACTAACTACATCTCTCATTACCACCCCCCCCCCCTCTCAATGGAGGAAACTCCCCTTTCAACACCCTTTTCAGAGTATTTATTTTGGTTTGTAGAGCCAGGCTTCTCTCAGATGATCTCCCCAATGCTGTGGCCTACAGCTTTCTGCAACTACTGCCTGGCAAATATCACCCTATCCATAAAATAGGCAATTTGTTGAGAATGTTGTATGGCAGGGGACAAGGGATCAGGGACCTCTGTACAGCACTGTGCTCAGAGGCTGCACCTGAGATGAAAGCAGAGAAGGGCTGTACATGGATGGGGCTGAAGGGAGTAAATGGCAGGTGAGATGGACCTTGAATTTCTGCAGCCTTTGACACAGCAGATTACAGGTTCCTGAACACCTGAGAAGAATGGAAAGATAGACGGCAAGCTGAAAGAGAGTATGGTAATAATCTACCCTTCTCTTGCATCTTCTCAGCTTTTACATCCATCTTCTTTTTCTTATCCACCCTCATTCATTTCTGAGGGAAAGTGGGGGATGAATAAGAAAAGTCTTTTACTCTAACATCCAAACCCACAAAATAAAAACATACAATTTCTTCCAAAATAAAATGCTTTGACAAACTATATAGCAATACAAAGACAAGAGTAAAACAGATGAGGTAGAATATTTACAAGGCAATAAAAATGCTTATGATTTCTGATGGAATAGAAGATAGACTGCAAGGAAAGCAGACCACTGCTGACAGTAAGAAGATTTAAAAGACACAGTCCTTCAGCAGTGAAGCATCGCTGTGTATTCTCGCGCTCCGCTGGCTCTTCAGTTTCAGGGTGTACTAGTGAAATATTGCCCCCTTAGAATAGCTGCCCAGCTCCAGACCCTCCATCTCTAGCCCATGGACCTGTGATATTTAAACGTTTGTGGGTACAGGTGGTGTGGACTTGGAAGAAGTGCTAAACAAGAAGCTTGCTGCTCACAAGGTGGCAAAGCCCTGTTGGAGGATGAGGTAAGAGACAGCTATCAGTCTGTCCATACATCAGTTCTGCCAACCACAGTATTGCAATGCATTTACTAAGCTGTCTGTGGACTTCTACAACACTTCCATCCAATGGGTCTGCAAATAAAACACCTTTAGTCTAGGCTTGAGGCCTTTGCAATGTGTGTTGTCCAGATTCTCTGTTGGCCGGACAGCAGGAGAATATATGCTGGCCACTTATATCTTGTTGGAGGTAGGACAAGAAGGAGGAGAACGTGAGCACCGCACATGCACGAAACAGCATACAGATAGTAAATAGAATGTTATGCATGTACTGCTCAATTGTTATTTTCCCATTGGCATGCACAATACAATTCTAGCATGCACATAAATATTTTTGGCACCTTTTTTTGTTTTTTTTCAGCAAATACAAACATATCAACTACAACTTATGTATTGTCTTTATCTGAATTTGATGACATACTTTACAGAGCAAACCATCAAGGTGAGGAACAAATACCAACACATCACATATATTCAACATAAAATATAATAATAGTACATTACAAAGTGTAAAATCTTCACCTGTTTGTTGACCTTTATTTCTATGCAGTGATATCAGAAAATAGAGGCATTGACAGTGTTATTCTGCTGGCAAGTCCTTGAAAATCTTTGATATTCAAAGATTTTTATTGTTTGCATTGTTATTGTATGCACATTCAAGAAGATGTATTTTCTCTTTCAATAAATGACATTAATTGTGAGTGAGGGTCAGTATATCTAAACCAGGAGCCACCTTACAATGTGCTATGTGCTTAGAAAATGTGATATACAGTAAGATGGTAACTATCAAACTGGCAAGCGGGTGCACATGGGCGTGTGTTCTTCAACGTGTGTCCAGGTATGCGGCCATTTTATAACGTATGCATGTATAATAAGTGCGCATGTTGTAAAATAGCCTGACCCCACGTGCACTCAATTTTAAGTAGATGTGCGCCTATGCGCCCAAATGCTGCTCCTGCTGCGTAAGTGGGGGGATTTTAAAAGACAACCCTAAAACCCACCCCGACCCTTTAAAATAAATCCCCCACCCTCCCAAACCCCCCCAAAATGCCTTAAATTACCTGGGGTCCAGAGGAAGGGTCCCGGTGTGATCTTTTACTCTCGGACCTCCGTGCGTTGTAGAAATGGCACCGGCGCTACCTTTGACCTGTCATATGACAGGTCAAAGGTAGCGCCGGCGCCATTTTGTTTTTTTGTCCCCCGACGTCAGGAGCGTAGGAGATCGCTCCTGGACCCCCGCTGGACCCCCAGGGACTTTTGGCCAGCTTGGGGGGGCCTCCTGACCCCCACAAGACTTGCCAAAAGTCCAGCGGGGGTCCGGAACGACCTCCTGCAGTCGAATCATTTTTCCATACGGAAAATGGCGCCGGCCATACGGCAAAACGATTCGACTGCAGGAGGTCGTTCCCAGACCCCCGCTGGACTTTTGAGGAACTTATTAGAATATACCTCCCCCGGAAGAGGAGTGGCTTCCATTGTGGATCCGGAAGATGAATATAAAAGGTTCCGGGTTGTCGCCATTTGTCTAAATTCGGCGAGCTGAAGTTTGGCTCGTGCTTAGAAAAAGAAATGCACGGAGCATAACCGCAGTCTCTAATGTTTTCATCGGATTGGATTCCAGTTTCCAGCGTTTCCCCTGAAGCAGGACTACGGTCCGAAACATGGCCATGTCGGGACGTTTGGGATCGATGTATTATGGATGAGTATCTTTATACTATTATTAGCCTTGGATTTAATAATTGAAAATTTTTTTTCTATGAATTTGGATCGGGACTGTTTTTATAATATCTTAAAAAAAGAAAAAATTTTAGGAGTTGAAAATTAAAGTAATTAAGACCCCCTTATAAAAAAAACGAGATGGTCTGTTCTATGCCTGCTCGTGTATAGAGGGTCTTATTACCGACCAAACAAACAAAAGTTTGTTTGGTCGGTAATAAGGTGCTTTATAGTTTTATACCAGTACATGATTGGGTTGTTTGGTTGTTTACAGAGTGGTGTACTGGAATACACGAGTGGTGTTCAGTGGGTTTTTGTGTGTATGTTATAAAATGGCCATGTCTATCGGCATGGGTTGACGAATGCGTGCATATGTGCACTCGCACACCTATTTAAAAGTTACCATCTCAGCAAGGACGTGCACCAACTTTTTGTGTAGCTAGATTTTCTACTGAAATTAACGCACATGGGCTTGAAAATACAGTCTACACTTACTATTTTTGATCAGATCCTAAAACATCCACTTCCAAGAACACTTCCTCTAAATGTGGCTAAAGATGTGGGTTGTAGAACAACATGGGTACTTTTGGGTATATGGAGGAAGCGCAATCAGTCTACACTTGTAACTTGCCATTTATTCATGAAAATGGCTTTCAAATTTGTCCTTCCCATTCCAACACAATTGTTTTAGACAAAAATGGAGAAGAAAAATAAGAAACATGAAGAAAAATATAGGCAAGGCATTCAGCAGACAATTTTCAAAGGTATTTTTTTGGGGTAAGTATGGAGTTACCTGGATAAATTCCCATAAGTAAAAACTGAGGTTACCTCAACAAGAAAAAGTTTGTGTGCAGTTTCAAAGCACATGCACTTTTATCTGTGAGAAAAAAAAACAGGGCAAAGGTGGACAAGGGAAAGTACACATGGGGGATTCATTTTTAAATCACTATCAATTCTTTACTACACATACTTTGTACCTACCATAAAGCAGGTGCAAAGTCTGGGAATACTTTGGTATTCGGAGTCTTTCTGGTCCAAATTTTCAGAGGAAAAACTCCACAGGGAGTTTCTCTTTGAAAATGAACTTGGAGGACTGTACCCAGGATGTTAAAAAATTGCCCTCCTTGATGAAATGAATATTAATAATGCTAAGTCCTGTAAACTTTGCCCATTTTATAGATTTTTAATCTGTTAAGTGTGCATGTGCATGTGCGTGCAGATGTTCTGGCACATATTTGCATTTCCCTTTATGTTAAAATATGTGTGAGCCAAGACAATGCAATTTGTATGTATTTTTGCATGCTGTAGCACCAGGAGGGTATGCCACTATACTGTAAGTATCTACATATACAATTTGATATGTACAAAAGATAGAAACACTTTTTTTTTTTTTTTTTTTTAATTATCACAGTTCATTTGTAATTGATTCCATGTTGATAAAGAGTATATAACTCTCATTTCATTTTTCCTTAAATGAGTTTGAATGCATTCAACCTGACATTGCACCACATTTGCATTGTTTTCAAGCCAAAGCAGAATGCATTTCAAACTCCATTTGAAGAAGCGTTAAGAGGATTGTGATTAAAGAAAGAGGATTACAGTATGCCTAAGCAACGTGTAAAAATAGGATCTGAGGAATGTCCTTGCTCTGTGAGTTTGTGTCTAAAGTGTGATGATAGCTTAGTGCAGTTTTATGTTTAATTTATTTACTGTCCACACTAAAAGACCAAAAGAATTATGACTAGAGGGGCATTACAGTAATCATAGAAGAAAGTAATTACCTTTTAGCATAAAGAATCATCTTAATTAGATCGAGTCAGTAAAGCAGCAATAGGCATTAATCATATTACTATTAATCAGAGATGCCTTTACCATCCAAAGATTTACTGGCATTATGTATGTGATTATCAATCAGAACAAAAGTGCCCTTAGATTTCCTTCATAATATATTATTTAGTAATTCATGAAGCAAGGCACAGAAGTTATATGAGTTGTAAAGAAATGTATTTGTCCTCCATTCTTTCTTGAGGTGCCTGCAATGTTGTTTGCTGAAAGTGTATATGCAGCCATTATGTTATCAGAACAAGAGCTACTACTGCCCTAGGTTAAATACATTTTGTTGCCTGTCCTCCTGCCACTATTAGTACATCGGTCAACAACCAACCTCGTTCCCTTTATTCAAGAGATCTTCAACACCAAACATCAAGGGAACCCCTTGATATGTGGTTTATGTGCGGTTGCTGTTATTAGAACAACCACTCTGTGGCTGTCCTCTTCTACAGCTCCTGTATTTAATTGTGTTAATATTTATTTATTTATTTATTCATTCATTCATTCATTCATTCAACCTTATATACCGGCTTTCAAGTTCATTTCAAGGCGGTTTACATTGATTGAAATTGCAGTAGCAACATTCAAACACATATATACTAAAAACATATTATTATACATATTACATGGCAAAAATACATTATAACTAAACCCTTTCAAGTACAACAATAATGATGACCAACAATTCTACCACATCCTCCCAAGTTAATAGTTTATTGAACAGCCCTTTTTTTGTATTTTTTGTATTTTTTATCCTTTGTTGGTGCTTTTAGATTTCCCAGCTACCTGTCCGACCCACCTATGAAAATGCTTTCTTTCAAAGTACTTCTCTGGAAATGCTGATTGCTGCCGCTCACTTTAAAAGATTAGACACGTGAAAATAAAATGTTGTGCTTTTCTTATGGTGGACACGTGCAACGGACCCAGTAGAGATTTTACCGAGGTCCCTGAAGCAGGCAAAGCATTGCTGAAACATGGCCATTGTCGGGCAGACGTAGACGAACCCATAAAAAAGTGGCAGCAATCAGCATTTCCAGATAAGTACTTTGAAAGAAAGCATTTTCATAGGTGGGTCGGACAGGTCGCCGGGAAAACTAAAAGCACCAAAAAAGGATAAAAAATACAAAAAAAAGGGGTTGTTCAATAAAGTATTAACACAATAAAATATGGGAGTTGTAGAAGAGGACAGCCACAGAGTGGTTGTTCTAAAAACAGCAACCGCACATAAACCACATATCAAGGGGTTCCCTTGATGTTTGGTGTGGAAGACTATTAGTACATCAGGCAGCTCAAAAGAGACCCCAGAACCTATAGACATCTCTGTCAGTGAGAAAGAGGGAAGAAAGAAAATGTTTCCACCACTGGTCCCACTGGAAGCCTGAATGAATTGGCTGAATAGAGGGTTGGGTTGGGGACAAATTGGAAACATCAATATTTGTCAAACCCACTTATAGAAACTCTATACTTCATTTTGACAGTTATTACCCGCAGAGACTTCGGGAGAGCATTCCTGTTGGTCAGTTTTTGAGGTACCGAAGAGTGTGCTCTACTACGGACGAAAATAAGATTAGGGCACAGGATTTGATGACTAAGTTCAGGCATCGTGGATACCCGAAAAGTTGTTTAAGAAGAGCATATAAACAGGGCTTATATGCTAACCGGGAAAATCTTCTTATTAAGGCAGAACCTACCAAAGTTGATAGAACAGTATGCTGTATCCCTTATTCATCTCGGACTAGGGAAATTAGAAATATTGTACTGAAATATTGGCCTATGCTTTATGAAGTACCAGGTTGCAGTGAAAATCCAATTTTTGCTTATAAGAAGGGTAAGAATATATGTAATTTGGTCTGTGGTCATCAACGGCTTAGTTATCCTTCGGTTACTGAGGTTAAATGTCAGGGGTGTTCTGTGTGTAACAATTGGTTGGATATCCGTGAGTTTGAATACTCTAAAGAAAAGACCCCTTTCCAGATCAGAGGAAATTTTTCGTGTAGTACTCAGAAAGTTATATATGCCATCGTATGCCCATGTGGGTTTACATATATTGGACACACTAAAAGATCAGTAAGAAAGAGAATCACTGAACACAAGAGCAATAATCGTATTGCCAGGGAAGGAGCCCCATTGGTAAATCATTGGAGGGACTCTAAACATCCTGTGGATGATGTGAAATTTTTTGTAGTCTCTCAACTGAGGATAGATTTTCAGGGAAATGTTACAAAAGCATTGTGGCAATTAGAGCAAAAATGTATTTTTTGGTGGCGCTCTTATTCCCCCTGGGGATTGAATACGGGGATGGAATGGGAAGCATTTTATTAAAATAGGTGGATTTCTCTTTGTAATATGTCAAGGATGTTGTTTGATTAAAGGGCATGTGATACCACGTTGTGGTGGTGAGTTGATGGAATGTAGATGTGGTATATATATTATAGTGGTGAGGATGTATGTCTATGATGCTATGTCAAATTTAATTTTTTCACCGCATTGTTGTGTCCCGTGGTGTTTAGAATGATCTGTTTTGGAAAAAATTTGTGGTTGAGATGTTAGAGGAGCTATGGGGCTGGTTACATCAGAACATTAGCGTGGGTGATCATGATGTGTATTAAGATGAGGCGGCAGCCCAGGTACGAATTCATTGCTGCACCGGGACGCCCACTGCTGGCTCTGTATGGTCGGGTAGGGATATAAGTGTTATTCTTTGCTGGTGTAATCATTAATTGGAATAATGGTTGTGAGGCTATGATTGGCCGTAGGACATTTAAATATGCCTTGTGGAGGAGTAACATTACCCTCGACACTGTTGGAATGAAGAGGAAGTGAGTAGATCGGCGCGGCGTTGAATTTGTCCGGTAAAACAGTGAGAGGCCAGTATTCAGATGTGTAATTTTTGAACAGGTATTATGTGAAGCTGTGGATTATGAAAAATGATGAGTATTCAAGGTTATATGATTATAAAGATTGTTTATATACTTTCAGAAAAATTGAGGCCTTTGTTGGGTGTTTGGTCAGCTGGTTGGATTATGTATCGAATGGCTAATAAAAGTAAACTGGAAATGCTTGGGTATGTATATGTATATGGTTAATATCTGTGATCATAGGTATAGTGATGGTTGAACTATAGCATAGTTCAAACATTTTATATATATAAAAAACATGTCTTTGTATTTATAGATGCATTGTGCAGTTCCATACGAATTAATTTCTTTTTATATCGTACCAATTCATTCCAATCACCTTCCTGTGTACCCCCACTAGAATTTTCTAATAACCTCATACCCAGATGCCCTCCCCATCCGGCAGCGGCGAATGTCATCGCAAAAAATATGGTACAAAATCTTGAATTGTAACTCTTGAAGAGAGAGGTCCAGTAGGCTTTTAGGCATAAGCTAGAAACATTAAAGCACGTATGGAGTAGAGATATCCATGTCCCACGCCTCTGTCCAATACCTGGCTAAAGAGGCCACATGCAGCACAGAGCGAAATGATCTACCGAACTTACACCAGCCTTTGATGGAGTTACACTTTATGGCCCTATCAAAGAAACATTGTGTGAAAGCTGACTCCTTACGAAAGGACTCCTCAGTCCAATGAAATGATTGGAGATAATGACGGGACTGCAAGTATGCATAGAAATGTTTACCTGGCAAGTCATAATCTTTAGCCAAAGATGCGAAATCGCTCACTTTTGGCGAGTCATTATTATTAAAGTGGAAAATGAACGCCAAACCTTTCTGTAACCAGGCATCAAAAAGAAAATGGTTGAGGTGGCCTGGGGGGAAATCCAGGCTACCCATCAAGGGCATAAAGAGAGAAGGAAGTTCAGCCACTCCCCCTTGCGACCGTATCCAACACCAAGCCAGACGACATGGCTGTACCAAGCTGCGAGGGATAGTTAAGGTCCGATAAGTCCCAGGGCTGGCCTGGATCAGATACAGAGGAGACCAAGGGGCTACCATGCTAATAACCAGACCATCCTTACAATACGCGTATTTATCAAGAAGCCATTCCCTCATATATCGAAGTTGGCAGGCAGCATTATATAACTGGACATCCGGCAGGCCAAGACCCCCCTCCCCTTTCTGAGACATCAACACCTGATAGCATAACCTCAATATCCTCCCCGCCCAAAGGAATTTTTGGAAAGAAGACTGCAACCACCGTATATCCCTGCTTGTAAGCCAGCATGGTAACATACGTAATTTGTAAAGCAGTTTGGGCATAAGCACCATCTTAAGGAGGGCACTTCTGCCAAAGAGAGAAAGGGGTAAAGAGCGCCACTCGTTGGGGAGCGGCATTGAATTTGTCCGGTAAAACAGTGAGAGGCCAGTATTCAGATGTGTAATTTTTGAACAGGTATTATGTGAAGCTGTAGATTATGAAAAATGATGAGTATTCAAGGTTATATGATTATAAAGATTGTTTATATACTTTCAGAAAAATTGAGGCCCTTGTTGGGTGTTTGGTCGGCTGGTTGTATTATGTATCGAATGGCTAATAAAAGTAAACTGGAAATGCTTGGGTATGTATATGTATACGGTTAATATCTGTGATCATAGGTATGGTGATGGTTGAACTATAGCAGCTACAAAAGTAAAAAATGTCTAAGAGGCGTGGTCATTGTTAAAAAATACCATTCTAGAAGCACAGTCCAGATGTATTCCACACATTAAGAAAGGTGGAAAGAAGGCAAAACGATTACCGACATGGTTAAAAGGGGAGGTGAAAGAAGCTATTTTAGCCAAAAGATCTTCATTCAAAAATTGGAAGAAGGATCCAACAGAGGAAATTAGGATAAAGCATAAACATTGGCAAGTTAAATGTAAGACATTGATAAGACAGGCTAAGAGAGAATTTGAAAAGAAGTTGGCTGTAGAGGCAAAAACTCACAGTAAAAACTTTTTTAAATATATCCGAAGCAGAAAGCCTGTGAGGGAGTCAGTTGGACCGATAGATGATTGAGGGGTTAAAGGGGCACTTAGAGAAGATAAGGCCATCGCGGAAAGATTAAATGATTTCTTTGCTTCAGTGTTTACTGAAGAGGATGTTGGGGAGGTACCCGTAATGGAGAAGGTTTTCAAGGGTAATGATTCAGATGGACTGAATCAAATCACGGTGAACCTAGAAGATGTGGTAGGCCTGATTGACAAACTGAAGAGTAGTAAATCACCTGGACCGGATGGTATACACCCCAGAGTTCTGAAGAAACTAAAAAATGAAATTTCAGACCTATTAGTAAAAATTTGTAACTTATCATTAAAATCATCCATTGTACCTGAAGAATGGAGGATAGCAAATGTAACCCCAATATTTAAAAAGGGCTCCAGGGGCGATCCGGGAAACTACAGACCGGTTAGCCTGACTTCAGTGCCAGGAAAAATAGTGGAAAGTGTTCTAAACATCAAAATCACAGAACATATAGAAAGACATGGTTTAATGGAACAAAGTCAGCATGGCTTTACCCAGGGCAAGTCTTGCCTCACAAATCTGCTTCACTTTTTTGAAGGAGTTAATAAACATGTGGATAAAGGTGAACCAGTAGATATAGTATACTTGGATTTTCAGAAGGCGTTTGACAAAGTTCCTCATGAGAGGCTTCTAGGAAAAGTAAAAAGTCATGGGATAGGTGGCGATGTCCTTTCGTAGATTGCAAACTGGCTAAAAGACAGGAAACAGAGAGTAGGATTAAATGGGCAATTTTCTCAGTGGAAGAGAGTGGACAGTGGAGTGCCTCAGGGATCTGTATTGGGATCCTTACTGTTCAATATATTTATAAATGATCTGGAAAGAAATACGATGAGTGAGATAATCAAATTTGCAGATGACACAAAATTGTTCAGAGTAGTTAAATCACAAGCAGATTGTGATAAATTGCAGGAAGACCTTGTGAGACTGGAAAATTGGGCATCCAAATGGCAGATGAAATTTAATGTGGATAAGTGCAAGGTGATGCATATAGGGAAAAATAACCCATGCTATAATTACACAATGTTGGGTTCCATATTAGGTGCTACAACCCAAGAAAGAGATCTAGGTGTCATAGTGGGTAACACATTGAAATCATCAGTGAAGTGTGCTGCGGCAGTCAAAAAAGCAAACAGAATGTTGGGAATTATTAGAAAAGGAATGGTGAATAAAACGGAAAATGTCATAATGCCTCTGTATCGCTCCATGGTGAGACCGAACCTTGAATACTGTGTACAATTCTGGTCGCCGCATCTCAAAAAATATATAATTGCGATGGAGAAGGTACAGAGAAGGGCTACCAAAATGATAAGGGGAATGGAACAACTCCCCTATGAGGAAAGACTAAAGAGGTTAGGACTTTTCAGCTTGGAGAAGAGACGACTGAGGGGGGATATGATAGAGGTGTTTAAAATCATGAGAGGTCTAGAACGGGTAGATGTGAATTGGTTATTTACTCTTTCGGATAGTAGAAAGACTAGGGGGCACTCCATGAAGTTAGCATGGGGCACATTTAAAACTAATCGGAGAAAGTTCTTTTTTACTCAACGCACAATTAAACTCTGGAATTTGTTGCCAGAGAATGTGGTTAGTGCAGTTAGTATAGCTGTGTTTAAAAAAGGATTGGATAAGTTCTTGGAGGAGAAGTCCATTACCTGCTATTAAGTTCACTTAGAGAATAGCCACTGCCATTAGCAATGGTTACATGGAATAGACTTAGTTTTTGGGTACTGGCCAGGTTCTTATGGCCTGAATTGGCCACTGTTGGAAACAGGATGCTGAGCTTGATGGACCCTTGGTCTGACCCAGTATGGCATTTTCTTATGTTCTTAAAAACATGTCTTTGTATTTATAGATGCATTGTGTAAGTGTGGGTAGTGAGGTCCAGATAAGTGGTGCCTAGAATTAGAGGAAACAAGTTATGGTAGAAATTGTGAGTGGTATATTTTTGGATTGAGCCCTAAGAAAAAATTGATAGAATTACAGGTATATATTTTTTTTCAGATACCCGTTTCATCAGGAGTGATGTATGATTGAAATTGTGAAATGCAGTAAGAGTCCCCTGAGGAAGCCTGATTAGGGGTGAAACGAGGTGCCTTGTTGGGGCGATTGGTGTTAAAACATCCGTTGAGAAAGATTGTGTTACCGAGCGGGGGTGCTGCGGAGCGATCCCTGCCAGGGTTTTAGTGTGCCCTTGGGCCCTTGGCACGACCCCGCACCAAGGGTAGGTGAGCGTGGACCTGGCCCTCAGCCGGACCTGCATGCCTCGGGAACCAAAATGTGGGATGGCACGAGGCAGCAGGCTGGGCACGAGGCAGCAGGCCGGACATGGGGCGTGGGCAGACGAAGGTCCAAAGCAGGAGATGAAGACAGACGCTGAAGCAGGATACCATGGACGAAGACGCTGACACAAACAGGAGGGGTGACGATGGCACTGTCCCTCAGGGCACCCTACACAGCCAGCACGGCTGGACTGGTCACGGACCACCCTGTCCCACAACCGCGGGAGCAGCGCAGGAAGGCAATGCTGCAATACGCAGTCCGGGGAAAGAACTGCACTCCTGACAGTCAAAGGTAGGTTGCTGCACTCCTGGCAGCCGAAAGCAGGTGCTGCACTCCTGGCAGCCGAAAGCAGAGTTAAAAACATCAAGGGCAGGAACAAACACTATGGAATGTCAAGGAACATCAGGGCGTGCAAGACAAGGACACAAAGCTGGAGGAGAGTCCAGAGGCCAGACGGAGCACTGGAAGCAGCAGCAGCAACAACCAGAGTCTTGTAACTCCATGCAAGGCAAAGTATGAATGCAGAAGCAAGGCTTTTATAGTCCAGAAACAGGCAACTCCCTGGGAGGAGTCTAGCTGGTCCGCCCCTCGCTGGCCCTATAACTGTGGAGAGGAGCCGCAGGCTCGCCCCTAGGAGAAGGGCGTGGCCGGAACCAGGAAGTCCAAACACACACAGGCAGCCTCAGACAGGCCCCTGGAACAACGAGGCCTCCCAGGCCTTGGAGCCAATCCTGGACACTGCTCAAGCGAGGCCCTGGCTTCAGAGCGGCCTCCAAAGGAAAGGTAAGATGCCTCCTGAGGGGCAGCCACAGGAGGGATCGTAACAGATTGGGGTGATCGGTACAACAAACTGTGTTTGTTAAGAATGGAGAATTAGTTGTTTAATAGCTGCCATAAAATAATCACAATATACCATCAGATGACGATGAAAAGGGTACAAGGTTATTTTTATGGGGCATATAGTTTTTAAGTGAATGAATGGTGAATGGGTTTGATTGTGTGATATTAGGGGGTTAGGGTAGGGGTAAATGATGAGTATTATGTAGGACTTGTCCGGACTGGGTATATTTAAAAGTGTGATTAAACATTTAATTCATCAGAATATAGATATTGTGACAATATACATTTATGTTGAGGGGTATATGTATTGATGTATATGTATTGTTAAATATGGTGTCATTAGAAATAATGTGTTTAATGTAATGTAAATGATGTATTTAATCCTTGTTTATTTATGATATTAAATGTGATATAACACATGTGTATGTGATATGGAACAATAAAGAATATGAATGTTTTTACTCATGAAAGGTGATATTGAAGACTAATTCAAGGTGACATTGAATATTTATGGTAATATTTTGGGATTCCCTAAGTGTGTTGGATTGTGTACTTATTGAGGGGACCTATCAGTGCTCTGTAGTGATTGTGCCTGACTAGAGGAGTTGCCAACGTTGCACAAATAAAATTAAATATATGCCCAAATTTTACAAAAAGGCACTCCCAGGGTTTTCATGTATTCGGTCTCCAAAGTGCTGCATGAATATGCTCCATGGAGACACAGTGACTCAACCCTTGAAAGAAATACTGCTCAAACTTTGTGCAACGGGTGTCTTCCCGGTCCAAACCCTGGGCCATCAGCTGTCACACCCCTGCATCTTCCTTTTATTGTTTAAAGGCTGAAACCCTAGTCACACCTTTTCTTCAGCCCTCTGGCCCCTTCCATAAACTGGATCCCCCCTCCCCCAAGACTAAGCTTGAACATCTTGCCACAGGGAGGCTGCCTTGCGTGCCCATCCCACCCCAGTGGGATCAGGGCCAAGCAGGGCAGCGTTTCCATCTATAAAGACTATGGTCTGCCCATCAAAAATGCAGATGTTTCCTCAGTGACCACAAGAAAAAGTCGAGACCTATATCCTAAAGGTGTACCCCACCCAGGCCAAAAAGTCCAGACAGGGCACTTTGGCTCACATTTTGCAAAGGTGGAGACTCTCTAGAAGGCATATGCCTTTTCCAAATTGCCTGTTCACTTTCTCCTGGAACTTTTTCCACAACATAATCTGGTCAATCAGTGATGAAGGATGATGTCAGACAGCTGATACAAGTGTCAGGCCACTCAACATATATCAAGTCCAAGTCATCCCTAATGGAATTAATAAAAAATAGACACTATATATTTTCCAAATCATTAACTCCAAGATGGATAATAAGGAGATCTGGATAGACCTCCTTTCAGTCTGCGCAGTGCAGGAAGAGCAAGAGCTGGTTTCAATGCATTACCCCTTTGACAATCCACTGAATCTGCCACCTTTTAACAGCTGTATCTAGGTCATGTCCAAAAGTGCAATGAATAGTTCATTGCTATTCATGGACAAAGAATGAGTGTCTGACTATTCACATTGATCGTGGTCACTAGCCAGCATCTGCAAGAGGAAACATGCATGGTTATACGTGAGGAAAGTCAGACTTATACTCTATCACTGTGCAAGTGCAGTATAGCCATCAACATGTCTAATATAAGATGTGAATGCTGCAGAACCCCAGTGTTCTATCTGTTTTATGGCTACTCTGGATTGGCCAATAGTAGCTTCACAAGATGCTGAACCAATACAAAATGAGTGGCACCCACTCTAAAAACCAGCAGCCTTGAGGGCACACCTGAAATTAGATGCAAATTGATATCAGCTTAGAGGTGACTCATCCCTGTGTACCTGGAATAATCATCCACCAGGAGGCGGAATGATTATGTAAGAGAGCATAGTCTGCATTGGGCTCATCACTAGATTCAACATTGCTAACAGGGAGATAACCTGACCATGGGGCAGACTGATCCATCTTCAATTTCCATATGCACATTGGCATTCAGATATCTGTACTTGCAGTTAGTCCTCTATGCATCTACTGGGACTTTGAGAAATATTTTGAAGAGTCCTTCTTCCAACTCCAGTACGAGAAATTTGTATTTGGTTGTGATTCTTATACATTATTGATGTGCCCAGCATGTACTAAGAGGTTGACAGTGAGCAATAATAGGGAATTTTGTCCTGATTTTTCCTAGGCCATGTACCAAATGGTGTGCAAAGAGCAGATAAGATTTTCTGGTGCCCCAGTGATTGATGGAGGAGTTCCAGGAGGTATTACAGTCTGGAAGGACAACCTGGCTTACAGTAAATATCCTGTGGTTGTGTCTCTGTCTTTATGCCTATGTCATAGTTTTAGTTAGGGATGTGCATTCATTATTAATGAAGGCATAAAATACAATAAATGAGGCTAGTTTTGGTTTATTCTGAATGGAACAAACCAAAAGTAGTATTTTGCATTTAAAAACAAAACAGGTCACCAGCAGCCCGGTGCTGCAGCCTAAGCCCTTGGCCAAGCCCAATACCATAGCCTAGCCCTGGGCTGGATCTGGTTCTGAGCCTTAATCTCTGGTCAGACCTGGTGCTGAGCCCTAGTCCCAGACCAGGATCTATGCTAAGGTCTAGCTCTGGGCCAGGCTCAGCACTGAAGCCTAGAGCCAGGGCCTGCCCTTTACAAATGCTGAAACTAGGAAGCTCCCATCTTGGCCTCCTCTGAACACTTTCCTGAATCCAGCATCAAAATGGGCAGGAGCAATGCCCAGTCATTCCTTCCCGGGTCTTGGTGCTTTAAAAATGGCACATCCACCATGGAATGGCACTGAAGTGATGTCACTTTGATACCTTCCTCTGCCCATATTATTGTACAGCCATAGAAATGTATGGCTGTACATAAAAATGGTGCTGGTTCTCAGGTGGATAGTGCCGTTTTTCAAATGCTGGGACCCAGGTGGGAGCAACTGGGCACCACTCCTTCCTTTTACAATATTAGATCCAAGAAGGGTGTTAGAGGGAGCCAGGGTGGGAGCTCTCCAGCCTGGGAACTTATAACAGACCTGTCCATAGCCCATTCTAACAATATGCTTTATATTTATTCAACACATTTTAAATTACCACCTATCTAAACAATTAAAACCTTTACTAGCACACACACCCCTTCCATACACACCATTTAAAACACCAAGAAATGTATATTGCACAGTATTTTAGTGGACAGTGCTTTCCACTTGCAAAGACTCTATTACAAAAAACTTCTATATTCATTACAATTGATAATTTCTTCTTAAAGTCACTTGTTATGATAACTGTTCTTCACGGATATCAATATATTAATTTATCTTCAATTTAGATTATCAAGGCCATTGCCTGTCTCATACTGATATCATCTTAACTTTAAATGTCAGGTCCAACAAAAGATATCTTCGATTCACCCCCGTTAATGAGGGCTTCCTCAGGGACTGTACATTCTATCACAGCGTTTTCATCTTCTATAATCAAAAATCAACAAGATTACTTCTATGTTTCTCAAAATATCAGGGCCCTTATTGATGAACATATGATAGGAAACTCATGTCTCACCTCATATTGAAACAAAGTAGCTCACTTGAGCAGTTCACAGGGGCAGATTTTATAAATCTGCGCACACGCGTACTTTTGTTTAATGGATAGCTGCGCGTATCCATTAAAATCCAGGGTCGGCGCACACAAGGCTGCCCAAAATCGGCAGCCTGCGCGCGCCGAGCCGCGCAGCCTGCCTCCGTTCCCTCCGAGGCCGCTCCGAAATTGGAGCGGCCTCTGAGGGCACTTTCCTTTGCCCTCCCCCCACCTTCCCCTCCCTTCCCCTACCTAACCCACCCCCCCGGCCCTATCTAAACCTCCCCCCTATCTCTATCACGAAAGTTACGCCTGCTCGAAGCAGGCGTAACTTTGCGCGTGCCGGGCCGGCTGCCGCGCTCCATGTTCCGGTCCGGGGGCTGGTCCAGGGGCCGCTGTCATGCCCCCGGAATGCCCCCGGTCTGGAACCACGCCCCCGGACATGCCCCCGAAACGCCGTGTCACTCCCGGCATGCCCCCAACACGCCCCCGACACGCCCCTCCATGCAAGCCCCGGGACTTATGCGCGTCCCGGGGCTTGTGCGCACCGCCGAGCCTATGCAAAATAGGCTCAGCACGTGCAGGGGGGGTTTGGGGTAGGTTTTCGGGGAGTACACGCGTATCTTACGCGCGTACCCCTTTGAAAATCTACCCCACAATTTTACCAGTTTAATTTCAATCCGCTACTTCCAGAGTTCAAGCGAAATCACATTCTTGCAGTGCCACACTTCAAAGGAGGCACTAGCTCTTATTCTCAAATTCAATTGAACGTATCTATAGACAAAATAAATAAATAAATATCACATTAAACCCAAACTTAAACCACCACCTCATGTCTGCTTAAGTGAGCTACTTTGTTTTAATACAAAGTGAGACATGAGGTGGTGGGGTCAAAACATGGCTCTTTAAATTGGCCTACCCTGACTCGGATCTTACATAGCCCCCTACCCCCCTCCCTCTCCCCTCATTTCCCTGCCTCACACAAGGCTTTTCAGTGTATATATAGTGGCTTTTTTCTTGTTTTTTGGTGCATATATTTTACTTAGGGGTAGATTTTCAAAAAACGCGAATAGGCGTACTTTTGCTGGCGCATCAGGTGCCAGCAAAAGTACGCTGGATTTTAGTAGATACGCGCGGAGCCGCGCGTATCCACTAAAATCCTGGATCGGCGCGCGCAAGGCTATGAATTCTGTATAGCCGGCGCGCGCCGAGCCGCGCAGCCTACCCCCGTTCCCTCCAAGGCCGCTCCGAAATCGGAGCGGCCTTGGAGGGAATCCTCTAACGCCCTCCCCTCACCTTCCCCTCCCTTCCTCTACCTAACCCACCCGCCCAGCCCTGTCTACACCCCCCCTTACCTTTCTCCGGGGATTTACGCCTCCCGGAGGGAGAAGTAAATCCCCACGCGCCAGCGGGCTTGTTGCACGCCGGGATGCGACCTGGGGGCGGGTACGGAGGGTGCGGCCACGCCCCCGGACCGCCCCGGGCCGTAGCCACGCCCCCGTACCCGCCCCCAAAACGCTGCCGACACGCCCCCTAAACGCTGCGACGACCGGGCCCGCCCCCCGACACGCCCCCCTCGGAGAACCCCGGGACTTACGCGAGTCCCGGGGCTCTGCGCGCGCCGGTAGGCCTATGTAAAATAGGCTCACTGGCGCGCAGGGCCCTGCTCGCCTAAATCCGCCCGGTTTTGGGCGGATTTAGGCGAGCAGGGCTCTGAAAATCCGCCCCTTAGTGTATATGTTTTACATAATGTATAATAGTTCTTAAATTTGTATAAAGTTGAGCACAGTCCCTTTCCCGGAAAGCACAGTTTACCACGTTATATTGTATCTCTCTCGGTGGCTCCCTTTCAGTCACTGGTCCTTTTCCTTCCCTGCCTACATTTCCTCCTTTTCCTTTGTCTGTCCTTTTCCAACCGCTCCCCCTTCCCTCCCCCTGGTTTTTATGTATTTTCCTCCTTCCTGTTACGTTGTAAACTGACATGATGTACCCACGAATGTCAGTATATTAAAAGCCCAATAAATAAATAAATAAATAAATAAATAAATAAATAAATAAATAAAATAAATAAATACACATTTATCTCATATATACCCATTACGGATATCCTAACTGGGAGTTCTCTAGGACAGGTTTGGAAACAACTTCACTGGAGAAAAATTGTTGATCATTTCATATGCAGAGCTGAAGATGCTATCTATACTCAAACTTTCAATTTTTGGTGCATTGATATGTGATATTTTAGAAATTAGCCAAGGAAGAATTTTAAAATAGTTTTCCCCTTTCAATATCACGTCATACTGGTTATTTGGTGAGTGATGACACCAGAGCAGAAAGAAAGGAAGGAGCTTCCCCCTCTCCTCATGATACACCAAGAAGATCGAGCAGCTCCAATAAAGAATCAATATCCCTAGAAGAGAGGGAAAAAAGAAAATATTATATTACTGAAAATTGTAAGCAAAGTGTTGCTATTTTGAATGAATATACTCTGATACAATGCACATGGGGGTCATTTTCAAAAGGATTAACATATGTAAATGTAACTGTACTGTTGTAGCAATTTTCAAAAGCCATTTACCTGCATAAAGTGCACTCATGTCGGGATATCCTATGAATAGTTCAATGTGTAGAGGTTCCCCTGTTTGGGTGGTTTAATGATATCTGTCCAAGTCCAGATGGGGAGAAAAAAAGTATTTCGGGGTCTCTGGCATGGTTAGTCACTATCACTATCAGAAGATCGCTCTCCAAAGTTAACACATCCACTTGGTACCAAAATGTCCAATAAGAGCAAGAGAATCATAGGATACAGCCAATACTCACACCAGAATCCTTCCACTCAATTAGCACACTGAGAATAGTAGGCAACAATCAAACTGGCGAACAAATTGGTGCTCAAATTAAAGTCTTTACTGCAATTTAAATAAAATAATCCAAGCCAGTATTCCAAAAAGAAAAAATCAAAAACAATAGCAAAAAAAGTATAGCGATGAAGATGATAGATAGTTTGTCCATACTAGTGTTATTTCTCTTCTAGGATTTCTTGCACCATTATCCATAGGAAAAATCTCCCTTGATTGGAGGGTTGAGCAGTTGGAATGGGGTCCCAGCACATAGCTTTCAAAAAGATAGAAAAATATACCCAAGCACAAAAACTGTAGGGAAACTATCCCCAAGTATAAAAATATTAGAAAAATCCCAACATGGGTCAAAGATATCAATTTGTAATCCAAATTCAAAATTGTTCAAATGTCTCTAATCCAAGAGCCCAACCTTTCTTTGACATCTCTAATATAGGAGTTCAACATATATTTCCTTCACCTAAGCTATTCCTGGTTACCCATGCAAAAAATTATTTCATCCAGTCCTTTGGGATTCTGGGGGTATGCCCTTCCGTTAGACACTAGTCAGTTACTCTTCTTCCAAAAATCTCCTTAAATCTCTTTTCGCAATAATTCCCTGAATTTGATATGTCCAGATGATTGAGTATGCATTAAAGATATGTGGGAGTTTATGGTGTGTATAAGTAGATACAGTTTGACAAGTCTATAAATTTTATAGTAGTGCTATATAGCCTTAATAGTATTACCATGTGTGATTGTGATGGAGTCTTTAGTCTACAAGAGTAGCCATAAGTGACAGTAGTGAATATGTGCTTTGGTATGCATGCAGTCCACAGATTCCTTTGAAACATGTTTTATATAAGGCAAAAGATTGGGCATCCAAATGGCAAATGAAATTTAATGTGGATAAGCGCAAGGTGGTGCATATAGGCAAAAATAACTCATGCTCTAGTACATGATGTTAGCTTCCTGTTATGGATATCCTCCTGGAGAGGGAGGAGTTAGCAATCTGTTAGCAATCACCCCGCCGGGGGGGGGGGGCGGAGTTAGCAATCTGTTATGAATCTGGCTGCTGGATTTTCCCCTTGAAGGAGGAGTTAGCAATCTGTTATGAATTAGGCTGCTGAGTTAGCAATCTGCTAGCGCTTACCCCACCAGGAGGGCGGAGTGAGCGATCTGGTATTGATCAGCTCCTCCCAAGGAGAGGAGATAGCAGTCTGATAGGCTTGGCTCCTGTAGGAGGAGGAGTTTAGCAATCTGTTATGGATCTTACTAAGGAGTAGCAACTGTTATGCTTTGTTCCAGTAGAAAGATGAGCCAGCAAACTGTATGATCCCCACTGGGAGATAGCTATCTGATATGGATCAGCTTCCGCAGAGAGAGGAGTAACGCTTAGTAGAAATAGTGAATCCCTGGGACGATGGCAGATGACAGCACCCTCAAGTGGAGATCCTGAGAGGGACCACCGGCTAGGCTGGAGTATGAAGACAAACACAGATAGTTCTTTATTAGAATGGAAGTAGAACCACCAGAGGTGGCAGTAGTGAGTTGATGTGCCCGGCAGGGCTGAAGTCCCTCTGATACTGGAACTACGATCTCTGAGTTGCTGAGCTGTAATGAGAGACTATAGGTAGTGAGTAGACAGGGTATGCTGGGCATAACCAGTAGTAGATGATGCACTCACAATTGTAGATATCTGTAATGTCTTCTTATGCAACAGAGAGTCTTCAGTATTCAGGAACAGGAGCCGCAGGCAAGTACTGGTTCCTATAGGCAATCTGAAATAGAACTCACAATAACTGTGTATGGGATGGCTTCTGGAATAGAAGAGAGGCTAGAAGAGATATAGGAATGTAGGCCCTCATGGAACGAGTACCAGTTCCTATCTGTTAATCTGTAATAGTAATCCATAAGATATAGGTATGCGATATCTTCTGAGGAAGAAGAGAGTCTGAGAAAGGTATTAGGAACATAGGTCCTCATGGAGTGAGTACCGTTTCCTATCTGCAATCTGCAATGGTAACTCATGATCTCCATACCTGCGATAACGTCTTAGACTGAAGGGAGTCTTAGCGATTAGGAACAAGGGCCCTTGTGGAGTGAGTACCGGTTCCTGTCTGTAATAGGACTCTCTGTGTTCATGTCTGCGATTGCCTCCAGGCAATAGGAGTCTTCTGAGTCTTTGGGAATGTAGGCCCTCGAGGAGCGAGTACCGGATCCCGTCCAACAATCTGAAATCAAGAAGAGAGAGCGGAGCCCCCGAGGAGCGGGTACTCCTGGTAAGTTTGAAAAGGCTGAGTAGTGGAGAAAGATTTCCCCTTGCTGACTCGGAACGTAGTTGCAAGTAGCATGGACTGCCGAAGCAAGTCCCATTGGAGTTCCTTGCTAACTCATTTGTAGTTAGCAAACAAAGACCTTTTAAATTGAAAATGGATGATGTAACTACGGGGGGACTCCCCCCAAGGTTCGTGCCCTTGCTGGTATAAAGTCTGGAGCGCGCGCGCCCTTATGTCATCAGGAACATGGCGGATCCGGAGCATCAAGCCAGCCCGGGGACTCCAGGACCAAGAGGCAGGGAGAAGCTGCGGCTGCATCTGTCCATCTGAGCCGAAGGGAGTCGCCACAAAGGTAGAGAGGGTGGAGCGAGGGCGAGAATAGGCACAAATGCAATGCTTCCATATTAGGAGCTACCACCTAAGAAAAAGATCTAGGCGTCATAGTGGATAATACATTGAAATTGCAGCTCAGTGTGCTGTGGCAGTCAAAAAGCAAACAGAATGTTAGGAATTATTAGGAAGGGAATGGTGAATAAAATGAAAAATGTCATAATGCCTCTGTATTGCTCCATGGTGAGTCCGTACCTTGAGTATTGTGTACAATTCTGGTAACCACATCTCAAAAAAGATATACTTGCACTGGAGAAGGTACAGAGAAGAGTGACCAAAATGATAAAGGGGATGGAATGGCTCTCCTATGTCAATAGGCTAAAGAAGTTAGGGCTGTTCAGCTTGGAGAAGAGATAGCTGAGGGGGGATATGATAGAGGTCTATAAAATCATGAGAGGTCTAGAATGGGTAAATGTGAATTAGTTATTTATTATTTCGGATAATAGAAGGACTAGTGGGCACACCATGAAGTATTGGTAAAAATTATTTTTGACTCAACACACAATGAAGCTCTGGAATTTGTTGCCAGAGGATGTGGTTAGGGCACTTAGTGTAGCTGGGTTTAGAAAAGGATGCTAGTCTTGATGGACCCTCAGTTTGACCCAATATGGCAACTTCTTATGTTCTTATGTTCAATGTGAGCCTTAATGATGGCTATGAATGGAAATGTATGAATGCATGAGTACAGTGTGAGTTCTAGCAGTGCACAGGGTGTGTGAGCCCTTTTTGCTGCAGCGTAGTTGACACAGCCTTGAGGGCGAACCCACAAGGCCAACGAAAGGCAACTGGTGAATGTGCTCTGTAGCGGGACAGTCTGGAGCTTCATCTATACCAGCCACTTCTCCTGCAGGTTGAGCTTTTGGGTTCTGGCGGCTGGCAAGAGTTAGGCAAGTCCCTAGGACTTTGAAGATAACTATAGTTCAAAGGCACACTGGGGTCAGGGCAGGCACCAGACTAACAGAGTCATAGACAGGCCAAGGTCAGGGCAGTGCCTAGGAAGAGAGGTCAGGTCCAAGCAAGAGGTCAATAAATGGAGAGTCAAACCAAGGTTGGACAAAGACACAATGAAGACACTGGACAGGGCAGATAGGACAAGGCAAGGCTGGACAAAGGAGGCTGGAGAAGACATGGCCAGAGGACAAGTCTGAATGAAGCAAGGCAGGAAGTCAGAGCTGGATTTAGAGATGCAGGAGAGCAAGAACAGGGAACATGCAAGCAACATTTACTGGAAGGCAGGAGACCCATTGCAAAGGCGAAGTAATACTGCAGGGCCATTGCTTAAATAGCCTGGTTGGATGACATCATCAGGAGCAGGAGGTGCTGCTCAGCATTTCCTGCAGCAGGGCCTATATTATGTGCGCACATGCACACGCGCCTAAGGGAAGGCAGTAGCCTGGCGGCATCAGCGGCGGTTGGCAGTGTGTGGGGATGGCGCCATTCTGCCGCAACAGGAAACTTTCGGAGGCGTTGGTCAGTGGAGGGTGTAAGTGCAGCGGCTCGTGCGGCAGTCCTGTGATCTGTCAAACGTAACAAACATATATGATTTTACTGAAGATTAGGGGATAAAGATATTCAAAATGCTCCCAGTGCTTTTGAGTATGAGGTTTTCCTTGGTTTCTATATAAGTTTTATGTGGATTTACTCATATTTTTATTATATGTAGTGCCTTTCCTTTGTGTGGACTGATTTTGTTAAATATTGAGACTGTCATCTATGTTGGCTAAAAATGACAGGGTTTCTCAGAAACTACTTTAATACAAATGCACACTTCTGAGTTGTGATACACATTTTATACTCAAAGATACATTTTCAGAACAATGTGCATTACCATTCCTCAGGAGTCCTATAGTACATGGCCAATCAAGTACTAGTAGTTTTCTCCTGATAATCGGAGCCTACTGAATAAAATGTAAGCAAACATAAGCATAGAGTTGTTCAAAATGCTCATAGTGCTTTTGGGTATGAAGTTTTCCTTGGTTTCTATATAAATTTTATGTGGAGTTTCAATATTTAAACATGTTAAATAATTGATTTCAACACTGTGGAGACAAAAAGATAGAAAGTAGCGAAACAAAAGCTGCTGTGTGTATACAAGTGTTATCATCCTCATTTGGTTGTATGTTTGCTGGAAGCTTATAATTTTCAGAAAATTGCAGCAGTTTTGTTTTATTTTGGCTTAACCCAGCAGGCTAATGAAAAGCAGTGCTGCACACAAACTGGCAATTCTAATATCCTTCTACGAGCCAATCATTGGCAGAGTGAATTAGGTTTTACAGGCCCTTAAATACATGCCTTGGAAATACACATGGACAGTTGGTCAAGGAAATGAGCATATCAAAAAAATGTTCGTTAACCCAAGCTCCATTCATCTTGTTATTTACCAAACACAGAATGAAGTGTCATCATCATTTTTTTTTAAATCCACTTAATCCATGTTCGGTCAATGACTATTTGCATTATACATAACATTCTAGGCAGAATAGCATTCATTGGAATGGTTTGATAAACCTTGTGTGAACAAGCTAAAATCATGTGTTGTAGATATTGCACCGTCTGCACAATATAACTTAAAAGCACTTTTATTATTGACATAAGTGTGGCAGGGTTCCCAAGTATGGGTACCGGTTTCCTTGAACTTACTCTATGTTGAGACTCTACAGGGACTCGCTACTGCAGCTGAAGGACTTGCCTGGGTACTGTTTTTGCCCTGCTCTCAGCAGAAAGTTACCTGAGAGAGGTTGCTGCAGTTCAAAACACTAACTGTGACTTGTAGTCGTGGAGAAATACCGAGTTCTAATGATGCACCAGCAGCTGAAAGCGTTAACCTCTCAAGGAGCAACCAACCGGGAAGCTTAAGTCATCCTGAAGCAAGCTGGGATGGCTGAGGAGGTCACATAACATGCCTAACCAACAAGGATCAAGCACAGCTGAAAGAGAGATGTCAGAGAGCCTGTCCCAGCTAACCAGAAGGAGGTTAGCTGGGACAGGCTCTCTGACATCTCTTGTTTTTCCCCAGGAAAAGACAGAAGGAGGGCTGCAGCTGTTGCTCCTCCTTCTCCCGCCTGGCTCCTTTTTTCTGTCTGCGACCTCTCAGTGCCGGGAAAGTCTGGCAGGGATCTTCACCTAAGGAGGGTTATTGTCCTTACATAGGCAACCAAACAAAAAGGAGCTGTTTCCTTTTCAAGAGCTAAAGCAAAAGACTACATGTATTCTTCTCTCATTCCCTAGTTATAAGCAGGGTCCACCCTCTCAAGCTGCATCTAGGGGAGGAGATGAAAGTAGAATTCCCTCTAGCTAATTAAGATCCATAAAGACCTGGGGACCTCCTGGGACCTCTCCATAGCGGTGCCACATTAGTAAGTTTGTGAATTTTTACATTCTTTCTTCTTATTCCAATTTAATTAATTCTTTTAGTTACTTGATTTCTTCCCTCCATTGTATTCTAGGTAAGTGTGGCACTTCCCTCCCAATGTAGAGGAAGTATCAAAATGTACTTTTAAAGTGTTAGGAATTATTAGAAAAGGAATGGTGAATAAAACGGAAAATGTCATAATGCCTCTGTATCGCTCCATGGTGAGACCGCACCTTGAATACTGTGTACAATTCTGGTCGCCGCATCTCAAAAAAGATATAATTGCGATGGAGAAGGTACAGAGAAGGGCAACCAAAATGATAAGGGGAATGGAACAGCTCCCCTATGAGGAAAGACTAAAGAGGTTAGGACTTTTCAGCTTGGAGAAGAGACGACTGAGGGGGGATATGATAGAGGTGTTTAAAATCATGAGAGGTCTAGAACGGGTAGATATGAATCGGTTATTTACTCTTTCGGATAGTAAAAAGACTAGGGGGGCACTCCATGAAGTTAGCATGGGGCACGTTTAAAACTAATCGGAGAAAGTTCTTTTTTACTCAACGCACAATTAAACTCTGGAATTTGTTGCCAGAGAATGTGGTTAGTGCAGTTAGTATAGCTGTGTTTAAAAAAGGATTGGATCAGTTCTTGGAGGAGAAGTCCATTACCTGCTATTAAGTTCACTTAGAGAATAGCCACTGCCATTAGCAATGGTTACATGGAATAGACTTAGTTTTTGGGTACTTGCCAGGTTCTTATGGCCTGGATTGGCCACTGTTGGAAACAGGATGCTGGGCTTGATGGACCCTTGGTCTGACCCAGTATGGCATTTTCTTATGTTCTCTTTTATCTCCTACTGCCTATTGTAATATTAAGGGTGATACCTCTGACTCCTCTTTCTTCTAATCATCAGTAGATATTTATTGGCCATGTATATGGTCCATTTCCTCTCCTTCTTTCCCTGTTTTCCTTCCACCTCTCCTCAGGATGGCTGGAAGTCATCCTCTCCTTGGATGATGGTGATCTCAGGTTCCTCTTGCAAGAAGAGAACCTCTTCCATTAGACAGAAGAGTAAAATTAAGTAAGCTTAACTGACTCCAAAAGGATTTGGCACTCCCAGCTCAAATAAGTTAAAGATGGCATGAGAGGGTGGAAAGAAACTCTCATACAAAACAAAAAGTCTCCATGGAGCTTAAAGTTAAGAGTTAGAAAAATGAGAGGACAGCTTAGGACATGCTGCCTACTTGAAAGGGGTATAATGGTGATCTCTCTAGAAAACACTGAGGACAGTACCATTGCCAGCTGCCACATGGGGGAGCTGCAAACCTTACAGTCACCAAAGATGTCTACCCCCATACCCAAATGGTAAAATCTTGATCCAGTATCAGTAGGGGACTAACAGGATCCCTACATACTCTAGTCTATACCGGTCTAAGAAATATTCTGGGGAAATCAGAGTGGAAGTGATAACCTTCAGTGTTCACCAGTATAATCTCTTACTCCCAGTGGATATAGATCCCCTCAGAGGTACTGCCCTTTAGGACTTTGCACTCATTGACTTGGAACAGCACTGTGAGCTGGGACTTTAGTTGATTCTCTCAGTAGAGAATTCAGAGGAACAGGGTCTCACCCCAGAGAACAGTGGACCATACCAATTTTGGATAGGCATCATGGATGGAGGCATGCCAGGTAAGGAAGGCATTCCAGGAGCATGGTTAAATTTTAGCTCGATGGCACTGATATTCAGTGCTACCAGGCTAAAGTTAGCTGGGTGAGTCTAGTCAGAAAATACCTGTCCTAAAATTATATGGATAACTTTATCTGGGTAAGTTCAGCTACATATCCAGATAAAGTATGCAGGTAACTTTGGGTAAGTCTCCCCAGTGGCATAGCCATTGGTGGGCCAGGGTGGACCATGGCTCACCCACTTTGGGCTCAGTCCCACCCAACCTGAAGAGGCCTGTTAGAGCACTGCCATCACGGGATCCCATCAATGTGACAGTGAAGAGGAGCCCTCAGAAGAAGCAAGGCCATCGTGGGATCCCATCCCCACGACGGTGAAGAGGAGGACCAGAGCTGCAAGGCTACTTGTACTGGATTCATCTTTCCCCCCATAAAAAGAGATCCACACCATGGGGAAGGAGTCATTTTTGTTACACCCCATTGTTTTGGATAGGAATGGAGGCAACAGCAGAACTTGAGTGGAGAAAAACATATCTGCTGGATGAAGTGGGCCTGGCAATGTATCACCAATGAAGCTATAACATAAATAGAAAGTATCCCAAAAGGCTTTCCTATGAGTACAGTGAAGTTGTGATTTTTTTTTACATTAGAAATTGATAAGAAACCTTTGGGTATTATATTTCATTATAAGTTTCCTACATAGCACTTATCACACTTAACAACCAATTTTGCTTCTAACTATGTGATAATTTATCCCATCTGAATTCCAAACTTTAACTGTATAAGCTTAGCTCCCCCATGTGGGAATATAAGATGGTGAACTCCTATAAACCTCTTCCACCATGTTAGACCTAGATTCATCATGTTTTGGGCAGAGAGAGGACTCTTATATAAGTAAACTATTTATACCACTGTAGGAGGGTCAACTAGTAACTCGAGGTGAGGTTTTGGTGGTGGTCCAGGGTTTGGGAGCAGTTTTACATGCACAATCAGAGGAATGAACATTAAACTCTTGGCCTAGTTTGATGCACTCTCTACCTAGCTGCTATTAAGCTAGGTTGAGAGTACATTGTACAAATCTCATTTTTGTGTGCCTTTCCTCACTGCAAATCACATCAAATTTTCACTGTTGTGTATTGTGCTGTTTATACCTCTGATTGTGCATGTAAAACTGCAACCCTAGACTACCACCAAAACCTCACCTTGGGTTACTAGTTGACCCTCCAACAGTATTATAAAAAGTTGACTAATAGATGTGTCTCCTTAGAGGCACTCTCTCACTCTCTCTCTTTCTCCTGTCTAAAATGGGGTTTGTGATTTTTAGCACAAATCCCATTTTGGGCATAACAGCAGGAAAAATGGTATAGTTATTTAGGGCGTTAAAAATGCGTTATGCTATCTCATGCAACATTAAACACCCCTCATTTTCAAAAACTCCTCCCTTTTGACTACATTTTAAAAATTTGCATAAACATCTCAAGAGGCATTTTTTATTGTGGGCATTATGGCATTATCATGGGCGTTAGGGCCCTAACACCTGTGAAAATGCCCTAACGCGATTTGATAAATGACCTAGTTAATTTGTAGAATTCTTAGTTGATACTCTTAGGGGCAGCATGTCCATTTGCAGGTCCCGTACATCTTAGTATTCTAGGTAAGGATCCTTGGGTTTCTGGGACTGAGAAAAAATACAGGGTGCCTTTCCCTATTTTGCCATGTCTGTTGGAAAACTTGAGATTAGAAGAAGTTTTTTTCCACCTTGCTCTATGTTTTGGTTTCCATTTTCTTGACTTTAATTTTGTTGGTTGTTCGAGTACCCTAGGGCCCGGGGACTCAGTTCTTTACCATTTGTCGAGGGGTGTCTCCCACCATGAGAGGACTGTTGGACCATCAATGTCCTTTTGGAGGAATGGTTTGTTATTCATTCCCAGGGAAAAGGAGAGGGAGAGGTTGGATGAGGAGCAGTGGCACCCTTCTGGTCCATCCACTATCATCTCATGGACATCAAGAAAGGAGAGAAGAGCCTGGAGGTACTGTTCATGTACAACCGAAAGAAATTAAGAGAAGATGGAGTAACTGGATTAAAGGTATAGAAAATGGGACTTCACACTACACTTCTAAATTGGAGAATAACTTATCCACCAGCTAAGGAGCAGAAGCTTAAAAACTACCCCAGTAATTGGAAAGGAATGGAATAAAATATTTAATTGGAATCACATTTAACAATTGGCTTTAACTACTGAATAAATTTATTGGAAGTATAATTTATAATTTATTGAGAACAGCTGAAGCTGTATAAACTGGATTGGAAAATAACAAAAGCTGTAAAGAATCTTTTCCATCAATTTCCATCTTTAATCAGTAAAAACTAAGTTGGAAATTCAGACCAGCATGCAGATTGCTTATTATTGCTGTTATATCAATGTGATTGTTAGTGCTGTCTACAATATATTTTAAAGCTTGACTACAAATTAAACAACGCACAGGGCCTAGAAGAAACCTTTCCACCTATCAGGGAATTTAGTACACTAACAGGGTAATTTTCAAATGAAAATGTAAATGTACATGTAACATACTATTGTAGCAATTTTCAAAAGCACATTTATCCACATTAAGTGCACTCAACGTGGGTAAAGCCTATTGACAATTCAATAGCATATATTGTAGCAATTTTCAAAGGCTATTGAATTGTCAATAGGTTTTATCCACGTTGAGTGCACTTAAGATACGTAAATGGGCTTTTGGAAATTGTTGAGATAGTATATTACATTTACATTGTTGTTTGAAAATTTCCCTATCCCAAGGTATTAACATCAGGAAAGTACTTCATCAAAATGAATCTAGATTCATCAAAATGCTATAATAACACCCACAGTACAAATAAAATTACCACACCCTGCAATACTTCTATTTAGCAGCTTGTGAAGTGCCCATACTGGTCAACTATTTATATCTCTATAGGAGGGCCAGCTAATAGCTCAAAGTGAGGTGTTGGTGGTGGTGGTGGTTTAGGGTTTAGGGGCCGGTTTTCCATGCAGAGTGAGACGTGTGAACAGCACAGTACACCTCGGTGAAGATTTGACATCATTTGGAGTGAAGAAAGTCTCACAAAGATGAGATTTCTACAATGTTCTCTCACCCTATCTAGCTTGATGGACTGCATTATTATAGGTGACCCACGTATTTTTCATCAGATGAGTAGTAGTTGATTCTAGTACTTGAGGCTGAGGTTTGGTGATATTGCTTTATCATTTTCTCTATTAAATTATGATTTTTCAACATAATTATTTTTAAAGGATAAAAAAAAAATCACTACAAATAAAACTGAAAAAGTACCTGTAAAGGTATGTCTAGTCTCCTCAGAGGCCCCTGGCTCTCCCCAGGTAAGGAACTTCACAGGACAAGGAAAGGCGTGAACATTTTATCCTTTAATTCAGACCACATAGCTACACGGGGCAATATAGTAATGCTCCAAAGAGAAACCCTACATCTTCAGAAAAAGTCTTTCTTCTCACCACCTCTTTTATTTCACAGATTAATATCACAACTTCAGCCCCCATGGTACCAGGGCAGTTTATTCAAATGTCAAAGGCATTTATTCCCAGGCTAGCAAAGCTTCCCTGCAACAGATAAATAATACAGCCCTTTCCACAGCACTCTGCCAAACTGCTAAGGCCCTAAGCAACTGGCTTCCCAAGCCCTCTGGCACAGATATTCCCTACCAATGTGATAACTCCCAGATGACCCTGGCCCTGTCCTGTTGAGCGATGGCCTCCCTGGCTATGTTCAGAGCCCTGTTGCCCTGACAGCTTCTTGGTCGTAGGTCCTCTGAAATCCTCCATGCTCTTAGTTAGACTCTAGTTGGCAACACCTGATTCTGTCTCCTAATAAGCCCAAACTCAGAACCCTCTAGGGCTGCCGACTTTCAATCATGAAAATTTTGAACACTTGGATGTGCCGAGTAAAATTTTTGCCGATGGTGTCCTTCTGCTTCCACACATGATTATTATTCTCTCCCCACACCCCATTTTGGAAAACATGCAATTCTTTAAAAGGGAAATGAAAAATATTAGTCATTTATTAGGTCACACACATTTTATAATAACTCAGTGTAAATGTAGCGATTTAAAACTCTGGTCTGGATGGTTGTTATCTATTTATTGAACTTCCAAACTGTGTCAAATACATAACATCTTCTAAAGAAAATAAATGTTTTACAAAATTTATTTGCAAAAGTCTACATAGCCGTGAGTATTTTTCACATTCTGCTGTCTAAAAGAAAACCACAGAGTGTTTGAATATCCATTGTGGCATGGTTAGGTTCACCATTGTAAAGAGAAAACAGATTGGCATTACAAACACACTGTCAATAAAATCCCCTGTGACATACGAGATCTCATGTATAGCCTTGCAACAACAAAATGCAAGGCTATACATATATGAAACTATTTTTGGACCTCTCATACTTTAGAGCTTATTTGTCGTGTCTCAATGGCTAAAGAGAATTTTTCTCTTTTCCTTCATTTAGTCCATATTTTAAGCATTGGTCCTAAACAGTTTTCATACATGCAAATAAAGTGCTGAGCCTGCAGACGTCTTTAGCTGGATCAAACTGTTGCAAAAGGCTTCCTGAGGCCTAAGACTACATTAAAAGAACTACAGAAGTGTCTGGCTGAGACTGGGGAAAATGTTTCCTGTTCAGGAAATTCAAGAAATATAATTCCATAATAGTTAACCATACGAATACAAAATAATATTCCCTCACTATATAATTAGAAAGAGTAACATGGAGACAAAAGCTAACCTGGACCAAAAAGCCAGACTCTGCCTGCAGTGTAACATCAGAAAAATAAAAAAAAAACATTTTCCCTGAAAAGTTAACTCTCAGGGCCTAAGAGTGACCTTTTTCTCCTTGTGTTGTTCCTGGGAGAGGGATATTTTTCCTCACTGTGTGCTGGGTGACCGAAAAACACGCTGGAATCACTTGGATAGTGTCCAAACGTAAAACTTTACCGAGCTGAATAGTCAGATGAACCGGCACAATGAAATAAATCCCAGCACCACTGTATTTCTCTCTTGGTTTACAGTCTCTACCGCTGTCTGTGCAGGAGTCTTTCATTCACCCTCCTGGATTATTTGGAATGGAGGTCCCCCGTGGGCAGGGTAACCCTTAGGCTGGCCAGGAAAACCCCTTCCAAAGATGGCCAAAATCCTGTCCTTAGACAAAGTCCAAACCTCTCTCTCCCCAGGGTGAGGATGCTGGATGGGTGTCCTTGATGATGTAAATAGGTTCTTACTCACAGTAAGAAGATCTTCAGGATCTTTTCTCTTGTTCCTTTTTCCTGTGGGGATCCCAGATGGGTGGGATCCTGTGTGTAACAGCAGCTTGGGTTGTTTCTTGCTCCAGGCAGGAAGGAGGACAAAAACGTCCTCCTGGGTGACTAACCAAAAGTCTTTCTTGTCCCCCCCAAAATACGGAGTTGTTCCTTGCAGTAGGCCACCACCTCGGAAGGGCACTTCTTGCCTATCTCTAGGCATCCCTAACACAGGGCTCCCTGTGCCCTGAATCCAGGAAAGGCCTAGGTGTCTCACAAGGCTCCTACCAAGCAAAAGTCCAAAATTCCCAAAATTAGTCCCAGGATAGCCACTCTGCACCTATGGAGAGGGTTAAAGCAGTAGAGTCCTCAATCTGTCCCAAAGGGTCCCAGGCAGGATGGAGCCCAGGCCTTCAGGTAGGCCAAAATTCAACCGAGGGGAAAACTCTCCAACCTTCCTCCAAAACAGCAAACTATACTGTCCCCCTGAGCTCTCTGCAGGTCACTGCTTTATATCCTCACAGGAGGGGAATGTCCATCCCAGCATCCTCAAAGGGAGGGGCTGCATTGCATGGATCCTCCCCTAATTATCTCTCCTTAACTACACTAGCTGGCATGTCCCAGGGCATACTGGTAACCAGACCGCTGTTTATTACATATGATACCCAAATAATTATTTAATTATTTGTATTGCCCCCCTCCCATTTTGTGTGGGGGGGGGGGGGTGTCGGTTGCAGCGTGGGCATACGTTGCACTTGTTTTTTTGTTTAGCTTTCCTCTTCCATTCTAATGCCAGTTTCCTGATCCTCCCTTCCTTATCCCTCCTTCTCTGCATGCACACCATGGACTCCTTCTATTAGGATTTGTAGATATGTGGGCCTTGGGCTGAGGTGAGAGATGGTACCGCCCACAGGGAGGAGCCCTGCGAGCCTCACCATCGGGAGGCGAGGTCTCAGCAGACATCAGACACAGTTGTGGAATAGAGTCTTTATTAGAGAGATAGAGAGGCACTGCCCGTGGAGCGAGGAGTACAGGAGAAAGACACAGAGTCTGTGCGATGAGGTATACCCAAAGGGAATACCTCTGTAGTGGAGATACGGCAATGGTCCGCAGAACGGGGTACACCAATGAGTGTCCTCAGTAGATGATAACACAGTAGTGTTCCGCAGCGCGGGGAACACCGATGAGAGATCCTCACTTAGAGATGACACGGTAGTGGTCCGCAGCACGGGGTACACCGATGAGGGTTCCTCACTCAGAGATGACACGGTAGTGGCCCGCAGCGCGGGGTACACCGATGAGGGCTCCACACTAGAGATGGTACGGTAACGGTAGTGGTCTGTAGAGCGGAGGTACTCACAGTAGCGAAGGTTCCAGGAGAAGCCCCGGGGAATGGGGCAAGCAGTAGTCCAAGGCAGAAGGCCCTCTGAGGAGAGGATAGCCAGAGACAAGGAAGGGCCCCCGTGGAGCGGGTACCCAGAGCATCTCACGCCAAGGTAGCAGGAACTGGAACGGGAAGTCCGTAGTGAGCAATGCAAATTCAGCAATGAGGGAACTCATTGCCAAGTCGTAGGTAGGCAGGGCCAGCCGGCTTAAATGTCCTGGAAGGATGACGTCATCCGGAGGGGACACCCCCGAGGTTCCCGCCATGATGTGCTTAAGACTGACCCACGCGTGTGCGCCTAGGGAATTCCGAGGGCAAGATGGCGGTCAGCAGCATCCGTGGCGTCCAGGGAGGCCCTGGAACAGTAGGCAGGCCGGCGATAGCTGGCAGAGGCCACAAGTCTTCCCCATGGAGTCAAAGCTGCAAAGAATGAGGTGAGCAAGAGTGGTCACAGCCTTCTGCGACCGACGGGCGTAACACCTTCTTTGTGCAATTTCAGTATTCTAAAATAAAAAAAATGCAAACAAAAGTGCAAAAGAAATGAACAGCAAAAAAACCCAACTTCCATCACTCACTGTTGTTCTTCCAACTATCACAGCAATCCTCAAAATGTGTTAAAAAAAAAACCCAAAACTTTTTTAACTGCAGTAGGGAAGAGAACAAAATAGCTGCAGAGTGTCTCAGTGACTAGTCCCTTGTGACAAGAGTGATACAGAAACTGCAACCTAATACCCTTTGTATCTAGTAGAGAATTTTCCACTTAGGCCCAACTTCTAAAAGATGTGGATGGATGTGTACTCGCTTTGCAACCTCCTGCCACAGGGGAACCAGGGAGAAAGAAAGAAATGGTAGCTTGCTGTGCTTTCTTTTTTTCTAGAAAGGAAGGTGCTGATACTCAATTCAAGGCATCCTTGGGAGAGAGGGGTACATGGGGAAATTGCGGCAACGGTTTCGTGGTCCTGTCCCCCAAGGTAGCCCAGCTCCCTGCACTTGTCTGCAAGGTTCAGTCACAGCATGACCCTCCCCTCCTCCCATCCTCCCTGCCGTAGATAGCAGACATAAGAGAGCAGTTGTAGCACCTCTGCCACCATGAGGGCATGGATAAAGTATCAGTGGAGGGTGAAAGAGAAAGATAGGCACCATTGGTGCTTTTTTTTCAGATTTAGATTTAGGAAACTTTGTCATGACAAAATTTGCACATGTTGCCAAAATGATACATAAAATGGTTAAAAGGAGAAAAAAAAAAAAGAAACAAAATATAATAATGCTAATAACAGTGATTAAAATTACAAGGTACAGAATGGTTAATAATACGGACAGTTACCAAGTTCTGGTGCTGTTCTGTATTATTCTTGGTCAGGGCATACATGCCTGGTGCCCAGAGGTGGATTGGCCTATCAGGGCTAAGGGCATGCCCTGGTTGGCCGGTCAAATTGGTCACATGTTGAAAGTCAGTAACATGGCCTCTACATTTGTTGTTTGCTGTGCTGTGTCCCCATGCTCTGGTGAGCATAGAATGAAGAGCCTAGAGGAGCCACCACTGGATCCCATACTTCTAGCAGTTGAAGAAGGAAGAGAGGCTGTGAGCTGAAAAAGGCAAAGAGAGGCTACGGGACGCTGCCAGAACCCAGGGCATTGGCAGCCGAAGAAAGTGAAGAGAGGCTGAGGGCTGCTGCTGGAGCCCAGCCAGTGGCAGCAGGCAAAGAATGAGAAGAGGCACAATTCTGAGAGAGACAGAGAGCCTGCTTGTGTGTGTATGTGTGAGAGAGAGAGAGAGAAGAGAGACTGCTTGTGTGTGTGTGAGAGAGGGAGAGAGAGAAGAGAGAACATAAGAACTTAAGAAATTGCCATGCTGGGTCAGAACAAGACTGCTTGTGTGTGTGTATATGTGTGTGTGTGTGTGAGAAAGAAAGAGAGAGAAGAGAGACTGCTTGTGTGTGTGTATGTGTGTGAGAGAGAGAGAGAAGAGAGATTGCTTGTGTGTCTGAATGTGTTTTAGTCTGCCCAGCATCCTGTTTCCAACAGAAGCCAAAACCAGGCCACAAGAGCCTGGCAATTACCCAAACACTAAGAAGAACCCATGCCACTGATGCAATTAATAGCAGTGGCTATTCCCTAAGTATAATTAATTAATAGCCATTAATGGACTTCTCCAAGAACTTATCCAAACCTTTTTTGAACCCATCTACACTAACTGCACTAACCACATCCTCTGGCAACAAATTCCAGAGCTTTATTCTGCGTTGAGTGAAAAAGAATTTTCTCCAATTAGTCTTAAATGTGCTACTTGCTAACTTCATGGAATGCCCCCTAGTCCTTCTATTATTCGAAAGTGTAAATAACCGAGTCACATCTACTCATTCAAGACCTCTCATGATCTTAAAGACCTCTATCATATCCTCCCTCAGCCATCTCTACTCCAAGCTAAAAAGTCCTAACCTCTTTAGTCTTTCCTCATAGGGGAGCTGTTCCATTCCCCTTATCATTTTGGTAGCCCTTCTCTGCACCTTCTCCATCGCAATTATATCTTTTTTGAGATGCGGCGACCAGAATTGTACACTGTATTGAAGGTGCGGTCTCACCATGGAGCAATACAGAGGCATTATGACATTTTCCGTTCTATTAACCATTCCCTTCCTAATAATTCCTAACATTCTATTTGCTTTTTTCACTGCTGCAGCACACTGAGCTGACGATTTTAAAGTATTATCCACTATGATGCTTAGACCTTTTCCTGGGTGGTATCTCCTAATAAGGAACCTAACATCGTGTAACTACAGCAAGGGTTATTTTTCCCTATATGCAACACCTTGCACTTGTCCACATTAAATTTCATCTGCCATTTGGATGCCCAATCTTCCAGTCTTGCAAGGTCCTCCTGTAATGTATCACAGTCTGCTTGTGATTTAACTACTCTGAATAATTTTGTATCATCCGCAAATTTCCTGCTTGTGTGTGTATGTGTGTGTGTGAGAGAAAGAGAGAGAAGAGAGACTGCTTGTGTGTGTGTATGTGTGTGTGTGTGTGTGTGTGTGTGTGAGAAAGAGACAGAGAAGAGACTGCTTGTGTGTGTATGTGTGAGAAGGAGAGAGAAGAGAGACTGCTTGTGTGTGTGTATGTGTGAGAGAGAGAGAGAAGAGAGACTGCTTGTGTGTCTGTGTTTTAGTCTGCACATTTCTAGTAATACTTTATTTACTCTTTATTCTGTATTTGGTGAGGGTCTGTTTTTGTTCTACCTGTGTCAGACAGAGGAAACATATTCTGTTGGGGTATAGTTTCTGTATAGGGCTCTAAAGCAGCTTAATTTGTTCTGTTTTCCTAATAGATATGTTTTATGACTTGGTGTAATATTTGCAGTGTTGCCTTTTCTTAAGCAGAGTTGTTATTCTTTGAGTGCTGGCAGTTAATAATGTATTGGTATAGGAAGTTTACTATATTGTAATTGTAATTTAGTTTATTTATGACTTCCTGCAGGCCAAGCCTACACCCAATGCATGCTACAGTAAACCTAATACCATATGAGTTCCAAGCATCTTTTTTACTTTTTTTCTGCAGGGTTTTCTGGCTGGCACCACTGCGCTACATGCAAATATAATTTACATGCTGTGATATTTTTACTTCTGAAAGCTATACTTTGAATGTCCTTTTTTCATATAAAATCATATTACAAATGCATAATTTTGATTGTGTGTGTGTGTGTATGAAGCATGCAAAGCAGTAAGGATTGCCCAGGGTGTCTAATACCCTTGCACCAGCCCTGGCTGCACTGGGGCCACACGGGAAAGCAGAATTCCACCTGGAGCTGTGCCGTCGTGGGCCAGGCTCTCCTCTATCTCAGCTGCGGCAGTGATGGCATGGTATAGTCCAGGGCTTTGTTTTCTTTTTGTTAAGCTCGGGGGGAAGCAGGCAGCATGAATCACTTCTGGTCCTCCCTCCCCCAGGAGTAGGTAGACAGAGCAGAATCTAGGGAACCATAAAAGCAGCAGACTGGGTAGCACGAGGTCAATGAGAATGTGATGGAGAGGGTGGGGTCCTGAGAAATCTATCCCTTCCTTTCGGAACACACCACCAGAACTCACTCTCTCACCTCCTCCCACTTAGACTATGGCAACCTGCTCCTCACAGGTCTCCTGGCGAGCCATCTCTCACCACTGCAATCTGTCCTAAATTCAGCCGTGCGACTTATCTTTCACCAAAGTCGCTATGCTCACACATCCCCTCTTCTGAAGTCACTGCACTGGCTCCCTATCTGCTCCTGCATACAGCTCAAGCTCCTCTTCCTCACCTACAAATGCCTTCACTCTGCAGCACCTCACTACCTCTCCCCTCTCTTATGTCTCTCTACACCCCTCCTCGTGCTCTCCGCTCATTGGGCGCATCACTCCTACCTGTGCCCTTCTCCTCTACTGCCAACAATTCCTGACTCCATTCTTTCCATCTGGCTGCACCGTGTGCTTGGAATAGTCTTCCTGAACCAGTGCGCCCTGCTCCCTCTCTTGCCATACTTAAATCCCCTCTAAGGCCCCACCTTTTTGGGGCTGCTTTTAAATCTTAAGACCTGATTGCTTGCTTTTAGCCTCATTAAACATCTTTCTTTTCTTTCTTCCTTTTTTAACCATTGTCTTGCTTGATGAAATACCCCAAATCTCTTGTCCTGTATGAGTGTCTTATTAGATGTAAGCTCTATTGAGCAGGCCTGTCTTTTTTTTGTGTGTTTGCACTATACAAATGTTAAGTAGTGGTATGTTAAGCAGTAGAGAAGTGGAGGCTAGCTACTGTCATAGAAAGGGAGGGAGGGAGTCAGAAGGAGCTGCCTGTGCAATGTTATTGAGGGTTCTGGATGAGGTGACTGGGCTGAGCTTTGAGAGGGGCAGCTGGCTGTGGGACCAATGGGTCTTCTGGAGAGTAAAAGGGGGTCAATAACGGGTGAGAATCAGAAAGGGAGGGGCCTGCTGTAGGCTGAGGAAGGACTGGCAACAAGCATCAACTTTTACATAATGGTGCAGCAGTGCTGGAGGCAGGGGGACACTCACAACAGTAAATGTCTTTGTGTCTGAATGTGTGTGACTGAGACACTGGCTGACAGTGTGGTTGTCTCATTCCTTGGCTGACAAAAGAATTTTTTTACACCAGACTAGGAATCTAGGATATACGAGAGATGTAACCAAACTTGTGGGAGGCCCAGCTGATTCCATGGATGGAACGGGGGACTACAGCTCATTTTGCTTACTCCTGGTTTAGGATGTGCTCCACCTTTATTTTTTTTTTTAGGAAAATTGAGAAATTTATATTGGAGAGTTTTTATCTCAATTCTGCCAGCCTTCTGGGGGCTGTTGAAGCGCGTGCCACACAGAAATCACAGAGCGAGTCACAGATACCCAATAGGATGGTTTAAAAAAAAAAAATCCCCCCAGGCTATTTACCTGCAATCTGTCCCCTGCTGGTGTCTCAGCTCTATTGGGCCGGTGCCCTGCAGAGAACAGACTGAAGCAGGGCGGAGCTATTCTGCTCCCTAATCCAGCCCCTCCCCTCTTGCCATTTTCCAGGGGCTGATGCAGACAGGAAAAGAAAATGTGCTGTACATAGTACCCTCAAGTACTGGCAGAGAAAAGGCCCTGGTAGTTTCTAAATGAATTATGTTTCTGTGATAAGCAGATGCAACACTCTTGGGTCACGGAGTTGTGTCCTGTGCTGGCAGGGAGGATCTCTCTAGCGCTTTCTAGAAGTGCACAGTAATTTTCTGTAGGCTGCTAGACCTGCAGCTGCTCAGTGTTTTGCTATTTCATTGGCGTAAGAGGGCATTTGCAGGCTGCTTCTACAATGGTCTTTTTAATTCAGGCCTTCATTAGGTTTAATGTCGGTACTTTTTTTTTTTTTTTTCATCTAGGCACCCACTTTTCCCTAGGAACACCCTACTTAGGTTTTTTCATCTTTTTCAAGTTTCTTTTTTTTTTCTTTCTTCGCTGCCGCTCAGCATTACTGAAAAGCGGCAGTTCTTCCCACAGGCTCATCCTTAATGTCAGCGGCCTGGTAAAGAAATGTTTCTCTGCTCGATATGGTTTCCTGGGAGAATTTCTTCTCTTTCTGATGTTGTGTCATTGATTTTCCTCGCCATGTCCTAGAAGCAAGCCAGCAGCTTCAAGAGGTATACAGAGTGTCTGTGGAAGGTGCCCTTCATGGATCAACATGCAGAGTGTTACAAATGTCTAGGTACAGCTCACAGGAAGGGCGACGCAAGAAAGATCCAGGTGCCTGATTTAAGGAGTTAGGAGCCTGGTATTGAGAAGACGTAGGCGCCTAAACTTTTTAATTTAAAAGTACTCTGTCTCCGGGCATCTAAAATGTAGGCACCTTAAAAAGGGATGGTGAGAGGCCAGAGGTGCGAAGGTAGGAGCTCAGCGCTGATTTAAAGTTGTAAGGCAGCTCTCCCTCCCCCCCGTTTGGGTGGCTAGCTCTCAGGGATGAGTTCGGGGGCAGATCCTGTTCACTTCTCATCTGGCTCAGCGATGGAACTGTATGAAATTTGGGGAAGCCATTATTAGGGATGTGAATCGTTTTTTGATGATTTAAAATATCGTCCGATATATTTTAAATCGTCAAAAATCGTTAAAAGCGATATATAATAGGAATTCCCCCGATTTATCATCAAAAATCGTAAATCGGGGGAAGGGGGAGGGGAAGGGGGAGGGCAGGAAAACCTGCACACTAAAATAACCCTAAAACCTACCCCGACCCTTTAAAATAAATCCCCCACCCTCCTGAACCCCCCAAAATGTCTTAAATTACCTGGGGTCCAGTGGGGGGGTCCCGGTGTGATGTTCCACTCTCGGGCCACGGGTGCGTTGATAGGAATGGCGCCGGCGCTACCTTTGCCCTGTCATATGACAGGGCAAAGGTAGCGCCGGCACCATTTTGGTTCCTGTCCCCCGATGTCACGAGCGCAGGAGATTGCTCCCGGACCCCCGCTGGACCCACAGGGACTTTTGGCCAGCTTGGGGGGGCCTCCTGACCCCCACAAGACTTGCCAAAAGTCCAGCGGGGGTCCGGGAACGACCTCCTGCACTCGAATCGTGTGCAGGAATTGTGTCCACTCTCGGACCCCCGCAAAATGGCACCGGCCATACGGCCGGCGCCATTTTGCATTACGGCAACACGATTCGAGTGCAGGAGATCGTTCCTGGACCCCCGCTGGACTTTTGGCAAGTCTTGTGGGGGTCAGGAGGCCCCCCCAAGCTGGCCAAAAGTCCCTGGGGGTCCAGCGGGGGTCCGGGAGTGATCTCCTACGCTCGTGACATCGGGGGACAGGAACCAACGCATACGTGGCCCGAGAGTGGAACATCACACCGGGACCCCCCCACCGGGACCCCCCCACTGGACCCCAGGTAATTTAAGACATTTTGGGGGGGTTCGGGAGGGTGGGGGATTTATTTTAAAGGGTCGGGTGGGTTTTAGGGATGTTTTAGTGTGCCGGTTTTCCCGCCCTCCCCCGATTTACGATATACACGATATTTAAAAAAACAAAACTGCGACGATCCGATTCCCTCCCCCCCCCAGCCGAAATCGATCATTAAGATGATCGATCACACGATTCACATCTCTAGCCATTATTTAAACTAATAGCACAAGGACCATTGCAAGGGAAATAGCCTAAGAATCTCTTAGGAGTCTGTGGCTACTGAATATGCTTCAGCAGGAAAAGATACGCCTGGAAGGATGGCATTGGCTGTGATCTGTAGCTCTTATAATGTGATCTAAATAATGCAGTTTTGGAAGTGATGAGCACATCAGTCAGATTTTCCACGCATATTTATTTCCAAAACGATCATGTGTGCTTCTTTTAATCTGTCCCAGTGTATGTGACAAAAATGACTACAGGATTTATATTGTTTATTGAGTTTATTGTGCAAACCATTTTATTTGCTATGAGATGTAATGCTATAGTGTAATATATGCCTGGTTAGCATGGTGTGCATCTTCATCTGCATATTAATATTAAATTGTCAACATTTTTGGTGCTGTAGATGGAGAGAAAAACAATACACTGAAGAAGTTAGAGGCATGTGGCTATTTATAATTTGCATTTGCTTTACAAATGCCTGGATTCAAAGGCTGGAAACTTTCCTCTGTTGTGTAATGGATTATAATTAAGATTATGACTATCAAATTAAGGCATCTGTGCTATCCCCTGTCTGGACTTTATTATTCCAATCTATTGGATCTATAGTTCTACCCTCGTTTCTTTTGTGCCATCTCGCAGAAAAAGCAGAAAGGCTACATCTGCTATGTTGACAGAGGATCACTTATGAAACCTCCCCAATTGCATTTTGATTGAAGTAGCTGACATAATGTTATTTCTATTTAGACAGCAGAAAGTAATCCATTGATTTGCTAACAAATTCTTATAAACAAGCTCTTATTTTTACTGAGGGATTCTCACAAGCTGGAAAACTTTTTTATTTTCATAAAATAATTTAAAAAGTGGCTATAGAAATCTCCATGAATCCCTTTCAGCAAATCACTAGATTTGGCTCATTGGATATGTTTCTTGAAAATTCTAAAAGGATATTCTCAAAAGTCATATTTATTCAATAGGTATACATTAATTTAGCACTATGACAGAACAGGGGCAGTTAGTTGCATACTCTGATTTTGTTAAGGATAGAGCCAAGCCTTTTTTTTTCTGGCGGTATATGCTGGTACTCAGTACTGGCTTCTTTCTTGCTGGCTGCCTTCTCAAATTGCCTCCCATTCCTTGGCACTGTTACATTTGAAAACACCTGGCAGAAGGAACAGCAAAACCAAACCAAAAGCAGTGCAGGCCCCATGGTGGCCTTGCCCCCCCCCCAACTCCAACCCATGTAAGTGCTGGGGCTGCTGTAGGGCCTGTGAGCAGCATCTACTCACATGTTCCAAAGATGACACCAATGCTCGATAGCCAGTAGAGTCCATCCTATCAGCTGTGGGAGATCAAATTAGGCAGGCCAGGCCCAGTAGGCAAAAATAGTCTAAAATATTTTCAAACACATGTGAGCATCACATTAATAAGAAGGGTTATTTATTTATTTATTTAAATGTGTAGAACTGCTGTTCCATAGATATATTGAAATGAGTTAGAGACTGGTAGAGAGAAGGGGGATGTTATAAAATCAGGCGTACATGTGTGCGTGCCGGGTAGTGCACGCACATGTACGCCCGCGCATACCCTTAGGGGCGGATTTTAAGAGCCCTGCTTGCCTAAATCCGCCCAAATCCGGGCGGATTTAGGCGAGCAGGGCCCTGCGCGCCGGTAAGCCTATTTTACATAGGCCTACCGGCGCGCGCAGAGCCCCGGGACTCGCGTAAGTCCCGGGGTTTTCTGAGGGGGGCGTGTCGGGGGCGTGTCGGGGTGGGCCCTAACCGCGCAGCGTTTTCGGGGCGTGTCGGGAGCGTTCCGGGGGCGGTCCGGGGGCGTGGCTACGGCCCGGGGCGGTCCGGGGGCATGGCCGTGCCCTCCGGACCCGCCCCCAGGTCGCGTCCTGGCGCGCTAGCGGCCCGCTGGCGCGTGGGGATTTACGTCTCCCTCCGGGAGGCGTAAATCCCCCGACAAAGGTAAGGGGGGGGGGTTTAGACAGGGCCGGGCGGGTGGGTTAGGTAGGGGAAGGGAGGGGAAGGTGAGGGGAGGGCAAAAGAAAGTTCCCTCCGAAGCCGCTCCGATTTCGGAGCGGCCTCGGAGGAAACGGGGGTAGGCTGCGCGGCTCGGCGCGCGCCGGCTATACGGAATTGATAGCCTTGCGCGCGCCGATCCAGGATTTAGCGGATACGCGCGGCTACGCGCGTATCTACTAAAATCCCGCGTACTTTTGCTTGCGCCTGATGCGCCAGCAAAAGTACGCCAAATCGCGCGGTTTGAAAATCTACCCCTTAGGGAATAGCCACTGCTATTAATTGCATCAGTAGCATGGGATTTTCTTGGTGTTTGGGTACTTGCCAGGTTCTTGTGGCCTGGTTTGGCCTCTGTTGGAAACAGGATGCAGGGCTTGATGGACCCTTGGTCTGATCCAGCATGGCAATTTCTTATGTTGTTATGTTCTTAATACTGAGGTCTGTTCTAGGAGAGAGGGAAGGGGACAGTGCTGAGATCTGTCCTGGGGAGTGGAAAGAGGAAGAATGATAGGTTCACCCTGGAGATGGGGGAAGAGTGTTTAGGTGCATCCTGGAAAGACAGCTGAGAAGATGGAAAGTGTCAGACCTGGAATGGGGCAGAGAGGGAGAGAAAAAGAAAATGTGAGAATGATAAACTCCATGGTAGAGATGTGTTTGGGAGGGTCTGGAAGAAAGAAAGTTTACATGCTCCACCATCTATCCTCTCACTTCTAATCAACTGGAGTTTCAGGTTGACCAGAACTCAAGTTCTCAAGTATGCTCTTAGAGTTTTCAATTCAATTTTTGTTTGCATGTTGCTATTTCTAATTTGTTTTCCCTTATTCTATATTTGGTGAGGGTCTGTCCATGTTCTGTGTGTGTGTGACAGAAGTAAGATATTTTACTAGTGATTGGTTTATGTGTAGGGAACAGTCCACCTTTGTTTTTCTAATAGGAAGTATCTTGGTGTTGTAGGGCCCAAACTGCAGTGTTACATTTTTACTTCTGGGAGTTAGCCCTATTATGATGTTTCTGCTTTGCTACATGGTTTCTGAATGTCTTTTTGACAGGGTTTTGTAATGTGTTACAATGTGCTTGCTACTGAAGTATTACTGCTGTTAGTGAGATGACACCAGAATCTGAATATATTTTTTATGGTGAGTTTTAAGGGGAAAAGTTTTAATTTTGTTCTGCATCCACTGTTGGGGTGTCTCTGTGAATACAGGAGATATTTACAGAATTTGATAAGCAGAAGTTTATGGTGGGGTTCTGACCTATCCTTTAATTTAATTTAATTTAAAAATATTTATGAATCGCTTTTCCAGATCAAAAATTGCTCACAGCAATGTACAATTATTATTCCATACACAACAATATAATTAAAGTAAATTTTAAAAAAACACAGTAAACTTAAAATAACAATAATAACAGATCTAAACACATTTCTAACTTGCAGGGTCATTCATTAGTTTGCAATATGCTAGTATTGCGGCGGAATTATTAAAATTAGGTAAAGGGGAGGAGTGTGGGCAGGGTTTGGGTGGAGTTATCTCCCGGCAGCGCTGCGGGCAATAATGTTTTTCACTTATCGCTGGCAACATCATGGGAAATAACTACACCTTTCCCCATGGCGCTATGGGGGCGATAGTGTACGATGCGGCTGCACCGCGGTGGGCAAAACCGCACCGCCGCGATGTGGCTGGCTGCTCACTATCGCCCCCTTGCCCCCTTTTTTCTCATGACTCATCTTTCTACTATAAATACAGCGGAATGCTGAATGTAGGGGTATGTATGTATGTACTAGCTGTATTCTTTAATGACTAACCAGCTTTAACCCTATATTTGCTCTTTAAGTCCTGTTGCACATCAATCACGTTTTCAATCCTTTATGAAATTTCCATAGATCTCATTTCTCTTGCCCGGGAGATCATTCCATAGCTTTTAAATTGCTGTGATGAAAGTTTTATTCTGCAACCGAACTTTCTTAAAGGCTTTCACTGATGGTAACTGTAACTTTGATTTTAAATTGATCCTCAATTCCTGCACACTTGTATACCATTGAATCCGTCCTTTAAGTTGTAGTGGGCCCAAGCCATGAAACATTTTAAATGCCAGTAGTAAATTTTTCAATTCACATTGTTGTACAACCGCCAACCAATGTAATGTCAACAACAGTGGGGCTGTGGGAACACTTCATGCACAATCCAATACTACCTGTGTTGCACATTTTAGACCACCTGCATTTTTCTGATTATCCTACCCTGCAACCGTAAGTATATCACATTGCAGTAGTCCAAAAGTGACAGCAGACGTGCACAAACTATCTTTATCAATGCCCCTCAAGAGTGCAATTGTCTAGTCCATTTTATTCTATAGAATGCCATCTGTGCTACCAATGCCACATACCTCTCGAATGTTAAAGCTGAGTCCAATTTTACTCCCAAAATGTGTTACCTCTTCAGCTGGAGATAACCCCACCCCTTGTATCTGAGGGTAAGAGATTTCAGCTTCTGCTCCCAATCTCAACTGTTTTACTAGGATTCAGTACCAATCCGTTACTTCTTAGCCATTTTCCCACTAACGACAGACATTCATTCAGTTGTAACACCACCACTGTCTTCTTTCCAAAGCTGCCAATACATGAATACCATCTGCATAAATAAATGGGATGAAACCAAACGAGCTTATTAGCTTTCCAATGGGGGCCAAAAACAAATTAAAAAGAAGTAGCAAAAGGAAAGAGCCCTGTAGAACCCCATATGTCATTTCTCTGCAAGTAGAAACTTGCCCCTGCTGCACTATTACCTGCATACGCTCTTGGAAAAAAGCAGTCACCCATTTAAGAACAGTTCCCCCAAGAACCAATTCCGAGCAGCGAGCAATCACTCCAGTATGATCAGTCAGATCAAATGCACTAGAGAGATCCAGGGATACCAGCATATCTCCCGCGGACTTTACTGTATCGGCCCGTGGGTGAGTTTGTTCTCATTGAATTACCATCTGGACCCTGACGTCAATGGGAGGGACTGGAGAGTGCCTCTAAGATTGACACTGAGCAGCTCCACTACAGGACATCTAATTACCTGAAAAAAAGAACTTCAGAGCCAGCTCGAAGGAGTGTGTTTCCTCATTGGGTGAGTTTGTTCTCACTGAATTACCATCTGAACCACGACATCAGTGGGAGGGGCTGGAGAGTGCCTCTAAGATCGGCACTGAGCGGCGCGCTACCGCTGCCAGCTTAGCCCGGATTAGTTTGGATTAGTTTGAGTATTTAAGATTCTGTTAATTTTCTTAAATTGTTATTTCCTTTGATAGCTGTCTTACCAAGAGGCGAATCAGGATTGGTAACGTGGAAGGGTATCTCTGGAAATAGTCTTTGTATAATTTAAATTCTTGTAATTATGCCTCACAAACGTAAAGCTAAGGTGAGAGTATTCCCAGCAGAACAACCACCTTTGTCACAACAAAGACTTATTCCCGAGTATGCTATTTCAACATTGAGTCAGGGCTTGGCAAATCCCATAGATGGGAATGTGGGAGGAACACAAGTTTCACCAGGGGAAATATCACTAAGCCCACCCTTACCTCTCCAGCTGATTATAGCTTCCCCACAAACTTCCCCACAAACTCCCTCGAATGTTGCTGGAGTAGGGGGAGATATACTCATCCCGTCACCCCAGCTTGCTGGGAACATTGAGGGTAGCTTGGAGAAAGCTAGGTCTTCGACTCCAGATTTTAATTTAAATCTAGATGAAGGAAACAGCATCCTAGTGGGGATTGGAGAAAAATCAGCTGAAACATTAGATTCTCTTGCAGATCTAATGAAAAAATTGGCCCGTATGACATAGTGAGGGCAAAGGTAGCGCCGGTGCCATTTTGAAGATTGGCAATATGGCCCGCATGCAGGAGGTCGCTCCCGGACCCCCGCTGAACTTTTGGCAAGTCTTGTGGGGGTCAGGAAGCCCCCCCCCCAAGCTGGCCAAAAGTCCCTGGGGGTCCAGCGGTGGTCCGGGGGCGATCTCCAGCAGGCATGACGTCGGGAGCCAGGAAACAAAATGGCGCCGGTGCTACCTTTGCCCTGTCACATGATAAGGGCAAAGGGCCACCGGCGCCATTTCTCAACGCAGCCGTGGCCAGAGAGAGGGAGATCGCGTCGGGACCCCCCCACTGGACCCCAGGTAATTTAAAACATTTTGGGGGGGGGGGGGTTCGGGAGGGTGGGGGATTTCTTTTAAAGGTTCGGGGTGGGTTTTAGGGTTTTTTTGGTGTGCCGGTTTTCTCACGCCCTATTTAATGATACAATACAAATGCCCCTGACGATAAATTGGGGGCATTTGTATTGTATCTGCACTCTAACGATTTTGGACGATTTTAAAATTATCTGACGATAATTTTAATCGTTCAAAAACGATTCACATCCCTACAAAAGGACATCACTTCCTATCCCATGACATTTTTAGTTTTCTTAGAAGACTCTCATGAGGGACTTTGTTGAATGCCTTCTGAAAATCGAAATGCATCACATCTATTAGTTTACCTTTGTCCACATGTTTATTCACCCCTTCAAAAATATGCAGCACATTTGTGAGGCAAGACTTCCCTTGGGTAAATCCATGTTGGCTGCGTCCCATCAAACCATGTCTTATCTAAATGTTTTGTGATTTTATTCTTTATAACAGTTTCCACGATTTTTCCCGGCACTGAAGTCAGGCTCACCGGTCTATAGTGGAGATACTGTAATTGTTCTGAAGTTTGTTTTCTAAAAGGGTAACTTTCAAAGATGCATGCATATATGGGTGTATGTTGATCTACTATAGTGTTTCTTAATCCATGCATATCTGGTCCGCACAATTTGTTAAATATGCGTATAAATGCCCCAACATATGCGCATATGTTTCAGTATGTACAGATATTTCCAATGGATTTAAAGAATCTACTTTCTCTATCTATTTTATAAACATTCATGTGTACATGTTATGAACAAAAGAAAATATAACTTGTTTGTGTATAACCGTGATTTGTACGCAGAAGTGAGTATATTTTAAAATATGCATGTGTATTTGAAATCATGCTTGCCAATACCTCCACCAGTTCACCCAGTCCATCTCCAGTTCATCCACTCCCTCTTAGTACTTCACTCTGAATTCCCCCATCCACCCAGTCCTCCCACCAAAAAATAGCAGAAAACTGCCGAGTCTGATATCAGTCGCACTAATTAGCAGGTATAAAATTGCGCAAATAAGGTGCCTGAATTAATGAGGTGGAAAGGATGTGCTTGAATACGGCTCAAAGTAATGTTTGTAGACCAGACCAGACTTGACTGACTTTTTTCCTTTCATACCATATTTATATAAGGGCCGATGTAATAAAATTCGTGCCAAAATCTGCCCTATTTTCATGCAGCTAAATTTGATAAACCCACTCTAAAAACCCATGTTAGCCAGAAAACCCACGCCATAGCCTTGATGCAGAAACTTGCCGGAAAAACAGGCACACAAAAAATCAGTGCTAATGAAAAAAATGCTGTTTAAAGTGACATGGGCCAAACTGAAATGTAATTGGTGTGCATAGATAGCCATCAGATTGTATGGGACACTCTTCCTTGCAGGGGAATAAAAGGCAGCTCATTCCAGGGCTGTGTGTGGGTTGTTTGGAGTTGTTTGGAGCTGTCATTTGGAGTATTTTTGTGATTGCTGAGAGGTGTCTTTTGTGCTGCTTTTTTTTCCCCCCCCTTTGCTGTATCCTTTTGCTTTTGTCTTTTTCTGTGTTATTTGAGTGAGTGAATGAATCTGGTTGTTGGTCTGTAATAGCCTGTTTGTGGTTTTGTCTACTTGTTTAGGTTCCTGAAAGAGCGGAGTGAGTATTCATGGCTGAGGGGAGAATGAAGCATGACAGATGGGGTGTGAGTAGGAGAGAGGATGAGTGAGACAGATAGACGAGTGGTGACAGACTGGATAGGAGAACTGTAGTGAGTGAGTCGGTTGAATGTAGCTAGGGAGGGGAGATGGAGTGGGAGAGAAGGAGTGTGCATGAGGTAGAAGGTGCAGCTAGGGGGGTGGAAAAGGTGTTAGCGCCAGAAAAGGGGAGGGAGAGGGAGGGGGAAGGGGAAGAAATGGGAACTGGGAGTGGGAAGAGTACCCAGGAAGGTAGGGATGAACATTACTCATCTGATAGCTATGAAAAAGCAGGAACCAACAGCTAACAGGAGAAGTGATGGCAGTCTGATGTTCACTTCTCAGAAGAGGAGAAAGATCTTTTGGTGTGGTGGGTCTGCGAAAAGCATGCTTTTTGGTCAGAAATTCACCAAAATGAAGATCTGGGACAGCTTTGTGAAAGATGTCAGTAGCCTGTTGTTGGCCAGTAGAGCATTTCAGGCACAATTGGTGTGGTTGTTAAGGCCAAGTTGGCACAGATTGAGCAGTCCAAGGACCGGATGGGAGGGGGCCGACCCCTGTAAGATGCAGTTGATACCGACAGAAGAACTGGTCTGAGTGAATCTGTAACAGGATTAAGTGACAATGTCCATACTGGGGGCACGGATTTGGATGCTATGGAATAAGGTAGTCAGCAGAGGATGAAGGCAGAGGTGCCTGCCACACAGGGGTCTGCTGCAAAGTTGCCTGGTCCAAGATGCACCCATGGGGACTGAGTAACCATCAAGTCTGCAGTTGTTTAGCGAGCCACTGGCAGCCACACAAGAGGACAGTCAGTTGGTCAAGCTCTACCTCATGTGGCCAGACAAATCCATGCCTGAAATCTTGGATGTATCAGTCATGCCTGGCACTTGTGAAGGGGGTGTGTCTCCAGGTGATGATGTGGCCAGTGGTGGGCCTGCGGATGATGGCGTTGTTTCACCTATACAAGCATCATCACTATTCATGGATGCTATGGCAGATCAGCTGTCAGCAGAACTGATTGAGAGGCAGGATCTTGTAGAGTCCATTACATTGTGGAAGTCTCTGGAGCACAGATGTGGGCCTCTGATTCATGGATATCACAGGCACAGAATTCACACTGAAGAAGAATGAGACTAATGAAGAATGAGGTTGTGACTCAAAAATTGAATTTTATTAAAATTGCATTTAAAATGGAAAATAATTAATAAAATATTTAATTAAACAGGCACATTGCAACATTTTAAAATCAGGCATATTTATAATTTACAACAAATATTACAAAGCCTAAAAAGGTCCTCTCTTAAACTTATCAAAATATCAACAAACAGAGGACACTGTACTTTCTCTTATATACCGGACAGTATGTCAGTAATACCAGACAGTATGTCAGTACATACCGGACAGTATGTCAGTAATACCAGATATTGGTATACATAAGAGAAAGTACAGTGTCCTCTGTTTGTTGATATTTTGATATTTATAATTTAAATATTTTGAAACAATGCATTCTTCTGGTATTTATCTCCCCAGGGTTGGCGCCAATCTGAGATGAGAAAAATGTTGAACTCAGAATCCTACTCCAAATACTACACAATCAGTGCATCTCACCCATACTATGTGTACAAACATACCTCAGAGATAGTTCACAATGACCTTGTGATGGATCTCATTCCCCCTTGCTGTGCTGTCATCATCTGTAGCAAGTGTGACTATTTCAGACTCTGTTCAAAGGTCCAGATCCAGATTTTGATTTTTGCCATGCTGGATGGCAATATTATGTAGCATGCAGTACATCACTGCAATATCTGTGACTTGCTCTGGTGAATAGGGATGTGCTGGTTCGGCCACCCCAAAAAATGAAATGGATTTTTCTGAAATTTCAGGAAAATGTGTTTTTTGGGATTAGTACACACTAACGGGGTATGCATTAACCCCGAATGGGCCGATAACAGAGGCTGAACCGAAAGGTTTGGCCGAATCACATCCCTACTGGTGAATACTGCATTGTACCACCAGACTGGTCAAGGCAGTGGAATCTGCTTTCAAAACACCAAATATACATTCGATGACTGCTCTGATGTTTGTGTGTGCCTCATTGCAATGGATTTCTGCTGATGTATGTGGTGCCAAGGGCAGTGGAACGTCTTTTTGGTTGGGGGAACCATGCAAATTGTACCCAACTCTGCCCCTAACACCTCTCCAATTCCCATTCTCTTAAACTTTATAATGCTAATTTAAAAAATAAAGTTAAATACTGTACAGGGAGAATGACATTTTTATTTAACAGTCTAGGGGACTAGGGGGCTGGAGGGCATGGGGGAAGAGGGCAGGAGAGCATGGGGAAAAGGCTGGGGGCACAAGCAAAGAGTGCAGGGGATAGGGCTGGGGGCAGAGAAAAAGAGGACAAGAGATAGGGCAGGGGCATGGGGAAGAGAGTGGAAGAGAGGGCTGGGGTCATGAGGAAAGAGAAAAGAGAAAAGGGAATAGGGCTGGGAGGCACGAAGAGAGCGAGGACAAGGATAGGGCCAGGGGACAAGGTCAGAAGGCAGAAAGAAAGAGAAAAGCAGCTCTAATCCCTCCCCCCCCCCCCAAAAAAAAGCAGCAACTAAGCCTCTTTCTTCCCCTCAGCCCCCTTCTCGACCTTCAGGTTCCCTCTTCCACACTTCTGTCTTCAAACAGAGCCCTGCTGTCAAATTTTCTCGGCTGCTCCTGGGACCTAGTAGTAGTTCCGGCTCACAAATCCAGGCAGAAGTAATCAATAGTGTAGGCAGATGCACAAAAGGCAGATCGGGGAGCCTGCAGCCCTCAGCAGAGGCTGTACAGGAGCACAAATAGAGACCCCACACAGCATCAGGAGCAGTGCAAAGGGCACCGTGGAGGCTAGGAAGGCTGAAGGCAGATCCCAGCCCAGCAGGCAGTCTTCCCTTCTGGCACTGGCTCAGTGCAGTGGTTGGCACAGTCAACAGTCAGCAAGTGAAAAGGGCCTACATGTGCTGCAGGCCCTTTTTAAGTTGCTTGCGGCGGAAGATTCATCTCTGATGTAACTTCCACAGGAAGAAAGCCATTTAGGTAGGAGAAGGGAAGCAGGAGGGGGAGGAGTTTTGTTACTGTTTCCAATCACGAACAAGTTTAAGGAAGGAAATGAATGGAGAAGGGTGGCTGCGGCAGTGGCTGAAATTCGGGGGGGGGGGGGGGGAGGGGGCATGGCCCCCTCGGCCCCCCCTTTTCCAATGCCTATGCGGGATGCAGACATGAGCGTGAGCAGCCATGCTTTGCCTCTGTATTCAGTATCTCCTGTAAAAAAAAAAAAAAAAGTGTGTATTATTGATTAGCAAAGTGTGCACTGCTGTTCAGCAAATTTCCAACCTTAACGAGGCAGATTAGTATGTGCTTTGGAACCATGGACTGAAAAGCACATACTATTCTGGCTTTGGTACCCACCCCACAGAGCTTGCATTGAAACCTTTTAGCTAAACTTTTGGATCTTTAGGTACAAGGCCCCATCTTCTTTATTGTACAGCAGACTCTTATGCACTTCTGGCACCAAAGTGCGCACTAATCCATGTTTGATACTCATCCCAGAGGGCTTACATTGCAACTTTTAAAGGTGTGTTTTGTTTTGACTTGCATTACGAACTTACCAAGCAACCAGCCTTCACCTTATTTCCCTTCAGTGAAATTTTGTGCCAGCACTGAATGCACAAGGATGATGGAGTCCTGGCTGCTTCCAGCAAACTTAGTAACAACACTGAGGATCTTCATCTGCACATTGCAGACAACTTGCATGTTCAGGGAGTGGAAATGCTTCCTGTTATAGTGTACTATTTTCCTGTGTGTGTGTGTGGGGATCAGAACAACATGGGTACAATCAATTGTGCCCATTACATTTGGCATGCCATCTATGTTAAAGAAAGCACGCTTCATCTCCTGCCACTCCGTAAATTGCTGTGGATTCTACATGTACTGTCTGACCCATTTCATCATGGCCCTCAGTACCTGGCTGAATTGCCGTGAAAATGTTGACTGGTCCGTCCCAGCCACCACAACCACTGTGTTCTGGAATGAGCCCGTGCTCCAGAAAATGCAAGGTGCTCGGAATGGTACATCCATGCTTTGTTAGAGGATCTATATTAGCCTTGATTTCTGGATCTAAGTGTTTAGGTACACACCGTGTCTATCTTTGGCAGCCCCAGTAGTGTTGTCCTAAGGCAGAATATACACTGCCTGCATGCCCTTCTGCAAATGGCTTGAGCCAGGACAGCCTGCTCCTCTCAGGCCTTCTTCTCTTCTTCAGCAAGAAACTGTCTTCTCTGTCTGTCCCCTCTCTCCGTCATGCTGTAAAGCTTCTGCTTCTGTTATTCTTTGGCTGACACACAAAATGTACCAAAGCCTCAGAAAAAGTGCACATATTCCATGATTACACCACAGGAGCACCAGGGAAGAACACACAGCCACACAAATGCTAGCAATGGAGTAAAATGGCTACCAGGCATGTGCATTGACTTTTACACCTGCCCTGACCCAGGCGCTGAAAAACGCACTAAAAAAAACTGCCACTCACGGGTCTCCCTGATAGTGTGGCTCTCTGCATTGTCAAGTAATAGCTTTGTTTGCATGAGCCATGCTAAACCAACCATGTGTTTTTTGTGCGGATTTTTTTCGGCGCTAGAACTTTTACTACATACATGAATAAGGTTATCCCCGAAAGTCTCGTGCAAAAACTGAGGTAGAAAGCACTCAGATGGTTTAGCTTGGCTTATAACATTGGCCGCATTGTTACTTTTGTGTCCCTTGTTTCCTGACACTTGGACCCCCCTTTAATGTCACCTGTCTTAGGTATATTTCTTACTTGATGTGTTCATTAATATAAAGTATGTTTTCCCCTATTTTTCAAGATTATTCTTGATTAATTTGTAAAAACAATAAAGATTAAAATTAAGAAAAAGAACGCCTCCCTGCTTCCTTTGACATTTCGATTCCACTGGGATTGCAGCACAGATTTCTAGCAGCTGTAGTGAGTCCAGATGGAGGTGGCTTTTCTGACACAATCGTTTCAGTTTGCTCAAAGAAACCGATGGCACTTTAAGGTGAACCAAGTAACGATGCCCCTGCCGTTTGTTTGCTTAATAGACACTGTGTATCTGTGCTTGTGCAGATTTGACTTGCTTTTATTGATGGTTGAAAGCCTTCATATCTAGATAAATTCCTAGTTCACATCAGTTTATAAACACAGAAACTCATTTGTTTTCTCATCGCATCTGTTGAATAATTCAGGAATTCACTGTACATCCTGCACACCAGGCAAATTCTTTTCATTTAGGCCTAGATCATCTTCTGAGGAAACATATCCATCCATTTTTTGTGTTAGCAGGAGCTCATCCAGAAATGTATGAAGCTAAGCTAGTAAAAAGCAAAAGTTCACCTTGTATTATGTTTGTTAACTTTTAATTTCCTTGTGCAAGTAGTGAAACGGAAACATTTTCTCTTTTAGAGAATGTTTCTTTACAATATGCAAATGGCATGTGCTGTAGACAAAAGAAGTCAAACAGGCACTAATTAGTGTCTCTGTCACTGGATAGTTTGCAATATTTGTACAAAAGTGTTTTTTTTTTCCTTTCCTCCTGCCGCTTGTATGCGGAGAGATGCACGCAGTCTGATCGTTTTCTATTATATGGCTCAGCTCTGTAATCTACTTTCCCCTTTCTCTGTGCAAGGTCAGGCACCTGTGGTGAAATGGAGCAAAACGTTCTTCTAGAAGGATTCCTCTTTAACTAGCAGAAAAGACGTTTATTCAGAACATGCTCAAACACATGCAAATCACAACAGTCAATATAACTTAACCCTTCCTCGGCATGCAAAGTCACTTCATGCAAAGATCTTTAGGTCTAAAACGAGTCTTGCAGCAGGGGGAAGTAAGTGGTGCAGAACACAGCAGCAAGCAATGCATTTCAGAATTCAGAGGTACAAAAAAAGGCTTCGCTTTGGCAAAAGATGTATGGGTTGGATGGCTAGATGGTATCTGAATAAAGTCTGAGTCATGAAATGATGAAATGTCAGTTAAAAAGTAAAATAACATCAAGGTACTGGGGCGGAAAAAAAAAAAAAAAAAAGGATTTTTAAACCAAATCTATTTAACTTGATGCTTTTATCTTATTGATCTAGTAGCATTAAAAACGCAATGGCAGGGAGATGAAGGAGGGCAGAGAGCAGACAATATTTGAATTATTCAGCGACATAACAATAGCATTTTTATAAGCAGTTATCAGCCTTTGTGTACAAAACCATCTTGAGACGTTCATTTCATAAATTGAAATTTATTAAGCTAATTTGTGGGGAATCTATTTGTGCACCTTCTAAATCCCAGGAAAAATCTAATTTGATTTGATGCTGCTGTTTAATTAACAGAGGAAGTATATTCAAGAAACCCTGAAATGTGAATTGATGTCAGCACGCATTGGATATTAACACAGTGGGAGCTATGGGATTTGAAAACCTGTCATGCAAGTGTTCTGATTATAAAAGGGGATTAGACCTGATGGAATTTAAAAGCACAGAAAGCTTTGAAATCTATCCATGGGAAGACATCAATGTTTTCCAAAGATGTTTTAGAACAAGACACTTAACAGTCAAAAGATCTAGGCACTTCAGTTAAGGAATCGGGCGCTGGATCTGCTGAAATGAAATCTCCCGTGTCTGATCATTTTAATCCAGATGCTTGTTTTCACTAGGTGCCTAAATTTAAGTGGACAATTGTACGCAGGTCCGAGTGCAGGACGAGGTCAGGGGGAGAGAGTTAAATGGTTAGCAGTGATTTTCAGTGCTGGATGCATAACTTGGCCAGCCAAATCTAGGAACTGCCATAGCAGGCCTGAATCTAGTTGGCCAGAACCCCACCCCTCATCCCACCAAAAGTTACATTCCAGCAGGTGAGGGGGGAGGGCTGATAGCTCCCCCTCCCCACCACTGATCTGATGGCCAAAGTCCGGCAGGAGCAAAAGTACCCCCCCCCCCCTGCAGTTCCTCCTCCCTCCCACCTGATTGTTGAAATAGGGAGGAGAACCTACTGTTTCCCTCCCAATCCTTTCTCTCACCTGTTTCTTAAAGTAGAGTGGGGAGAATTCCCCTTTGCAATCCTCCCTCCCTCCAGAACCCCCTCCAAACTGAGCTGGGAAGAGGACACAGACTTACCTCCTTCCGGCTTGGCATCCAGACTACTTTGATGATGATGATGATGATGATGATGCATGCGTGCGTAGGCTGGGGGAGGAAAATATACCTGAATGTAATCCTCTTTGAAATGCCTGGAGGGCAGAATGTAGATCAAATAAATAAATAAATACCTAGATTTCATTTTCAGTTCTGCACGTTATTTCCCCACGAAAGAGCACCCTCACAAAACGTTGGCATAAATGTCCGCAGGTACAAAGTGCCTGTGGAAAGTTTCAAAGTGAAAGCACCTGCGTTCTTTCATTTTGAAAACCGGTGCAAAATCCGTGGGCAACAAGCACTTGCAGGCTTCGCCCCAGGGCACGTTGAAAACTGCCTTTACATTTGTACTTCACTTTTATCACGCGTTACTCCAACAGGTGCATTGTCCCAGAAGGAAGAAGTCACAACTGCTACTACCTTCCTGATGCTGCACTTCAGAGAGCACAGGCGAGGAGGCTGAACGGCTGGAAAAGCTGTGCAAACCCTGAGCCCAAAGAGGAAGACACGATATCCAGTGATCCTAAGCCTCATTTGGTAGGACATTAAACTGTGGAGCAGGTTCATCTTGTAGAAGAACTGGAGGCCAAATTCATGGTGGCCCATGAATCAGCCCAGGGTTAATGTAGTGCCCCAGAGGGGTCCCTGCTAAAGTGGATATGCAGAGAGGTCAGGGCTTTATAGGAACGCACCTTCTATTTTTCAACGCTCTCTTGTGAGGGGGCTGCAGTGGTGGCTTCCTGTTCCTATATATATAAGTCAGAACCCCCTGTGGCTGTGTGGATATTTAGTTGGACTTCAGAGAGTGCAGACTGTTTTGTTTGAGAGCCTGGTTTTCAGTTATGATGAAATCCTAGGCCTCACTCCTTGTGGCCTGCATCAAGAGAATTCATTCATAGATTTTTCTGATTTGTGAGTTCCTCCCTTTTGGAGCAGCAGAAAGAGCTGGATTATTTTCTTCATCACTCACGTTTTTCCACCCTTCCTTCCCTTTTGATAGAAGTTTATAAACTCATGAGTGGGGTGGAATGGATAAATAAGAGATGGCTATTTACCCTTTCGAATAATACTAAAATAAGGGGACACCCCATGAAACTAACAGCCAGTAGATTCAAACCAAATCATAGGAAGCACTTTTTCACTCAGCACACTGTCAAGCTATGGAATCCAACAAAACATTGCCTGAGGATGTGATCAAGGTAACCAGCACAGTTTAAAAGAGGTTTGGACAAGTTCCTAGAGGAAAAGTCCATAACACATTATTAGCCAGACAGTCTAAAGCAGTGGTTCCCAACCCTGTCCTGGGGACCCCCCAGCCAGTCGGGTTTTCAGGATATCCACAATGAATGGGCATGAGGGAAAATTTGCAAGTTATGGAGGGCTGGAGGCAGTACCTGCAAATTTTCTCTCATGCATATTCATTGCGGTTATCCTGAAAACCCGACTGGCTGGGGGGTCCTCAGGACAGGGTTGGGAACCACTGGACTAAAGCAAACTATTGCTATCCCAAGGAGCAATTAGATCTGCCAGGAACCTACGACATGGATTGGCCACGGTCAGAGACAGGATACCGGGCTCTCTGGTCAAACCCAGCAAGGCAATTCTTTTGTTCTTATGTTTTTAATTTTGCAAGATATTTCATATTGTTTCCTGTTGGTGTCCAACCAAGAGATTATAGCATCCACTTAACCAAATCAGGGAGTAGAACTCAGATGTTCACCCAGTATCTAAGTGGAGAAAAAAAGTGGAGCCCATCCAAGATATGAACCTTTAAAGACCTAATCCAGTATCAGGGGACTGGAGTGAGAAGGTACCCTTCAGGTAGAACAGGAGTAAAGATACCAGGACGTCTGTGTCAAGGTACAGAAAATGGGGAGTCAACTTTTAGTCAGATAATCCACCAATAACAACCATCCAGGAAAGAACTCATCTACCCTTAAAGGTGAATTTTGAAAGCCCAGAGTGCGCTAAAACCAGGAGGCATGTGCACAAGTCAGGCTTGCGCGCACAGAGTGGGTTTCCTTTGTGCGCGCCGATGAAAAGATCCAAAAAAAGGGGCAAGGTGTGGGCAAGGTCTGGGTTGGGCATGGCGTTCCTGGATTTAAACTGGAAATTTGTGTGTAAATACTACGTGTACGGGCATATGCCGAGGTCTCCTGCTGGTACAGATGACGTGTAAGTAGTAAAACAAAAAAATTATAGGCAGATAAGCAGGGTTTTAAAGGCAGAGTCTAACGGGGGGGGGGGGGGGGGGGAGTCTTTTAAACTAGGGAGGTTTGGAAGTCCTATCCCTTACCCGACAAACTGGGAAAGTAACCAATGGCGTCGGCGCCAAGGCTGTCCAGGATAAGAAGAAATCTTGCAGGTCATTGCACTCTGCAGCTGGCAGTGCGTTTTGTAACTCCCATTTGAGACGCTGCAGAGAACTCTTAACTTGTTGCAGTTCTGGAAATTGGATTCTGCTGTGGGGGACAGGCTAGCATGTAAGATCCATGGGATCACACTCAATCACTACAAAAAGAAAGTTCAAATACCAAGTACTGTGTTTCAAAATAAAAGTAACATTTGCTGAATCCAAAAAAAATAAGTGGTCCAGTATTACAAAGGTAAAAGAAATGGTAGCGCACTGCTTGGTTGGTTCTTCTGGATGAACTCCTTTATCCAGGGTTTTTTTTTTTTGGGTACTCGCTGGTACCTTTCCTCCACCCACTTCATTTTCCCTATGGTCCCTCAAAAAAACCAACCAACCAACCAAACAAACAAACAAAAACCATGCATCCTGCATGTGAGTACCAGCACCATTTTTTTTCCAAAAAGAAAGCACTGCCTTAAAATAATAAAAAATACTCCTGAATCTGAATACAGACAGCCCCCCCCCCCCTGCAGAATCCACTCCATCCTTCAAATGAAAAAGAGAGAAAAATCACCCTTTCTCCTTCTGGAGTTTTGGAACCTCAGCTCATGGCTGGCTCTCATTGGTCCCTAGAAGATGTCTCTTCCAACTCCTCCCAGGGACAAGGGAGCATAAATAAATAACAATGCATAAATAAACATTCTAAAATAAAATGACCCACCCACAAATACAACCTCAAAACTAAATACAACACTGTAAATCAAAATTATACAAAACTGCTACAGTATCTACTAAAATCAAACTCCTAAACCTACCCCAGTTTACTAATAAACTGAGCCTTGTCCAAGCCAGAATATGCCCATCCTCACCACTCATCCATCAGCTGACCCTTCCAAGTGCAGGCATAATACAAACTGCATGCCTAGGAAGCTCCTGAATGCCTCAGCCAATACTTCACCCTACCACAAGAAATCAACTACATGAGCAGAGTCAAAGCTCACGTCACTATTTCAGCCAGGCATAAAAGAGTCCACACATCTGACTAAGCTTGCTTATAATTGTTAGAATGCCTGGAGAAGCAGCCATGATTTTAATTGTCTCTGAAATGCCTGACGATTTGGAATAGAGCGCAATTTGCACGGAAGCTGGTTTCAAAGATGAGGACTCAATCAAGAAAATGCTCTGTTACATGTGACAGCTAGCTTTTAATCTTTAAATGAAGGAATTGCCAAGAGACTTTCCTCTGAGACTGCAGTGACCATTTAGGAATATATAGAGAAAGTTTCTCTTGAAGATAGGAAGGACCAATATCAAGTGAACATTTAAAGGGATGGGCTCCACCTTAACCAGGGTGGAACCAGGTTGCTGACGCTAACTTATAAAAAGGAGATAGAGCAGCTTTTAAACTAGAACAAAGGGGAAAGCCAACAGTTACTCAGTAGTGCATGGTTTGGTGGGAGATATCTTCAAAGGATGCTAATGAAGCATTAGAGTTAGGTCACCCTGACAGTGACGTTTCAAAAATAAGAAAAGTAGTCCAAGTGCCTATAATTAAAAACTCACCTAAGCTAAAAGATTCCAGTGTATCCCTATCAACTGAAAAGCAGAATGTAAATACAAACAAAAAACACACTTTGAAATGTGTGTATTTTTTTTAAATTTTATTTTTATTGCATTTTACTAAATTACACAAATACACCATTGTGATTGAAAATGATGGTTACATAATTATTCCAGACTTGAAAGAAAATCATACAAAGAAATATTATAAACAATAACCATCTAAATATAGTAAGTAATATTTCTGGGGGTGGATTGAAACTCTAAAGAGCGAAAAATTTCCAGGTTAACATAAAAAAGGAAACTTCAAAAGTTGCCGATTCCAAGCCTATTCATTACCTATTCACACCCACTATACTGTCTATGTTGCAATTACTTGGTGAGAGTCAATAAAGAAACAAAGTTGTGAAGGTTCAAAAAATACATATACGAGGTCTAAATACTTGACTACACATTTGCATGGGTAACGGAGGATAAACTTAGAACAGATAGCCATCGCATCTTCTCTCATTTGTATAAATTTTTTCCTCCTTTCTTGCGTTGACCACGTGATATCAGGAAATAGCCACACTTTTTGGCCATAGTATTCTGCTGTTCTGTTGAGAAAGAATAATCTTAGTACATTGTTCTTCTCTGATAAAAAGGCAAAAGATATAAAAAGTACGCCCCTCACTAAAACTGTGTCCTCATGTGACAGTTCTAGTAATTCAGTAATATTAAGCTGGACTTGTTGATCTTGATTCTGCTGTTCTTCTTTTTTAGATGGTAAATAATATACTTTTGTAATTAAAGGAATTGCCTCTAAGGAAATTTTCAGAATAACATTTAAGTATTTTTTAAACAATTCCATCGGTGTTATATGAGTAATGATTGGAAAATTAAGAACTCTAATATTAGTACTTCTGATCGCATTCTCAATATTTTCTATCTTTTTATCAATCACAGTCTCTCGTTGTATTGTGTGGTGACGAAAACTTTCCATTGTTTTAACTTTTCCTTCAATCTCCTGTATTTTCTTTTCTTGTATTTCGACTCTTCTTTCATTTTCATTACTACGTTTGTTCGATTCCAAACACATTTTGGAAAGATTGATAACAGCATTTTCAACGGCAGCTAAAGCGTCCCAAATGGCGTCCATTGTTACCACCTCAGGCCTTACAAGAAAGGAAGTTAATTGACTGGACTCACCACCGCTTGCGGCTCCAGTAACAGTGTCCCTTTCCAAATACAGCATCGGAGTGGGCAGATATGTACCTATCTTAGATGTACCCTGTGGGTCATCCTCTCTCTGGGCTCCAGGCCTTTCGAGGTTCCCCTGTGAGATTGCCTGCGTGTCTCGCGGCTCTCTCCCTTTTGCTGGGGTGGGGAAGGAGTCTCGGGTGTGCCGGGACTAAGCGAGATTTCCTCTGCCTGGATCTGAAACGCACGCTCAACATCTCTATCCATCGTGGCATTCGCTCCCGGTTCTCTTGGCAAGGGTGTTGAGGCGAAGAAGGCAGGTATTGAAGCCTGAGTTGTATCTCCAGTTCCAGGAGTCAACTGGCTCTCTCAGAGCTGAGCCTTACCTTTGTATGAGGCATTTCGAATTTTAAATTGAAGCAATTCTTTGTTTTACCAGGAAAAATCTCAGAGCTACCTTCACACACCTCTCAATCGGCCACTATCTTGACTCCAAAATGTTTGTATTCTAATGCCAGAAGTCTAAGAAGTAAGATGAGAGAATTAGAGTGTTTAGCAGTGAATGATGACATAGACTTAATTGACATCTCAGAGATATGGTGGAAAGAGGATGAAAAATGGGATAGTGCTATACTGCGGTACAAATTTTATTGCAATGACAGAGAGGAGCTTCTTGGTGGCGGGATGGTGCTTTATGTCTGGGATGGCATAGAGTCCAACAGGATAAAGATCCTGCATGAGACTAAATACACAATCGAATCTTTATGGGTAGCAATCCCTTCTGTGTTTGGGAAGACTATAGTGATAGGAGTATACTACTCTCTAGGGATGTGAATCGTTTTTTGACGATTTAAAAAATCATCCGATATTTTTTAAATCTTCAAAAATCGAAATAGAAATTTTCACAATTTATCGGGAAAACTCGTTACTCCCGTTAGTGTCCACTAACGGGAGTTATTTGGGGGGAGGGCAGGAAAACCGGCACACCAAAACAACCCCTAAACCCAAGCCGACCCTATAAAACTAATCCCTTACCTTCCCCCACCCCCCTGACCCCCCCAAACATTTTACGAGTACCTGGTGGTCCAGTGGGGGCGCGGGGACTGATCTCCCGCTCTCGGGCCATCGGCGCCATTTTGGCTGCCACTCAAAAAAACCCCACCCCATTGGCCGGCCCCTGTCACATGGTAGGAGCACTGGCTGGCCGGCGCCATCTTTAAAGATGGCCGCCGCCATCATAAAGATGGCTGGACGGCGCCATCTTTAAAGATGGCACCGGCCGAAATGTTAAAATATACCCAGATTTGGCACCAATCACACGCAATAAGCGACATGAATTTCTGACAGAGAGTTATTTCTTTGGGTTTCTCGTTTTTGCTTAGATACCCATGTCGGTGTATTATAAGGAGGGGAAATGAGACATTTATTTTTACCCAGATAGAACAATTGCGTCAATTTGTGGAGACACGAGAACCAGTAACCTCTTCCCCTTTGTCTCATGATGTGTAAGGCAAAATGTTTAAATCAGCTGTAGTACTGTGCTAATTGCCCTAAAAGAGTATAATTCACCTCTAGAAATCTCCATATATATTTATATATATGTTGCTGTCCTTCGAAGTCATATATATTCATATTCCTAAATGAGATATTACGGATATACAAATTGAAAATTTCAACGATATTTCTGTTAATATATAATTTCCAGAGGTAATCTTTATTTTTGTATTTCTTGTTATGTTGAAAATATATAATTACATTTCAATGGATTTAAATTGAATGTAACGATTTACATATTTGTTATTTAAAAACTATAAATAAAGAATTAAAAAAAAAAAGTCATGGTGGCGATGTCCTTTTGTGGATTACAAACTGGCTTGAAAGACAGGAAACAGAGAGTAGGATTAAATGGACAATTTTCTCAGTGGAGGGGAGTGGGCAGTGGATTGCCTTAGGGATCTGTATTGGGACCCATGCTTTTCAATATATTTATAAGTGATCAGGAAAGGAATACGATGAGTGAGGTAATCAAATTTGCAGATGATACAAAATTATTCAGAGTAGTTAAATCACAAGCGGATTGTGATAAATTTCAGGAAGACCTTGTGAGACTGGAAAATTGGGCATCAAAATGGCAGATGAAATTTAATGTAGACAAGTGCAAGGTGATGCATATAGGGAAAAATAACCCATGCTATAGTTACACAATGCTAAGTTCCATATTAGGAGCTACCACCCAAGAAAAAAATCTAGGCTTCATAGTGGATAACACATTGAAATCGTTGGTTCAGTGTGCTGCAGCAGTCAAAAAAGCAAACAATGTTGGGAATTATTAGAAAGGGAATGGTGAATAAAATGGAAAATGTCATGATGCCTCTGTATTGCTCCATGGTGAGACCGCACCTTGAATACTGTGTACAATTCTGGTCACCACATCTCAAAAAAGATATAGTTGCGATGGAGAAGGTGCAGAGAAGGGCGACCAAAATGATAAAGGGGATGGAACAGCTCCCCTATGAGAAAAGACTAAAGAGGTTAGCACTGTTTAGCTTGGAGAAGAGACGTCTGAGGAGGGATATGATAGAGGTTTATAAAATTATGAGAGGACTAGAATGGATAAATGTGAATTGGTTATTTACTCTTTTGGATAATAGAAGAACTAGGGGGTACTCCATGAAGTTAGCATGTGGCACATTTAAAACTAATCGGAGAAAGTTCTTTTTCACTCAATGCACAATTAAACTCTGGAATTTGTTGCCAGGGGATGTGGTTAGTGCAGTTAGTGTAGCTGGGTTTAAAAAAGGATTGGATAAGTTCTTGGGAGAGAAGATCATTACCTGCTATTAATTAAGTTGACTTGGAAAATAGCCACTGCTATTACTAGCAACAGTAACATGGAATAGACTTAGTTTTTGGGTACTTGCCAGGTTTTTATGGCCTGGATTGGCCACTGTTGGAAACAGGATGCTGGGCTTGATGGACCCTTTGTCTGACCCAGTATGGCATATTCTTATGTTCTTATAAATGATCTGGAAAGGGCTACGATGAGTAAGGTGATCAAATTTGCAGATGTCACAAAATTATGCAGAGTAGTTAAATCTCAAGTGGATTGTGATAAATAGCAGGAGGACCTTGCAAAACTGGAAAATTAGGCTTCCAAATGGCAGATGAAATTTAACATAGACAAGTGCATAGTGATGCATATAGGTAAAAATAACCCTTGCTGTAGTTACACAATGTTAGGTTCTATCTTAGGAGTTACCACCCAGGAAAGAGATCTAGGCGACATAGTGGACAATAAATTGAAACTGTCGGCTCAGTGTGCTGTGGCAATCAAAAAAGCAAACAGAATGTTAGGACTTATTAGGAAGTGAATAGCAAATAAAATATGTGTCGCTCCATGGTGAGACCGTATCTCGAATACTTTGTGTAATTCTGCTCACCACATCTCAAAAAGGATATTGCGGCACTGGAGAAAGTGCAGAGAAGGGCAGCCAAAATGATAAGTACTGACTGGACACTGAAAGTCCAGATTTTGCAGGAGGCCTCTCCTCTCTCCTCCAGCTTCCTGTTTACAGAAAGAGAAAGGTAAGCCTGTGAGCTGTGATCTGATTGGATGGCAGGGGGAGAGGAAGTAGGGCACAGCACAGCCTTTGGTTCCCAGTGGCTCCATAGAACTCTGCAGCAGGAGCCCTTTGGCTCCCATCTACCTCCCTCACTGCCTGTTGGACCAAGACTTGAGACAGGGGCTACAATGAGTCAATCCAGAGAAATACAAACACAGAGGAGGGGGGAGGGAGAAACAGACAGAGGTACAGGGTGAGTAGAGAGAAACAGAGAGGGAGCATGGGAGGGAATAAGGTGGCACAGGGACGGAGAAAGACAAATGGGGGAGCATGGGAGGGAATAAGGGGGCACAGGGAAGGAGAGATACACATATGAGGAGCATGAAGGTGGAACAGCATGGAGAGAAGGAGGGGTCACAGGGAAGGGGAGAGAGGGAGAAAGTATGAATAAAAGAGGGAGAGATAGAGGAAGGAAGAGAGAGATTAAAGAGGCACAAAGGAGAGAGAAGAAAGAGGGAGGGGAATATGGGACGGAGAAGAGACAGAGAAAGAGGATGGCACCTAGGAGAGGAAGGAGATAAGAGGGCAGAACTAGGGAAAGGAAGATGAGGGCATGTGCAGGTAGGGGGCTAGAGACAGGAGAGCAGCACTAGTGAGGGGGCACAAGAGACAAAGAGGTGGCATACTGAGAGACAGGTAGCTCAAGGAAGACAGATGAATGGTTTAAGGAAAGGGGGAGAGAACCAGCTGGGGAACAGGGAAAGATGGCTGGCTGAGAGAGTGTGCAGAAGGATGACTGGGATGAGGTGATGGAAGGAAGAAGGAGATAGGAGGTGCAGGAATAAAAGGAAAAAAAATAGAGGAGTTACAATAGAGTGAGAAGAATGATGAATGGAAGAGAGATGGAGGCGTGGCATGGAGGGGGAGGAGCTAGAGAAAGGAGGAAAGTCATAGAAGGGAAAAGTAAAGAATGGAAAGAAATGTAGAGAAAAGAAGTCAAGAAAAGACAGAAGATGAAAGTATAGAAGAGAGAAAAGGATGATATGGGCGAACAGTAAAAGTGTCTTATTTGAAATTCATTATCTGATTACGAGTGAAAAGTTGTGAATGATTTTGTGTGCATTTTTTAAATTTTAGCGATCTATTCTTTTTAGCTTTTATGTCCTGTCATTTGGGAGGGGAGTATTACACACACTAACTTTTTTGTTTTACTTCCCCCCCCCCCCCAATTCTTTTCCCAAAAGCCCTATCTCCAAGAAATCTGTAATCCAACCTTGGGCTGTCTGAGGAGGGGAGATAGGAAAGGTAGAGGGAGAGAAAAGCTGGTATGAGGGAGGGTGAAACACAGAGAGGAGGCTCAGTATGTGGGATTGTGCATGAGAGAGGCTGTAGTTGATGAGTTTATGAGGGGGTGCTTGAACGCCAAATGATCAGTGGATCGACAGCTGACAGCAGTCTATGCCCCCTTCCCTAGTCCTCAGGTTTAGTAGAGTATCCAGTTATGGTCCATGGAAAGGTTGGCCACTGTATAAGCAGTGTCAGTCTTCAAGACTTCTGCCAGAACCCTGGGGTGTAAACCATCTGGTTCAGATGATTTACTACTCTTCAGTTTGTCAGTTAGCCCTACCACATCTTCTAGGTTCACTGTAATTTGGTTTAGTTAATCTAAATGATCACCCATGAAAACCTTCTCCAGAACAGGTATCTCTCCAACATCCTCTTCAGTAAACACAGAAGCAAAGAAATTGTTTAATCTTTCCGTGATGGCCTTATCTTCTCTAAGTGCCCATTTAACCTCTTGATCATCCAACAGTCAACTGACTCCTTCGCAGCCTTTCTGCTTCAGATATATTAAAAGAAAGTTTTTATTGTGAGTTTTTCCCTCTGTTGCCAACTTCTTTTCAAATTCTCTCTTAGCCTGTCTTATCAATGTCTTATGTTTAGCTTGCCAATGCTTATGCTTTATTCTATTTTCTTCTGATGGATCCTTCTTCCAATTTTTGAATAAAGATCTTTTGGCTAAAATAGCTTCTTTCACCTCACAATTTAACCATTCCACTAATCATTTTGCCTTCCTTCCACCTTTCTTAATGCATGGAATACATCTGGACTGTGCTTCTAGGATGGTAATTTTAACAATGCCCATACTTGTTGCACACTTTTTACTGTTGTAGCTGCACCTTTCAGTTTTATTTCTAACTATTTTTCTCATTTTTTCAAAATTTCCGTTTTGAAAGTTTAGCACTAGAGTCGTGGATTTACTTACTGCCCCCCTTCCAGTCATTAATTCAAATTTGATCATATTATGATCAATATTACCAAGAAGCCCCCAAGCAGTCCCTGTACCTCTTTTGATAGTGGTTTGTAATATGCCAGAACATCTCCAAATTGTTAATGGTCATAGTGATCACCTTCCAGAACTTATTCTTTGCTGCTATGGACCTCTTGCTGGACCCTTTTGCAAAGATTATTCAGTGCTCCAGGATCTGCTAAAAGACGATCACTCTCCTCAGTTGACATTGTAGAAGCAAGGACTGGGGTTGGGATGTTCCAGTGTCGCTTGCTGCCTGTTATGCTGCTTTAAAACTCAGCAGTTGAAGTTGCTTCCATCTTCTCCTTCTCTAAAATCTGCTCTTCTCCACTTCTTCCTCCCCACCTTTTTCCAACTTCAGCTCTCCTCCTTCCTGCTTCTCATCGCATATCCGGCTCCTATTCTCCATCTCTCCATTCCCGCTTCTTTCATGCCAGGTCTCATGCAGATACACAGCTCTTTTCCCGCTCCCTCCCAACATTGCTCATACCCAACAAGATAGACAACAAGCCTAAAGGAAAGGAAGCAATAAAGGATTCGACAAATAAGACACAGCACATTCAGAGTGAAAAAGAATCCCTCTGCTTTCCTCTCCCTTCTTGTAGCATTGACAGTTATCATGTGGTAACCATGATATGATGCTATTACACTAAAAATACCACACAGTAAATTTGCATCTCATTCTCTTAGTACATTGTGTGATACTAACTTTTTCTCATGGAATACGTTTGTTAACTCACCCATGGTAACCTAGCAAATTACATCTATTCCTATGTGTCTTTCTGGGTCTGTATTTTATGCTGGGAAACAGGTAAGAGTTCAATGACATAAACTTATTTTCATCAGCATTACTGTAGCTAATTTGTTTTTTTTACTCCATCAGCACTTTAGTCATTGAAAAGGCATTCATGCTTTACTCACTGCAGTTTATATGCACATTTTGAAACTCTGCGAATGAACTTTTGTAACCAGATGTGATGGAAAGGGCCCATGTGGTATAGAAAGTTCATGTATAATCATCTCTGGATAACTCTTACAGTAGGGATCAACAAAACAGTCACACAGCTTTAAAAGAATTCAGTTTTCTCTAGTACCAATATGACTTAGGGTTGCCAACAGCACCTATTTTGTTCAGGGCAGGTTGATCCAGTCCTGGTTATAGCCCATTGCATGCATTGGGTTTGTGTTTCCAGTTTTCCTACAAAAAAAAAAAAAAAAGGCAGGGTTTCAGGCACACCTATGCAGTAGGGGTTAAAATTAGGAGTGGATCAACCTGTCCTAAAAAAAAAATGGAGCCACTCAGCAAATCTAATAAGGATACTGGTATTCTGCACTAGATGTTTACAGAAAAAAATAAGTGAATTGTCAGACTACTCATAGAACCAGAGCTTTCAAATGGGGAGATCTGCCTTTGAGTCCTATCTGTATCACTTACAGTCAGATGTGAGGATGAAATTTGTCCCATTTTGTTTTGATGAGAATAATGAATAGTACTTTTGACTCTGGTGTGTCATCTTATTCACTTAGGGCTTGATTTTAAAAAGCATTTACTCACTTAAAACTGGATTTTACTCGAGTAAGTGCACTTTTCTCGTGTAAGTGGGTTTTTGAAAATTGCTACAATATAGGCCATGAATTGTCCATAGGATTTGCTCACGTAAGTGTCCTTTACTCAAGTAAATGGCTTTTGAAAATTGCTACAATAGCAGTTACATTTATACGTGTAAATCCTTATGAAAATTACCCCCTTAACTTTACGCTAAACATGTTTACTGACTTCTTTCCAACTTTTTATAATATATTGCTCAAGAATTGAAAAAAAAACATATTGGGGGTAATTTTCAAAAGGAGTTACATGCGTAAATGTAGCTACTATTGTAGCAATTTTCAAAAGCCATTTACTCAAGTAAAGTGCACTTATGTGAGTAAATCCTATAGACAAGACAATGGCATATATTGTAGCAATTTTCAAAAACCCACTTACTCAAGTAAAGTGAATTTACTCCAGTAAACCTGGTTTTTACTCGAGTAAATGCTTTTTAAAATCAGGCCCATTGTATCATCTACCTATATCATTTGACTCTAAATTTTTTTTGAATAAAACAAAGCAAAAGAACTATTTTCAAAATCTTGTTTAACTAAAGCAGCAGGGCCTTCTATGTCTCTAATTTTATTTGGACATGGCAAGAATCAATATATAAAGCAGCAACAAACAACCAACACTAAATTTTAGTTAAGCATGCCACCAGTTTAGTTTAACAGAATCAAGATAACAGCCCATGGGATCTTGGTTATCATCATTTTCCTTCCTACTCTTCTGAATGCGCTCCATCCGCCAGTGACATACTTTTGAAGAGGTGCCTAATTGGTGGCAAGGGACTTGAGAAAGAGAGCCAAAGAACAATTGAATCCTCAAGTCATTTTCTGTGTTCTCTTTTAATTAATGTAAAACTACATTTTTTTTTTTAAAAATCAATTTTGTTTACAAAAAATTGTTCCAATGTGTTCTTTTTCATAATGAGGCTTTCACTTGACCCTAGTAGTTTGGAAGGTATTTCTGCTTAAAAGATATAAAAAAATGTTCACCTATATTAAACAAATATGGCCAGTGTGTCTCTATGAATAACAAGGGATCATCTTGCTTTAAGAAGGTTGAATTTGTCAATCTGAATAGTTGATTCTTATTTTCAGTATATAAAGTCTCTTTTCAATGGAAATACGGGCTGGTGACCTATCTGCTAAGTGGCCCAGTACCTGAAGGAAGGAAGCTCTGTCCATTCTTGGTTTTTAAATGTAGTGAAATTTGTTGTTCTAATTCCGTTTGAAGTGAACACTAGAAATATCAAAAATGCATAAAAAATCTGTGTCTTTTATTAAGGACTTCCTCTGGAAACCAAGGCTTAGATTCATCATTTTGCTATATGTTTTGCATGGATAGTGCCTGTGATAAAAATAGGGGCATGGTTAGGCTAATTTTTGAGTTATCACAACAAACACTAGTTTTTGCAATTCACATAGGTATTTACTACAATGCATGGTACATTTATTGCACCCATGATATTTTTCACTTTGCAAGCTGAGAAGTAGCCAGACAGACATTTCCATCTTTTGGGCTGCTCCTAGGGGAGGTGAGAGAGAGAGAAAGAGAAAGAGAAAGAGGGAGACTCTTTATAAGGCTTTCACATAAGTCAACTATTTATACCACTGAAGAGGGTCAACTAGTAACTCGAGATGAGGTTTTGAGGTGGTCTTGGATTCAGGGGTCTGTTTTACATGCACAGTCAGAGCTACTAACAGTACAGTACACATCAGTGAACATTTAATGTGATTTGGAATGAGGAAAAGTACACAAAGATGATATTTCTACAGTGTACTCTCACCCTAGCTTGATGCACTCTCCACCTAGGTGCTATCAAGCTAGGGCGAGAGTAGATTGTAGAAATCTCATCTTTGTGTGACTTTTCTCACTCCAAATCATGTCAAATCTTCACTGATGTGTACTGTGTTGCTCTTATGTCTCAATGTGCATGTAAAACTGGGTTCAAAACCCTAGACCACCACCAAAACGAGTTGATTACTATGAGAACCTTATAAAGAGTCTCTCTCTTTCTCTTTATCTCTCTCCCTCTCTCTCTCTCTCTCTCTCTCAAGAAATGCTTCTCTGAGCAACATACAAATATCACAGTGTGCAATAAAGTACCCATGCAAAGCACATGGTATGTTAACTCTTAAGTTATCATAGCCATGACAAGTTATCATAGCCTTATCACAAGCATTATTCATGTGAAAATTATCACATTTTGATGAATCTAGGCCTAAGAGAGAATTTGAAAGAAGCTTGCCATAGATGCAAAAATTCATAATAACATTTTTTAAAAATATAACCAAAGCAGGAAGCCTGTGAGGGAATCAGTTGGACCATTAGATGACTGATGGTTTAAAGGAACCCTTAAGGAAGATATGGCCATCACAGAAAGACTACACAAATTCTTTGCTTTGATGTTTACTAATGAGGATGTTGGGGAAATACCCACTACAGAAATGGTTTTCAAGGGTGATGAATAGAACCAAATCACATTGAACCTGGAAGATGTAGTAGACCAGATTGACACACACTGAAGAGTAGCAAAGTGCCTGGACTAGGGTTCTGAAAGAACTAAAAAATGAAATTTTAGAACTTTACCAATAATTTGTACCCTATTATTAAAATCATCCATTGTACTTAAATATTGGAGCATGGCCAATTTAACCCAATATTTAAAAAGGGCTCCAGTGGTGATGTGGGAAACTATAGCTCGGTGAGCCTGACTTCACTGCCAAGAAAAATCATGGAAACTATCTAAAGAACAAAATCTCAGAACACATAGCTAGATATGGTTTAATGGGACACTGCTAGCATGGATTTACCTAAGGGAAGTCTTGCCTCACAAATCTGCTACATTTTTTGAAGAGGGTTAATAAACATGTGGATAGATTTAATATATTTGGATTTTCAGAAGGCATTTGACAAAATCTCTCATGAGAGACTCCTAAGAAAATTAAAAAGTCATGGGATAAGGGGCAAAACTGACTAAAGGATTAGAAGCAGATACTAGGATTAAATGGACAGTTTTCTCAGTGGATTGTGCCTCAGGGATCTGTACTTGGACCCATGCTTTTTAATATATTTATAAATGATCTGGAAAGGGTAATGACAAGTGAGGTAATCAAATTTGCAGATGACACAAAATTATTTAGAGTTGTTAAATCACAAGCATAGGGGCTGACTTTCAAAGCCTTACATGCATAGGGAGGTTTACGCGCACTGGGGGGGGGGGGGCAGGGCAGGGGTGGGGCCAGAGGCCTCCAGCACAGTGGCCATTTGTTGCTGTGCCAGGGATTTGCGTGCTGGCAGGCTGCCAGCGCGCGCAACCTGTGCCTGCCTCCAGGCAGGTGGAAAAGGTAGAATAACAATTTGAGGGGTAGATTAGGGCTAGGGGGGGGGGGGAAGGTTAGGGGAAGGGGTGGGAAGGTTAGTTTAGGAGGAAGGGAACGGGGAAGCCCGTGGGCGTTGGCGCATGCAAGGTGCACAATTGTGCACCCCTTGTGCGTGCCAACTCCCGATTTTATAACATGCACGTGCCTACTCACATAGGCTACCTGTATTGCTCTCAGCAATGTTTTCTTGTGATGTGCAAGACAATGTATAAATATATAAAAAAGGGTCGGTCCCATACAGATCCCGGGGGCACTCCACTATTTATATTTCTTTATTGAGAGAAATGACCATTCAGTCTACTCTCTGTTTCCTATCCTTTAGCCAGGTCCCAATCCACAATAAGACATTGCCTCCTATTCCATTACTTTTTAATTTCCTGATGCATCTATCATGAGGGACGTTGTCAAATGCCTTTTGAAAATCCAGATACACTATATCAACTGATTCACTCTTATTAACCTGTTTAACTCTTAAAAAAAAAGTAACAGATTTGTAAGGCAAAATTTCCCTTTGCTAAATCCATGTTGCTTCTGCCCCATCAGTCTGTGTCTATACAGGTGGCCAAAATATCTTTTTTGTATGATGAGTTGCATGGGTAATGCCCTAGTTCTGCTCTGCACCCATTGTTGGGGGTCGAGGGGGTTCCTGTGGATGCAGAGTGTATGTTTACATTTATCCCCATGACAGTCAAATGTTCAGTGTGTCAGGCATGCTAGAACCATCTGTCAGGTGTGTCCCGGCCAAAAAAAGGTTGAGAACCACTGGTCTATGGGATGGCAAAGAGTTTTTTTTTAATCTCTGAGAGCAGCAAGGAGCTTGTTTTTACTACGTTTTAGATCGCCCATGAAAATCAATGGGAAAATAAAACCAATAAAAAAATTCCACTTCCACAGTTCAAAATCACACCACTCTTTCAGGTTAGCTTCAAAATAAACGTAGTAGTAGTCCTATGTCTTTTCATGACCATATTAGCTATTTTAACATTTTTACAGTTAATTATATTTTTAACATATAATAAACAGTTTTTCCCCAAACTAAGGTGGTAGTTTTCCAAGCCGCGTTATGGGCTTTCTCATGCGAAAAACACCTTAATGCATGTGAAAAGCACCATAATGCATGGTGCAATGCTAATTTGGAAAAGGGGGAGGAGTTGCAAAGCCACATCACACAGTTTTAACTATACCTTTTTAATTTGTGTTAAGCTGTGCAATATGGCTTTATTGCACTTTGCAATCACATTTTAAGCTGAGAGAGAGACTGACTAGCTATAAGGCCCTTATAGTAGTTAGGTATTTATACCTCTATATGAGACCCACCTACTTACTCAAAGTGAGGTTTAGGTAGTAGTGTAGGGGTTAGGGGCCACTTTGACATTCAGGGTGAGACGTATGAACAGAACAGTGCACTCTTGTGAAGATTTGATGACCTTCGGAGTGAGGAAATTCACACACAGATGAGATTTGTACAATGTTCTCTCATTGATGTTACCCAGGTTGTGAGTCCACTCTCTCTCTTTCTCTCTCTCTCTCTCTCTCTCAGAATTGTGGTACCTACCACAAAGTGCAAACAAGTTATTGTACTCTGTGGTAATACCGATGCTAAAATAGCACACTTTGTGATAAATAGGCAATTATCATAAAACATGCTCCTCTTCCTACTGAATGCTATAGTTTGATGAATCCTGGCCTAAGTGTTAAATCCATATTTATATGATTTCACCTGGCGACCACCATCACCAAACTCTAGTTTCTGACATGAATTAATCACAGGGACCCCTGGGAGAAAGGGTAGGATAAATGAATTAATATTCACTTCTGACCCTATGTGATGTGGTCAGATCACAATCACTCCTAAATCATACCAACACTTGCAGAAAGTTAATTTTTATTAATAGGCAAAAGTTTATTAAATGTATTGGTGCTGGGTTCACCAGGGTGCTTCCCAGTGGCTGACACTAAGGTGGGAGCCTCTCTACATACTCCCCTTTTGAAACGTCACCTTTTAACACTTAATTTTCCTATAGGCACTGTGTAGGCAGCCTCTCACTGATGTCACTGCCCCACATCTGTGAGGACCCCTTGGCCTGCATTGTAATCCCATCAGGGCTTTGATTACAGCCCCTACGCTATGCTATCTGCTGGCTCAAGCTAGCGGCAGCAGCATTCCCAGATAAATGCCACTCATACTGAGTGGCATTTATCTATTTAAAAAAAATAAAAATAATCACGGCACTTCTGGGCTCTCTCTAGCTGTCGCGAGTTTCCCAGGCTCCCGTGGCCCCACCAACAGTTGGGCAGGTATTTATTTTAATTTAATCACCCCATTTACAAAAATGTGGGTAAAAGTAATTATAATTGAAATCCGTACTGGGGGGTCTTGTGCTCTAATAAACATTTGCCAAAATAGGGCTCTATCACAGAAGCTAAGGGCAGTGTGTTTAAATATCACCATGTGTTGTGAATGCAGCTGTGACTGATTTTTCCATCTAACTGTCATCTTATTCGTCATTATTTTAAGGTCAGGAAGAGCGCAAGGATTCTGGGCTGCAAGGGAGGAGAACGGATCCCGCACTGCAAGGGTACAGTGTGCCTCTAATATCACAGCTTATGTGTGAAGGACTAAAAAAAAAAAAAATCAGAATAATCCATGTAAATAAATCACTGTTAGCAAACTCATGTCATGTCCTGTGATAGCCAGCCTAACATGAAAACACAATTGTCTTTTTGGGCCGTTTTCCCCAAAGATGTACTACTGTATTTCCAAAAGCAACCACCTCCCAACACACACACACACCACACACACACACACCAAAAAGAATCCCTTTGAAAGTGCTAGGAAATATAGCTGACCATAACAAGAAAGAATTGTTGCACATTCATTGAATCTCTCTGTTTCACTCTGGTAAGCTTTGCCAGTAAGAGGTTACTTACAAGAATAGAAGTTTGTATTCTACTGACATGATTTAATTAGTCACCTTTCCAAACCCACAATACAGTAGGCGATTCCCTGCCCTAGAGAGTTTACAGCTGAAGATTGTATCTAAGGTAATGGCAGGTGAAGTGATTTGTGCAGCTTCAGAAGGAGAATAAGCAGGAAAGCAGGATCTTCTGCTTTGTGACCTGCTGCTCAAACCATTAGGTTATTCCTTCATGTAGTTATGTAAGGGATGCATAGGCAAGATTGTTCCCTTTCCCAGAGAGCTTACACTTTATCTGTAAGGAGCAGGAAACACATAGGAAATGCAAACAATAATTATTATGAGCAAAGTGTGATCATTTGATATCCAGAATAAGCACAGCAGTATTTTTTTTTTTTTGCCCCAAAACATTTACTTTTTGAAACTGAGGTCCACAAACCCCTTTTCACTTTGCAAGTTTGCTAGATCTCCTCAAAAAAAAGTCTGAGAGTGCACAATTTGATAGAGCACAGGGAAATGTCAGTGGTCCATGTATAATTGGTAAACTGGAGCTCTTATTTTGCTTATTATATGGTGCCAAGGTTAGAAGAGGAGAGATGTCAGATTGTTGATCAAGCCACTTTAAAAGAAAGTCTAAACGAAACTTAGTCCCAAAGCCTGACTCTCTGCCTGGGCTTTGAGACAAATGTTGCCTGGACAAATTTAGCCCACAGAAGCTAGAATAGTTCGTTCATCCATGACACCAGCGTGTGCTTAATGAAGTATGGAAGGAAATAAAAATCAATTTTCCTTACAGCAGATTGATGCATTTTAAGCAATTGGTTTCCAATTTTAATTTAACAATAATTAGTCTTCCTCATTAATGCTATCTAATTATTCATATCAGTGTAACCTCTAGATATTTCTGTGCTATCAAATATGGACATACAAACTCCTAAGACTGACTAAGGTTGATAAAATTATATTTTGCTTTGTTTGGGAAACCATTTTGTAGAATAAATGAGTGAAAACGTAATTGTAACCCTTACTAGGGAGTTTTAGTCCCAAGGGCACACAAACAAATGTCCTTTCCTTGAGGGCTGCTCCGCCCTCGGGGCTGCTCCGGCTAGCAATTTGCATCCCTGCTTGACTCTCTGTTCCATGGTGGATTCTCTTTATGGGGGGAATCTCTCACTTATTGCCCGGCCCATGGTGTCTTGCATTCAGTGTGTATATAATGTAGCTGCATCCCATGGGATGAGATGCTGGGACAAATCAAACAGGACCAGGCTCTGGGTATTAAAGTAAAGTTTACTGATTTGGCAATGATTAATTAAAAGTCCATTTGCCCAAATGTTGAAGTTACATCTCACTGTAGGCACGTGTATTTCTCTGTAGGTAGGTATCCTTTGTTTCAGGCATCTGGATAGAACTCCCAAAGTGATTTTTAATGAGCAAAGCTCACCCAGCAGCAAACCAGGATTCCTATTGGAAGGGTCCCCAAATTCCGATATATTTTAAATCGTCAAAAATCGTTAGAGGCAATATTTAATAGGAATTCCCCCGATTTATCGTCAAAAATCGTAAATCGGGGGAAGGGGGAGGGGAAGGGGGAGGGCGGGAAAACCGGCACACTAAAACATCCCTAAAACCCACCCCGACCCTTTAAAATAAATCCCCCACCCTCCCGAACCCCCCCAAAATGTCTTAAATTACCTGGGGTCCAGTGGGGGGGGGTCCCGTTGTGATCTTCCACTCTCGGGCGTCGGGCGCGTCGGGCACGTTGATAAGCAAAATGGCGCCGGCCATATTGCCGTACAGCAAAATGGCGCCGGCCGTACGGCAACACGATTCGAGTGCAGGAGGTCGTTCCCGGACCCCCGCTGGACTTTTGGCAAATCTTGTGGGGGTCAGGAGGCCCCCCCAAGCTGGCCAAAAGTCCCTGTGGGTCCAGCGGGGGTCCGGGAGCAATCTCCTATGCTTGTGACGTCGGGGAAGAGGAACCAAAATGGCGCCGGCGCTACCTTTGCCCTGTCATATGACAGGGCAAAGGTAGTGCCGGCGCCATTTTCTATCAACGCGCCTGACGCCTGAGAGTGGACGATCTCAACAGGACCCCCCCACTGGACCCCAGGTAATTTAAGACATTTTGGGGGGGGGGGTTCGGGAGGGTGGAGGATTTATTTTAAAGGGTCGGGGTGGGTTTTAGGGATGTTTTAGTGTGCCAGTTTTCCCGCCCTCCCCCGATTTACGATTTCCATGATATTTAGAAACACAAAACCGCGACGATCCGATTCCCTCCCCCCCCCTCAGCCGAAATTGATCGTTAAGACGATTTCTTATGTTCTTATGTTCTTAAGAACATAAGAAATTGCCATACTGGGTCAGACCAAGGGTCCATCAAGCCAATATCCTGTTTCCAACAGTGGCCAATCCAGGCTACAAGTACCTGGCAAGTACCCAAACACTAAGTAGATCCCATGCTACTAATGCCAGTAATAGCAGTGGCTATTCCCTAAGTCAACTTGATTAATAGCAGTTAATGGACTTCTCCTACAAAAACTTATCCAAACCATTTTTAAACCCAGCTACACTAACTGCACTAACCACATCCTCTGGCAACAAATTTCAGAGAGTAATTGTACATTGAGTGAAAAATAATTTTAAATGTACTACTTGCTAACTTCATGGAGTGCCCCTAGTCCTTTTATTATCTGAAAGAGTAAATAACTGATTCACATTTACCCATTTTAGATCTCTCATGATCTATCAAAATCACAGAACATATAGAAAGACAAGGTTTAATGGAACAAGTCAGCATGGCTTTACCCAAGGCAAGACTTGCCTCACAAATCTGCTTCACTTTTTTGAAGGAGTTAATAAACATGTAGATAAAGGTGAACTGGTAGATGTAGTGCACTTGGATTTTCAGAAGGTGTTTGACAGAGTTCCTCATGACAGGCTTCTAGGAGATGTAAAAGGTCATGGGGTAGGTGGCGATGTCCTTTCGTGGATTACAAACTGGCTAAAAGACAGGAAACAGAGAGTTGGATTAAATGGACAATTTTCTCAGTGGAAGGGAATGGGCAGTGGAGTGTCTCAGGGATCTGTATTGGGACCCTTACTTTTCAATATATTTATAAATGATCTGGAAAGAAATACGAGTGAGGTAATCAAATTTGCAGATAATACAAAATTGTTCAGAGTAGTTAAATCACAAGCAGATTGTGATGAATTGCAGGAAGACCTTGTGAGACTGGAAAATTGGGCATCCAAATGGCAGATGAAATTTAATGTGGATAAGTGCAAGGTGATATAGGGAAAAATAACATATGCTATAGTTACACAATGTTAGGTTCCATATTAGGTGCTACCACCCGAGAAAGAGATCTAGGCGTCATAGTGGATAACACATTGAAATCGTTGGTTCAGTGTGCTGTAGCAGTCAAAAAAGCAAACAGAATGTTGGGAATTATTAGAAAAGGAATAGTGAATAAAATGGAAAATGTCATAATTCCTCTGTATCGTTCCATGGTTAGACTGCACCTTGAATACTGTGTACAATTCTGGTCGCCGCATCTCAAAAAAGATATAGTTGCAATGGAGTAGGTACAGAGAAGGGCGACCAAAATGATAAGGGGAATGGAACAACTCCCCTATGAGGAAAGACTAAAGAGGTTAGGACTTTTCAGCTTGGAGAAGAGATGGCTGAGGGGGGATATGATAGAGGTGTTTAAAATCATGAGAAGTCTAGAACGGGTAGAAGTGAATCGGTTATTTACTCTTTGAGATAATAGAAGGACTAGGGGGCACTCCATGAAGTTAGCATGTGGCACATTTAAAACTAATCGGAGAAAGTTCTTTTTCACTCAATGCACAATTAAACTCTGGAATTTGTTGCCAGAGGATGTGGTTAGTGCAGTTAGTATAGCTTTGTTTAAAAAAGGATTGGATAAGTTCTTGGAGAAGTCCATTACCTGCTATTAATTAAGTTGACTTAGAAAATATCCACTGCTATTACTAGCAACAGTAACATGGAATAGACTTAGTTTTTGGGTACTTGCCAGGTTCTTATGGCCTGGATTGGCCACTGTTGGAAACAGGATGCTGGGCTTGATGGACTCTTGGTCTGACCCAGTATGGCATGTTCTTAAGTTCTTAAAAACCTCTAACATATTCCCCTTCAGTTGTCTCTTCTCCAAGCTGAACAGCCCTAACTTCTTTAGCCTTAGTTCATAGGGGAATTATTCCATCCCCTTTATCATTTTGGTCATCATTCACTGTACCTACTCCACTGCAACTATATCTTTTTTGAGATGCACTGACCAGAATTGTACACAGTACTCAAGGTGTGGTCTCACCATGGAGCGATACAGAGCCAAAGATTTCAATGTATTATCCACTTTTTGTCTAACTTGAGTAACCTTAACCAAATCAGTATAGATTCTAATAGAAGCATCAAAGAAATTAATATTTAAATTTTGAAGTAAGCCTTCATTACAGAACTCACATCTTGTTCACTAAAAAAGAAAATAATTAATATCGCTTTCTCAACATTAAACATCTCCAAAAATGCAGGTAAAATCCCCACATCTAAACCAGACTGAGATGGACTCAGTTGACCAGTTTGTGATCTATAGGGAAAGAAGAAAACTTATTGAAGGCTGGAATTTGCTCTTCAGGAAGCTCTAAAACTTCCATCAAGTATTTTCTCAAAGTAACAAGGGGAAGCTCACCCATAACTTTGGGAAAGTTAGTATATCTCAGATTTAAATGTCTAGATTGGTTCTCCAAATTCTCATTTCTCCTGGAGAAAAAAAAAATACTCATTTATAATTGCTGTATTAACAGCCTGGAGCTGCTGAATTTCTTGTCCCTAAGGGGGTTATTTTCTATGCCTATCGCACGTGACAGCTAAATTGGGGCAGAGTCGGGGCGGACGTGGCGGAAACATCACTGGTGGCGATAGGTAAGAACCCTTATCGCTGCCAGTAGCGCGCCCAATAGAGCCAACTTTTATGATGGCGCTATTGGGTGCGAAAGCCGGCAGCGATAACACCGCAGAGATGCAAACGCTGCCGGCTTTTGCAGGCCTGCCCCCTGCTTCGCACCCCCACCCCCGTTACCACGTGATTCAAAGAGCTCTGCGCCATAGGAAAATCCAGGCCTAAGATTGTAATTTCCTAGAATGTTCTGAAAGAATACACTGATGATTCTGAGCAACAGAATCAAGTCTCCAAAACACAGTCTCCACCCTGTGAGAATGGCTCATCAATGACAAGGAAAATGATTCGAGCGGCATGACCACCAGTTTAGGAGGTACAGAAAAGGCCCAAACAATGGGAAACTCACCCTCTGCTAGGGCTGAAACTGATGGCATTTCCTCCATTGAGATAAAGGTCTAGAAAATGTTGGCAATTCCACTCAAAATGAGCTGACAAGGAGATAGAACCAGACTCTGAAGCAGGAATGGAGCTGGTTGTTCCCTCCATGATGTCTTCGATGAGGTTCACTCCACATGCCTCAGCAGCTTCAGTATGATCACGCAGGGCAAACAGTGGCTGAGAATGAGTATCCGGTGGGCTAAGCGATATCTCCCCAGGGGAGAGCAGAGCTCCTCTCTCTGTCCTACCAAGGGGGTCAAGGCCTGCGGTGCTACAGTGGATGACATGAACTCCACATTATATAACTGATCTGGAGGAAGTGAGGTCATGGAATAAAATACTCTTACCTTTTCTTTCCTTTTAGATGGCATCTTGAAAGAATACAGGTAAACCTGAAGAGAAACGCATTTGCTTACACTCTCACCTTAACTTTTAACCATACTAGCACAGAACTGGAGAGGCTGGAGGCACCAGAGACCAGAGACCATTGGAAAAAACCATGGTTTTAGCTGGGCTTGTCTTTTATATATTGACCCCTGCCTGTTAAATGTATACCAATATGCATGCTAAAACATTACAGTGTAAATCTCAGTGGATTGTAAGCTCCACAGAGAAGGATCTGTCTCTTTTGTGTGTCTGCACAAGGCTGGGAACATCTAGTAGTGCAATAGAAATGATAAGTAGCAGTAATAAAAACCAATCTAAAGCTTACTGAGCTAAGGTCAATTATCAGGAGATAAACCAACATATAAAAGTAAAACAGCCAGCTGGACAGACTGAAGCACTCAAGATGCAAAGGATAGCATCAACGGAGACCCCAGGCCATCCTTTATTTTCAAACCCACTGGATGCTAGTGCTCTCTTCCTCAGCTTGCTTTTAAATTCAGCGAAACCTCTGACATCACCATTTTAGTGAAATTATTCACATAAGGGGGAAACCCCCCCCCCAGGATAATTGTGGCCCAAAACATTTGTGTCTTCTCAGTTATTCAGTCTATAAACACAGGCAGCGTTGTCATAGTAACATTAGCTTTTTATCCTATTGCTTTTCAATATTTATTTGATAATGTGTACATAAATTGAAATATTTTAAATTCTGGAACTCAATGAACAGTGGATAAACATTACTGTTGGGACTTTCCTGATTCCATGGGAATGCAAACTAAGTATTCCTCTTGTAGGACTAAATGTTCTGAATTTTAAAAGAGTGATGGAAGTTAGAATTTTTATGAGGAAAATCATGTATTCTGATGGAAATAAGATTTAGATCAAGAGTAAGTATGGCATAACTGAGAGGTATTTTATTGTTTCCATGTACAGTGCTAAATTAAAGGATGTGGTTTGCTATTTATAGAGAATAAATATATATTCTCTTTGAAACAGAGGCAGAGATGGGAGGTTTGTCTTTGTCTTCACCAAACTGAAGGACACAAGTTAATTTTAGGTGAAATGTAGTGTGCAGAATATGCAATGAATCAAGATAATTCAAAATATCTTTCAAGGCTTGTCTTCCACATATGAATACTTTACTATGCTAAGAGAAGACTTTAATAAGGCTGTGGTACCAACCCGGGATACTTTCTGCAGAGTTTATTGAACAAAATGGAAATCTTATTCAGTCCTCAGGCAGTGATGTCAAGGTTTTAAATGAGTAGGTATATTGATATCTTTGCACCTAAAGGCAAGTTACTATACCTACTCTCCACAAGTTCCTTGTGGATACATTGATTTTTTTATATAGCTAGCTTGTTATTGTGACTGGTGTTGGTTTAACAAATGATGTAAACCTCAGTTACAATGATGCAAGTTCCTCAAAGTATCAAAATCAATTATAACTTGAGGCTCAAAATAGCCTTGTTATAAGATGTTAGAGCTATGTCTTTTACAAAAACAAATAAGAAAATAGATAATGATATGGAGACAAATATGTGAACTTAAAATCCCCATATCTTCTGAAATATTTCTAAAGCAGAGGATTCTGCTTTTCTGTGTGAAAATCAGAAGCAAAGAGTGAATGAAAGTACATGCTTCTTGATATACATAAAGACTTCTATTCTAAGATCCAGGGATTGGCAGCCTGAAGTCTGTGGAACCAATCCATTTGGGTTTCTGGGATATACCTAATGAAAATGCATAATGGTGATTTGCATGCACACTGCTTCAATTGTATGCAAATCTCTCTTGTGTATATTCACTTAAGTATATCCTGATAATTTGAGCAGACTGGTGTCCATGAGTTTGCTTACCCTTACAAAGAGAACATATTTCAAAGTCATTTATGCAGGTAGATAGCGATGTTTCCATGTAAATTGGTTGTCTGAAATTGCCCTCCTGCATTCTACTGAAAAGTATGCACAGTATTCCATATCATGCATATTTTTAGCCACATTTGGAGGAGGTGTTCCTGGAGGGGGTGGTATTAGGGTGTAATTATAAAATAACATAATGCACATTTTATTTTCAAATCTATGAACCTTATTTTCCATGCAAAATGTAGTTGCAAAAAAAAAAAAAAATAGCAGATGCAAAAGTCTGCCTATTTTGCACTCATAGTAAGTTTCAAAGGGAAGGATCTCAAGCCCTGCATAAATATAAAAAATTTATCCCAAACTGATCTGAGATCATCTTGGATTCATGAGGTAACTGGTTTGCAGCTTTGTTTAGTTATTCTTTTAGATGAGTCAGATGGAAGACTCCTATTATGCTCTAGAAGTAATATTTCACAGGTCAGACTCCTTTCAGTTGCTACAAGGTGCATAGTGAGACTTTGAAAAAGCCCTTATAATCCGTTACAGAATGGCTCCATCTAGTTTGCCAAACTATCTCTTTGTAGAAATGAACTTTGGAAGTAAGGGAAGATTATCCGGTGTGTTTGAGATATGAGAGCCTGTACTTAAATGGGAATCTGATAGAAAATTGCTGCAAAGGGGAAGGAAATCTGAACATTATTCAAAGGCAGGTCAATATTCAATCCATATAGAAAGATAATTTACAAGTAATCCATCTAAATGGATATTTCTCTTATCAGGCTAAAAGCTAGTCAGATACTCTGAACTTCATTAACAGAAAGAATTATCCTACTCTGCTATCAGCAATAAAAGTTTTTCAAATGATGGGGAACCATAAAAATAAACTTATTTTGCTGAAAGAAAACAAGACATTTACCAGGACTTCAAATAAAATGTAGCACCTCAATCAAGCACTTGCTGTCTCAGCTGAATACATTGCTTCCTCCTAATCTGAGTACTGTGCACTATGGGGTAGATTTTAAAAGGTAAGCATAGGTGGACAAAGCCATGGGGCCTGATGAGGTTCATCCCAGGATACCGAGGGAGCTCAGAGATGTACTGGCAGGTCCGCTGTGTGACCTGTTCAATAGATCCCTAGAAACAGGAGTGGTGCCTAGTGATTGGAGAAGAGCGGTGGTGGTCCTGCTTCACAAGAGTGGGAGCAGAGAGGAGGCTGGAAACTGCAGGCCGATTAGCCTCACCTCGGTGGTGGGAAAAGTAATGGAGTCATTGCTGAAGGAAAGAATAGTGAATTTCTATAGTCAGAAGAATTGCTGGACCAGAGGCACATGGATTCACCAGGGGAATGTCCTGTCAGACAAATCTGATTGACTTTTTGATTGGGTGACTAGGGAATTGGATCGAGGAAGAGCGCTCGATGTAATCTACTTGGATTTCAGCAAAGCTTTTGATACGGTCCCACACAGGAGGCTTGTGAATAAAATGAGAAGCTTAGGAGTGAATGCTGAGATGGTGGCCTGGATTTCAAACTGGTTGACAGACAGAAGACAATGTGTGATGGTAAATGGAACTTACTCTGAAGAGAGAGCAGTGTTAAGCGGAGTGCCGCAAGGATTGGTGTTGGGACCGGTCCTGTTCGATATCTTTGTGAGCGACATTGCAGACGGGATAGAAGGTAAGGTTTGTCTTTTTGAAGATGATACTAAGATCTACAACAGAGTGGACACGCCGGAAGGAATGGAGAGAATGAGATAGGATTTAAAGAAGCTGGAAGAGTGGTCAAAGATATGGCAGCTGAGATCCAATGCCAAGAAGTGCAGAGTCATGCATATGGGGTGTAGAAACCCAAAAGAACTGTATTTGATGGGGGGTGAAGGGCTGATGTGCACGGAGAAGGAGAGAGAGACCTTGGGGTGATAGTATCTAATGATCTAAAGTCACCGAAACAATGTGACAAGGTGATAGCTAAAGCCAGAAAAATGCTGGGCTGCATAGAGAGAGGAATAGTAAGAGAAAGGAAGTGATGATCCCCTTGTACAGGGCCTTGGTGAGGCCTCACCTGGAGTACTATGTTCAGTTCTGGAGATAGTATCTCCAAAGGGACCGAGACAGGATGGAGGCAGTTCAGGGAAGGGCAAACAAAAAGGTGGAAAGTCTTCATAAAATGACTTATGAGGAGAGATTGAAGAATCTAAATATGTATACCCTGGAGGAGAGGAGGAGCAGGGGTGATATGATACAGACTTTCAGATACTTGAAAGGTTTTAATGATCCATGGTCAACAACAAACCTTTTCCATTGGAAAAAAATCTGTAGAACTAGGGGTCATGATTCGAAACTCCATGGCTGAAGACTCAGAACCAATGTCAGGAAGTATTTCTTCACGGAGAGGGTGGTGGATGCTTGGAATGCCCTTCCGGAGGAAGTGGTGAAGACTAAAACTGTGAAGGATTTCAAAGGGGCATGGAATAAACACTGTGGATACATAAATGCTAGAGGATGGAAATGAAAAGAAGAGCCATGGGGGGGGGGGGGGCTTGCTGGAGTAGAGGCTACTACCTGGTGATTACTACCCTTACTCAATAAGTCTTCGCATGGTTAATGCAACTCCAACATTGCTCTCTGCTTCAATGGCAAGGGGAAATGTGGAAAAGAGAATTTGCATTCAGACAAAAACAAACAAGGACAGAACTTCACAGTCTGGGTAAACAAATAAGCATGGGGGTAGCTTGCTTATTATGGCGGTTACTACCCTAAAACTGATTAAGCCTGATACATCACTTTGAATGCATATACAGCGTTGCTCTCTGCTTCAACGGCAGGGATAAATGTGGAAAAGAGGATTTATATTTAGCCAACATCCAACAAGGCATTGATCTGTGCAGTCTGGGTAAACAAGCATCAGGATAACCTAACCCTTAACCATTAAGCCTTTGATGAAACTGCAACATTACTCTCTGTATCAATGGCAGGGGATGGCAGGAAATTTGAATCAGTTACCAACAAGGGCCCTGAACTTGGTGATTGGTGAAACAGATAAGTATGGGAAAATAAGTGTGGGAGCTTGCTGGGCAGACTGGATGGGCTGATTGGTCTTTTTCTGCTGTCATTTCTATGTTTCAATGTTTTTATGATAAGCACCATAATGGGATAGGGGAGGAGTTGGGCACGGGATTTCCTCAAAAGTGGGCTGGCTTTGCGAAGCCATAATGCATGATATCACACAGTTTTAATGCCGAAAAATAACTATACCTTTTTCAATTGTGTTAAGCTGAATGATATCATGTGTTATGCCCATAATACAATTTGTGATGTTTTTACAAATTCTGTTTTGAGCATTTTGAGGCTGGGGAAAGGCCTGAGATGAGAAGATGGGAGTGGGAGGGGGAGGGGGAAGGGGAGGGGGAGAGCCTCTGGGGTTAGCACCATAGTAAGCAGCTATTTATGCTACTATAGGAGGCCTAGCTGGTAACTCGAGGTGAAGTTTAGGTAGTAGTGTAGGGGTTAGGGGCCACTTTAAATGCAGAGTGAGATGAATGAACAGAACAGTACACTCTTGTAAAGATTTGATGTCCTTCAGAGTGAGGAATGATGAGATTTGTGCAATGTTCTCTCAACCTAGCTTGATGGACTCTCTACCTGGGTAACATCAAGCTAGGTTGAGAGAACATTGCACAAATCTCATCGTTGTGTGAGTTTCCTCACTCTAAAGGTCATCAAATCTTTACAAGAGTGTACTGTTCTGTTTGTACATCTCACTCAGCATGTAAAAGTGGCCCCTAACCCCTACACTACTACCTAAACCTCACCTCAAGTTACTAGGCGGGCCTCCTATAGAGGTATAAACACCTAACTATTAGACAGTTATAGCCTCTCTCTCTCTCTCTCATTGTGATGTTACCTCAAAGTGAGAAAACGTTATTGCACTCTACAGTAATACCTATGTAAAGCTCTGATAAAAGTCCCTTGATACACCAATCTTCTTTGTTTCTTCGCTACTCAGCAGTATTGGATCAGCTTCTGCTTTGTTTTTTGGGTCCAAGCTCTAAGATAGTGCATATTGTAATAAATAGGTTATTACCATAAAACATGCTCCTCTTCCTATTGAGTTTAATGAATCTAGCCCTTAGCCAGCTAAATTCTAGGTGGCCTACTTATTAGGCAGATAAAATGTAGCCAGCTAAGTGCCCAAATATTTATTTAATCGGATAATTTCTAAGTTATTCATTTAAATGCTTCTGAATATGGACCTCCATATATTTAACATTTTGCAACTTCATGGCACCTCTACGAGGAAAAAGGATCACCAATAATGCTCCAAGTGCAATTGCTTCTTGGCACAAATAATTTTTAATTATGTTTTTGTATTAAACTCTCAGAATATCTGTTGGTTGATTTATTTCACTTACTTGTGCTCTTTCACAGAGCAATATGTTTCATATATTTGCCTGTTTTGAACTAAAATGTGAATGATGATAAAGGGAAATTCAGTATTACATTGCTGAATCCTTTAAAATATTTACAAGTTTGTAATGTGGAAAGGAGAAGACAGAAAGGACAAAGCTCTCAGGTAGCTGTCACAAGAAAAAATACTGCCTGTGGTCACCATTAATCTGACAATAGCTCTGGAAGCTGATTAAATTGTAATTTAAAGAACCATTAAAACCAGACTGTCCTTTCAAGCAATATAGCAGGACCTTAATAACCACTTATGAGCCTTAATATGTGCACACTCTTTTGGCTTTCAGCATAATCTTCCTCAGAACTGTGTTTTCAGAGCTCGGTCAAACCAGCCCCTCCCTCCATTAAGAAAAAGTTATGAAAGACAGGTTAAAATAAAACAGTGCAAAAGGAATTGGGAATAATTCATTCAATATCTTTTTAGACTTTTTGCATGCTTCCTCAAACCCACCTAAATATTTAAAGTTACATGTAACCCCCTTCCAAACCAGAACTGACCATGGGAACACATCTGGGAGCAGCTGGGCCACCATTCAGCCCATAGGGCTTTCTGAGGTGCCTTCAGCAGGGGCAAGCTTTGCTTCAGGACCTTGGATCTCTGGGCCTCCTCCAGTGGCTTTATTTATTTACAAAGGTTTATAATCCATGTATAGTAGTGAAACCATTCTAAGTGGAAGAAAAAAGCATAAAACACCACAAAGCATAAAACAATGAAAACATAAAATACAGTAATTAACTGCAAAAAGCTTGTTGAAACAAATGAGCCTTTATTTGTTTTTGGAATTATTTATGCTCAGTAATAGAATGTAAATCATTGGATAGGTCATTCCATAGTAAAGGCCTATTGCACTCACCACCTGCAGAACCCCCATGCCAGCTCCCTCCACTCGGCTACACTTCCGGGCCCTGCTTCGGACGTCAGCTGCCATGGCCTGCCTCTCCGACTCTTCTCCACTCACACCCACCGACTCCGAGGCCTCCACGGCCTCGCCAGAGCATGAGACAGCGTCAGCTTCTTGCCCCGCCCAGGGTTCCCCCTAGGTGTGCACGCACAGCACCAGCAGCTATTTAAAGGGCCTTCGGCGGGAAACCTGGGACCGCCCCGGAGGATGATGTCATCAGTGTGGGACAATATAAGGCCCTCTTGGGACGTACCCAGATGGCTTGGCAACGAGTCTCCTGTGTTGCTTCTCTTGGGATCCTGTGCTTCACCTTGAAGGACTTCTGTTCCAGTACCTGACTCCTGTTCCAGTACCTGACTCCCGTTCCAGGACCAGGCCTTGTGCCCTTCTTCCTGGAGTCTCTTCTGACAGATCTCTTGGCTCGGAACCTTGGTCTGGACCTCACTCTGCTCGTCTGCCGCCTGCCTCTGAACCTCGGACTAGACCTTACTCTTCTCATTTACCGCCTGCCTCGAAACCTTGGACTGGACCTCTCTTATTCTCCCAGCCTTCTTCCTGCAGGTATTTCCCCATTTCATCAAAGTCCGTGTTTTTGAACTGCAAAACTTGGGTCTTCGTGCTTCTTCTCCGTATCCTATTTGTGATATGAAACCATACCGTTTGATGATCACTGGTGCTGAGGTGGGCACCCACCTGCACATTAGAGACATTATCTACATTAGTGAGCACTAAATCGAGTATAGCTCCCTCCCTCGTGGGTTCCATTACCATTTGTTTGAACAGAGCCCCTTGCAGGGCATCCACTATCTCTCTACTACTGTTAGATTCTACAGAAACGATTCTCTAGTCTACATCCGGCAGATTAAAATCTCCAACAATCACCACTTCTCCCTTCTTTCCATTCGTTCCCATCTTTTGGATGTCTTCAACCAGATCTCTGTCAAGTTCTTCCTTTTGATTTGGAGGCCTGTAAACAACTCCAATAAAATTGTATGCCCCATCATCTTTTTTTAGGTCAGCCCATAGTGCTTCTTCTTTGCCTCATCTTCCTTGCAGCTCAGATGCTTGGATATTGTTTTTGACATAAAGAGCCACTCCTCCCCCTTTTCTGTCCTCTCCATCCTTCCTTAACAAGTTATAGCCCGGTATGGCTGTATCCCAATCATGAGATTCCATGAACCACGTCTCTGTGACAGCTACAACTTCCAAGTCTGCCTCCACCATTAGGGCTTGCAGATATAGGATTTTATTGCCCAAACTATGAGCATTTGTGTTCATAGCTTTCCAGCTTTTCTTGTTCAGGTTACTGCTTTTCTTGGACTCCTTTTGTGACTTATTTAGTTGAGATTTGTTATCTACGTCACCCTTTTCTATTGCATTTGTATTTGGGGGGTGACATTCTAATTTCTTTTTGCCACTCCCGGAATCTAGTTTAAATGCCTTATGACATAGGATTTGAATTTATCTCTTAGGATCCTTTTTCCTGCCACAGACAGATATAAGCCATCTTTGACAAAGAGCTTTTTACTGTTCCATACATGGCCCCAGCCCCCAATAAATCTAAAACTTTGTTCCTTACACCAGGATTTGAGCCATACATTTATTAATATGGCTTAGCCTCTCCTTCCCCTTTCCATGAACAGGTAACACTTCTGAAAAGGCAATGGTTGTTGCCATGTGACTAATCTGCTTCGCAATAGACTGGAAATCTCTCTGTACCGCTTGAACGCTATTTCTAGCAAGGTTGTTGGTTCCCAGATGGATGTTAATATCAACTTTCTAGTCTTTGCTTTCTTCTTTGATCACTTTGACTATTTGAATAGGATTTCTGCTGGCCGGTGATCCTGGGAGGCTTTTAACTGCCTTAACACATGCGAAAACGCCATAACGTGATATGATAAATGACCCTGTCAGATGGCTAACTTATAGGTGGATTTACTAAGCTTCAATATGGCATTAAATGCTGAAATCACAGCACCTATCGTGCGATATCTTGCAATAGAATACAAGATTTCTTCCTTTAATAGAAATAAACTGTTTTGCATGCATTTACATGCATACAATTTCCTAATGCTTGCAAAGCAGTTTAGGCATAGGCAATTCTATGGTAATAAAATAACATGCTGACTTAGGGAAAAGCCAGCCCCATTATTTTAGCTCAATTGAGGGAGGTGTAGTCATTTTCTCGAGGGAGCATCATGTCACTAATGTGGGTCCCCAATGGTTCCATGGGAAAAGTAAATGGCCTAGGTACGCTAAACACACTCCCCCAAAGCCACAAAAAAAAAAAAAAAAAATCACTCCCGGGGTCTTTGGAGATCCCTGTCCATCTGCTCCTTAAAAATAAAATTAGAATGTGTCCATCCAGTTGGCAACGGTCCCTTCCTTTCCCCACCCCTTCCCTTAACAGTGTAAAAAGCCCCCATACTCTCAAGATTTCTCCCTCCCTATCCTATCCAAATAAAATACATTCCCTGGTGCCTAGGGTTCTCCACCCACCCCACCCCCAAACCAAAAATAGTTGCCTGGTGGACTTGAGAGGTGCGATGCTTGTCTCCCTTATTATTATGAATTTTATGCATAGAGGAGGCCTCCTCAGAATGCTCCCTGCCAGTCCTGCTCCAGATACTAGCCCTACATGGACAGTGCACCACACCCGCCTAACCTGCACCTCACCCATGCCTCCATTTATCCCACTCAGCAGTCACATGTGATTCCTGCCATCCCAAGCACATTAGCTCAGGCACTATACCCCTTTCAAACTGTATCCTTTGCTGCCTCTACTCATGCTGCCTTGTCCTCTGTGGTTTCTCACACAGATACCCATGCTAATGACCCCGTTGGACATCAAGCACCTGATTGCCCATTGGCTTGCTCTAGGATACCAGCCATGGCCACTACCATCCCTCCTTGACAAATGGTGAGTCTACACTAGTTTAGCTGTCCCTATCCTGACATCAAATATGAGGGACAGTAAAGACTAGCAAAAGTGCAGAAGCCATAAATGTTCTTCTTCCTTCATGTCCTGCAGCTCCTGTTGTAATTTCTCTTCTCTGGTAGTTCTATGGCCTTGTTTCTCACTGGTGCAAGGTCTTCAGCTGGCACGAGGCTAGAATACAAATTATGGGAGTTGGTCTCAAGTTTCTTGTGACATTGCATTAGGCACCACCACTACATTGATATATTTAGGTTGCTGGAGGACCATAGGAAGAAGGGACAGGGTAGAAGGCAGAGAAGAAGTGCGTTGGAGGCTAGCAAACCCCTGCAAAGGAAAGTTGTCAACTGGGTATATGCCTCTTTTTGAATGGCCTGCATGGCAGCCCATGTGGATTCCTCTTTGGTGCAATCATAGAAGGAGTAGATCATATTTGCCTGGATTAATTATAAGAGGCTTCTCATGAGCAGATGGTTGTCAAAAAAACCCTCAGTTAGGGAACATAGGATGTTAGACTGTAGCTAACAAAAATGATCAACAAAGTCTATGTCTCCAAGGCTAGAAATCACCCCTTTCAGCCCCCTGCCTTCCAATGGAGTCCTGCAAAAAGGGAGCCTGATCACCGATGCCTGTTGGCACTTCAACCAAGGAGGATGCCCTCTCCTGACTGCTGGTCCAACCATGTCTGTAACCAATGCACCTCAACCTACCCAGCTCTAGAAAAGGTTCTCATACTGGAGTGGAGCCAAGTGACAACTGTTCACAAGTGCTTGCTCCATCTCAATCAAATGGCAACTCATAGTACCTTGGTTGTCCCATTATCCTGACAAGAAAGCCACCACTATTATCCTCAACAGTTTTTACTATGGCTTTATCATTCCCAACGCAAGAACAGTGCACTCCATGGACGTGTCCAACGCACCTTCTATAGGTCCTGTCTGGCATTATTAGAGAGAAGCTAGAAAAATAAATTCAGCTCTTTCATGGAGCTGGACCTTTCAAGGAATGCCCCCTGCCAATAATCATCCTTTCCTCCTTGGCAGTGATACCCAAAATGATCCCAGGTAGTATAGGTTGGTTCATAACTTGTCCTTCCCATTGGGCTCATCAATAAATGATTATATCCCAATTGAAGAATGTTCAGTGCAACAAACCTCCTTTGACTGGACCCTCACACTTCTCAGGGACTGCGGTAGGGGCACATTGATAGTGAAGGCTGACATCAAGTCAGCCTTCTGGTTGCTCCCCATGCATTCCACTAGTTTTTGCTTCCTTGGTTTTCACTTCAAGGGTGCCTTTTACTATGAAAGTATATGCTAATGGGTTGTTCCATCTCATGTGCATAGTATGAGATGTTTAGTGCATTTGTGCACTAGATGACCAGGAAGGACACCAACTTGAAGTGTATCCTCCATTATCTAGACAACTTTCTCTTGATTGGAAAAAGTAACTGGGGAGTGCTTTCACATATATAATTCATTCATTACCCTGTTGTGACATTTTTGTATTCCACTGGCAGATAACAAATTATGGGGCCCTTCAATAATCATTAAGTTTCTTGGAGTTGAGTTGGACTCATTACTTAATGGTCTCCTGACTCCCTCTGGACAAGCTGTCCAAGTTGCACAAACTGATACCCACTATTATTCATAGTATGAAGGTAATGCTAAGACATATGTGATAATTAATTAAGAGTCTGGCATAAACTGTGTGAGTCATACCAATGGGAAGGGTCTTTACACCATCTGATTAGGGTGATTACAGCTCTATCCCGTAATCATCACCACCTGCGTATTGCCATACCATTAAACAGAACTTCACCATATGGAAGACTTTCCTGTTTAAATTCAATTGTGTGTCTGCATGGTTGCTTTCCTCATTTAGCAGCTGTGATCTCAAGTTCTATGCCAACACATCCAGGAGCATTGGTTTTCATGGCTGGTCAAGTGGGTGGAATGGGGAATTATAAGGATCATCACTTTCATCAAGCTTTTCCCAATTGTCATCACCTGTCCCATATGGACCTCTTCCTTTAGAAACAAATGGGTGGTATTGTGATGTGACAATGAGGCTGTATTTCAGACTATTAACAGCAATTCCACCAGATTCCCCCTTGTGTCGGAGCTTCTGAGTGGGTTTGTGCTCTGCTGTCTGTGCAATAATATCATGGCACAAGTGAAGCATGCTCCAGGAGCCACCAATCAGATAGCAGACTCTCATTACAAGTGGTCCCTATTCAGATGTTTGGCATTTCAGGCAGATGTGGTGGGACAGTTAATGTTGGAGCACCTGTTGCCATTTGGATCCAGAAAGCAAACATTGATCCCTTACTGCTTCATCCTGAAATTCTTACATGAGGGGATCTGACAGAATTATAGCATTCTTCCATGAACAGAGATGGACTGGTGTTCAGGTTTCAGAAGATTTGGTAACTGATTACATACTACATAGTGCATTCCAAATGTTATGGCCTTTCTAGAGGGACAGTCTGCTTGCACCTGGACACACTCATTTTATTCACCAGTGTGTGCACATCTTCATGATGAGGCAAATCATGATAGGCTGGACCCAGGAGACTGATCCAAATTGTGATACCCATAGGTACCTGATACACAATCGATTGCTATAACTCTGGCATACACTGCCCATGGTGGCTTCCTCAGATCAACCTGTTCTGATCGATTTTCTCATTAGAACTCTTTGATGCTCTTCAGGTTGATGAGTTTACATCAGCATCCAGGAGAGCATTGTCAACATCTACCTTGCTGTTTTTAGATGTTATGGCACACAGTGGTAGATTGGTGGTGTACATCTATCAGTCTAAGGCAGACCAGTATGCAAATGGTAAGGTCATCACCTTTCTTTCAAGCCCAGCTTTGTTATATGCTGTGCAGACTGGTTCACTTTCAAAGAGTGGACAGGACTCCATTTCAGTACAATGCTGCTATCTTTATTCTGCAAGCAATATTACAAGGAAAAGGACATACTTTGAGTAAGCTCTCAGTAGACATTCTTGTTTTTATTAGAATTTATCAGACTTATATACTGTTTCTATACATAAAAGGCTCTCCGCCAAGTTTTGATTACATACATTGCCTCAAGCTTTAAATTTGGGTTAATTAATTCAAGCTATGCAATATCTCTATCTAGCATATCTGTAAGAGGATATACACATTCTTGTTTAATCTCTGAGACATTGACCAAGCTTGTTTCCATGGCCTGCTAAGAGAAGAACATACTGAACTGGTAGTCTTGTGATAAGGAATCTCAGAAATATTGATCTGCTATAGTGTATTAAAATGAACTGAGAGATACAATCACAGGTCCTAGGATTTAACAGTGAACTGAGTAAAAAAAAAACAACTTCCTTTGATTTATTTTAAATACGCTACTTATTAGTTTCATGGAGTGTTCCCTAGTTTTAGTACTACTGGAAAGGGTTAATAACCATTCTCTATTTACCTATGCTACCCCACTCATTATTTTATACACCTCTATCATTCATTATCTCCTTTCATCCATCTCTTCTCCCGGCTGAAGAGCCCTAACCTGTTTAACCTTTTCTTATAGGGGAGCTATTCCATCTCCTTTATTACTTTGTTTGTCCTTCTCTGTATCTTTTCTAGTTCTACAATATCTCTTTTGAGATGGGGAAACCAGAACTGCACACCATGGTCATACCATGGTTAGATACAGAGGCATTATGATAGCTTATTTTTTTATTTTCCATTCCTTTCCTAATAATACCTAACATTCTATTTACCTTTTTGACCACTGCTGCACACTGAACTGAAGATTTCAAAGTATTGTTCAGAATGACTCCAAAATCCTTTTCCTGGTTGGTAATGCCTAATATGGAACCCAGCATCATGCTCCTATGATTTGGATTATTTTTCCCTTTAGGCATCATTTTGCACTTCTCCACATTAAAGTTCAGCTTTGTAATCCTTCAGTCTCACAAGGTCCTCTTGTAAAACCTCACATAGCCTTCTACCACTTTGCTTGCACCAACATCAAGTTCATTGGGTTGTAGTTTCTCAGATCAAACCTGGAAAAAAAGACAAGTTAGGGAATTATGGAGCAGTCAGTGTAACTTACATAAGAGAAAAAAATCAACAACTAATGTGAGGCATGATTACTTTAGAGTGGCCATTTTAGTACAGCTCATTGTCATCCTCCTTATATTTATTTATCAACCACCTTACCATGAATACGCCCAAGGCGACTTACCACAAAAGAATATAGTTTCCGAAGAAAACCTTACAATAATAAAGCAACTCAATTTAACACCCCCCTCCCCTTTAAAATCTACTGGTCATAAAAGCATTATCAACCTCTTCCTCTTATTAAAACTAAGTTGGAAAAGCTTGCAAAAACAACCACGTTTTTAATTTTTGTTTAAATGAACTAAGCATAGTCACAAACTGCAGTTCCCTAGGCATTGCAGTCCACAAAGTTGGTCCCCTAAAAAAGAAAACATATTTTCTAGTCCTAGTCAAGCGGGCCAGTCTGACTGTGGGAATTTCGAGTAAGCCCTCAGTTCTGAAATGTAAACTATGGGTTGGTACAATCTCATTATTTGAGAGCTTAGATAATTAGGAGAGAGGTTATATAATATATGAAAAATGAAATCCAATGCTTTAAAATGATTTCATACCAAAACACGTAATCAATATAGGTCCCTAAAAACTGGGGAGATGCATGAAAATTACTTCATCCCACTAATCACCCGAGCTGACGCATTCTGGTCTAACTGAATCTTATAACACAATTCTTTAGGTAACCTAACAAAACATTATTACAACAATCAATTCAAGGAGTAATCAGTGCCTTCACAACTGATTCCAATGCTGCCCTAGATAACAATGGGCAAATCTTCCAAAGCGCTCTTAGAATTAAAATTCCTTACATAGCTTAGTCATAGATTCTCATAAAAAATAGCTCCCAATTATTTTTGCTCATTTTTGAAACAGGAGCAAAATGTCATTAATTTTCACAGAAAGTGTTCTACATATCATTATTTTAGTAAATAGTGTGTGAAGAAGTGGATTATTACATGCATTAAAATTGGCAGGATACATACGTTGAACTACTTATTTTAATGCTAGTTGGTACATAGGCCCAAAAGAATAGCTTTTAATTACTCAATGGCAATGTCAACCTGGTAGGATATAGCATGTACAGTAGAGATGTGTTGTCATTTTAGAACAACATAAAAAAATCAACAATATTTGTTGTATTCTTTTGTTTCATGTTCCAAAAGAAATAACAAAATAAACCCAATAAAAATGTGTTATATCATTCCATTTAAAAATATAACAATGCATGCTGCATTTTTATCTCTCAAAATGAATACCCAAAGATAGCAAGAAAAATTGAACTCAACAAATTGATATAAATTCTGCTATTATATAAAGCTCTTGTCCAATCTCTTGATGAGAGCATAATGCGACCGTCATATAATGTCACTATATGCTTGCAGCTTATATATGAAGCCTGTGAAGCACAAGGACTATCTAATCATAGGTTGGCTTATACTAAAGTACATATATTCTCCCGGACGGAGCTATAAATGCATCAGAGGAATGCATTTATAGCTCCGTACGATTTCAGATGCACCACATCTGAAATCGTAACGTGCACTTATCTCTGAAAACCATGGATGGCAGTCTCTTAAGCGATCCTGAAGTCCGTCCTATCTCTAACATTGTGGTTTCCATCCGATTTTTATGAAATTTGCAGGCAGCAGCAACAGAGGCAACAGCACCCCAAGGTGCCAAGAGAAGGGCAGTTCAGAATCAGCAGTGACATCAGTGCCCCAAGGCACTGAAAGCAGGCCAGCAACAGCAATGACATCAATGCCCATGGCACTGAGAGAGGGACAAGGCAGAGGTAACAGAGGCAATGGAGCTCCAAGGCATCAAGAAAGGGACTGCGATATGAGGAAGCTTTGGTTTCTGGAGTTCCACTAACAATTGGCACTGCTGTGAGGAAGCTCACTCATCTGACAGGGATAACATGGGGAGGAAGGTCAGGAGTCACATTGATGGGCACACTGCTGTCTGGAAGCTACATTGCTGGATTCTCATTGGTTGGTTACTGCTGCGAGGAAGTTCTCATTTCTGGTGTCCGACTAACAAATGGCACTGAATGAGGAAACTCACTCTTCTGACAGGGACACTGCTGGGAGGAAGCTCACACTGCTAACAAAGGGGGTCATTTTCTAACCCTATCGCATGCGAAAAGGGACTTTTCACACGCGAAAAGAGACTTTTCGCGTGTGATAGCTAGATCGGGGTGGAGTCGAGGCGGCGTCGGGACTGGAAGAGGAGGAGTCGGGGCAGTGTCGGGGTGGACACCGCGGAAACTTTGCTGGCAGCAATAAGGTAAGACCCGTTACCGCCGCTAGTAGTGCGCCCAATAGCACCACCTTTCACAGTGTCGCTATTGGGTGCGAAAGCCGGCAGAGATAACACCGCGGTGGTGCGATCGCTGCCGGCTTTCGCAGGCACACCCCCCGTTACTGCGTGATTCAGAAAAATTTGCTAAGATAGAAAATCCAGGCCAAAGGGACTAATGTAATAAGTTGCACTACACCTTAGTGTATATTTTACTATAGTTTTAGTGTACTTTTTTCTGTTCTAAAATAACTATGGATGTGCAGGAAATTTTGTTTTCATTTTGTTTCACGTTTTTCATTTTGGGGCTTTGTTTTTTGTGCTTTCCATTTTCAGGAAATAGCTTGCACAAAAATACGTAGGTATCCTGCATCTGTTTCAGGTAAGATAAACCAAAATGAAAATGGGCTTTTCAGGTTGGGATGATTCATTTAATTGAATGCACATCTCTAAAATTAACTACCTGGGACCTTTGTTTCCAAGAGCCCTAAGTCTGAGACCCTTGCACCCAGTATTTATTTATTTAGAAAAATTTAAAGCTGCTAATCCATACATCCCAAAGCAGGGTACAAAAACCTAACCACAGTAGAAATGCAACATGTAATAACCAGACAAATAATGGCAGCATGTTTCCTGACATTGTACCCACATATGAAAAAATTATATGGGCACAGATTTTAAACTTAGCCAAAGACCAAAGTGAATGACTGAGCTCATAAGCAGAAAGAACAGAATTTGGGTAACTATCTGAATCCCCCCTAACAGATTTAAACACTAGAAGCCTGACTTTGAATTTAATCCTCCACACAATTGGGAGACAGTGAAGTTCCATCAAATGGAACATAGGAACATAAGGAATTGCCAGGCTGGCGCAACTAAAGTCAGTCACACTGTCGCAAGTACTTGGCAGATCCCATAAAGTAGATCTAATACCTGTTACTCTAGAGATGTGCATTTGTTTTTGCCGAATTGGACAATTTCAATGAAATTGTCCAATTCGGCATGTTTCGGGGAGTCCGAAAAACGAGACGGATTTTCCCATTTTTTCGCGAAAATTCATTTTTTGGATTAGCGCACACTAACAAAAACTAACAAAAAGTAAAAAAATCTAACGGTTTTGGGTTTGTAAAAAAAAAAAATATAGGAACAATTTTCCGACTGTCAACTTTTGGGTAAAGTCTGTGGGTATGCATACTTTTTATTTGCACCAAGTATCAAATTCAAAGTATGCATGCATTTTTTTCTCTTTGGACTTTTGCACCAGTTTTTTATGCTGGTAGATTTTGCAAAGAAATAAAACTACACATAGACTTATTGAATCCTCAGGATTTTCACTCCATCTTTCAGTCCCTTGTATTCTCAGGCATTGATTACTGCAATGCACTATACATTAGTCTCCCAGCAAATTCCCTGAGAGCTTTACAGATGGTACAGAATACTGTGACTCAGAAATTAATGGGAGCTAGGATGTATCATCACATTACACTGATGCTTTTTTCACTCCATTGGCTCTCTGTCCAATGGAGAATAAAATTTAAACTTGCCATACTTATTCATAATGTTTCTGTGCCATGGATTAAATCAATAATAGGCATCCATGATGTTTTCTGAGATTTGCCAGGCAAGGTTTACTAGAAGTACCCCCTCCTTGACTAGCCCCCTCCTTGACAAAACTTGTGATCAGTCTTTCTCCATTGCCTGGCCCATTATATCGGAATGCTGTCCTTGGGCAAATACGATCTATAATCTCAACAAAGTGCTTAAAACATTTTTGTTCATGCAGGTGTTTGAATTGGACCTTTAGCGATGAAATCAGTTGCCAGTAATTAGCATTTATGATTTGTTGTGACATCCTCAAGTAACATTACATTTTGCAGGTGAACTTTGTTGTTAATGTGTGTCCATTTTTCTTTTATTAGTAAGTAATATTGCTTCGTACCCTACCACAAACACTTTGGATCTATATGGGCTATACATTTTTAAAATAAATAATGTGCAGAGATTGTTTTTTTGTTTTTTTTTACCTGCTTTGTACCTCCCATTCCTGGAAAGTTCTCAGTATTAACATATCATCACATACTTTAATGACCCTAGCAAGGGTCACAGCAAAGCAGATGGAGAAAGCAATTTTCAGAAGCCATTTTACCCAGGTGAATACTTGTAGCCCTTGTCCCGATCCAGTCCTGGGGCACAGGAGCTCACAGGGGGAGCTGACAAACCAGGCCCAGCCCCATGACCTCCTGTGGGTTCCTGCACAGGGGAAAATGGGGGTGAAGACGAGATCTCCTTTTCAAGACCCTCTCTGGGGCTTTTCTGTTCATCAGCCCAGCCAACACCCAAGCCACCACTCAGAGTCCAAGTCCGCAGCACAGGCTTGGCATCTCTGTGAGCAGATTTGAAAATCGCCCCCCGTATGTTATAAATGTATATCTGGAACACTGCCTGCTTGGAGCATGAATCACCATTCCAACATTCCCTTTTGCAGAGGAAGTAAATAATCTCGAGATTTCCTCAAAAGGAGGGAAGCCAAAGAACCTGTAATGTAATGTACTTGTATTGATAATGATATAATGTGTGAAGGATGCCAGTTTTTAGATTAAATATTTGATTTTCTGACATATTTAAAAACAATTAAAAGTCCACCTTGCAAATTCTTTACCCAGTGGCAAAATAAATCTTTCTGAAGTATGTCACAATGTTTACACTTTGACACAGAATTCAGTGAGGAAGGTTTTAATCTGACATGCTTGCTCTTAGATTGTATTCATCTTTCGCTTGCAGAACTGTTCTAGACTTCACAGAAATCAGCTTGATAAGTCTTTGAATAAAAAATTGTGGTCGTAAGGATTTGAAATTCATGAACTGTGCTAATGTCCTAACCAGATGTAGTACAAAATTAATTTTGCACACTTTGAAGCAATAATTCATCATGTCTGACAAGCAAAGATAGATCAGCCCAGCACTGAACAAAAACAAATATTAGGCTTCCTGTCCAGTACAATACTTTGCAGGGAAGTGCACAGAATATTTGAATCCAAAATGATCTGGTATTTTTCTCTAGACGGTGCTCAGTGCCAAAAAGGAATGCACTAGCAATGATATCAAAGTAGCAATGATATCAAATATTTAATCTAAAAACTGGCATCCTTCACACAATATATCATAATCAATACAAGTACATTACATTACAGGTTCTTTACCTCACCGAGCGTCCCCACCATCAGCTCCGCACTACTGACGCCGATATGCCGGGATCAGGATCCCCACTTGTTATTGTTTGTAAGGTTTTGGGTGGACCCTTGGACACTGTGGCTGCTGACCACACCCACGGGGGAAGTCCCGTGAGGGGCCACAGGTCAGGCTCAGCTTAGGACACACAACACAGATAGATCTTTTATTAACAGTATTGAGGAGCCACCAGAGGTGGCAGTAGTGAGCAGAGATAAAGCCCGGCTGGGCTTGTAGTCCCTTAGGGCTCTGGAACAGCGATCCCACAATGGCTGTGCTGTAGTGAAGAGAAACCGAGATAGTGAGTACAATGAAGTATATGCAGGGTTCTGGAATAGAGCCTTGTTGCTTGAATACTCACACAGCAGTCTCTCTCGGTAGGGAACACAAGAGCTGAAGTAAAGGCAGGCCCTCGAGGAGCGAGTACATGGTTCCAGGGAACAGCTCTGAGAGAAGTAGATGGGAACTCACTGATGGTGTAGGCAGCAGTATCTTCCAGCAGAAGTGAAGTCCAGGCAGCGAGTCGGGGATCATGGTCCCTCGAGGAGCAAGTACCGGTTCCAGACAGCGACCTGAAAGAGAAGAGAGAGGCCCCCGAGGAGTGGGTACCCCAAATAGAGTAAGTCCAATAATGGAGAGGCAGAGTAGCTAGGTACGGAGAGCGAATTCCATACATAAGAGTTCACCAGTACGAATACCTGTTGCTAACTCGATTAGCTAGCAGTAGTGTAGGCTTTTTGTATCCTGGATGCGTGACATCATCACAGGGGGACGTCCTTGAGGTTCGCACCAAAGAAAGTATTTGAAGCAGGGCCATGTGGTGCGCGCGCCCTAAGGCAGCTGGACAGCATGGCGGGAGGCAGCGCCCAAGCCGGACCGGGGACGCCGGAGAGGACGGCAGGCAGAAGCCGCGGCAGCCAAACGTCCGTCAACCATGGGAGGAGTCGCCAGAGAGTTAGGGAGGGCAGAGAGGAGAAGTTGGGCAGCGACAGTCGTAACACCACTACAGCTGGTACGATTGGTTGGTAGTGCGACCAACGGCGGTTTGGTCGCACTACCGGCACCAATCCGCCGGGATCAGGAGCCTCCGAAGCTCTTCATCCGGCCATAAACCCTCCAACCAACAACACTTCTCAGGCCAGTGTGAGGTCTGTCCCTCGGTGACCTCACCGCATCGCGCCGACACCATTAAAAGTAAGCACAGGCCACAGGACAGCCTCTTTACCTCGCCAAGCGGCCCCACCATCAGCTCCGCACTACCGGCGCCGATCCGCCAGGATCAGGACCGAAGCCCTTCGGCCATGAACCCTCCAACCAACGACGCTCCCCAGGCCAGGGTGAGGCCCGCCCCTCGGTGACCTCACTGCATCGTGCCAACACCTTTAAAAGTAAGCGCAGGCTGCAGGCATCGCGCGCCTGCAGCCTGCTGCCATATTGTGCGGCCATATTGTGCGGCCATATTGTGTCTTTCAACCTGATCAAACCGCCAGTACGCCCTCTTTTATACCTCTCTTCATCCAACATCTCCCAGCTACACAGAACACAGGACTAAAATCTTAATGTACTCTCCCCTACCTTACCTACTGGACCTCTACCTCCCACTCCTGATAGTATTCTACCCAAACTGTTCACTTCCACCTTAAAACAAAAAAAGACTTCTACACCCTCAAAATTCACAGTTTCCTATATAACACCAAAGCTTTTTTCTCATATATCTCAGATCTCACAAAAACTGCACCACCCCCCATTTCGGATAATGAAGCCAAAGCCAAATGCAACGAACTAGCTGATTTTTTCCATAACAAAATCACACCATCCACCCCCCTCCTCAATGCCACACCTAAAAATCCTAGTGTCACCCTGTACTCCTTCGAATCCACTTCCTCCTCTGAAATAGAATCACTACTAAAGAAAATGAAACCTTCCTCACACCCATCTGACACCATCCCTACAAAATCACTTCTGACCATCCCTGACATTATAGCTAAACCCCTAGCGGAAATTATCAAGTGTTCCCTCTTCCTTGGATATGTACCCTCCTCTTTGAAACAAACCATTCTCAAACCCATACTAAATAAACCTAACCTCGATCCTTCAGATCCAGCAAACTACCAGCCAATCTCAAACCTCCCTTTTCTAGCAAAACTTATAGAAAGGGTAGTTAACATCCAACTAGCAGATCATCTGGATAAACATAATATCCTATTCCCTTCCCAATTTGGCTCCCATAAATTCTTCATCACAGAAACCCTCCTAATATCCCTCACAGACACACTCCTCAAAGGACTAGACAAGGGCCACTCTTACATTCTAGCAATGGTAGATATTTCATCCGTTTTCGACACCATCAGTCACAGGATTCTATTAAATCGCCTCTCTGAAATAGGCATCACTAGAACAGCCCTTAACTGGTTTGAATCCTACCTCAACAATAGACACTACAAGGTCAGAATAGGCAATAACAAATCTAACCCCATCAACTTAACTCATGGCGTTCCCCAAGGCTCATCCCTCTTCCCGACCCTCTTAAATATATACCTCCTGCCCCTAAAAAAACTAAAACCCCTCCTTCATCTCAACGACTTTCGGACGGTCCTTCAAGCCACATTATTCACTAAAATCGATTACTGTAATACACTACTCCTAGGCCTCCCCACAACCACCATCAAACCTCTCCAAATGCTACAAAATGCTGCAGCCAGAATCCTCACCAACACCCGTAGAAAAGATCACATTACCCCAATTCTTAAAGACCTCCATTGGCTCCCAATTCCCTTCAGAATTCTCCATAAGAGACTCACCATTATTCACAAGTCACTTCACAACCAGAATATTCACTGACTTAACAACTCCTTACATTACCATACCTCTAATAGACCCACCAGATCCGCTTACAAAGGATTCCTTTTCACTCCCCTCCCTTACCCAACACATCTCCACTAAAGAACAGGCTCTATCCATAGCTGGACCATTGTTATGGAACACTATGCCCCCTGACCTTCGCCAAGAACATTGTACCTGGACTTTTAAGAAAAAAACTAAAAACTTGGCTACTCAATCAGGCATTTACATAATCCCTCCTCTCCACCCTTATTTTATGAACCATCAGTTCCCCCCCCCCCCCAATTGACTTGGAAGCCTCAGTACCTCTAACCTGACTGTAGTTATTCCCCCCTCCCCTCTCCATTCCCTCCCCTTCGCCCTCACTCCCACAACATTCAATTTTACTTATTTATCCCGTAAGTTCAACTGTATCTATTTATGCCTTAAGTTCAACTGTACTTATTTATTCCTTAAGTTCATCTGTAATCACCTTACCTTAGTCCTCCTGACTTTCCTTTTTTTCTCACTTATACCTCCATTGTTCCTTAACTCCCTGTTCCATGTAACTTGTCTTTCCTTTCCAGAGTTATTTTTACTCGTTCTATGTAAACCGATGTGATATACAAATGAATATCGGTATACAACAGTTTTAAATAAATAAATACATAAATAAATACGATACTTATGGGGCCTAAGCACTAAAGTTTAGTGTACACTTGGAATAGCAGGTACGTTTTTCAAAAACCTATTGAGCTGATAAGGGATAAATTTAACTGATTATCTTTAGCCCAATTAAAGCTGAATGAACCTAATTATCTAAGAAATAGATTTTAAAGGGTTGCTTGTGCAAAATCAGTCACATATGCGCCCAGGCGGGCCGCTTGCGAGCAACGTGAATTTCAAGAAGTCGCGAAGTATGCATCCACATACCTGTGTGTGCATCAAGAATAAAGGAGGTGGAAAGGTGGCTGGGAATGGGAGTTCCAGGGCAGGGCCATGACGTGCATAACTCAGAGTTTTATAAAAAAGGGTATTTAGGATCCGAAGACCTAAAATTGTTAGCCCAGTAAGTTAAATCACTGGCCTCTTTTGTTAGTCTCTTATTATGAATTATGATAAAAATGCTGATGTTACAATTGCTTGAAATTATTTAAACAACTGTAATATCAATTTTCCTTTTGGAAATAACTTTTCTGTCTTAATTATAAAAAATATCAAAATATCAAAATTGAAACAAAATTAGGATTTTTTGAATAAAGTGATTCACTAAGGAGGTAATCCTCAAAGGAGTTACACACGTAAATGTAATATACTATCATAGCAATTTTCAAAAGCCATTTACTGATGGAAATGGCACTTATACAAATAAATCCTATGGACAATTCAATGGCCTATATTGTAGCAATTTTCAAAAGCCCACTTACTCTAGTAAAGTGCATTTACATGCGTAAAACCCAGTTTTACTTGAGTAAATGCTTTTTAATATTGGCCCTTAGGGAAGAGTAACCCAAATTATAGCTACACAATGCAAGGTTCCACATTAGGAGTCACCATCCAGGAAAAGGATCTAGGGGGTCATCATTGATAGTACATTGAAATCTGCTCAGTGTGCAGCAGCAGCAGCCAAGTAAGCAAATGGAATGCTAAAATTATTAGGAAAGGAATGGAGAATAAAACAGACAATATCATAATGCTTCTGTATTGCTCCATAGTGCAACTTCATCTCGAATAATGTGTTCAATTCTGGTCACCACATCTCAAAAAAGATTTAGCAGAATTAGAAAAGGTACAGAGAAGGGCAACTAAGATGATAAAGGGGTTGGAATGATTCCCCTATGAGGAAAGGCTAAAGAGGTTAGGACTCCAGCTCAGAGAATAGAAACTCAGGGGGGACATGATAGAGATCTATAAAATAATGAGTGGAATGGAATGAGTAAATGTTAATTGGTTGTTTACTCTTTTAAAGAGTACAAAGGCTAGGCGACACATAATGAAGTTACTAGGTGATACATTTAAAACCAGTAAGAGAAAATATTTTTTTTCTCAATGTATAATTAAGTTCTGGAATGTGTTGCCAGAGAATGTGCAAAAACTATTAGTGTAGCTGCATTTAAAAAAGGTTTGGACAAGTTCCTGGGGGAAAAGTGGGCAGTGGAGTGCCTCGGGGATCTGTATTGGGACCCTTACTTTTCAATATATTTATAAATGATCTGGAAAGATCATTTATAAACATATTGATAATAAGAACAAAATATATTGATAATAAGAACATAAGAACATAAGAACATGCCATACTGGGTCAGACCAAGGGTCCATCAAGCCAGCATCCTGTTTCCAACAGTGGCCAATCCAGGGCACAAGAACCTGGCAAGTACCCAAAAACTAACTCTATTCCATGTTACTGTTGCTAGTAATAGCAGTGGCTATTTTCTTAGTCAACTTAATTAATAGCAGGTAATGGACTTCTCCTCCAAGAACTTATCCAATCCTTTTTTAAACACAGCTATACTAACTGCACTAACCACATCCTCTGGCAACAAATTCCAGAGTTTAATTGTGCGTTGAGTGAAAAAGAACTTTCTCTGATTAGTTTTAAATGTGCCACATGCTAACTTCATGGAGTGACCCCTAGTCTTTCTATTATCTGAAAGAGTAAATAACCGATTCACATCTACCTGTTCTAGACCTCTCATGATTTTAAACACCTCTATCATATCCCCCCTCAGCCGTCTCATCTCCAAACTGAAAAGTCCTAACCTCTTTAGTCTTTCCTCATAGAGGAGCTGTTCCATTCCCCTTATCATTTTGGTCGCCCTTCTCTGTACCTTCTCCATTGCAATTATATCTTTTTTGAGATGCAGCGACCAGAATTGTACACAGTATTCAAGGTGCGGTCTCACCATGGAGCGATACAGAGGCATTATGACATTTTCCGTTTTATTCACCATTCCTTTTCTAATAATTCCCAACTTTCTGTTTGTTTTTTTGACTGCCACAGCACACTGAACCGACAATTTCAATGTGTTATCCACTATGACGCCTAGATCTCTTTCTTGGATGGTAGCACCTAATATGGAACCTAACATTGTGTAACTATAGCATGGGTTATTTTTCCCTATATGCATCACCTTGCACTTATCCACATTAAATTTCATCTGCCATTTCGATGCCCAATTTTTCAGTCTCACAAGGTCTTCCTGCAGTTTATCACAATCTGCTTGTGATTTAACTACTCTGAACAATTTTGAATCAACTTCAGATTTGATTACCTCACTCGTCATATTTCTTTCCAGATCATTTATAAATATATTGAAAAGTAAGGGTCCCAATACAGATCCCCGAGGCACTCCACTGCCCACTCCCTTCCACTGAGAAAATTGTCCATTTAATCCTACTCTCTGTTTCCTGTCTTTTAGCCAGTTTGTAATCCATGAAAGGACATCGCCATCTATCCCATCTACTTTCCTAGAAGCCTCTCATGAGGAACTTGGTAAACGTCTTCTGAAAATCCAAGTACACTACATCTTCCGTTTTACCTTTATCGACATGTTTCTGCCGAAGGCTTCTACATCAGCGCAGGAGCAAATTTAAGTAAGCTTTACTGCCAAAGGCTTCTACATCAGCTCAAGAGCAAATTTAAGTTCTTAAGATAAATGATGTGGTGAAGCTATTTGAAGAATTTTCCAGTTTCGCTATAAGTGATTATTGTTATATATACAGCACATGTGAATTTGTATGGATTACAGTCTAATTGCACAATTAATGGGAAATGAAAAATCTTAAAAAATATTAAACAGTGATTGACCGATGATTAAATGTAAGGCGGAGTTCTAAAGTTGTTTTCAAGACTATATGATGAATCCTAATATGAGTGTCAAACTACATTGGTTCGTTGAGTTCATAATATGAGATTTTCCGACTTTAAGGTACTTCTTATGTAACTAGCATTGAATGATGACATAGATTTAATTACAAAGTACTTATGCTGTATTCCATTTAATCCATTATGATGGTTCTACTGAATGATGGTATATAAAACCAATAAATAATAATAATAATAATTTGCATCTCAGAGACATAGTGGAAAGAGGATAACCAATGGGATAGTGTTATACCGGGGTACAATCCTGCATGACATAAGAACATAAGAACATAAGAAAATGTCATACTGGGTCAGACCAAGGGTCCATCAAGCTCAGCATCCTGTTTCCAACAGTGGCCAATCCAGGCCATAAGAACCTGGCAAGTACCCAAAAACTAAGTCTATTCCATTTATTCCATGATAATAAATGCACAATCAAATCCTTATGGGTAGAAGTCCCTTGTGTATTGGAAAAGAGTAGAGTGATACTAACATCCACCTGGCCAAGATGGTGAGATAGATAGTGAAATGCTAAGAGAAATTAGGGAAGCTAACCAAATTGGTAGTGCAGTAATAATGGGAAATTTCGATTACCCAAATTTTGACTGGATAGGAGAAACATCAGGACATGCTAGAGAGGTAAAGTTCCTGGATGGATTAAATGACAGTTTTATGGAGACATTGGTTCAGGAACCAATGAGAGAGGGATGAATTTTAGATCTAATTCTCAGAGAAGTGCAGGATTTGGTGAGAGAGGTAATGGTGGTGGGGCCATTTTGCAATAGTGATCATAATATGATCAAATTTGAATTAATGACTGAAAGGGGGACAGTAAGCGAATCCACAGCTCCAGCCCTAGACTTTCAAAAGAGAAACTTTAATAAAATGAGAACAATAGTTAAGGTGCAGCTACAAAGGTAAAAAGTGTGCAACAGGCATGGGCATTGTTAAAAAATACCATCTTAGAAGCACAGTGCAGATCTTTTCCATGCTTTAAGAAAGATGGAAGGAAGGCAAAACAATTACAGGCATGGTTAAAAGGTGAGGTGAAAGAGGCTATTTTAGCCAAAAGATCTTCATTCAAAAATTGGAAGAAGGATCCATGAGAAGAAAATAGGATAAAGCATAAGCATTGGCAAATGAAATGTAAGACATTGATAAGACAGCCTAATAGAGAATTTGAAAAGAAGTTGGCCATAGAGACAAAAGCTCACAATAAAAACTTTTTAAAATATAACCAAAGCAGAAAGCCTGTGAGGGAGTCGGTTGGACCATTGGATGATCAAGGAGTTAAAGGGGCACTTAGAGAAGATAAGGCTATCACAGAAAGATTAAATGATTCCATTGGTTCAGTGTTTACTGAATAGGATGTCGAGGAGATACCCATTCCAGAGAAGGTTTTCATGGGTGATGATTCAGAGGATCTGAACCAAATCGTGGGGAACCTGGTAGATGTGGTAAGGCTTATTGACAAACTGAAGAGTAATAAATCACCTGGACTAGATGGTATACACCCCAGGGTTCTGAAAGAACTAAAAAATGAAATTTCAGACCGATTTCAATTAATTTATATTGTGACCGTCACTTCCCGACGGCTTCACTCCGCCTACCTTTCCTTTTCTGCGGCTCCACCTGCTCTTCACGGATGTCTGGCTGCTGTGGCATCTGCCTGCCATCCTCTCCGGCGTCCACAGACTGGCTTGGGCGCTGCCTCCCGCCATGTTCTACAGGTACCTTAGGGTGTACGTTCCACATGGCCCTCATTCTTATTTTCTCATTGGCGCATTCCTCAGGGGCATCCCCCTGTGATGACATCACGCTGCCCAGATATTTAAGCCTACACTTTATTGCTAGCCGTTGAGTTAGCAAGGGGTATTCTTACTGTTGGGATTCGCTTTCCGTACCCAGCTACTCTGCTTCTCCAACTTCTATTGGACTCTTTCTGCCAACGTGGTACCTGCTCCTCGGGGGCCTCTTTTGCTTCTTTCAGGTCACTATCAGGTAACCGGTACTCGCTCCTCGAGGACCCATGTTCCCTGACCCGCTGCCTGCATCTATCTCCTCTTCTACTTGGAAGAATTCGCTACAGACACCATCAGTGAGTACTAATATCATCCACTCCTCAGAGCTGTCTCCCTGGAACCAGGTACTCGCTCCTCGAGGGTCTGCCTCCGTTCCAGTGCCAGTGCCATCTCCTATGTGGAACCACTGTGTGAGTACTTTGCCAATGAGTCTCCCTGCTCCCAGGGATCTGGTACTCGCTCTTCGAGGGCCAGCTCTCCCTACCTCGGGGCTTCTCCATATTTGGGACTCTTGAATGTTCTACTGTACTCATTCTCTCAGTTCTCTCCACTACAGCACTGCTACTGGAGGAACCGCTGTTCCAGTGCCTGGGGAATACTAGTCCAGCCGGGCTACATCTTCTACTCACTACTGCCACCTCTGGTGGCTTCTCAAACTGTCTAAATAAAGATAAATCTGTTTTGTGTGTCCAAGAGCTGAGCCTGACCTGTGGCCCCTCACGGGACTTCCCCCCGTGGGCGTGGTCAGCTGCCACAGTGTCCAAGGGTCCACCCAAACCTCACTAATTATAACAATTTATAACCTATCATTAAAATCATCTGATGTACCTGAAGACTGGGAGATTGCCAATGTAACCCTGATATTTAAAAAGGGATCCAGGGGTGATCTGGGAAACTATAGACCTGACTTCAGTGCCAGGAAAATTCGTGGAAACTGTTATAAAGAATAAAATCATAAAACATTTAGATAGACATAGTTTCATGGGTCACAGCCAACATGGATTTACCAAAGGCAAGTCTTGCCTCACAAATTTCCTACATTTTTTTGAAGGGGTGAATATATTTGTGGACAAAGGTAAACCTTTAGATGTGGTATATTTGGATTTTCAGAAGGCATTTGATAATTTCCCGCATGAGAGGCTTCTAAGAAAACTAAAAAATCATGGGATAGGAGGCAATGTCTTTTTGTCACTTGCATGCTGGTTAAAAGACAAGAAACAGAGAATAGGATTAAGTGGTCAGTTTTCACAGTGGAAAAAGGTAAGCAGTGGAGTGCCTCAGGCATTTGTACTTGGACCAGTGATTTTTAATATATTTATAAATTATCTGGAAAGGGGTATGACGAGTGAGGTGATCAAATTTGCAGATGACACAATATTATGCAGAGTAGTTAAATCTCAAGAGGATTATGATCAATTGCATGAGGACCTTGTGGGATTGGAAGTTTGGCCTTCCAAAATGATGATGTAGTTACACAATGTTAATTTCTATCTTAGGAGTTACCACTCAGGAAAGAGATCTAGGTGTCATAGTGGATAATACATTGAAATCGTTGGCTCAGGTGCTGTGGTTAACAAAAAAGTAAGCAGAATGCCGGGAGCCTCTCTCCATCCACCGACATCTGACTCCGCAGGGGCCTACCCCGAGGACGACCCGACCGGCCGACTGCTCCCACCAACGACGAGGAGGGCCAACGAAGTGACCCCTCCCGATCATGCCGGCATCTGGCAAAGCAGGGCCCTAGTCTGGGCCTCGGAGGAGCCTGTCACAAAGCTGCACCAGCGGATCCGAGGCTTGCACAGCCCCCTGATGTCAGAGGAGGGGCCGGGTGAGTGTATTTCAAATACTCACTCCCCCCAGGTGCCACGCGCCGAAGGAGCGCGTCCAAAGGAGCAGGCCCCTTTGCGCGCCCCTGCACGCAGCCCGTTCAGCACACCCTCCAATATGTTTCCTCCTTCCTAATTTTATTTTTCTCTCTCTCTACCTCTCACAATGCTGAAGAAAACAATCCTCATGATATACAACCAATTACTGTCCTCTACCAACTCTACTCACAAACATCACTCGTAATCTCCTTACAAACTAAAGGAAGCTCAAACAGAAGATAAGAACATGACTAACAAAATCCCACCTCCAAGCAAACGACCCACACCCTCTAATAACCTTTCAGCACAAAAGAAGTACCCAGCCTCTAAACCTCTTTACAAACTGAAGCAACCAATAAACAACAAAAACAACACACATATCCAATTCTCAAGCTATATGCTACTCTCATTCATACTTGTCAATGCCTGTTCAATAATAAAAAAAATTCCTCTGTTCAATGACCTACTCATTGACTCCAAACCAGATTTCATTGCAATAACGGAAACCTGGCTCAAAAACACAGATTCCGTACTAATTAACCAACTGTCCAACCAGGAATACAACACCTCCTCAATTCTCAGAAAAAATAAAAAAGGAGGTGGTTTAATGCTTATCTAAAAAAACCCCATCAACTGACCCTTCATCCTTCAAACATATCTTCACCATTTGAAATTGCTTTATTTGATTTGCCAAAACTACAGATCTGCCTCGTTTACTGTCCTCCAGGAGCTCTAAAAAAAAACTGTTCCCCACTAATTGAATATATCATGAATAACATATCTCTCAACAAACCCATCATCATCCTTGGTGACTTTAACATACACTTCAACTTACCCAACCACTCAAAAACCTGCCAAACTATCATCGATGCACTATCAACACTAAACCTAAAGCAAATAATCCAATCTCCAACTCATAAAGCAGGTCACACCATCGACTTCATCTTTATCAACACTGAAGTCTGGCAATCAAATACTACTCAAACCATAGAGATACCTTGGTCTGACCACCACCTAATCCAAGCAAACTTATCTATCAACTTCAACCTTAAAGCACCTCAAATCATTCCAAACAAAATATCTTACCGTCCTCCGTTCAACACTGAACTCCTACAAAAAACTCTTCAAACCTAATTAATCAACATAAATCTAACTCCAAGGATTTATTATTTATTTTTATTTTATTTAAATCTTTTTCTATACCATCGTTAAGGTGGGTACTGTCACAATGGTTTACAGTAAGGCACATAAAAGTAATGCTAAAAACATTCAGTTTACACAGGTGCCATAAGGTTCGGTAACATAGTTAGTAATAAATGTTATTTGTTAAATGTGACACATTTGCAACAACATCATGGCTAAATATCACGAAACTGGTAGCAAACAGCATCAATCCCATTATTACAAAGACAAAACAACAATCCAAACACAACAACCAGTGGTATAATGATAACATCAGAACTGCCAAACGTATACTCAGGAAAAAAGAAAGAGAATGGAGAAAAAACAAAAATACAACCACACTAAATATTTATCGGAGCCACTTGGCACAATATAAAAATATCATCAACAATACAAATGAATTCTTCTCCAACAAAATCTCCAAATTTCATCATAACCCTAGAATGTTATTCTCAATAGTTCAGAAACTTACTAAAACCACCCAAGATTCTACATGTACCAAACATGGAAGCGATGACTTTGCTGACTTCTTCAACAACAAAATAGTTCACCTAATCCAAACCAACATAACCAACAACAAAACATCAAACTGAACACTAAGATAACTTCATCATGGTCAAATTTTAATACTGCCACTCTCGAAATTCAATCTATTATAAACAAAATGAACCCCGCCAGCCATCTAATAGACAACATCCCTATAAACAACCCTCAAAACAATTGAACCCACCATATCTAAAACTATCACCAAAATCGTCAATTTATCCCTGACTGAAGGTAATTACCCCAAATGCCTCAAATCTGCAGTTATCAAACCTATTCTAAAAAAGAACAACTTAGATCCTGAAATCCTCGCTAATTATCTCCCCATCTCAAACCTATCATTCATAGCCAAAACCATTGAAAAAGTCATACACACCCAACTTGACGACTATCTGGAAACAAACAACATCCTACCTCCAACTCAATATGGATTCAGAAAAAAACTAAACACAGAATCTCTCCTCCTCTCACTAAATGACATAATACTAAGAGGCTTCGACAAAGGTGAAAAATACCTAGTCATCCTCCTTGACCTCTCAGCTGCTTTTGACACAGTAAACCACAATATACTGTTAGAACGACTGACTCAAATTGGCTTAACTGACACCACCCTACAATGGTTCTCTTCCTATTTATCTGACAGAACCTACCAAGTTTTAATCAATAACAACCCATCCAAAAAGATCAACCTCAACACTGGTGTTCCCCAGGGATCAGTGTTATCCGCCACCCTATTTAACATATACCTTCTCCCCATCTGCCAATTACTAAAAGATAATGGAATCACCCACTTCCTCTATGCCGACGACATTCAACTTCTAATTCCCATCCAAAATTCGATTGAAGACACCTACAAGAAAATCTCAACTCTACTTATCTCAATTAAACATCTCCTAAATTCTCTGAAGCTCATAATCAACATCAACAAAACTGAAATAATACTCATGGACAAAAAACCCAATCCAATTCTGCCACCCCTGCCTTTACTTGACAAACAATTGAACTCTATACTCCCCACCACCCACACCAGGAACCTTGGAATTATCATCAATAAAGAACTTTCATTCAAGAACCACATATCAAATAAAACTAAAGAAGGATATCACAGACTTCTAACCCTAAGACACTTAAAACCATTTCTTAACCCTTATGATTTCAGAACGGTCTTACAACTACTCATTTTCTCCACCTTCAACTACTGCAACTCCTTACTAATTGGAATACTTTATTCAAACCTCAAACTGCTCCAGATTCTGCAGAACTCAGCAGCCAGAGTTCTGACAGGAACAAAAAGAAATGAACACATATCGCCCATATTGATCTCACTTCATTGGCTCCCAATTAAAGCATGCATTGAACACAAATCAATGACCATCATTCATAAAATTCTAAATAATTATAATCATGGACTAAATGGCTTAAACATAACCCCCCAGAATCCTCAAAGAAACCTACATTCAAACAACTCAGGATGCTTAAACATCCCCCCCATCAGAGATGCGCATTTAACAACAACAACAAGAGAAAGAGCCTTTTCCATTGCCTCCCCTAAATTTTGGAACTCCCTACCTAAAGATCTGAGAACCCAACCCAACCTCAAAACATTCAAAAAAGACCTTAAAACATTGCTGTTTCGCAAATTCTACACTGACCTTCATACTTCTGAACATCCTAACTCCCAATCAAACTTTCATCCAAAAACCTCAAAATAACTTCTCTCCAACCAGAACAAACAATCCCTCTTCCTCCCACATAATGATACTTTCTGGACTTGAAATGTTTAACCTCTGTTTAATATGCACATTGTTATATTTTTTCCACAATTGTTAAGAGAGTTACAATTTAAATTTTGTAAACCGTTATGATGGCTTTACCAAATGACGGTATATAAAACACAACAAATAAATAAATAATGCCTCGTATCACGCCATGGTGCGACCACATCTTGAATACTCTGTGCAATTCTGGTCATCGGATCTCAAAAAGGATATAACTGCACTGGAGAAAGTGCAGAGAAAGGTGACCAAAATGAAAAGGAACATGGAACAGCTGCCCTATAAGGAAAGGCTAAAGAAGTTAGGGCTATTGAGTTTGGAGAAGAGTCGTCTGAGGGGGGGATATGATATAGGTCTACAAAATCATGAAAGAACTTGAACAAGTTCATTTAAATTGGTTATTTCCTTTCTCAAATAATAGAAGGACCAGGGGGCACTCCATGAAGTTAGGAAGTAGCTTATTTAAAACAAATTAAAGAAAATTCTTTTTCACTCAGTGCATCGTTAAGCTCTGGAATTCATTGCCAGAGGATGTGGTTACAGCAGTTAGTGTAACTGGGTTTAAAAAAGGTTTGGATAAGTTCCTAGAGGAAAAATCCATAAACTGCTATTACGGTAATTAATAAACGATAGTTGCTTGTAAATGTTTTAATGTTTGGATACTTGCCAGGTACTTGCAACTTGGATTGGCCACTTTTGGAAACAGGATACTAGGCTTAATGGACCATTGGTCTGATCCAGTATGGCATATCTTATGTTCTTATTTGCTTATGTTCTTAAGTGATAAATTTAAGAAGGCTGTGAGCGGCGACGCTACAGTCAGTTATTGCTTTAACTTCTTCAGTATTTTGAGCTGTGCCCATCAGGTACATTCTTCTCCTCTCTGGCACATCCAGATTATAGTAGTCCTCAAAATTGATAGGGGGAGAGAAAGCATTCTCAAAGTCAGCTATTGATATTAGGCCAGATTACAGCTTCGTTCCAAATAGTGGAGTTCCTCCTGCAAGTTAGCATTTCAATTGACAGTGGATGCATTGGACGTTATCTGGTGGTCACATCTGAGAATCATTGCATTAGCTTATATGTGAATTATCACACCTAGAGGCCATTGTAATGTACTCAAGTGCACTAACACTTTGGCAAGCATTAAAAGCACTGCTAGCATGTTCAATCTAGTTTTTGCATGTCAAGAGTGTGTTTAATGAATCTCAATCAGCTTGTGAAAGTTTAACACAAATCCTATGCTAATTAGGTAATTCATTAAAAAATATGCAAAATAGCTCATTATCTGATAGTGCATAGTAAAATACAGCATGTTAAAATGTGCAAAATTGAGCACAGAACCATAATAGTTAAGTTTTTGCGATAATGTCCATATTACTGTGATAACTTAAATGCTGGCCAATTAATGCAAAACTAATTTGCATGTCATTAAGATGGGCCATTAACAGGTGCTAATTACTACTCTTTAATGGCTGATGTTAACTTACTTTAGTACCGTGGCGACTCAACAGCAATGTACCATGTAATTCCAAATATTCTGTGAGTGTCTATTATACTATAAAGATGAACATTGGCCCTAGCTGGAGAACATATTTATCTTGCATACTGGATTCACATGCAAAAAGCATGCTTGATCTTTTCTTAGAAAATGCATCAGAAAAAAACAGAGAAAAATTTCACAGACAAGAAAAATATAAACATATTCTCTAAAAACGTCTTGGACTTAATTACTTACTTACTTACTTTTCCAAGCCTGAGTTTAAGGTGATTTACGTTTCAGCTACAGTGAGTTTTTTCCCTGCCCCAAAGGGCTTGCACTTGTTTGTAGCTGAGACAATGGTGGATGACATGACTTGCCCAAGATCACAAGGAGTGTCAATGGAAGAAGTGAAGTTTGAATCCTGGCTTTCCTAGTTCTCATCCTACTGTTCTAACCAGTAGGCTATTCCTCCTCCTCTTCGAATGCTTCTCCTCTTAGAAAAGACAGCAATGCTCTTGTCATCACAATCAACACCTCAGCTAAGGAACTCTCAAGTTAGGACCCCCTGCTCTCCTTGGACCCCACTGTTCTCCTCAGTAATTCAAAGCAAGGATTTTTATTTACAAGGATACAAAAAGCAAAGGCTCCTTTCACCTTCAACTTAAATGTAGCACTAAACCCAGTTTGGTAATCTATTACACACTGAGTTACAGTCTACATCCAATCATACCAGTTTACTTCACCAGTATTCCAGTTCAAAGTCAGAGCGCACCGCGAGGCACTAGAACTTTACCTCTTGGCTCCCACAGTGCAACCCTCAGCCCTCAAGCTGCCGGAACACTGGGGCTTTCCCAGCAACCTGTTCTTGAACCCCTGATGACTAATCTGGTTCCTTAGGGGCAGAGCTGTGGTCTGAGGCTACATCAGTTTAAGCCAATCTGTGGGTCTACATGCAGGGTCCCAATTTCCTACCAGGTGGATCCTAGTTCAAAGCCATCAAACAATTTTCCCAGTCCGGCCACTAGATGCCAATATCCCTTCCTTAGAAGGGGAGCCATCCACATCTTTCAGACCCTCCCACCTGGAGATTCTGATTGGATAACTGAGTGCTATTTATTTAGTAGGGATGTGCATCATTTTTATGACTAATTAAAATATCGTTTGATATTTCATAATTCATCATGTATCGGAGGTCCCCAAAAATGATAGGAAAACTCCACAAAATTTTGTGTGGTTTTCTTATCGTTTTGGGGGGGGGGGGGGGGGGGGAAGAAAGGGCACACAGAAAAAAAAACCCAAACCCACCCCAACCCTTCAGATCTAATTATTTACAATACCCCACCCTCCTGACCCCCCAAAAACTTGCTTAAAGTCCCTGGTGGTCCAGTGGGGGTCCCGGGAGCAATGTCCCCCTCTCAGGCCATTGGCTTCCAGGAATCAAAATGGTGCCAATGGCCCTTTGCCCTTACCATGAGACAGGGGCTATCAGTGCCATTGGCCAGCCCCTGTCACATGGTAGGAGCAATGGATGGCCCGTGCCATTTTTTAAGATGGCGCTGCCTGTCCATTGCTCCTACCATATGACAGGGGACAGCCAATGGCACCAATAGCCCCTGTCACATGGTACGGGCAAAGAGCCATGGCGCTATTTTGTTTACTGGCAGCCGATGGCCTGAGAGGGAGAGTTCACTCCCAGGACCCCCGCTGGACCACTAGGGACTTTAGACAAGTTTGGGGTGGGGGGGTCAGGAGGGTGGGGTATTGTAAATAATTAGATCTGAAGGGTTGGGGTGGGTTTTTTTTTTTCTGTGTGTCCTTTCTTCCCCCCCCCCCCCAAAAAAAAAAATGATAAGAAAACCCCACAAAATTTTGTGGGGTTTTACTATCATTTTTGGGGACCCCCGATACATGACAAAAAAAATAGTGAACCATAAATGAGAATTGGAAATCAGTTTATTTAGTCTACTTTTCCATTGAGGCAAGAATTGTTGGATCATGCATAACACAATGAGTAAACATTATAATAGAAAGCACTTGCTTTTTTTTTTTTTTGATCTCTGTTTCTTCCTACATTATTGAGATCTTGGCCTAGCCCAACAGTCAAAATGAAATTATTAATCTATTATGAACGCTTTCATAATTAAGCAGTAAAATATATCAAGACAGTGCACATTGCTTTCAGTCATACACTGGATACATTATGGCTCATCCTCAAGTATTTCCATAGGCTAGGAAAATATATAGCAGAGTATTTCCAGAGAAGTGGCTGTGTTAGTCTGGAGTAACAAAAAAAAACAAAAAACACTGAGGCTGGTGGCAATTTATAGGCTAATAGATTTATTGAGGCATAAGCTTTCAAAACAAGAGTCCGCTTCATCAGATGCCTCTGAAGAAATAGATTATTGTCATTGAAAGCTCATACCGCAATAAATCTATCAGTCTATAATGTGGCTCACTGGAGTATTTCTATGCTATTCATAATTCACACTGTAGGGGGACTTGGGAGATCAATGCAGTACAGTGTTTAGGGCATGGAACTGTGAAAAATGGAAACTCTGGCTCATTTCCCATATCTTCCAATCACTTTGAAGCCTAAACAAGTAATTGAATCTTCCTGGATTCAGATCACCCAAATTATGCTTGGTTTCTGTGGGAGACAGATCCAAAAATCCAAATAGCAACTGCTGCAAAAACTATTTGGCAGATATTTTTTTTAAAAAGTAAATATTGAACCTAACCTATATTAGGATCATAGAGGAGGAAGTCCTGCCATAAATGCTCTACTGGCACTTCCATATACAAAAGATGTTCACAAACAGTCCAAAACACATGTTCCTTTTATTTAAATTCCAGAATCCTTAAACACACATATATTTGTTCCTGCTCTAGACTAATCTATCTACTTCCAGGCCAAAGTGCTGCCATAGCCACACAACACTTATTATATTCTGTGAGGAAATATGTGGGCTCGTGCCCCCGTGGCTGGAACTCACCCCTAACCGCACACCATGTGTGGCGTCCCGGTTGTGGCCCGGTGGGTGGGACTCTGGCGTCATCGCTGCCGAGATGCAGGGCAGTCCCCCTCCCCCTTCAGGCCCCTGCCCGGCTCCGATGCGACAATGGCGCCACTGGGCAGGGGGAGGGGGAGTAGTCATCATTTACCGATGGTGTCGTGGACCCTTTAAAGGGCCACGACCGAGGCACATGTGGCCTCTTTTTCTTCCCGACCACCTTCGGCTTCCTGCTTCTTTTCCTGACAGCATCAGACAGCAGCGGTAGGTCAGACAGCTTCCTTGCATGCCGGAGGCGCATGGCCAGCGCAAGGAAACAACAATCGCGCTCCCCTGCACTGTGATTGTGGTAGGGAGGCAGAGGTTGGATTGGGTGGCCGGCTCAACAAGGGAGAGTGGGGTCGGAGCGAGCAGGAGCATGCAGCCGGGCCACAGCTTTGAAAAGGGGGGGGGGGGGGGGGGGGAGCAGATCGTGAGTACTGGGTATCGGCAGCAAGGAGGGGGCCTGGGACTGAGGGCCGTGAGTTTGAATCTCACCCAGGGAAATAGTGAGAGAGGGCAAAGTTAATAAAAATAACTAAATATTTATAGATATAATATTAGCATAATTAAATAACTAGTGCAGCTCAGCACCAGGCCCACTTCATTCCTCCACACGAGCAGTCATTAATCCTCGAGCAGCATGACTGAGCCAGCGCAGGGCCTCAATTTACGTTCGGGTGTTACCTACGAAATGGCTCATGTGGCGACTGCAGTGACTGAGGTACAGACGATGTTGTGGCGAGGCAAACGGTCGAAAGCAGCGAGCAACTGGGGAAGCAGGGACTGCGGTGGCAGGAGAAGGGACAGAGGAACATCAGCGATACCCGAGCCTATTATCGTATCCAACCAGGGAGGGCGTCCGGTCAGCACCGCATCAGATAAGACATGGACAGACCGAGGGAACCCTCTTACCAGTCATGCAGCGATGGATGCGGAGACAACAGTGAGGTCCTCAGAGCTTGACTCGCAGCAGGACACCCCCGGGGAGGCAGTGGTTCCCTCCACCTCACGCCAGAGCCCCCATGGATGTGCACAGCCACAAACCAGTTGGCCACATACCAACAAGGGCATGCCATGGCGTGGGTTACAAGTATCCCACAAACACTGATGGCGCACCGTCGGGCTCAGGGTGCTGTATTGGCAGTCCAGGTACAAACGTCAGGGCTATGCGCCGGTCACCCAGCTTATACAAAGTTCTACAATTATCCTTGGCAGCAGAGACCGGTGTGGGTCCCAGTATAGCCAACCCAGTCCCCAGATGGGGTCAGCCTATTCATTCATGAGAGTTTGCTTCATATGGCTGCATGGTCAGTCCGAATCCTTACCCCTTGCCATGGGGGCACTGGCCGGCACCCATTCCCGTAACCTTTACACAACACAGTGGAGTGCAGACAGCACAAGAGGTCCCACATCCCAACACGTGCAGAGCAGGAGTAGCAGAAGGAGGCACCATGACGGGTATACAAGAAACCCCCCGGCAGCATGCCAACAATGACTGCAGTACAAATTGGAACAGCAGTTCAAATTGACCCAGGAATGCAGCCTTACACACAGAACCAGGCAGTAGTGGTGACATCAGCAGCGCAGAGCAGGGAGCCCGAACCACAGATGGCATCAAGGGTGAGTCATGAGAGGAGGCCAGGAGTAGCGGGTGTACTGAGGGGGGCATGCATGCAGATGCGAGCAAGTCAATGGATGACAAAAGGTGCAAGGTTAAGCTCAAGCATAGGGCAAGTTCTAGTTCAGGCAGTAGCTCTTTGATGACATCTGATTCGTATTCCACATATGATAACAGCCCTCGGCCCACAACAGTGGGAGCTGGCAAAGATTCCAGAGGCCCACCAGCACTCACCACCTTATCTGAACTGTGGGAGAGCGTGCCCAGATCAATTTGCAGAAAGATATGGAAGCGAGTTTACATTGACATATTTTGCATCTTGGAAGGAAGGCGTCAGAGGGCCGAAAAGAGAAGGACGAAGGAGGAGGGTGCGATGCAGGGGACGGAAAGAAGAGTCCCCAGGAACATTATTAATTGGACTCGAGCCTTCCTGCACATGATAAATGTGGTCAGACATGAGGATCCCTTCTAGTACTGTCCCACAGTGAGTTGCGTGGATAAAATCCTTGTAGCATACAAAGAGCATGAAGGCTGGGTGTGGCTCAATTATGACGAGAAATTCCAAGACAAGATAGAAGAAAATTGTTTATGTCCTAGAGAATTCAGGATGTCAGTTTGTAGGTGAAGCAGATGGCGCGCAAAGCAAGTGATGCAGGAGCATGCTCAAGGGTGTCGAAGAAGTCCACAGTGACCACACAGGCTACGGGGGCAACACAGGCACAAGACAACACATGCTGGCATTACAACAAGACAACATGCACTTTTCAGGACTGCAAGTTCAAGCATGTTTGTTCATCCTGCACCTCTACTCACCTGGTAACAAAATGCTCCAAGAAACCAAATGGAGGGAGTAATGGAAAAGGGAGATAAGTTTCAGCAATTTGATAAAGCACCATCACCCATCGCCTTATCGGCTCTGATTGCTTGGCTTATTTGGTGCCTCAAGTGTATAGCGGCTTTTACAAGGTTTCCACAATGGATTCCCCATTCCATTCCAGGGGCAGCTGAGAGGATCAACTATCCTCAATGCTCCATCAGTGGCGTGACTGTTACGTTCGTGGACCCTTGAGCCTGTTGGGACAGAAGATGGAGTACTGTGAGGGCCCACAGCAAGCGTCCCAACCAGGAGGCGGTTCGGAGACCCGGAGCAGGCTGAGCTACTGGACTAGGGTGAAGTCTTATGTGACCAAAGACTCCGTACCTACTGGAAGGATGGCTGACGTCAAACCCTGGTGAAGAAGAATCTTCGCCCTGGAGACCGGTACTCCCCCGGGAGGAGCCCTTAGGAGTCCGGCCGCTGGGACTTCTGGAGATTCACCCTGGAAGCTGAAGTCCTCCCAGGAGGAGCCCTTAGGGACATGGCCGCTGGGACTTAGGCGACTCCTTGAAGGTGGAAGGTGGTCCGGATGCAGGCGCCTCCTGCAGGTCGTGGGTTCCAGACGGCTGGCGCCTCCAGCAGGTTGTAGGTAATCCAAGGTCGGTTCAGGAGTCGGAGACCAAAGATAGTCCGAAGCCAGTCCAGGGGTTCGTATCCAGAGGGCGGTCACAGCCAATCCAAGGGTCGAAGCCAGAGCACGGTCCAAAGCCAGTCCAAGGGGTCAGAGCCAAAGCACGGTCCAAAGCCAGTCCAGGGGTTCGTATCCAGAGGGCGGTCCGCAGCCAATCCAAGGGTCGAAGCCAGAGCACGGTCCAAAGCCAGTCCAAGGGGTCAGAGCCAGAAGAATCAACAGCAAGGGGAGCAGGCAGAAGCGGGACGAAGACAATCAGGAACGCAGCAACCACAGGCAAAACCTAGGAACCTTGTTGCAAGGCAAAGAAGAGAGGCTAGTTGCAGGGTACTTGTACCCTGAGGGCGTCTGATGTCATCATTGGTTCAGCTGAGGATTTTCCCACGCTGGCCCCTTTAAACGGGGCTCCTTCCCGCGCGCGTCAGGGGGCGGGGCCAGCCATGACGGAGCGTCGGCGTCTCTCCCGAGGAGGGAGAGACGCGCTGGAAGGCCTGCAGGCCCGGGGCCTAGTAGAAATGACCCGGGGAAGGCTCGAAATGGCCCGGGCCGCCCCCTAGGTAGGTGGAGGGACCGGGGCATGGCCCGGGACCACAACAGTACCCCCTCTCCTACGCCCCCTCCCAGGAGGTCTGGGTTTACTTGGGTGATCCAAATGGAATTGATGGAGGAGGTTTTTGTCCAGGATATTGATGGCGGGTTCCCAGGAATTCTCTTCGGGACCATACCCCTCCCAGGAAAGAAGGTACTCCCAACGTCGGTGATGATGCCGTACATCCAACACGTCTTTAACTTGATAAATGGCATCTTCCTGTGCCATAGGTGTGACAGGTGTGGGAGCTTTCTTATGATACGGTGAAAGGACCAAGGGTTTCAACAAGGAAACGTGGAAAACGTTGTGAATCCTGAGGGTACGTGGAAGTTGAAGGCGATAGGAGACAGCCCCAATCCTGTCTTTAACTGTGAAGGGCCCAATGTACTTGGGAGCCAACCTCATCGAAGGAAGCCGTAGACGAAGGTATTTAGTACTTAGCCATACCTTCTCCCCAGGAAGAAACACTGGAGCTGGCCGTCGCAAGCGATCAGCCACTTTCTTCATGATAACCGCCGCACGCTGGAGTCTCTTCCGGGTGGAATGCCAGATCTGGCATAACCGTCGGGCGGAGGTTTGCACCGTGGGAGATGACACATCTACTGGTACTGGTAAGGGAGGCCGTAGGCATCTGCCGTAGACCGTGTAAAAGGGGGACTTACCGGTGGAAGAATGCTTGTGGTGATTATAAGAAAATTCTGCCCATGGCAGCAAGGCCACCCAGTCATCTTGTAGGTCTCCCACAAAGGCACGAAGGATCACCTTCAAAGTCCGGTTTACCCGTTCTACTTGCCTGTTAGCTTGGGGTGGAAGGCGGTGGTGAAATCAAGCTGAACCCCGAACTTTTCACACAGTGCTCACCAATATCGTGCCGTAAATTGAGAACCTCTGTCCGAGGCAATGTGGAGGGGGAGCCCATGAAGGCGAAAGATATGTCTCGTAAACAAATTTGCCAGCTCAGGCGCCGAAGGAAGTTTGGAGAGAGGCACAAAGTGGGCCATCTTAGAGAATCTATCTATGACAACCCAAATCACCGTCTTCCCCTCTGAAGCAGGCAGATCTACGATAAAATCCGTGGATAAGTGAGTCCATGGCTCTGTGGGAATCGGCAGAGGCTGAAGAAGGCCCCAGGGGCGACCGACGGGAGTCTTCTGTCGGGCATAGGTTGGGCAAGAGGTGACGTAGAGGCGAACATCCTTCTTAAATTGGGGCCACCAGTAATATTCAGAGAGTAATTCCTGGGTCCTGGCTATTCCCGGGTGACCGGCTGTTAGAGAGTCATGTGCCCAGGAGAGGACCTTTTTCCGTAGTCTGAGGGGTACCACAGTCTTCCCAGTCAGGACCGTGTTGGTAGCTGCGAGGAGTACTTTGGCCGGATCAAGAATGTACCGTGGTGGGTCTGGCAAATCTTCCATTTCAGCGGTATGGGAGAGAGCGTCCGCTCGAACATTCGGTAGCGAAGACGAAAATCAAAACGGCTGAAGAATAGAGACCACCTGGCCTGTCGAGGGTTGAGGCGCTGAGCACGGCATAAGTATTCCAAATTTTTATGGTCCGTATAGACAATCACCGGCTGTTGGGCCCCCTCCAACCACTGGTGCCACTCTTCGAATGCCAATTTGATGGCTAGTAGTTCTTTATCCCCTATTCCGTAGTTTTTTTCTGTCGATGAAAACTTCCGAGAGAAGTAGGAACAGGGTAGGAGCTTCCCCCTAGAGGATATTTACTTAAAACAGCCCCGACGGCCACGTTGGAGGCATCCACTTCCACAATAAATTGTCATTGGGGATCGGGGTGCCGCAGGCATGGATCCTGGAGAAATGCCTCTTTTAATGTCTGGAAGGCCTGTAGGGCAGCTGTAGTCCAATTCTTAGCGTCTGATCCCTTCTTGGTAAGTGCCGTCAGGGGTGCCACCAGTTGAGAGTAATGTGGGATGAATTGCCGGTAGAAATTAGCGAACCCAAGAAACCTCTGTAGCGCCTTCACCCCCACCGGTTGGGGCCAGTCCTTAATGGCAGCGACCTTTTCGGGATCCATGTGAAATCCCGTAGAGGATACAATATACCCTAAAAAGGGTAACGATTCTTGTTCAAAGAAACATTTCTCAAGTTTAGCGATTATCACGTAACTTCTGTAAAACTCGGCGAACGTCCTGGCGATGTGTCTGTAGATCTTTGGAGTAGATTAGTACGTCGTCTAAGTAACTACTGACGTGTGTAACATCTCTTGTAGGACCTCGTTCATGAGGTTTTGAAATACTGCTGGGGCGTTGCAGAGACCGAAGGGCATGACCCGGTATTCATAATGTCCGTCTCTTGCGTTGAATGCGGTCTTCCACTCGTCTCCTGGACGAATTCTAACAAGGTTATAAGCCCCGCGAAGGTCTAGTTTGGTAAATATCCTAGCCCCTTGTAGTCGGTCCAAAAGTTCTGGGATCAAGGGCAGAGGATACCGATCCCGCCGGGTAATACTATTCAAGCCTCGGTAGTCTATGCAGGGTCGGAGGGACCCATCTTTCTTAGCCACGAAAAAGAAACCTGCCCCGGCTGGAGTTGTCGATGGTCATATGAACCCCTGATCCAGGTTCTCCTGGATATATGCCGACATGGCTTGAGCGTCCGGGAGGGATAACGGGTAAACCTGTCCTCGTGGCGGTGTGGAAGATTAATTGCGCAGTCAAAGGGGTGATGCTCCGGAAGGATCTCGCCCTTCTCTTTAGAGAAGACATCAAGATAATCCTGATAGTAGGGGGGTAAACCCAGCGTAGTAGTCCAGAGAGGAATCGGTGGCCGAGCAACCGTGGCTAGGCAGGAATTAAGGCACGCAGATCCCCAGAACGCTAGTTGAAGGGAGTCCCATGCGATCACGGGTGAGTGCTTCCGAAGCCAGGGTAGACCCAAGATGACCGGATGCATAGATCTCTCTAAGATGAAGAAGGAGATCTCCTCTTGGTGCAGGATGCCCGTGCGAAGAGTGAAAGGTTCCGTGCGGGTGGTGATGACTCCAGGAAGTATTTTCCCCTGGATGGAGGACACGTGGAGAGGGGTTCTTTGGGGTTGTACCTTGATCTGGAGTTGTTGAACCAGCTCCTGAAGAATAAAATTACCCCCTGCTCCTGAGTCGATCAGAGCTTGCGTGTTGAATTCTTCCTCCTGGAGGATTAAGGTCACCGGTACAAGACATGGGGAGTCAGGAGCGGTATCAACAGCAAGGAGAGCAGGCAGAAGCGGGACGAAGACAATCAGGAATGCAGCAACCACAGGCAAAACCCAGGAACCTTGTTGCAAGGCAAAGAAGAGAGGCTAGTTTCCCGCGCTGGCCCCTTTAAATGGGGCTGCTCCCCGCGTGCGCCCGTCAGGGGACGGGCCCAGCCGCGTCGGAGCGTTGGCATCTCTCCCGAGGAGGGAGAGACGCGCTGGAAGGCCTGCAGGCCCGGGGCCTAGTAGAAACGACCTGGGGAAGGCTCGAAACGGCCCGGGCCGCCCCCGAGGTAGGTGGAGGGACCGGGGCACGGCCCGGGACTGCAACAGTGACATGCTTCCATTGCTCAAGAGAGATTAGACACGGAGATGGCACTTGGATGGATTGCAGGTCCATTTTCACAACGGCCTTTTCAAAAAATGTACCTCTCACCTCTGGCAATGATTCCCAAGAAGGAGAAAAATTTCCGTCTCATTCAGAATCTCTCCTACCCTTCAGGCTTGTCTGTGAATGATCTACTCCCACCAGCTCCAGTTGCCTCCTTGGGAAAACTGAGCTTCCAGACAGAACTTATCACAGTTGTGACAGTCTCTCCTTTCTGTGTGGCTACTCTGGATGCCTTCCCATTCTGTGAGTGTTTGAAGTGTTCATCATTCAAATACATGTCTGATATTCAAGGACTGCGTTTTCTGGTGTTTGAAGCTGGGAATAAGGTTTAACTGACTGTATAGGCACTCAGGCTAACAGGTTGAGAGCTGAGGACAGTACACTAACTCTTTGAATTTGGGTTTACCAAAAAAAAAAAACAGCTGTTACAGGTCTTGCAATTAGCTCAGCATGCAGCAGGGTATGTACTGTGTTTGATTTAAAGTAGAATGATAATATTTCTCTGAAAAAGAAAATACTTCAATGGGTATCAATTTTTGAGAGAATACAGTTCAAAATTCTGACTATGATGCATAAAATTGTTTATTTGGAAAAATATTGCTTGGCTAGGAATATAACCTTTTTATAATCCAGTGCAGGTATTGTGTTCTAGCCAGAATTATATTGCTATTCCAACATTTCATCAATATTATCTGCAAAAACTAAAACCAGGACTTTCTTTATTGCAGGGTCTCAATTGTGGAACAGCATGCCTGTAAAAATTCATGACGAGCAAGATTATCTTAAATTTAGGAAGAAAGTGAAGACTATTTTGTTTGCCCAAACTTATCCTTAATGAATACTGTGATTTTAGATGTCATTATTGATGCAGTAGTTAATTGCATATGTTTTATTCTGTCCTCCGCTCTCAATGTCCTAGCTTGGGAGCCTACACAGAAAGTTAAACCTCTTCCTTTTTTAACTTCCAAAGTCATCGAGAACCGAGATCTTAATACCAAAACATGTATTGAATGACAAACAGTTTGATACTCACTGTGAATTGTATGGTATTGAAGATAGCTGCAGAGATGGCAGAACTGATACCACTGTGATGAGGACCTCTGAGAGCTCAGCCAAAGGCAGGAGACTGCAGCTGTAGAGGAAATTGCGACTGCCAGCAGAGAGCAGAAACCAGCAGCAGGAGGGAAAAGGAAGCAAGGTGAAAAGAGCGATGCTTCTAGGAACCAGCAGAGGATCCAGAGGAGCTGCAAACCTGTCCAGAGCCAGGTCCAAAGTAAACTTTCAGCAGGAAGCAGGGACTGCCAGGGATGCCAAGGAGAAAATCCAATAGGAAGACGCAAGAGAAAATAGAGGAGGAGGAGCAAACAGGAACAGACCCAATCAGAAGCTCAGCAACATTTAAACAACAACCAAAAAGGGAACAACATGAAGGGAATTTAAGCTGAGCAATGATATAAAGTGATGCAGGCAGCAGTGTAATAAAGAAACATATATATATATATATATATAATTAAATATGCTACAGTGGCAGAACATTTTTTTATTGTTTTATTTAAATGTATGTTGTTGTATTTTATTTTGTTTCAAATTATGACTGTGAAGCTGTGTTGATCAATTGGAAATTTCAGATTATTAGAATAATTAAAATAAATGTAGCCAGATAACTCAGAAGTTATCCGACTAAATGTTTTTTGAATATTGGTCCCATGGACATTATGCTGTTTTGCATGTTAAAATATGATGCATTTCTTTTTATGGATCTGTAGAAATAAGAGTCAAACAACAGACTGTGTATTAGATTAGCGTAACACATCTGTGACTAGCTTTTAAGAGTTATCCTCCCTTCATCAGGCTAGTGAGCAATAGCATATGCAAGTGGGCTAGCATGGCAATCAGAAACAGAAGTATTGCTATCAGCATACTTAAAGTTAAGTATTCATATCTATAGTACATAGATAAGAACAAAATGGACCAGGGTTGCAAAGCTATTCGAAGACATTTTTTTAATGAGCCTTCTACTCAATTAAAAAAAAAGTTGAAAGAAAACAAAGAATAAAGTTGACTTGATACCCTGGAGACCCATGTTCACACAAGGAGAACCGGCATCTGAGGAATTAACCTTATTCGTGTTCAGATACAAAATGTAATTAACTGACTTAGGAAAGCGCTGATCTGATCATAATTGAGAAATGAGGGAGTGAGCCGTAGCAGCATGCCGATTCAGCCCTGGCTAGGTAAGGTTTATATTCATCAGCCTCTGTTCATTACGGCGTCCATCTGTTAATTTTAGCATCTCTGCACTGATTTGTAGGCTGTACATAATATTAATATATTGCAGGGCTCCGTATGACTCGGAGCAGTCACATACTGAACTTATTACGGACTTGTTTATTAATTTTTTGGGTGCTTCTATTCGTATTCCATATCACAGCATTAATAGTTGCTACTCATTATGTATTCCATGAATATATTTTAGCATATAAAAAATACACTGCACACAGGAGTGCATATTTCCTCTGGATTATAAAGTATTTAAGTAAAATGTCCATAAAACTATTTGAGGGTAAATAATACCGATTCACTTGGATAATTTGGCCTATCTGAAACTGTCATCCTCAGAGCAGCCAAAAAGTATGTGGGGGGGGGGGGGGTGTTTCACAAATCAAGTACTTTCCACTGCACTAAAAATGACGTTACTTTGAGCATGTTTAGATCGGGGAAGTAAAACAAAACTATGCATGTTACAAAAAATTGTCCCGTAAATGGACTTTACGATTGCAACTTTAAAACAAGCGTGGTACGCACATATACGCATGTATGTTGGCGCGAGCACACATGTGCAACAATTTTATATCATCCACGTAATTGCACACACATTGTATGAAATACGCTTATTCCTGTGTATGTGTGCCCCTAATTTTAAGTGTTTGCACATGGAAATGTTATTCACGTATTTTCCTTAACACTTGTTGGCTTTTACATGTGCGAATGAGCATATTTTGGAACATGCGCCCACGAAGGAAATGACCAGTTTTATCAATTAGTTCACCAGTTAGCCTAGTCATCAAGACCCCTCTAGCTATTCAGCCTGCACTTCCTCCTATTTACTCTGACCCTCCACCCAGTCAGTATTTGGCTATAAAGAGTTTTATTCTGCCTTACATCTGATAAATACAAGAAGTAAATATGCACAGGTAACGGCATTCGCAGGATATGAAATAGCAACTTAAGCGCATAAATGTTGGCCTCACCCTGGAATGCCCCTGACCCGCCCGATTTTTACATGAGCACATTTATTCATGTAACAGTGAGTACTTGCGCTGGTATGTGTGAGGTTTATAAAACAGCACGTGTGTGAAGATGCGCTATTTGCATGCACATCTGCTTTTTTGTGCATCTTAAAATTCGTCTTTATGTGCACAAATGGACTTTTGTTAAATTGCTACTTTCACTTGTGGAACTCCTTTGAAAATTCACTCCTTAGTGCTGAATTTTCAAAAGGTTTTACATGCATAAATGGACTTTTGCATGAGATGTGAGCATGAGGCCTTCTTTCCATAGTGCAAATGACGCAATCTCGAGGGCAGTGCCCTAAGGTTTGCACCAACAGTGGGTAAACAAGGTTTGGCATGAGCGAGGCTTTGGCAAAGTCCAAAGGGCTGTGACCATAGACAGATCTGAAGAGCCGGACAAGGCTAGAGACCAGAAAAGGCTAAAGGACCAGACTGAAGCTGGAAACGGAATTGGAGCAAGACTGAGGCTGAAGCTGAAGACAGATGTGGAACAAGGCTGAAGCTGAAGATAGATGTGGAACAAGGCTGAGGCTGAAGTTGAAGACAGATGTGGAACAAATCAGAGGCTGAAGCTGAAGATAGACATGGAGCAAGGCTGAGGCTGAAGCTGAAGACAGATGTGGAGCAAGGCTAAGGCTGAAGCTGAAGACAGATGTGGAGAAAGGCTGAAGCTCCAAACAGACGAGGAGTGAGGCTGAAGCTGAAGACAGACATAGAGCAAGGTTGAGCCTGAAGCTGAAGATAGATGTGGAACAAAGCTGAAGCTGAAAACAGATGAGGAGTGAGGCTGAAGCTGAAGACAGACATAGAGCAAGGTTGAGCCTGAAGCTGATGTGGAACAAAGCTGAAGCTGAAGACAGACATGGAGCGAGGCTGAAGCTGAAGACCTTCATGGAGCAAGGCTGAGGCTGAAGCTGAAGACAGACATGGAGCAAGGCTGAGGCTGAAGACCTGGAACAAGGCTGTGGCTGATGACCTGGAACAAGGCTGAAATCAGGACAGGTGACCTATTGCTGAGGCAAGCAAGGCCTGAGCGTCTGAAGAACCCTTTTATAGGACAAGTGGCTGTGATCTCATCCAAGACTGCTGCAGTTTTTCTTGCTGCAGGCCCTTTAAGGGAATCGGATTTGGATGCACACATACCTAAGGAAGGGTTAGATGACAGGGCTCCTGGCAGTATCCTGCTCTGTGCACAGTCCAGTGTGTCCTGCTGAGGCAAGGCTCACCTGCCCGAGGGTGAGCGCAGCTGCTTGCGGGGTCATTCCATAAGCAGCGAAACATAACATGGGCTTTTGAAAATTGCTACTATATAGGAAACCTTTAGGTGTGTAACTCCTTTGAAAATTCACTCTTGTGCAAGCAGGTGTAGAGTCCTTGGTTACTTTTACCTATGGATTTTGCACCATAGCATTGTTTCCTATTAAAATTGACCAAGAAAAAAGTACCCACTGAGATCTGCACCAGCTTTTATTTGGATAATATTCCGGCCACAACAACGTACGTAGTTTTAAAAATGATAAACTAGGTACATTTTTTTCCTCCTCCCAGCCTAACCCTACCCTCAGGACATGTGAGTAAAATGCAAGAAAAAGTGGGTGCATTGTGGAACAGTTTGCCTATTTCCATCTGCTTACAGAGAGGTCAAATTTCAAGTAACCCTTTGACCTGGGTAATTTCAAATGGCTTTTGAAAATATCCCTCTAGATTTGTACATAGCAGAGTACGGAATTTCAGCTACAGCCTGTGGCCTATGTAAAAGGGATATCCATCTGTTTCCTTACAAAATGAGAAACACAAAGGAAAAAAATGCATTTTCATTTTTGTTTTGTTAGAAAACAAGTCCTCATCCCCATCCTTTGCTGAAATTCAGGTTTTAGTTTTTTTTCCCTTTCCTTTCCTTTCAGAAGCAATTAAAATCCCCAGCACTGGCAATGTTTAATAATTGAAAACCTTGCCCCCTACCCTCCCGAGATGGCTCTTACCACATCTATGATCTTCTGTGAGGAGTCAGCAGCATGAGCCTCCCGCGGCCGAAGGGATTCTTCTTTCTTGGCCTGCGGGGGCTCATGCTGCTGACTCCTTTCTCGATTGCCGGCTGGTTCGATTGCTCGGGGACCGACGCTGCAGCCGACGCGGCACGGCTCTTTTTCCTTCCCGCGCACCGCTCCGTGTATCACTTCCTGTTTCGGGTCACGGGAGGGGGGGGCAGGCGCGGGAAGAAGAAAAGGCCAGCCGCGGGTGCCATAGCTTCTTCCAACACCGCTGCCGTTTCCACTGGGCTTGAACGTGCTGACAGCCCAGCGGCAACGACAGCGAGAGAGACCGGGAGCGCGCGCCGTGGACCGGCAAAAAACTCCGTGACATATGTAGGGGGAAGAGGAAGTGAGTAAGAGAGAGTGAGAAGCAGCCAGCCAGCCTGTGTGTGATTGAGTGGTCAGAGAGCTGATGTGTGTGTGTATGTGAGAGACAATGAAAGTGATTGCTCAGGGAGATGACTGATGTGTATGTGAGAGTGTGAGACATTAATCAGGGAGGTGACTGATGTGTGTGTGTGTGTGTGAGAGAAAAAGCATGGAAGTGAGAAGTCTGGGTATGTGGGAAAGCATGAGCATAAGAAGCCTGGAGTTGTGGGAGTGAGAAACCTGGCTGAGTGTGCATGCATGAGAGAGAGAGACTGCTTGGTAAGGTGACTGTGTGTGTGAGAGAAAAGACTGGTGTGTGTGAATGTGAGAGAATGTGATTCAGGGAATGAGAAGCCTATGCACGTGGAGAGTGAGCATGGAAATGAGAGAGACTGGTGTGTGTGTAACAGAGAGAAAGTGATTATGGGAATGAGAAGCCTGTGCATGTGAAGAGAGTGAGCATGAGAGTGAGAAACCTGGGTGTGTGTGAGACACAGCATGGGAGGGAGAAGCCTGTATATCTGAAAGAGAACTTGGGAGTGGGAAGCCTGTGTGTGTGTGTATGCATGAGTGAGATCAGGTGACTGGTGTGTGTGTGTGTGTGTGTGTGTGAGAGAGAGAGAGAAAAAGTGATTATGGGAATGAGAAGCCTGTGCATGTGAAGAGTGAGCATGGGAGTGAGAAACCCGGGTGTGTGTGAGACACATCATGGGAGGGAGAAGCTGGTATATCTGAAAGAGAACATGGGAGTGAGAGACTGGTGTGTGTGTGTGAGAGAGAGAGAAAGAAAGTGATTTTGGGAATGAGAAGCCTGTGCATGTGGAGAGAACAAGCATGGGAGTGAGAGACTGGTGAGTGAGTGTGTGTGTGTGTGAGAGAGACAGAGAAAGTGATTATGAGAGTGAGAAGACCATATATGCAAGTAGAACACGGGAGTGGGAAGCCTGTGTGTGTGTGTGTGTATGGCATGAGAGAAACTGTTCAGGAAGGTGACTGGTGTGTGTGTGCCAAAGACTGTTTGGGAGATGATTGGTGTGTGAGAGACAGAAACTGGTCATGGGGGCATGACTGGTATGGTGTGTGTGTGAGAGACATGGGCACTAAGGAAGAGGACCATAAGTATAGAGCTTAGCTTCTACTGCTGCTTCTGGTGTGTGCCATGGCCTGCAGGGAAGGGGAGTAGGAGAGCTGCTGGAGGGGGTAAGTAAAGGTGGCTTTAAGTTTATTTTTCTTGACTGCCATTTTAATTGTGTGATGTCTGCTTTTTTGAAATATTTTATTGGTGTTTGGAGAATGTTTAATAGTTTTTATGAGTTTTTAATTGTTGGATGTTATTCTGTTCATAGCTATTTAGAAACATTTATTCTGCTTATTAGTATAGTTTTACAATTATTTCTGTTTGGGGATCTATAGCTGCTTGTTAGTTCTGTTTTCCTAATAAGAGGTGTATTGGTGTTTAGGGTCTGATGTAATATTTGTAGTGTTGCCTTTTCATAGATAGGGTTGCTCCTGTTTGAGTGTATTCCATAATACAGGTGTAACTGTGTGCGGATTAGTTTATGTGCATTACTACAGATCCTGGGAGTATGTTAGGTCAGTTCTGTGTCTGTTACCAAGATGAGATATTTTGCTAGCATGTAAGCGTTTGTATCGGTCTTATTTGTTGTGTTTTCTCAGAGGACATACATTGGTGGTAAACTGCTGTCTTTTCATAAGTAGGGCTATTGAGAACTGAGTTAATTATATTAGTCCGGCCCTCTAAAACCATCCCAATTTCTCATGCGGCCCCATGGGAAAATTAATTGCCCACCCCTGATCTAGAGAGATGTCGAAGAGTTTGCACAGGGCCTTCCAGAATCTTGCCGTGAACTGTGATCCTCGATCCAAGACTGTGTGCTTCGGTAAGTCATGGAGGTGAAAGATATGAACTATGAAAAGCTTCACAAGTTCTGAGGCTGAGGGTAAGCCAGGTCGTGCCATGAAGTGGGCCATCTTGCTGAAGTGGTCGACTGTGACCCAGATGGTATTCATACCTCCAGAAAGGGGTAGATCAACTACAAAATCAGTAGCGATATGCATCCAGGGCTGTTCCAGTGCTGGAAGTAGTTGCAGCAATCCCCATGGTTGGCCAGAAGTAGGTTTGTGCTTGGCACAGTTGGCACAAGATACCACATAGGAGAATGTATCTTCCTTGATAGTTGGCCACCATTAATACTTCTGTAGCTTCAGCAGGGTACGGCGTTGACCAGGATGGCCAGCCAGCTTGGAACTGTGCGCCCAATAGAGCACTTTCTTTCTGAGATGCTTTGGCATAATGGTCTTACCAGTGGGCACAGAATGAGTAGCCGCTAAGACGACTTTCTTTGGGTCGATTATGTGCTGTGTCTCTTCCGGAATATCCTCCGAGAGAAAGGAGCGTGATAGGGCATCAGCTCTAGTATTCTTGTCTCCAGGGCGATATTTGAGCACGAAGTCAAAGCGGTTGAAAAATAAGGACCTATCTATGGTTAAGACGTTGTGCATGGCGGAGATACTCTAGATTTTTATGGTCCATAAACACGGTAATTTGATGTTGAGCGCCTTAGAGCAAGGCCGCGATTCCTTGAATGCCAACTTAATAGCCAGGAGCTCTTTGTCACCGATTCCATAATTCTTCTCTGCTGGAGAGAAACGTCATGAGAAGAAAGCGCAGGGATGTATGGACTTGGAGTCTCCAGTCTGGCTCAGAACAGCCCCCACACCGACATCAGAGGCGTCGACCTCTACGATGAATGGCTTGTTGGGGTCCAGATGACATAGGCATGGTTCCATGGAAAAGGCAGTCTTTAAATCTTCGAACACAGAAATGGCCTCCACAGATCATTTAGAAGCATTGGCCCCTTTCCAGGTCATAGCAGTCAAGGGCACCGTTAAAGAAGAATAGTTCTTTATAAAGTTTCTATAGTAATTGGTGAACCCAAAAATCATCTCAGGGTCTTCAGGCTGGTAGGTTGGGACCAATTCTTCATACTTTGTAATTTTTGAGGATCCATCTTTAGACACAATGTAGCCAAGAAAAGGCACAGAGTCTTTATGGAATTCACACTTGGATAGCTTGGCGTAGAGTCGGTGTTCTCAGAGTCTTAGTAGAATTTGCTTGACGTCTTCTAGATGAGTAGACATATTCTGAGAAAATATCAGGATGTCATCTAGGTACACTACGACACTCTTGTACAACAAATCCCGCAGAATGTCATTCATCATGTTCTGGAACACAGTGGGTGCGTTGCACAGGCCGAAGGGTATTACTAAGTACTCAAAATGACCGTCTCGAGTGTTGAAAGCCGTTTTCCACTCGTCACCACTGCAAATCCAGACTAAGTTGTAGGCCCCCTTCAGGTCAAGTTTCGAAAATATCTTAGCCCCCTGAAGCCGGTCAAACAGCTCTGAGATTAAAGGCAGGGGGTAGCGGTCTTTAATCGTAATCTCATTCAGACTCGATAGTCAATACAAGGACGTAAGGTTCCGTCCTTCTTCCCCACAAAGAAGAATCCTACACCGGCTGGTGACTTTGAAGGTCTAATGAAACCTTTCTGTAAAATCTCCTTGATGTACTCGGACATAGCCTTATTCTCTATTGCAGAGAGTGAATAGACATGTCCTTTCGGAGGTTCAGTGTTTGGTTTCAGCCAAATGGCACAGTCATAAAATCTGTGTGGAGGGAGGATGTCAGCAGCTTCTTTGGAAAACACATCACTGAATGATGCATACTAAGGCGGCAGTCCTGCCATCACTGGAGTTGTAGGCATGCAGAGAACAGGAGAAACTTCCTTGAGGCAACTACCATGACAACCTGGGCCCCAGCGGGAGATTTCCAAGGAGGACCAGTCGAATTGAGGCTGATGCAACTGCAACCAGGGTAACCCCAGAACGATAGGGTGCATGGCCTTCTCTAACACAAAGAAGGGGATTGTCTCCATATGGAGGGCTCTGGTGCGAAGAGTCACTGATTCGGTGCGACAAGTCACATCACTGGGCAAAGGCACTCCATGGATGGATGACAAGAGTATTGGAGCTTCTAAAGTAACAAGGGGAATCCTCAAATATTCCTCTAGGCGTCGAAGTGTAAAGTTGCCTCCTGCCCCCGAATCCACAAGGGCAAGAGTTTGGATTGTAGACAGTCCGCAAGTCAGGGAGACTGGTAGAGAGAGCGGAGGAGAAGGTGTGGTAAGGCCTAAGAACAGTCCTCCTGCAGGACTTAGGCCCATCCATTTTCCAGACAAATAGGGCATGTTGGGACATTGTGACCAGCTTGTCCACAGTACATACATAGGCCATGCCTCTTCCGAAGTCTTCTCTCTTTTGAAGTCAAATAACTGCGACCAAGTTGCATCGGTTCTTCTCCACTGGCAACAGGTACTGCTGGAACCATCTGAGGTGCAAGTTTAGCACGAGTCTCCTTCTGAGCCGGTCCTTTAGTAGGCTTGAGTTCTTTCACCTTATCATGAAGCTAGTGGTCAATTCTAGTAGCCAAAGCCACTAGTTCATCCAGCGAGTCAGGTGTCTCATGAGCGGCAAGCATGTCCTTCAAGCGGGTATTCAGACCTCTGAAGAAGAGGGTTTTCAGGCATCTAGGTTCCCAGCATAATTATGTAGCAAGAGTCTTGAACTCTATTGCAAAATCAGCCAGTGGTCTGTTGCCTTGCTTCAGGTTCACCAGGTCAGAACCAGCAACAGTCACTCGAGCAGGATCATCAAAAATGATTTAAAATAATTCTAGAAATCCACCAATATCCTGCAGGATTGGATCCTTACGTTCCCACAGCATTGAAGCCCAAGACAGGCCCTTCCATCAAGATAAGATAGAATATAAGTAGTCTTGGCGTAGGCTGTGCAAACTTTCAAAAATCAAAAGTGGAGCATATAAATGTTTTTCTTCCCTAATCTCCCCCCCCCCCTCCCCCCGAACACCTCTTTGCTGGGCAGGGAAAAGAATGTGCTAAACCTCCAGGCAATTTTCCAAAGCTGACTTATGCGCATAACATTGTATTTTATGCAAGTAAATGCTTTTGAAAATCAGGCCCATGCTGTATTTGATGTAAGGGATGCTCTATCTTTCTGTCTAGTTGCAAAAATTGTATTTAGGATTTTTTTTTTTGATGGAGGTTATGCTTTTCATTTAACAATGTTTTATTAATACCTATTCTTATTTTGTATGTTTGTTGTGAGCTGCCCTGGATATGGGCGGCATACAAATACATTTAACCATAACCAAGAGCCATAATGACGGAGTTTTTCAGCCAGTAATTTCTGTGACTAAGCAAGCAAGTCTGATTATATTTGTTAAAGCCAAGGAGTGGTAATCCACATACATTATATGACACTGAGAGCTTCCTCACCATCATAATCTATGAAGCTAGGTCTAGCGTACAATGTATGAATCTCATCTTTGTGTCCCTTTCCTCACTCCAAATCACATCAAATCTTCACTGATGTGTATTGTGCTGTTCTTACCTCTGATTGTGCATGTAAAACTACCCCCCAAAACCTCGGCCACCACCAAAACCTCACCCCGAGTTACTAGTTGCCCCTCTTACTGTGGTATAAGTAGTTTACGTATATGAGATCCTTATCTCTCTCTCTTTCTCTTTCTCTCAGCCCAAAAAAGTGAAAATATTGTGGGTGTGATAAATTAACGTGCATTGCGGTATCTCAAAAATTACCCTAACTAACCATGCCCATTTTTTTTTATCGCAGGTGCTATTTTTGCTATAAATATAGAAAAATGAGAAATCAGGTCTATAATAGCAATTTTCAAAATATCATTTATGTGCTTAAAGTGCACTTACCTGCATTAAACCTGTTTAATTTCAGTTCAATAGCATATATTGTAGCAATTTTCAAAGGCCCACTTGCACACATAAAATGCATTTGCACAAGTAAAATCCAGTTTTAAGTGTGTGATTTGGAAATCAGGCCCTAAACAGGTAAATCCTTTTGAAAACTACTCCTACAGGTTTTAAAACAAGTTACTATTTGTCTTTTTCAAACATTCAGCCTCCAAAATCTAAATGTAGATCTTGCAAATTGAGCCCTACCAAAATATTCAGCCATCCCCAGGGAATATGAAGAAAGAAAAGTAATTGTTCATTATTATTTATTTTATTTATTTAAAGGTTTTTATATACCGAGGTATGGCTGGATACCTTCACCCCGGTTTACATTACAAAGAACATTTCTCTTGGTCAACATTCCTCCAACTTTTAATTATGGCTGAGAAGTTTCAGGAGCACTTGTTTTTCCATTTTTCGAATTTGTGTATTTTTAAATTGAGTTTATATTGAGTGTAGACAAATACTTGTCATCTGACAGCAATTCTGCATCACTAAGTATGGCTTTCCATGTTAATTTTTCTCAAATGGAAGAGAAGCCAAGCCAAGTTGGCAAATTATTTCCATTGGAACACCTGGTAAGCCTGGTTGTGCATAAATATCCAGATACATTCCGCCTTCTCTTTTAGGAATCTATTAAGCATTTAGAAAACTGAATTCCTACGAGATGGCATGCTATGCTGAGATGGACATTTCAGCATATTATTATTCTTTTGCAACTCAGCCAGGATTTTATGTAGCGATGACAAAAATTTGACTCCATTGTTTATCTGCCATTCCTCATATATTTCAATGTTGCAGTTAACTCAAAGTGTTTATTAGGTTGGGATTATCTAGGATCTAGATTCTTCACTGGCAAACACAGAAAACTGACTCCTCGAATAAAATTTGGAGTGAACAAAATATAGCACCTATTTTCAAGAAAGTTTCAATTTAGTTTGGGTAAGACTGTGCTTTCAAAATGTAATAATCTATATTTGGAAGAGATTTAATACATTTAGGCCAGCATACACTCACATAGTATTCAACTAAATCTTCAAATTATATTGATCTTAATTGCTGAGAATACAAATAAATCAACACCAGCTCAGTCAGAGAGTTGCTTTACAAATAGTGTGCAAAATAGGAAAGCATATGCTATTCTTCCTTATTTATAGCTTATATTTTCTTCAGTATATAAGTTAAATCATGGAAACCTAAGCTAAGGGTCATGAGAACACCTGCACTGAAATATGTAGCTTGAAGGATGGGAGACCAGAAGAACATAATTAATGCACATATTACAATCTGAATAAAATCTGACAAACAGTTCTACAGGTTCTGTGAACTGTTATATAATTTTTTATGAAAGATCTGGAGGAAGAAATAAGAAGTGATATTAGTATTTTTTACAGATGACATCAAGCTGTGCTGCACTGCAACTGCATAGCAAAGTAAGGCCTGGATTTATCAAAATGCACTAAATATCGCATGTGATAGAAAAAAGAGGCATATTTTATGGTAATAGGCAGTGTATTGCAATAATACCTATGTGAGGTGCTAAGTTACCACAAATTGTGATAATTGTTTTGCACTTTGAGATAAGTGCCAGAATTGTGGTGTTTCCTATGTACAACCACTGAGGAAGAAAAGAGAGAGAAAAAGAGAGAGAGAACTTAACTATAAAGCCCTCACACTAGATAGGTATTTATATCTCTATGGGAGGCCCACCTAGTAACTCAAGGTGAGGTTTAGGTATTAGTGAAGGGGTTAGGGGCCACTTTGACATTCAAAGTGAGACGTACGAACAGAACAGTGCTCTCTTGTGAAGATTTGATGACCTTCGAAGTGAGAAAACTCACTCAAAGATGAGATTTGTGCATTGTTCTCTCAACCTAGCTTGATGTTACCCAGGTAGAGAGTCCATCAAGCTAGGTTGAGAGAACATTGCACAAATCTCATCTTTGAGTGAGTTTCCTTACTCCGAAGGTCATCAAATCTTCACAAGAGAGCACTGTTCTGTTCGTACGTCTCACTTTGAATGTCAAAGTGGCCCCTAACCCCTACACTAATACCTAAACCTTACCTCGAGTTACTAGGTGGGCCTCCCATAGAGATATAAATACTAGGGATGTGAATCGTTTTTTGACGATTTAAAATATCGTCCGATATATTTTAAATCGTCAAAAATCGTTAGAGGCGATATTTAATAGGAATTCCCCCGATTTATCGTCAAAAATCGTAAATCGGGGGAAGGGGGAGGGGAAGGGGGAGGGCGGGAAAACCGGCACACTAAAACATCCCTAAAACCCACCCCGACCCTTTAAAATAAATCCCCCACCCTCCCGAACCCCCCCAAAATGTCTTAAATTACCTGGGGTCCAGTGGGGGGGGTCCCGTTATGATCTTCCACTCTCGGGCGTCAGGCGCGTTGATAGAAAATGGCTCCGGCGCTACCTTTGCCCTGTCATATGACAGGGCAAAGGTAGCGCCGGCACCATTTTGGTTCCTGTTCCCCGACGTCACGAGCATAGGAGATCGCTCCCGGACCCCCACTGGACCCCAGGGACTTTTGGCCAGCTTGGGGGGCTTCCTGACCCCCACAAGACTTGCCAAAAGTCCAGCAGGGGTCCGGGAACGACCTCCTGCACTCGAATCGTGTTGCCGTACGGCCGGCGCCATTTTGCTGTACGGCAATATGGCCGGCGCCATTTTAAGCAAAATTTTAAGCAAAACTTTAAGCAAAATGGCGCCGGCCATATTGCCGTACAGCAAAATGGCGCCGGCCGTACGGCAACACGATTCGAGTGCAGGAGATCGCTCCCGGACCCCCGCTGGACCCCCAGGGACTTTTGGCCAGCTTGGGGGGGCCTCCTGACCCCCACAAGACTTGCCAAAAGTCCAGCGGGGGTCCGGGAACGACCTCCTGCACTCGAATCGTGTTGCCGTACGGCCGGCGCCATTTTGCTGTACGGCAATATGGCCGGCCATTTTAAGCAGTGGGTTCATGGCTATTGCAGGGATGCCAAATGTGTTGGGTGCTATAGACTGCATCCATATAGACTGCATCCATATTGCATTGACCCCCAAGTCGGAAGAAGAGAGTTCGTTCCGGAATCACAAGCAATTCCATTCGATGAATGTGAAAGTTGTTTGTGATGCATACCTTCAAACTCTTCATGTTGTTGCAAGGTTTCCTGGGAACTTCCATGATGCCTACATTCTTGCACATTCATCCCTTGGAGCCCATTTCCCACAGGGGAGATACAGTGAAGGCTGGCTACTTGGTAAGTGACATCGGCTATGGGCCAGGATGCTAGATAGCAGTGAGATGATGCCATGTGTGAAGGACCGTGGTGTTAGGTATACAATACAGTATGTGTACATTAATATATGTGAAGCATTTATGCTGTGAATTGCTTTTTGATGCATTCCTGATTATACCCCATATAGGTGATGGTGGCTATGACTGTAAGCCCTGGTTGCTAACTCCGCTCCAGTCACCTCATGCTGCAGCCGAAAAATCCTACAATGAGGCTTATGCCAGTATGAGAAACGTGATCGAGCGGACCTTTGGAGTTCTGAAAGGCAGATTCAGATGCCTGGATCACTCTGGCTGAGCCTTGCAATACAGTGCTGAAAAGGTGGCGAGCATTATTATAGCCTGCTGCATGTTATATAACATTTGTTTGAGATTTGGCGTGGATGCAGAGGTTGCAGAAAACTTGCCGCCAGATCCACCTCTGGAACCGTTTGCAGAGGTGGACAACACAGCACAGGGGAATGATGTTCACCGAAGGTTCATCAAGACTTATTTCTCGTGTAAGTTGTTATCAATCATACATATGTCTCTTCATATTGATGTGCAGCTTTTATTCTTCTACATACATCTGCAAAATTCTTGATATTATCCTTTTCATGCCTGTAGAGCATGTTGATTCCTGTTTTGTGTTTTCTTTCAGGAGCTGTGGTCCACCCATGAAACAAGTTCCCTGCACTGAAAAGTTAAACAAGGCTTTTATGAGACTAATAACATTTTTTATTTGATTAATCCATCTGTTCTCTGGCTTTTCCATAGCAGTATTATTTTGTCTTAATAACAGTAATAAACTTTTTTGTATGATTTCTCCATCTGTACTCTGATAGTAGTATTATTTTGGCTTCTTAAAACTAATAAATTTTGTTTTTTTATTATCCGTTCTCTGTCATTTTCTTCAGCATCTAGATTTCGGCGTCCCTGAGGCTCCGCGGAGGTCATCATCATTGATGATGATGTCCAGGTCGCACCAGAGGCATCAGGAGCGGGTCTCCGGTTTGATGCTGGCGCAGCATCCGGGGAAGAGCCATGGAAGCAGGCCGGGCCCACTCCCATGGAGGCACGCCTGAAGGCTGTGCTGGCTCTCCAGGTGCAGTTGACCCCGGGCTCCTCTAGGACAGCCACCGTCTTCCCATCGTCAATGACGATACTCCTCCTCTGCCCCCATGGCTTAGCCCTTCCTTCCCCTGTTGTAAATATGTTTTTTGTTCTGTTCTGTTGTATATAATTAAAAACAGATATATTTTTAAATTTTGAAATTGTCTGTACTGTATTTTTTTTCCATTTTCTCTTTTTATATATAGTAATTTATTCAAACAATAATATTTGTTTTAAAGAGTTGGTTGTTACAGAAGCTATAAGTGGTAGTGGTGGTTACGGGGAGTGAGGAAAATGCAAAGGAATATGATAGAAATGGAGAGGCATGACAGGTTTGGAGAAGTGAGGGAGACGGAAATCGTGCTTTATGGATGACAAATTAACATAAGTACTCATAAAAATGAAACACAATTCATTCCTTTAATACATAAAGCAAACTTTTATTTAATAAATGTTATGGGTGGTTAAGGGAATGACAAGCGGAGGCAAAATCTCTGACAGCGCTGATCAGTTCCTTCATCAACATCAATTGAGAAGCCAGTGCCCCATTGATGTCAACTCGGATCTGCCTCAGTTCTTGGAACATCAAGTCTTTGTGTTGATCCTGTCAAGATGTTATTCCAGTCATAGAGTGCTCATTTAGCCCGTCAATACCAAATAATGCCTGTTCCAGGTCACATGACACTGTTGCCAGTTCCTGTTCTGGTGCTGCAGCAGCCTCTAGTGGAGATGGTGCTGATGCTTCAGATGGCTCAAGGGGTAATGATGCCTCAGATATCTCATGTTCTTTGCTCGCAGAAGACACTTCGAACAGGTTAAGTGTGACAAGTTCCTGTGGTGAGACGTGTTGGCTGGGGGAGTCAGCGTTGGACATAGGGAATACAAATTCAGGCGTGGGAATGGATTGGTGATCTTCTTCACTAATAACATCATCCTCATTGACTCTATCTGTGGAGAAATATGGAGAAAGAGAGGTTGAAGTTCTAGTTGTTAGCGGTTTGCCTCCCAAGAACCCAAAAGTAAACATGCAATGCAAACAATATATCTCCTAATGCATACCTTCACTTAGTCCAGTGTCAGCGCTGTACAGTGCGGGCACACCGACCATGACCTCTGGCCGCACAGTACTGAGAACCAGCTCCTTCAGTGGTGACAAGACTAAATGAAATGGTGGCCCTCCACCGGTTCTCTTTGCTGCTGCGTCAATTTTAGCAGCCTTTTCTTTCACCTCTTTTCTAGTGTCACGCCACCGGTGCTGTACCTGTTTTACCTTCCTGGGCATAATAGACAGGGAGCTGACATCCAGTGCAATCTTCTCCCAAATCCGTTTCTTTGTGGAGCAAGAAACCTTGGATTGGAAGAGAACGTTGTAGTTCTCACAGACAGCATGGCACAGTACCTCCTTTTCTGCATCTATAAAGCGAGCATCACGTGGTTGCTTCTTGGATGGCTGGCTACAACTTGTGCCTGCCTGCTGTTGCAGATCTCTGGACTCTGTCTCTACCTGTACAATGGTACATTTTCCTGGCATGATAATGTCTGAATGAACAAAAAAAAACAGAAGAAATGGGATTAATGAATGGAGAAACAGGAGAAGTACATGGACAGCATCAAGAACAGAGGCAAAAGCAGAATAAATGAAAAAAGAATGAACAAGAAAGAAGAGGGGCACATGGACAGCATGTGCCCCTCTTTCCAGGGGCACATGCTGTCCATGTGCCCCTGGAAACTTATTCTGGAAAGAGGCTTTTGCCTCTTTCCAGAGGCAAAAGCAGAATAAGTGAACAAAGAATGAACACGAAAGAAGAGGGGCACATGGACAGCATCAAGAATAGAGCTAAAAACAGAATACATGAACAAAGAATGAACAAGAAAGAAGAGGGGACACATGGACAGCATCAAGAGAAGAGAGGGAAACGTCCATGGTCGGAGGCCCCGCTAGCTTGGGTGCGCCATAGACGTTCCCGCCTCTTTTCATACAAACGTCCATGGCACCCGGAAATGTAGGTAGCGGGGCCTCCGACCATGGACATTCCCATCTCTTTTCAGATGAACGTCCATGGCTCCAGGAGTCCGTATGGGGCCTGCGGCGGAGAGCCGTATCCTGGAACGCCCAGAAAGGTAGCTAGCGGGGCTTCCAACCATGGACATTCCAGCTTGTTTTCGGACGAAAAGAGATGGGAATGTCCATGCTAGGGCCCCGCTAGCTATATTTCCAGGCGCCATGGACATTCATCTGGAAAGAGGCGGGAACGTCCATGTTTGGAGGTCCTGCTAGTTTTCCGGAGCCATGGACATTTGTCCGGAAAGAGACCGTCTATGCTCAGAGGCCCCACTAGAGGCCTGCTAGCTACATTTCCAAGCGCCTTGGATGTTCGTCCGAAAACAGGCTGGAACATCCATGGCACACGGAAGGCTAGCGGGGCCTCCAACCATGGACGTTCCCACCTGTTTTTGGACGAACATCCATGGCGCTTGGAAATGTAGCTAGCAGGCCTCTAGTGGGGCCTCTGAGCATGTACGTTCCTGTCTCTTCTGGACCCATCTAGGGCCTCTTGGAAAGAAGCTTCCTTTAGTGTGTCTCTTACCTATTGAGAGTAAAGAGATGCCGATCTTCCGATTGATTTCCAAAGGAACAGTTCAAGCCGGTCTGTATGATCCTGACCCGACCCAAATACAAAAGGGACAATCTTGCTCCGAGCTGCGATTTATATACACATCCAAGGTAGGATTATGACATAGCAATGATGTCACGATGGGGGAACAATGGGATATTTGGCAAGATCGATGAAAACCTTTGAAATCATAACATCTTGAATTGAAAACTCCTGTTCGATAGAAATGACATGTATTGAAGTAGAACGCATTGTCCAGCGCACCCGGGATACTGTATAGATGTCTTATACAGTAAAATCGGTAGCGTTATATACATTTTCCAAGCTTTGACCGCGCTTTTGGTGCTGCATTGATTAGCGACTTATTATAATACAGAATTGCACATATAAAAAAAATGAGTTGCGCATGCCTTAAAGGAGTGGGCGCGGGACACATCTGCACATTTTTTTATGCATCGGTACTGTATAGGCTTGTTTGGAAGGAAGAGAGAGAGAGAGACAGTCTGCATTTGTACTAATCGACTCCTTTTGTTTTACCTTTCATCAATTCAAATTATAGAAATTCTTCAGTGGTATCAAATTTGCAGTTAATTCCTCTGATTGTGTATGTAAGAACCCTCCAAACCCAAAGGGGCGGATTTTAAGAGCCCTGCTCGCCGGTGCGCCTATTTTACATAGGCCTACCAGCGCGCGCAGAGCCCCGGGACTCGCGTAAGTCCCGGGGTTTTCCGAGGGGGGGGTGTCGGGGGCGTGTCGGGGGGCGGGCCCAATCTGCGCAGCGTTTTTGGGGCGGGACGTAGTGTTTCGGGGGCGGGCCCGGGGGTGTGGTTACGGCCCGGGGCAGTCTGGGGGCGTGGCCACGCCCTCCGGACCCGCCCCCAGGTCGCGTCCCTGCGCGCTAGCGGCCCGCTGGCGCGCGGGGATTTACGTCTCCCTCCGGGAGGCGTAAATCCCCCGACAAAGGTAAGGGGGGGGGTTTTAGACAGGGCCGGGGGGGTGGGTTAGGTAGGGGAAGGGAGGGGAAGGTGAGGGGAGGGCAAAAGAAAGTTCCCTCCGAGGCCGCTTCGATTTCGGAGCGGCCTCGGAGGGAATGGAGGTAGGCTGTGCGGCTCGGCGCGCCGGCTATACGGAATCGGTAGCCTTGTGCGCGCCGATCCAGGATTTTAGCGGATATGCGCGGCTACGCGCGTATCTACTAAAATCCAGCGTACTTTTGTTTGCGCCTGATGCGCCAACAAAAGTACGCCAAATCGCGCTTTTTGAAAATCTACCCCAAACTGAATTGAATGTGCTCATCTACAGTGCTACTTATATATAGAGTCCCAGTCACCCTATTAAAGTGCTCTCTCTCCCTCTTACTTTCATTTCCATTAACTCCTCCCACTTACACACTTAGGGGTATATTTTAAAAAACAGCGCGCGCACGTACATTTGTTCGCGCACCAGGCGCAAACAAAAGTACACTGGATTTTATAAGATATGCGCGTAGCCGCGCATATCTTATAAAATCCGGGGTCGGCGCGTGCAAGGGGGAGCACATTTGTGCAACGTGCGTGCGCCGAGCCCTGCGCACGCTGCCCATTCCCTCCGAGGCCGCTCCGAAATTGGAGCGGCCTCGGAGGGAACTTTACTTCCACCCCCCTGCACCTTCCCCTCCCTTCCCCTACCTACCCCCCCCCCCGGCCCTATATAACCCCCCTTACCTTTATTTCAAAAGTTACGCCTGCCTAACTCGCGCGCACCAGCGGGCTGCTAGCGCACCATCTCCCGACCCGGGGGCTGTTCCGGAGGCCTCAGCCACACCCCTGGAATGCCCCGGGGCTGGCACCATGCCCCCCGACACGCTCCCAGAATGCTCCGAACTCCGCGCCGCCCACCCGACATGCCCTCGACACGCCCCCCCTAGCGAAGCCCCGGGACTTACGCTCGTCCCGGGACTTGCGCGCGCCGCCGGGCCTATGCAAAATAGGCTCGGCGCATGCAGGGGCGTTTTAAAAGGGTTACGTGCATACCTTATGCGCGTAACCCTTTTAAAATCTACCTGTAAATGTAAAATTTACATACAAAGGTGTGTTGTGCTATTTATTGTACACATTAGAGCTGTTTAACATGCATTCAGGCCTAACATATTTTGATGAATGATCTAGTAAACTGGCACTCACTTAAAAAAACTAACAGCAACATCCAAAACATTTACCTCATCAAATCACAGACATCAAGAACATACATTTGAAATGTATATGACCATCATATAAGGATGTGTGTATTCTCGTTCACATCCACATTTTGAGTGGACTGAACTATCGGTTTTTCTAAGACCCCCATCTGTTTTATAATCATTGGTAATCAAAAAATTATTATTTTAAGAATGATTTCAATGCACATAAAAAACTTGAACTTAACTTTGTCTTGAGTTCCAGTAGCTGCCAGACACTGCCACCATCATTTCAGTGTTTTGATTGTAAAGTCTGAATAGATTTGCCAAAAGGTGAGCATGTCTGTCTGTAACTACAGCGTTTTGGGGATAATTACAGTGCTGTAAATCCTGGGGAAGGCTTCAACTACCTAAACTTAGCTGAGATCAAACCAGAAATTTAAGTGCAACAAAAATATGCTATTGGAAGGAATGAAAAAGGTAAAGGTCTCACAATAGATAAACATAATATGCTTTTTCAGTCATGTAAAGTCATTCTGATGGCCTCCACTTTTTTTCTAGAAAGAAGGATGCTGGTTCTCAGATTCAGGACTATCCTTGGTAGGGGGGGAGGGGATCAATGAGGGCAATGTCCAGTTTCCTGCCTCTCAATGGAACCCAGCTCCCTGCAACTGGCTGTAGGGTTCAATCACACCATGATCCCTCCCTCTTCCCATCCTCCCTTCTGCCAGTATCATGCATAAAAGAGAGAAGCACTTTAACCTGCTCTACCTCTTTTGCCATCATCAAGCACTAGTGAAGGAAGGAGGTTGAAAGAGAGAGAGGCACCACTGGTGCTTTCTCAGATTTAAATTCAGGAAACTTTGTCATGACAAAATGAGCACATACAGGTGTAAAAAGGAGAAAAAAGAAGGCAAAAAATACATAATAGCACTAATAACAGTAACACAAATGACAGGGTACAGAATAGTTAATAATATGGATAATTACCAGATTCCAGGGATAATATACAACACCACCAGAATCTGATGACATTGATCCCCTACAGAGAAACAGTAGTGAGCATTTGAGGGCTGTGACATAATTACAAAGTTAAAGCACAAAGCCAAAAATAGTTGCCTACACGTTGCAGATCTCCCTCATTTGTTTTCTCGGGTCTGCATTTATGGCCCGATTTCTAATGGCCCGCACGCGTAAAACACAGGGGTTACGTGCGCGGCGGGCCCCTTTAAAAATGCATGCAGCACGCACAAGGCCCGGCCGCGCACGTAACCCCTGTTACGTGCACAGTAGCCAGGCCGCGGCAGAGGGGCGGTCCGGAGGGACGGGGAGGGGTGGTCCGGGGGGTGGGGTAGGGCAGGACTAGAGGCACCCGGTACAGCGGCCACTTGCCACTGTGCCGGGGGATCGCGTGTCGGCAGGGTGCCAGTGCGCGCAACTTGCTACAGCTCCTTCGCAGGAGCAAAAGCTAAAAAAAAATTTGGGGTACCTAGGGTGGGGATAGGGGGTGGGGAGGTTAGGGGAAGGGGAAGGAAGGTTAGTGGAGGGGGTAGAGAAAAAAGAGTGAAAGACTCAGCAAACTGCAATTCAGGATGAACTATAGGCATGTAAGGCCAATCTATGTTAATATACTAAAAAAAAAAAAAAATCCCACAGTATCTACACATTTTTTGTTAGCCATCTTTCACTTAAAGTTGTCCTATCCAAGAAGGAACAGCATTCACAACATGTTGGTCACTCATTGCCCTTACACTCGGTCCTCAGTTCCTGTACTGATGCCATAGTCTCTCCACTTCACAACCATCAGTGCAGGGCAGCAAAACGAGGGGCACTGGAGTCTCACCTGCCATACAGAAGGGATCCATCACTACACCATATAGCCTGCATCCCCAGTAGTAGTCATACCATAAAAGAAGGGGTTCAGCTTTCATACAGCTTCTTGCCACCTTTTAAAACCCATTTATTACATTTCTAGGCACAGTATCCCTTTCATAGGATACTCTGCACACTTTCAGCTGTTACAGCTCGGAACAGGAATGCATTGTCAGTACACATGAATTCAGCCACATCATATACACACACAAATGGACATATCTGGAAGCCGCAATTACTGATGCCACTGACTCTTCTCTCTCTAAAGCCTGTTGATGATCAACACAAAAGAAGAGTGCATAATGACCTGACAGCACAAACAGATGTGCTGCCTATAAATGCTGTAATACACTTCCCTGGTGGTATTGCTGGACACAGTATAGCCACATAGACATCATGTACTCAGGATCGTTGTGTGACTGAAAGCCAATAATGACCAGTTTATGCAAACAGAAGAAGATTTGCCATTGCTTTGGAAAATGAAATCCTATAAAACATTTGTTTTCCTTTATATAATTTTATCCACAGACAGTAGTAAATATCTGATTCACAACATAAACTTACACATATTCCAGTGTTCCTGAAAAAGTGATTCGCAGAAGGAAAAAAAGGTGATATTAATATTACACAACAATTTTATAAAGCCTCATTGGGATGAAATTTGCTGTTTTATCCCCACTTTATCAAAAGGATATGAATGAAATTTGGTAGATTTGAAGAAGAAGAACCAGGCTTATAAGGAAAACAGCATATTTAACTTCTAGAGTTGGCCCTGGAAAGACAGAGATTACATGGAGTGTGTTAACACCTAATAATCCACAGATGCCATTGAATATCATCGGGACTTCAATTTCAATACACTAAAAAAAATTTTTTTTTTTAAATTTTTGTTTGGAGGTGGTGGTAGGTTGGTGATTATAACCAATTGTATATTGATGCTGGGACACCTACACTATATATGAAACTTTCCACTCCTCCTATAAATATATTTTCAGTTTTCTTAAAAATCTTTTTTGAAAATGAACAGCTCCACAGAATGTAGGTTGACTGAGTATTATTGAATTCATATAAAGTAATTTGTTTAGTAATTTACTTTAAAATACACTTTTGCAGCGATAGAGCAGCCTCTGTTGCTCTTGATTGATTTTTGATATGTATTTAGATGGCCAGATATATTTATGTGACAGGCTGAACAAGATACTAAAAAAAAAAGGAATGTTATGTTGAAACATCTTTCATAGAGATAAATTAGATAATGGGTTCAAGGATATATTAAAAGCAAAACAATAATGTATGTCTAGGACTCTAATGAATATATAGATATAATGGGGGGGGGGTCAATATTTAGCCACCAACCAAGTTAGACATACAAACTTATCCAGCTATCTTGGCCAAGATAATCAGTGGCACACACACCTCTTAATATACTAATTTATCATACAGTTAGGCAGATACGTTTTTCTGTCTATCTTTAGCCAAATAGCTGTCCTAGACATATCCAGCTATCCAAGCTGGATATTTGAATATGGCACTAATCCAGGTAAGTTAGCCAGACAAATGTCCCTATCCAGCCTTCACTTAGAGGTAGATTTTGAAAGGTGCACACGCGCATCCATGTGCGCGCACTTCCCGGCGTACGCACGTGGATGCGGTGATTGAGGCATTAACTACATCATAGGTAAGCAATGCCAATATCACTGCCCTATATTATAATATATTTGGGGTTGGGAAAAGAGCTACCCCCCTACAGCAATAGCCAGCCAATGTAGAAAAAAGGTTTTGTTTTTGTAAACCGCAGTACTAAAGCTTACAATTTGTGATATGTGTTTATGCTTCTATGACTCATATTTTTTTCTATATTTCATATTTTGTTAATTATTCAATGAGAACGGTGTCATGAAACCTGTCAACAAGGATTGCTACATGAAGAATGCATACACAGTGCTAACATTTTAGTGAATATTCGATGGGGATATTCTCTAGAGGGATCGTTTTTCTGCTTTTTGATATGTTCCATTTGATGGGTTTTATGATGTATTTCTCCTTTTCTGTCAAAAATAATTATTTAAAGAAATAAAGCTAAGCCTCGGAAGACCAACATTATATCAAGGGAAGTGGCAGTGGGTGTTTAAGGGTTAGGAGTTGTTTTTTTTTAGTGTAGCCATAGGGACTCTCAAGCAGGAGGAGCCCTGCAGGTAAGCAAAGTAAGAACCCAAGTGAGGTGATTCTCAATCTCTAGAGGGTTCTTTTTTCCCCAATTTTTTTATATGCTGTGTTTGACAAGCTGATGAGGTATTTTTCATTTTGTTAAAAATAAATAAAATATACTTCTCTATAAAAGTCAGGACCCTCCCAGTGGCTGTGGGGACAGCAGGCTGAAGCTCTCCAGGGGAGTGCTTTCTACCCTAGGCAGTCTGGTAGCACTGCCTGCACTGTATTTGGAGTTTGGATTTTTGCTGAAAAAGTACCATTCCCTCCACAGCAATAACTAGGCAACATATAAAGATATTTTATTCTGTAAATAGTAGTGAGAAGGCTTTCAATATGGGGTTTTTTTTTTTTTTATTTATTCTTCAATAACTCACATTTCTTTTTCTCTGTTTCATATTTTGGTAATTCTTCAATTAGAAAGTTGTCATGAAACCTGTCAGCAAGGATTGCTACGTGAAAAATGTACGCACAGTGCTAAAATGTTAGTGAATATTAGACGGGGTGGTTCTCTAGAGGGGTCATTTTTTTTCTCCCCATTTTTTGATAGGTTGCATGTGACAGGTTTTCTCAGGTATTTTTCATCTTGTGTCATGTATCTTCTATAGAAGATATATAAAAGGTTTGTGCTGGGCACACTATTGTGAAAGACAACCAGGTGGTGCCTGGAACATTGGAAGATGCACTGTTGTGGTCCCCTGCTTCGGTGTTCGGGCCGAATTGCTGCAGAGGACAACATGCTCAGTCCCGGGGCTGGGTCCCAGTATCTCTACCACCAGTCCTTTACACCCTGGGGCATGGGTTATCTCAATGGAAATGGAGGCTTAGTCTCCTGGGCCCAAGGCTTGCAGGGAACGGGGGTCCCATTTTCAGTCTCAACACTCTTTCACAGTTAGCAGGGCTCACAGGGATAGCTCCTTCCTTCAGGGTAATAAGAGACAGGACATTGGAGGTAGTGTTCAAATAGATTTTACTGAAACAAAAAAATACTTCACAGTCCATTCAAAAGATAAAGTTAAGGAATCTTAAAAAAAAAAAAAAAACAACACAAAAGTTCCCAGTGCCTGTTTTTACTTCATTGCTTTCCGAAAGAGTAATCCCTGTGGGATAGGGACTTTTGAAAGACCCACACTCCTGGGTGACTGAAAGTGAGCTTCTGGCAAAAAGGCCAAGGTCTCAATCTCTCTGACAGTCCTTCGACTCTGGACCTTGAATGCAAACTCCCAAAACTTCCCAAACTTGCAACAAAACTGTTTCTCTCAAGAAACCTTCTTTTCTGCAGGCAGGTGTGGAAGCCACCCCACTTATCGGGTGTGAGGGCAAGCAATGCATCCAGACTCTTTCCCTCAGACTACGGGGGGGGGGGGGGGGGGGGGGGGAGGTGTCCCTCCTGACACTGGGATCAAGTCTGAAAACATCATCAAGAAAAATCTCTTTTCCAAAAAGGTTTTAACCTTCTTTCTCTATTCTTCTCCAGGCCAGGTGGACCTAGCCAGGCCACTGCCAGGGACGGATTTAGGATTTTTGTGGCCACTCGGCACTTTTGGTGCTTTCACCCTCCCACCTCCTGTAAGGGCTTGTCTCAGGGAAGTAGAAGGTTGGTTCCAAGTGTGTCATATCGTACAGGCCCCAGCGGGAGACACTACAAGTCTGCCCTCCGCCTCCTCTTTTTTCTCTTACATCTGAGCTTGTGAGTGAGGGAATATGGGTGGGGAAGGGAGGGAATGAAATTGATATCGCGGGGGTCAGGGGGAGTGAATGCATAGAAAAGGGGGGGGGGTGTCACAGGAGACGGAGTGAATGAACCACGTGGAAGGAGAAGTGAGTGAACTGGGGGAACTAGGGGTTTTGTGTGGTGGGGGAGGCAGTGAACTGGGGTGAAAGGCTCGTTGGGGTAGAGGGGGGCAGCTGGGGTGAGGGTTTTGTGGGGTGTGGGGAAGGTGTGAAATGAAGAGTGAGATGTTTGTTGGGGAGAGGAGGGGTTTGTTGCAGGAAGGGACTGACCTGGGATGAGTGAGGGCTGTGGGGTTTGTGATGGGGGAGGAGTGAATGAAGTGAACAGAGATCATGAGGGGGTGGGGGAGATAGGGGAGGGGTGGGGTTTGTGATGGGGGAGGAGTGAATGAAGTGAACAGAGATCATGAGGGGGTGGGGGAGATAGGGGAGGGGTGGGGTTTGTGATAGGGGAGGAGTGAATGAAGTGAACAGAGATCATGAGGGGGTGGGGGAGATAACGAGATATAAACCAAACTTGACTCTATATAGACAAGCTGAATAAATAAAGTATAAAATTCAACATTTTGATTAAGAAATGCAGGAAATTCACAGAGTATGCAAAAAAAAAAAAATGGTTTGTCTTTAGAGGCTAAAAAAAGGAATGGACTAGTGAGAAAAATGCTCCAATTACAGGAAAAAGGTGAATATATTTTGATCTTCAGCCATTTAATTATCCACTTAAAAAGTTCAAACTACGAAAAATGCCGGTGATATATGCTGAAGATATAGTTAAGCTCTGAAAAGAAAGGAACTAGGAAAAATTAAAAACCACACCTTACCATCGGAAGAATTACTGAATAAATATTATTCACTTCTGCTGAGCACACCTATTCCCAACCCTCCTCTAAAGTCTTTAAAACTCATACAGTCCTTTACCCCAACCCAGGAGCAGATTGGCCTATCGAGGCCTGGTGAGCCAGTCAAATTGGGCACATGATGAAAGGTGGCAGAATGACTGCTGCTTCGCTTGCTTGCTGTGTTCCTGCGTTCCAGTGAGCAAAGAGCCTAAAGAAGCCACCAGCAGCCAAAGGAAGAGGAGAGGATACAGCCGCTGCTAAGCTGCAGGAGAAGAGAAGAGACGAATAAGATGAGCAATGTGGCAGTGGGTCATGGCCAAAGGAGAAGAGGAGCAACATGGCAGCGGGCCTGAAGGAGAAGAGGAGAGACGCAGTGGGGACAAAAGAGAAGAGTAATGGGCAGTGGCGAGGACCGGAGGCCAGGCTGGTGGGACTGAAAGTGAAGTGGAGCAATGGGCCGCAGCTACCACTGGAGGCCAGGCCGGCGGGGTTGAAAGAGAAGAGGAGTAATGTGGCAGCAGCTGCCGCCATAGGACAGGCCAGCAGGCCTGACAGAGAAAAGAGTAGCAATGCGGCAGCAGCCGCCGCTGGAGGCCTGGCTAGCAGGACCAAAAGAGAAGAGGAGGAGGCGGGGACAAAAGAGAAAAGGAGCAATGTGCAGTGGCTGCTGCCAGAGGCTAGGCCAGCAGGACCAAAGGAAATGGAGAGACTCATCAGCAAACCAGAGCCCAGACCAATGGTATTGAACAATGAGTATAGGCACAATTGTATGAGAGAACACATTTCCAACAGAGGCCAAACCAGGCCACAAGAAACTGGCAATTACCCAAACACTAAGAAGATCCCATGCTACTGATGCAATTAATAGCAGTGGCTATTCCCTAAGTATAATTGATTAATAGCCATTAATGGACTTCTCCTCCAAGAACTTATCCAAACCTTTTTTTAAGCCCAGCTACACTAACTACACTAACCACATCCTCTGGCAACAAATTCCAGAGCTTAATTGTGCATTAAGTGAAAAAGAATTTTCTCCGATTAGTCTTAAATGTGCTTCTTGCTAACTTCATGGAATGCCCCCTAGTCCTTCTATTATTTGAAAGTGTAAATAACCGATTCACATCTACTTGTTCAAGACCTCTCATGATCTTAAAGACCTCTATCATATCCCCCATCAGCCGTTTCTTCTCCAAGCTGAACAGCCCTAACCTCTTCAGTCTTTCCTCATAGGGGAGCTGCTCCATCCCCTTTATCATTTTGGTTGCCCTGCTCTGTACCTTCTCCATCGCAACTATATCTTTTCTGAGATGTGGCGAGCAGAATTGTGCACAGTATTCAAGGTGCGGTCTCACCATGGAGCAATATAGAGGCATTTTGACATTTTCCGTTTTATTAACCATTCCCTTCCTAATAATTCCTAACATTCTGTTTGCTATTTGACTGCTGCAGCACACTGAGCCGATGATTTTAAAGTATTATCCACTATGATGCCTAGATCTTTTTCCTGGGTGGTAGCTCCTAATATGGAACCTAACATCGTGTAAGTACAGCAAGGTTTATTTTTCCCTATATGCAACACCTTGCACTTGTCCACATTAAATTTCATCTGCCATTTGGATGCCCAATCTTCCAGCCTTGCAAGGTCCTCCTGTAATGTATCACAATCCGCTTGTGATTTAACTACTCTGAATAATTTTGTATCATCCGCAAATTTGATAACCTCACTCGTTGTATTCCTTTCCAGATAATTTATATATATATATATATTGAAAAGCACCGGTCCAAGTACAGATCCCTGAGGCACTCACTTTTTACCCTTTTCCACTGAGAAAATTGACCATTTAATCCTACTCTCTGTTTCCTGTCTTTTAACCAGTTTGTAATCCACGAAAGGACATCGCCTCCTATCCCATGACCTTTTAGTTTTCTTAGAAGCCTCTCATGAGGGACTTTGTCAAACACCTTCTGAAAATCCAAATACACCACATCTACCGGTTCACCTTTACCACATGTTTATTAACCCCTTCAAAAAAATGAAGCAGATTAGTTAGGCAAGAATTCCCCTTGGGTAAATCCATGTTGACTGTGTTCCATTTAACCATGTCTTTCTATATGCTCTACGATTTTGATCTTGATAATAGTTTCCACTATTTTCCCAGCACTGAAGTCAGGCTCACTGGTCTATAGTTACCCAAATTGCCCCTGGAGCCCTTTTTAAATATTGGGGTTACATTGGCCACCCTCCAGTCTTCAGGAACAATGGATGATTTTAATGATAGGTTACAAATTTTAACTAATAGATCAGAAATTTCATTTTTTAGTTCCTTCAGTACCCTAGGATGCATACCATCTAGTCCAGGTGATTTCCTACTCTTTAATTTGTCAATCTGGCCTACTATATCTTCCAGGTTCACAGTGATTTGGTTCAAATCATATGACTCATCACCCCTGAAAACCATCTACAGAACTGGTATCTCCCCAACATCCTCATTAGTAAACACGGAAGCAAAGAATTAATTTAGTCTTTCTGCAATGGTCTTATCTTCCCTAAGAGCCCCTTTGACCCCTCAGTCATCTAATGGTCCAACCGACTCCCTCACAGGTTTCTTGCTTTTGATATATTTAAAAAAGTTTTTATTATGAGTTTTTGCCTCTATGGCCAACTTCATTTCAAATTCTATCTTCGCGTGTCTTATCAATGTTTTACATTTAACTTGATAATGCATTTTCTTCAGATGGATCCTTCTTCCAATTTTTGAAGGATTTTTTTTTGGCTAAAATAGCCTTTTTCACCTCACTTTTTAACCATGGTGGTAATCGTTTTGCTTTCCTTCCACCTTTCTTAATGCGTGGAATACATATGGACTGTGCCTCTAGGATTATATTTTTAAACAATGTCCATGCCTGTTGAACACTTTGAACCTTTGCAGCTGTACCTTTCAGTTTTTTTCTATTTTCCTCATTTTATCAAAGTTTCCCTTTTGAAAGTTTACTGTTAGAGCTGTAGATTTACTTCCAGTTATTAGTTTAAATTTGATCATGTTATGTTATGTTATGATCACTGTTACCAAGTAATCAGAATTTGAAAGCTTGTTTGTGTGTGTGCCTGTGAGAGAGATAAAGAGAGATTGGAAGCCTGTGTGTGTGTGTGTGTGTGTGTGTGTATGTTTGCAAAGAGAGATTGGGAGCCTGCTTTTGTGTGTGTGTGTGTGTATGTATGTCTGTCAAAGAGAGACTGGGAGCCTGCTTGGGTATGTATGTGTGCCGGTGAAAGACAGAATGAGAGATTGGGAGCCTGCTTGTGTATGTGTATATGTGCCTGTGATAGGCAGAATGAGAGACTGGGAGCCAGTTTATATGTGTATTTGCCTGTGAAAGGCAGAATGAGAGATTGGGAGCCTGCTTGTGTATGTGTGTGTATGCCTGTAAAAGAGAGATTGGGAGCCTGCTTGTGTGTGTGTGTGTTTGTGTGTGTATATGACTGTCAAAGACATACTGGGAACCTGCTTGTGTGTGTGTGTGTGTGTTTGTGTATGTATGTCTGTCAAAGAGATATTAGGAGCCTGCTAATGTGTGTGTTTGTGTGTGTGTGTGTGTGTGTGTGTGTGTGTATCTGTGTATGTCTGTCAAAGAGAGACTAGGAGCCTGTTTGTATGTGTGTGTGTGTGTGTGTGTGTATGTCTGTCAAAGAGAGACCGGTAGCCTTCATGTGTGTGTCTGTGTGTGTTTGTCTGTCAAAGAGAGATTGGGAGCCTGCTTGTGTATGTATCTATGTATGTCTGTCAAAGAGCCTGTTTGTATGTGTATGTGTGAGTGTGTGCGTGTATGTCTGTCAAAGAGAGACTGGGAGCCTGCTCATATGTGTGTACGTGTATGTCTGTCAAAGAAAGACTGGGAGCCTTCTTGTGTGTGTGTGTGTGTGTGTGTGTGTATGTGTGTGTGTGTGTGTATGTCTGTCAAATAGAGATTAGGAGCCTTCTTGTGTGTGGTGTGTGTGTGTATGTCAAAGAGAGATTGGGAGTCTGCTTGTGTGTGTGTATGTCAAAGAGAGACTGGGAGCCTGCTTGTGTGTGTATGTGCCTGAGAAAGAATGAGAGATTGGGAGCCTACTTGTGTGTGTGTGTGTATTTGCCTGTGGAAGACAGAATGAGTGATTGGGAGCCTGCTTGTATGTGTGTGTGTGTGTGTGCGAGCCTGTGAAAGAGAGATTGGGAGCCTGCTTGCATGTATGTATATTAGAGAGTGTGTGCATGCATGTGTGTGTTTGTGTGAAAGAGGGAGGAAGGAGAAAGTTTGTGTACCTCCCTCTCTCCTGCTAATAATCTAAGACAGTCTTAGGATGACTGGAAACCAAATGTTCCCAGGTATGGAGAACAGTGGATTTGTTTTTTATCCTTAGTTTTAATTATTGGGTGTTCTTTTGTCTCCCAAACACCAGTAATACTATTTGAAAACAGTAAATAAAAAAAATATTTTTGAAGTTTAATATTCAGCCCATGAATGGCTCGGCGAGTTAGCGGATAAACTTATCCTACACTGATTGCTTACATAGAAGGGGATTGCAACTCCGTTTCCTCATCCCTGGTTTAGGATGTGCTCTACTTAGTTTTTTAGGAAAAAGGTAAAATTTATGTTGGAGAATTTTTGTCTCAATTCTGTTAGGCTCTAGGTCATGTGATGTACTTCTCAGTTATTAGCTCAATGTACTTTTGGGAGGTGTTGAAGCAACTGCTGCACAGAAAGCACATGAGTGAGTCACAGATACCCTGTGGGCCGATTCAGAAAAAATCCCCCATGCTGATATTTGCCTACTGTGCAAGTTTTAAAGATTTTAGGAAAGGATGGGGGTGCCTGGCCCAAGAGGGCCATATACAAAATTTGGGGAGGAGGAGGGGAAGAATTAAGCCACTGGTCCCTTTATATTTTTTTTCCTTCTCTGACAATGCTGCTTACTTGGATATCTTTTAAAGATGTCCTGGTAAGCAGGGAGCTAGCCAGACACACACGGCCGGTTATCTTTAGGCCGGCACGGGCCATCCAGTGCTCCTACCATGTGGCAGGGGCCGGCCAATGGCACGGATACCCTGTCACATGGTAAGGGCAAAGGGCCATCGGCGCCATTTTGATTAGTGGCAGCCGATGGCCCGGAAGTGGGAGATCGCTCCCGGGACCCCCACTGGACCACCAGGTACCTGTAAAATGTTTTTGGGGGGGTCGGAGGGTGGGGGAAGCAAAGGGATTAGTTTTAAAGGGTCGGGTTGGGTTTAGGGGTTATTTGGGGGCTCCCCCAAAACTATAAGAGAACCCCCACGATCAATATCGTGGGGGTTTCCTATCATTTTGGGGGAGCCCCCAATTTCTGACGATTTTGAAAATATCCACGATATTTTCAATCGTCCGAAGCCCGATTCACATCCCTACTCTTTAGCCTTTCTTCATAGAAGAATTGTTCCAAACCCTTTATCATTTTGGCTGCCCTTTTCTGTAGCTTTTCTACAATTCTGCTATATCTTTTTTAAGATGTGGTGACCAGAACTGCACACAATACGCAAGATGAAGTTGCACCATGGAGCAATCCAGAGACATTATGATATTCTACATTTTATTCTCCATTCCTTTCCTAATAATTCCTAGCATTCTATTTGCTTTCTTGGCTGCTGCTGCATATTGAGCAGAAGATTTCAATGTATTTTCAACAATGACACTTAGATCCTTTTCCTGAGTGGTGACTCCTAATGTGGGTCCTTGCATTGTGTAGCTATAATTTGGGTTACTCTTCCCTAAGTGCATTACTTTGCTCTTGTCCACATTAAATTTAATTTTCCATTTGCATGCCCAGTCTCCCAGTTTTGCAATGTCATCTTACAATTTCTTACAATCCTCTTGAGATTTAACCACTTTGAATAATTTTTTACCATCAGCAAATGTAATCACTTCACATGTTCCCATTTCCATGTCATTTATAACTATATTAAAAAACAGTGGTCCAAGAACAGATCCCTGGGGCACTCAACTATTCACCTTTTTCCATTGGAAAAAATTACCATTTAGCCTACTCTCTATCTTCTATCTTTTAACCAGTTGGCAATCCAGAATATGACAATGCCCCCATCCCATTAATTTTTTATTTCATATGAAGTCTCTCATGAGGGTCTTTGTAAAATGTTTTCTGGAAATCCAGATACACTATTTTGACTAGCTCACCTTTATCCACATGTTTATTTATGCCCTCAAAAAAATGTAGCAAATTTATCATAGGTTATCTGATAAAAAGATTAATCATCTTGAGTCTTAAGTCAAACCTATTCTAATCCATGAAGTTCCCGAGAGTCTGAATTTTAAGCTGACATAGATTCAACCTTAGATTGAATGGCATAGATTATGCCATTATGAAGTAATATTTTACTGCTGCTACAATTGTCTTAAAGTATGGATCAAAAAGTATTTATTGTGGAGTTTTCATGTTAGTTGGACTTTGTAAATATTACCCCTTGTAAAAAGCAGATCTGTTTTGGAACCATAGCTAATGAAATTGTTTGCTCTTGTTGGAGTAATGGGGTGATCCTGAGCTGAAGTACATGGAGGCTGCTAGTGATGGGACATTCACACACCCGGCGGAGGACCACCTGGGACTTACCTCCAGAGTCATTCTTAGGCCAGAGTGGTTGGTGAAGCCTCTCTGGTCTCATTGTGCTGCTGCTAAAGGTGCTGGCGACATGGTTCAATGGTCGGTGTGTGGCACCAGCAGCAGCAACCCTCCCTAATGATGTTGGCACCCAGTGCCCTGTGATTAGGTATTGCAGAGTACGTTGATCTACTTAGATAGCACCACTGACATGAGTGCTTGGGGATTGGCTGAGAGCAGGGAGAGGGAGGGACAGCAGGTAATTTATAAGTCGCTGGCCCAGCATCTCTCCCTCTTCCTAGGTTGCCCCAGGATCAGAATCAGGCAAGAAGGTTAAGGTTTCCGCCTTGGACCAAGGTGTGGAAGATTCAAGGGTATGACAGATGAAGGGCCTAGGAATTGGCTAAGGAAAACACCCAGAGGCTCCAGTTCCACTGAGGTCAGTTGTAAGAGGTACTTTCCCTGTATACTAACAAGGAGAGTTTATTTGGTCAGCCTTTCTCAGTATATGTTTCATTCCCTGATTCACTACAACATCTGATTGAATATATCAAGGCAATACCTTTATCACTGGTTACAAAAGAATAACAAAAATGAACAGTCTATAATTGTAGGGAAGAGCCAGGAGAAATAAGAATATAGGAAAAGGTGAAGGCAGAGAACTTTATCCTTAATATAAAAAAAAAAGGAAAGATAACATAGCTGCAAATAGGACATGCTCATATTAATAATGCAGTTCATTATTAGGGGTGTCCACTAAACTTTTTTAGTGCACATCCCTAATTAGTTATTCTTTTTTTGTTGCACTTTTAAATTTCATCTTGCTTCATTTTGTTACTTGCACACGTAAAATATGTTTTATTTTATAATGAGTTATTATTATTATATTATATATTATTATTATAGTCTATGTAATATTTAGTTTGTATTATTTATTTATTTTTATATGATATGTTATATGTTACTCATATGTTAAGAAATGCTGTTTAATGTAACGCCTTTATTGCGACAGTTTTGTTCTATGTAAACCGACCTGATTCGATACTTGTATTGAGAATGTCGGTATATAAAAATCTGAAATAAATAAATAAATAAATGTTTTTTATGTACATATGCATTTCCAATTGCATCTAAAATAGTTTTTATGTCTGAAAATACGCTTTTACATGCATAAAGAATATAAACATCTAAAGATGGACATTGCAGCTGACAGTTTCTAAAAGATTCAGGAAACTGTTGGAAATACTATCTCTAGCTGGAAAAGCAAAATCAGCAGCTGCTTCAAGAAGAGGAATGGAAAAATTCATAATGATGCCTCCGTGAGGACATATAAACACACAAGGATGCTCTCCTGTTCCCAGCATCATTAGCAACAAAATAACAGGGCCAGCAGTTAAGTGTGTTCAGAAGCTGGCAAAGGTCAGTGGCAGATAGTGGTCAAGGCATAGTCCGATGTCAGGCCGAGATCAATCCAGGTATTTGTCTGAAGGGAAGAAGGGACGATAAGCAGGGAGGTCAGGCAAGGAGAAGCACAGAAGGCAAGGAACACTGAAGACAGGGCTGAATGGAAAACAATGCAAGACACTGAAGACTAGGCTGGGCTGAAGACAGACACTGATGACAAAGTTGGGCTGAAGATAGAAGCTGCAACAACATGCTCTACCCCAGGGTAGTAGGATCTGTTGCCGAGGCACTGGAATGGTATCCACAAAAGCCTTATATAGGTCTGAGCAGATGATGTCATCCCAGAGCACCTCCAGCCTTTTCCCTCTGTGGGCCCTTTAATTAAATTGGTGTCTGGCGTGCACGCATCCTAGGAGGAGAGGGGCCAGATTCAGATGGCAGCATGTTGCCACATGGCCTCTCAACAGCATTTGCCACATTGCAGCATGGCGGGCTATCACGCAGGTGCCGGTAGCGAGTGCATCATGGTAGGCCTTGCTGGGGAGGTGAATGCGGCAGTCTGCAGGATTAGCCTGCGGATTGCCGAATCTAACACATTCAGATCATGGATTTCTTCCGCCATCCCTTCTCTACATCCTGGGGGGTGATTGAGGGTGGACCCTGAGGAACAATGCCAAGGGCATCACTTAGGCTCTCTACCTGCTCTTTATCACCATTCTCACTTTGCTTTATCTCCCCCATTAATAAACTGGTTGCTAAGACACTACTGTATACACCTCCCAAATTCTCTTCTACTAGTATCCCTTCAATATGTCCTGATTCAAGCAACCCAAGAAAAGATTCTTCATCTGAATTAATTGATGAAAATATTTTCTTCATGGCTTGAGTAACAGTGAATAGAGAAGAGCACTGTAGGTTGTGGACATTGCTCTTCTCCTATCATCTGCTGCCTTGCTACTTTCTGCCTCCTTGCATAAGTCACCCATCTTTTCCCTGTTTTCAAAAACAGAAGAGAAAGAAACATCTGCAATCTGTAGTGGCACATACTCTCCACATTTCAAATTCCTATGGGCACAGCTGCCTTCTGCCTTTCTAAACTTGAAGAAATCCTGTTGGGTGCAGGACTACTTCTTTTGTAATTACTGCCAAACGTGCAAGCATTTCCTTTCCCTTCTCTGCCTTTCCCAATCCCTGACTGGGAATTTGTCAGGGGGTTTATTTAAATTATTTTTTATTTATTAGTGGTGCTGTAACTGACTGTATACCCTCTGACTGTACCATGCTAATATGTGTGCGTGGTATGAAGAACTATCACACACACACACACACACACACACACACACACACACACACACAATGCAGTGTTAAGCTGTGCAGTAGTACTGAGATTGCTAATACTGACTACACAGAAAACACTGGCAGGTTGTATATGTCAGTCTCTGTGCAGCACTGTCCACTGCTCACCTTGATGGACTTGTGCCCAATAACAAGATAAACAGAGAAAGAGAGAGAGACAAAATGAGTTCCATTGCTGTATCTCTCCACTCTCTCCCACCTAGACCCACTCCCCCTAAAAGGAGAGAAAAAAACAACAGCAAAGTACTACTGCCTATCTTTCTCTGTTGACTGGCACAGTGGGTGAAACCAGTGCTGCATAGGATAAAATTACTGTTGGCAGTCAAAAAGCTTTTTTTGAAAAGTTGAACTCTATAATAGCGCCACTCCACTGCATCTTTCCAAGACAAAGTCTACAGAATAAATGCACAGTAATTCCCACGCATGCTCTGTCTTCATGATCAGTGTCACTGGAGCCAGAGAGCAGCAGTAGACTGGTTAGAAAAATGCTTCACTGCGATATGTTTCCTCTGTCCTGCCCAGGTTATTACAAGGCAGTGAGATCACAAATAACAGGAAAGAGCTGGTTGCTATAGTTACATCTGTTTCCCTTCCCCATTAATTTCCATGACCCATAAACTTCAATGGGCCATAGGAATAAATGGGAAATTAAATTAATGAGAAAAATAGGATTCATTTCATTTGTGGGACCCCCTCCATTTGTTTTGGGGACCCATGAAAGGAACACATTGGGTCCCATTTTTTTCAGGATATCCATTTGTTTTAAACAAATGCACATCACTAGGTTGCAGAGCTGAAGCAAGGTGGGGGGGGGGGGGGAATTCAAGATGGTGGATTAGACAAACTCTACAGCATCTGGAACTCTGATAGCTCATGGCTTTTATTCTCCTGGGGATTGTTTCCTTTTATTTCCTACTGTAACCCCAGTTATTCACTCTCACAGTCCTTGCTGCCCTGGGATGGGTTGTTTCTAGTGGGGAGGAAGATGTCCTTTAGGGCTCAGGCAGGTAATTGGAATCCTGTGTGTGTTACTGTGACTTCATTCTAATGGTGTTGCAAGGAACAAGCAGGACACAGTTTGGGTGTTCAAATTAAATTCTACGATGATTTCTTCAGAATAAATAAAGTCCAATTACTTTGAAATTGTTTCAAATTACATCTGTGCTCAAAGCTGGTTTCTTTTCATGCTGAACTCCTTATCTTTTTCTCCGTGCTTACCTCTCCTGACTTGAATGGGTAAAGTCTCTCAGATGAGCATGGAAAAGCTAGAGGTGCTGGGGAATCCTGAAATCCCAAAATGTGTATCCGAGGTCTACAAGAATCTAGTTCTTCGAAATGCCAGCCTGTGTCATGTGTCCCAAAGGATAGAAATCCTCAGCGATGGGTCTCCAAAGATATTTTCTCTTGGGCACTTCTCGTTCTGGACTCCTCCTGATGGACCTCCCTTGGGGAAAGGTCTGATACTGGGAAAAAAACTGAGTGAATAAAGACTTGCTTCAGTGTGAGGAAGGGTGGTAGAAACTTCCTCACCAACCAAAAGGAGAAAAACACTTTTAAAATACAAAGTCTTCCTCTGAGGACATGACTCTTTATTGCTCCTTCCTTGAAAGTGAAAGGAATGCAGCAGGGTGTCTTGTCGCTGACCACAGGATCCAGGGATGTCCTTATTCCAGTGCCAGGTTCTCACCTCAGTCAAAGAATCCAAAATTCTTAATCTTCTAACAAAAGTCTCTTTACAAAACTTGGAGACAGATCCTCACAGACCAGGGATGCTTTATAAAGAATCCTACACCCAAAACAAGTTAGGCCAGAAGGTCCTCGATACAAGCAGAAAAGAAAAAAAAAAAAGAACGCTTCAATCTCCAAAAGCCAAAACCAAAAGACTTCACTCTATACTGACCTAGTCCCCCCCCCCCCTTGTGCACCAGGGGTTAAATACCTCAGTAAATCCTCTGGGGGAGGTGTTGGGAATGTTTTGTTCCTCTAAAGCTGATTACCCAAGGGCTGGGAGCTAAGGCCAACTAGCTATGGGTCTCTATATTACCTATTATGGTGAGGAAGAGGAAAGAACGACCTTGGGAAGTTCTCTTTGCAGTTCTTGGTCTCGTCCTCTATTGTCACAAACGATTCCTTCATGTTTTGGATACCCCATCTCAAAAAAAGACATAGTGGAACTAGAAAAGTTGCAATTAAGGACAATAAAAATGATAAAGAGAATGGATCGGCTCTCCTATGATAAAAGGCTGTGCAGGCTAGGGCTCTTCAGCTTAGACAAGAGTTGGCTGAGAGGGAACATTATAGAAGTTTTAAAATCATGAGTGGGTTGAAACAGATAAAGGATGGTTATTCACCCTTTCAAAAACTTAATGAATTAACAATCAGAAGATTTAAAACAAATCATAGAAAGTAGATTTTCTCTCAGTAAACAATCAAACCGTGGACTCTTTTGCCAGAGGATGTGATCAAGGCAACTAGCATAGCAGGGTTTAAAAAATGTAGACAAGTTCCTAAAGGAAAAGTCCATAACACATTATTAGCCAGGTAGACAAAAGAAAACCATTGCTATCCCTGGGAGTGAGTAACAGGAAATAGATCTCCTTTAGGGAAGTGCCTGGTACTTGGGGCCAGGCTTGGCCATTGTCAGAGATAGGACTCAATAGACTTTGATCTGACCTAGCAAAACATTTCTTATGATTCCAGTTGTCCTGGAGGAGTCATGGTTGATTTCAGTTGAAATTTGTTGAGTTCCAGGAGTTGTGCACAGCCTGCATTTTCCGCAACTCAAGTGGAATCTCCTGGCACCCTGGATGCAGTGGAGAACGCTTCTGAGGCGGTATGTGAAGGACTGGCTTTGGGGAGAGACACCGTGCCCACGTGTGGCTGAGGTTGCCTCTAAATTTTGGGCCCTGCACTCATTACGAAGGGTGTCATAGGGAGCTTTGTAGGGGCATCTGCAGCAGTTCCCACTGGCATGCTGGAGAAGAGTAGACTAAGTGTAGATGGTTTAAGGATGATGCCCTCCTAATAAGTTTTTAAGAGCAACTGGTCAGTTCTCAACATGCCCACCATGCTGGCTCTTGATGCTATCTGGAAGGTTATTGTATAGATGGAAGATTTCAGGATAAGGAATTTTCACTACAGATGAAGGAGTAAGTGTCTGCTGAAGAGCAAAATTTGCAGATGTACTCTGAATGTCTTCTGACTCAGGATACAGATGCTTCATTGATTATAGGCAATGAGACCTTGCATGTTACAACTGAGAATTTAGAAATTACAGTAAAGGAGGCAGACCTTTGCCAACTTATCTGTCTCAGAGATATACAGTACAAAAGATGCCATACAGAGATTCTTAAAGTGTATGTAGAGGCAGTAACCACAATTGTAAAAGTTTATTAACTGCCCCCTTGCTAAGAAGAAAAGTGGTGGGGGTACTGATCAGAAGGAGAAGCAGCTATCTTTGGCAGTTTGAATATTTCTGCCTTGTTTGTGAAGTAAGACTGTGAGCAGGTGATAAGTTCAGTATTAATGGTTATTAGTTTTGCTTGGAGCCAGAACCTGACTGGATCCTGAAACTGTTTTTCTATTATAGAGATTTTTTTTTTTCAGATTTAAAAGTGCAAGTTTTTCCTGATGTTGCTAAAAATACTCAAAGGAGGCTCAGGCTTTTCTTGAGCTTGAAAGAACAGAAGCTTCATTTTTTTCTTAAGTTTCCTTGTAAATGTCAGATTAATTATCAAAGTGCTCACTATATGTTTTTTGATCCTGTACAATTAACAAAGTTGCTTAGTGATAAGTCTGTACCAGCTTAACCCTTTTTACATCTATTTCTTTCAGATTATTCATGCATGATTTGTGCTCATGTCATTGTATGATATTCAGCTTGCCCAGTTTCCTTTTTCTTTATGGATACTTTTTCTTTTTAACCCGGCACGAACAAATCTATGCCTGATTTTATAACATGCACGTGCTGCCAAGCGCATGTTATAAAATCCAGGGTTGGCGCACGCAGGGGGGTGCACAATTGTGCAACCTGTGCACACCGAGCCAAGCAGCCTGCTTCCGCCCCCTCCGAGGCCGCCCGAAATCGGAGCGGCCTCAGAGGGAACTTTTATAACGGCCCCCCTACCTTCCCCTCCCTAACCCACCCCCCAGCCCTGATTAAATTCCCCCCCTACCTTTGTGCAGAAAGTTACGCCTGCCCAAGGCAGGCATAACTTGCGCACGCTGTCTGGCTGCCTGCGCACCATTCCCTGGCCCGGGGGCTGGTTCAGAGGCCTCGGCCTGGCCCCTGGAATGCCCCCGAATGCCGCGCCGCCCTGACATGCCCCCCCGACATGCCCCCGACACGCCCCCCAAGCAAAGCCCCGGGACTTACGCGTGTCCCGGGGCTTTGCGCGCACCGGTGGCCTATGCAACATAGGTGCGCCGGCACGCAAGTCCCCTGCGTGTGTAAATCCGGCTAGATTTACGCGTGCTGGGCTTTTAAAATCTGCCTCATATTGTTTATCATTTACATTTCTCCATTTTGTAAGATCCTGACAAACTTTGAGGAAGGGTATCATCTTTATGTGGACAATATTCAATTATTTGTTTCTGTATTTATTTTCTCTAAAGCTTTTGAGAAAGTGCCTAATTTTCTTACCTTTATTCATAGCTGACTTACTGATAATAAGCTGGCTCTGCACATCAATAAAACACAGCTCATTATACTGAATAGATTTAACCCCTATTGGTGCCCCAATTACATTTAGATTTCATGGTCATCAGATCCGTGTTTTGCAACAGTTAAATAATTTAGATATAATATTTGACACCTCTTTATCATTTAGCCTACAAGTTAAAAATGTGCAGCAAGCCATTTTTAAAATGTACCTTCTTCACTATTTAAAATATTTTTTTATTGGCTGAAGATTTTCAGTCTATATTACAAGCTATGTTACTCGATCCTTTAGACTATTTTCCCATTATATGAGTTCTTCAGAATGCAGCTGCTCAAATTTTAACTGGAGCTAAGTTGAGTGACCATGTTACTCAAATGTTAGCATCAATACACTGGCTCCTTATGTGTATTAAATTTAAAATATTACTGCTTATTCATAAGGCTATGAGCTCAGAAGACCTTGAATGTTTCAGTTCCTTATTGAAAATATATCGACCTCCTCGATTGTTGTGTTCTTCTTGGAAAAAAAAAACCTTCTTGATGGTTACCCATCAAAACTGCTCATTTAGTTGAATCCTGGGACTATACCTTTTCTGACAGCGGTCCCCTTTTGTGGAATTCACAGCCTGAAACTTTATATTTAACCTCACTTAAGAAGCATTTTAAATCTTTATTATACATCCAGGCAGCAAAGTTGACTTTCTCCATGTGTTGATGTAACAGGTTATTAGAATTTCTGTTAGTTTGTGGTATAGCTGGTTATACAGACTGCCTAACATCAAGGATTTTATTTTGTTATTCTTATCTTTTATTGTTGCTTTACTTTTATATATTTTATATATTTTTTTAGTTTATTTTATCATTCTATTTATTATTTTAGTTAGTATTTTTGAGGATTATTAGTTTCATTTAGTATATATTTGTTTTTGGTTTTATCTCTGTTTTCCATTGTGATTATAATCTGCATAGAACCAATGAAAGTATGGGCTAATTGGGACAGTCAGCAGATACTTTTAACTCATGGAGTTTGCATTACTTTTCAAAGAAAGTACACTTGTACTGTCACTTTGAAACTTGTCATTGGTATTAAGTAACAGTGTATATTTGCATCTGCTTCTTATTCAGGTAGATTTGTCATAGAAAATAATGGACATAGATTTGTAAAAAACAATCTCTATGTGCTAGTTTCTGATCCCACTCAATAAACGCCCCCCCTAGAATACTTCCCCTACATGCAGCAAAACGTACACATGGGACAATATGTGTACTTTTAATCATAATGCGGTAAATTTCATACAGACAGTTTATGCACCTAAATCACTATTTTTATCTGTAAATAGCATATCTGGAGCCTAAGTTTCAAAGTTATATTCAAATTGTGCATGCAAACTAGCTTGAAAGATTTTTTGCACCTTTCTCCCTACTTTGACCTGAAGTATAAATTTGGCCCTGTGACAAAGCAAAGTCATGTAGATGAAAAAGTTGACAGGCTAAGAATGTTAAAACCATTACATTTCAATGAAGATCTTCATTATATGTATCATGAATATAGGGGGAAGGCGAGGACCTGCCAATACCAACCCTTCTCAAAATAAAAGTGAAATCCATATCAAACTTCTATTTGCCTTTCTTTAGTTCCTTTTGAAAGTCTCCAAATACATTTGAAGGTATTTCAATTAATTACCTAGAACATTTCTGACTTCCAGTGGAATTCATGCCTTGGATTTGCATATGGAATGAGTGAAGTCCTTATCTAGTCAGGGATCCATGGCTTCAACAGATGACTGTTATAAAAGTACAGTAGTGAAAATAAAACTTGATACAAGGGGGTAGTAGGATAGACCACAGCACACAGCAGGCTCTTTTCTAGTGCAGAAAATTGTGTGCAGGGACTGAAATGAAACCTCTGAGAGCCCAGGGAAAGGAGATTGGGATAAAAACAGAAAGCAGAGATACATTTTGCCAAAATACATTTTCTACTGTCCTTGATCTTTTAAAGGCTTAGCTTTTATTTACTGGGGCCCTTTCAGCTCAATGGAAGAAGAGAATTGTAAGCAGCCTCAACAATGAAGGTCAGCTTTCAGGGAGACGCAAAGATGTAATCTCTGAAAGGGAAATGGGAGCTTTATGGAAGGAAAAAGTATGACACTTATAAAGAACATGGCACGAAGTGCAAAATAAAATGATGAAAGAGGGAACAAACAAAATGTAAATAGACCAAAAAAATAAAGAAACAACAGAAAGGTTAAACTTTGAAGGGAAAAAAATGTAAACGTAGATAAAATGAGCACAAAAATATTTCTTTATTGAAATTGTGTTGTGCTAATAATTACATTCTGATAATAATTATATCAAGTTTTCTTAACACAAAGGTTCCTGAAGTCCTCATAACTATTATTATGTAAGAGATTAAACAATTTAGAGATGTCAGTTTGCCCAACTAAAGGGTAATGTATTTATATAATTTGGTTCATAATTAACCAAACAAAATTTTTTTTTTTTTTTTTTGCAGAATGATACCTTGGGGAATGTTGTGTAAATCGTAGGAATAATTTACTTCAGCATTGAGCGACTCACATGAAAGAGAAAGATGAAAAGAATAAGTTAGACCCAGTCCTTGCCTGCTGACTATATAAAAGAGTGCAAGGATCTGCATGAAGAGCAGAAAGCAGCAGGGCTCTCAGATTTGGACTTTGAGGGCTGCACTTAGGCTTGGTTTCAGTGTGTCCACAATGAGTATTCATCAGATGTAATTTCATCTACTTGATCTAAGGTGCAGGTACATCATGGGAGTCCAGGCTGGTCTGAAAAACACCACAGAAAAGAATACCCTCATTTGTGGGCTGTTTAACAAACGCAAAGCAAAATATTATTCTAGAGGAAAGACCCATAACTTTGGTAATACACACTGAATCCATGAACAAAAATTGTGGCTCTTCCCTGCATACACAGAAAGATAGGAAGGAAGACGTGCAAGGCAGAAATCCTGATTGCAGTAGTGGGTCTGAAGGAGAATTGGCAGGCAGCGGCTCGATTTTATTTACTGCACTGCTGTCCAGCTCCCCTATTCAGTCAGCCAAGGAGCATGAGCCTGAGCAATTGACACATGCTTTTCACTCTCTCCAGAAAATGTTTGGTAAACAAATGAGAAGCATGTGACAATGAAACCAAATTAAAAGCGGCCATTAAGAGGGCAATAATGAAAATGCTAGCATTTTACCCACGGACATGGGGGCTTTCATTATTTCACAGCCTCTCTCCGGGGATTTTTCTGGACTTGATTCCTGAAAAATTGAGCTGATGCACTGTTTTGGTAAGCCATGCTACCCAGGGGCTGCAAGTTATAAGTTTGAACAGATGTTCTAATTTCTGATTGACTTTGGGGCCAATGCAAAACAATGCGCTCAGCTGAATGCACTGTTTCACCCGTGGTTGGACGTATGTTTTGGATATATATCTACAGTTGCTCTACAGCCACTTATGCTATAAAGGGATTAGCGTGTCCTCAACGTGCGTCCAACACAACATGAAACTAATAGCACTCATCACATGCAAATGCATGTTGATGAGGCTATTAGTTATTCACCCCACATGCAAAAAAAAAAAAAAAAAAAGGGTGCCGGGCCCACACTTTTACGCTCAGAAAAGCTGAAAATTCATCAAAATATTGCTTTTCTGTACATCCTTTGACTTAATATTGTGGAGATATTAAGTTGGAGGAACCAAAAGTTTAAAACGTTTACAGTGAGCATCCATTTCCCTAACCCGTGGCTGTGCACGGGTTAGGAAAATGGACGCTCTTAAAATTGAGCGTCTGCTTTCCTAACCCACGGACAGCCGACCTCTCCTGGGTGCCCGCTGCCAAGGAGGCACTAGGGGCATGCAATCGACCCTAGCGCCTCATTGGCAGCACGACCCCTCATTTAAATATTGCATTGCGTACCCAGGAGAGGTGCCTGGGCATGCATTAGAAAAGCAGATGCACAACACTGAGTGCCCGCTTTCGATTCACTTTTATTGCATCAGCCCATCTGTGCTTCTTGAGTTTTATATTCCCAATAAATACTGTCTAGTTGCTTATATTGTCTCCTATGTTCTCAGGTCTCAACATTCCAATGGATACTCACACATAGTGGTAACAGTGGCAGGGGTGGCTCAAGGCAATTTGCTGCCTGTGGTGAGGGATGAGATGGTGTCCCCTCAGCCTCCCCTCTGCGCCCCCCTCTGCCCCCCATATACATGTTCTCTCACCCCCCCAGGCTTTCAGTCTCTCTCACAGACACACACACACACACACACACTCCTCTACACACACTCATTCTCAACGGGGCCTTCATCTTCCCTGCAAGTGGGACACGCAGAACATAGCAAAGATGGAGGGCACCCCAGCAGCACAGGGGGGGGGGAATTCTGCACACATTGTGTGCCTCACAGTAGCGCAGAATTCCCCTAAGACTATCCACTGGAGGCCCACGGGTTCTTTGTTGTTTTGGCGTCAGGGTGAGGAGGCCACTAGAGGAGTTGGGGCGGGGGGAGGGGGGGCAGTTTTTGCTGCTTCCAAAGTTCACCTTGCCTCATTACAGAACCGCCCCTGAATAGTGGGATTTGAATCTGGATCCTGCACCAAGCATTCGAGAGGCACAAGCAGAGTATTGAGATGCAGGCAGTGGAAATGGATGAAAGTAAAGCTACAGAGCTTGGGAGTTCCAAATGCCCATGACCTTGGGTATTTGGTAAGCATATCCAGAGACACCCAGAGAAAGAAAAAAAATCCTGGAAATATTTTTCTGTTAAGAGTAGCAAATATACAGATGTTCTCCCCGTTCTTCCACCTTTCATGCAAAATAGTTTAGAAATGTTTAGGGAAAGGATTTGGCATTGATCACCACACTTGGATGTCTCTCTCTCTTTCTCTGTTGGCACTGGCAGATGCTACCTCTAGATCTTGAGCTGGACTGAGAAGAAGACTTGCATTTGGAACATAAAAGGCCAGATTTAGCTATCAGAGGGTAAGGCAGTAGCATACTGTGAGTCTCCAGCACTTGGGGGGCTAATGCCTCTCCTGTGACCCTCTTCCACCCATCCTTCTTGCACTAATGCTTAAAGCCACATAATATCAGTGGTGTCTCAAGACAGAAGGATTTGGGGGGGAGGGGGGGCCCACACCTACCTCCATAGCAAGCCCTCTGCCTTAAAATTAGCTATAAAAAAAAATCTCAGTAAGAAAAATCCCAAGGGTCTTCTGCATAATTTTTGAAAAACTGGCCAGTTTCGACCTTCTAGTAAAACTGCTAACTAACTAATTCTATATGGCTATGAGAGTGGTCTGGAATATATACAGGAAGGGAAAGAATGTCAATATAAATCCTGTATCTCCAGGTCTGTAACCTCTGTGCAGGCTCTGTGGTATTAAAAATTTGCAAGGCTAGCACTTCCTCCATGCTGATCTCGTGTATCGCATAGAGAAGGTGCTGCACTGATGAGTTTTTAAATGCCTCATGACTGGCACAGATGATGAGAAGGGCACGCTTCTCTGCTCAGCTGCTGGTACGATGAGTTCCACCGGCGGCCACACTGCTGCTCCTTGTGTTTCAACATTTGGTGGAATGGGATCTACTGGTGGCTGCACAGGCCTCCTTATGTCAGCCATCAGCACCCCCACTTCAGTAAACCTCTGGGGTAGGGATAGCTAGAATAGTTTCTGAAAATGTATTCTTATTCTGCCCACATTTTCAACTTGGACTGGGGTTCTTCTGAAAAGAAGAGCTGAGTGAAATAGTAAGAGGACTGACCTATCTTCCTTCTGCTTTTCAGGAAAGGGTAAAGTCCGGTCTCGTTTGTGTCTTAGTTTGCAATAAGTATAAGGAAATATGCAGGAGGCATAATAAAGAGGGGTATATAAGATATGATTAGAGGTAAAAAGAAAATATAGTGGCCATCTAAGTTGTAGCATAAGGAATTGCAGCAGTACGGGCCTACTAGGTGGTTTAGAGAACCAGGGTAACCTGAAAACTCTGACTGGTGAGGTGTGTCTCCAGGAGATGGTTGGGAAACATTGGGTTAACATAGTCAGAAATGTTCTGGAAAAGGGAACGACAAGTGAGGTGATCAAATTTGCAGTTGACACAAAATTCTTCAAAGTTGCTAAAACAGCAGCAGATCGTGAAGTACTGCAGAAGGACCTTGTGAGATTAGTAGACCAGGCAACTGAAAAGCAAATAAAATTTAATGTGGAAAAGCACAAAGTGATGCACGTAGGGAAAAATAATCCCAACTACAGGTGCAAAATGCTGGGTCTGTATTGGGAGTCACCACTCAGGAAAAGAATCTTGGGGTCCTTGTAGACAATATGTTGAAATCCTTGGCTCAGAGTGTGGTGGTGGTCAAGAAAGCAAAAAGAACTCTGGGAATGATCCAAAAAAGAATGAAGAATGAAACAGAAAATATCACCAATTTCAGTATAATCCACAAGCCCTCTCTGGCTATGTTGCTTCGCTAACCAAAACAGCACCCTCAGACATACCGGAGGAAGTAGCCAAAACCAAATGCGAGGAACTCGCAATACACTTCCAAGACAAAATCAATAAACTGCTTACACGATTCCCCTCCTCCTCCTCACCAAACCAATCCGCACAAGAAGCCTACCCAGCTCTTTCAGAACCCCCCCACCCCCCCAAAGGCCTGAACTCCTTAGAATACATCACTGCTCTGGATATTGAATCTCTTCTTAAGAAAGCCAGACCTTCCTCCCACCCCTCAGACACAATCCCCACAAATCACCTCCTCTCCATCCCTAACATAATAGCCCAACCCATAGCCAACATTATAAATACCTCTGTCACCTCAGGCTTTGTACCCAATAGAGATGTGCATTCGTTTATGACGAATTAGGCAATTTCAATGAAATTGCCTAATTCGTCGTGGTTCGGGGGCCCCGTCACTCAAAACAGATTTCCCCGAACTCCGAGAAAAATTTGTTTTTCGGGTTTGTACGGGGGGAGGGGCACATTTTATTTTTTTTAAATAAAAAACCACCCCAAGCATTAAATTTAGTATAATTCAACCCCTCCCCCACTATCCCGATCCCTCCCCAAGACTTACTAACATCCCTGGTGGACCAGCGGGTTCTCATGAGGGATTTCTCCCTCCCTGCTGTCGGGCTGTCTGGCCTGCCTCGCTCAAAATGGTGCCGATAGCCTCTGACCTACTATGTCACAGGGGCTACCGGTGCCATTGGTCAGCCCCTGTCACATGGCCATTGGCGCCATCTTGTGCTCCTTCCATGTGACAGGGGCTGACCAATGGCACCGGTAGCCCCTGTGACATAGTATGGGCAAAGGCTATCGGTGCTATTTTGATTACTGGCAGCCGACGGCCCGAGGGCAGGAGATCGCTCCGGGACTCCCGCTGGACCCCCAGGGACTTTTGGCAGGCCATCCAGTGCTCCTGTGACAGGGGCCAGCCAATGGCACGGATACCCTGTCACATGGTAAAGGCAAAGGGCCATCGGTGCCATTTTTATTAGTGGCAGCTGACGGCCCGAGAGCGGGAGATCGCTCCTGGGACCCCGACTGGACCACCAGGTAATTTTAAAACATTTTGGAGGGGTTTGGGAGGGTGGGGGAAATTAAGGGAGCTGTTTTAAAGGGTCAGGTGGGTTTAGGGGTTGTTTTTGTGTGCCGTTTTTCCCGCCCTCCCCCAAAATGATAAGAGAACCCCACGAACAATTTTGTGGGGTTTTCCTATCTGTTTCGGGGAGCCCCCGATTTCTGACGACTTTGAAAATATTGTACGATATTTTCAATCGTCAGAAAAACGATTCACATCCCTAACCATTATTAATGGACTGTGCTGTTCTTTTTCTTCATTAGATCCTTGTCCATTTGTAATAGTGAAAGGTCTTAAAGACCACACATATCAGTTTATAAAGCTAATTGTAAATTCTTCATTATCAGAGGTTGTATTCCTAGGGAATTGAAAAATGCCTTATTGCATCCTATACAAATAAATGTAGCTATTTCCCAAATGGAAATTACAAATTATAGACCAATTTCCCATTTATGTATCTCAGGGAAGGTTATTGAAAATTGCGTTTAATGCAATCAGGGACAGAGTTATTGCTCCTCACACTTTTAAATAAATTATTAACAGTCAAGGATTAAGAATTTGGGGGAATTTTAATACAACATAATCTCAAAGTGGCATTTGATACCCTAGATCAGCGGTTCTCAACCGGTGTGTCGCGACACACCAGTGTGTTGCCAAGCACACGCAAGTGTGTCGTCACACTTCCCAGTCCCCACTGACCCAGCTGCTCCCCCTACTCAAGCGAAACAGGTCCTCCGCCTGGGGTTAAAATGCTGATAGCCCGGGTGGAATGCAGCAGGACAGCTGGAGTCAGCAGCACCGGCATGCTCTCTTCTTCCCGCCCCCTCCCCCCGTGGCCCGGAAGAGGGTGAGCAGCAGGTGCATGTGTAGGAAGAAGAGACCATGCTAGTGCTGGCAGTATTGGCCTGAAGAAGAGAAGAGAGGCGCAGCCTGAAGAATGAGCAGCATGGCTCGGAGTAAAACAAGGAACAACGTCACCCCCCACCCCACACACACACACAGCCGATGGGACTCCTTTCTCCATGAGGGCTGAAAGTGGAGGTTGCTGCTGCCTTTAGGGTTGGAAGTGGAGGAGGCTGCTGCTGCCGCTAGTTTGGGGGGCGGGGGGGGGAAAGAGTGAGTGAGTGAATGAGAAAACATTTGTGTTTGAGATCCTGTGTGTGTATGATTGAGACAGCATGTATGTGAATGATTGAGAGCCTGTATATGTGAAAGATAGTATTTGTGTGATTGAGAGCCTGTGTGTGAGAGATAGCATAAATGTAAGTGTCTGATTGAGACCCTGTATGGATAAGTTTGTGATTGAAAACCTGTTTGGATGATTGAGATCCTTTATGTGTGAGAGAGATCATGTGTATGTATGATTAAGAGCCTGTGTGTATAAGTAAGAGAGACATCATGTGTGTCAGTGTGTGACTGAGAGCTGGTTTAGGTGAGGGAACATGTGAGTATGTGATTGAAAGCCTGGGTGTATTTAGGAAAAAAGTTAAAGCATGCTATTTTACTGAAGCTTTTGTGGTATTTTTGATTATGTATGTTTTATCATGTGAGGTTTTTTTATTATGTTTTATTGAATTTTATGATTTTGAGTGTACAATTGTTGACCGTGTTGAACCACGTTTAGTGGATGGTGCAGGATAAAAGTGTTATGTAAATAAATAAATATTTATTACAGTGATCTCTGTGGCTGGTTATTAATGCATCATGGTGGCAAGGTTGTGTTTATTGAAATAGTTGTGAAGTTGGCAAATTTGGCACAGATGCGTAAAGAAGGTCTTTTCCATCTTTGAGATGTGGGATTCTGTTGTAATGCTGTGGACTAGTTGAATTCCTAAACGTCACACTAAATCCTGAGGGGCAGATTTTCAAAGGGGTACACACATAAGATACGCACGTACCCCCCGAAAACTTGCCCCAAGTTCCCCCTGCACGCACAGAGCCTATGTTGAATAGGCTCAGTGGTGCGCGCAAGCCCCAGGACACGCGTAAGCCCCGGGGCTTTCCTGGGGGCATGTAGGGGGTGTGTCATGGCGTTGTTCCGGCCTGGGGGCATTTTGGGGGCATAGCCGAGGCCTCCGAAACTGCTCCGGGGCCGGGGAATCGTGCGCTGGTGGCTGGCCCGGCGCACGCAAGTTGCGCCTGCCTCAGGCAGGTGTAACTTTGCCAAGAAAGGTAGGGGGGGGTTAGATAGGGCTGGGGGGGTGGGTTAGGTAGGGGAAGGGAAGGGAAGGTGCGGGTGGGGGTGGAAGGAAAGTTCCCTCCGAGGCCGTTCCGATTTCGGAGCGGCCTCGGAGGGAACGGAAGCAGGCTGTGCGGCTCGGCGCGCTCAGGCTGCCAATTTTGCACAGCCTTGCGCGCGCCGACCCTGGATTTTAAAGGATACGCGCGACTACGCGCGTATCTATTAAAATCCAGTGTACTCTTGTTCGCACCTGGTGCGCGAACAAAAGTACGTGCGGGCGTACTTTATTAAAATCTACCCCAGAGGTTGTAGGGGAGTTCCTTTTAAAGAGGACAGGGATAGCAATGGGTTCCTTGTTGGCTTAGCCAGAAAAGTTCTGATTTGCATGGGTTGAGTTTGAGATTGTGGTTGTTGAGCCATTGGGTTTGGGTTACTGCTGTAAGACAGTGGTTAAGATTGGCTGTGAAAGAGCCATGGTTTGATCCTATCTTTAGCCTGAATTGGTTGTCATCAGCAAAAAGTTGGTTGGTATTTAAATGAGAGCCCTTTAAATCTAAAAAAGGTTTGTCATGTTCTTTGAATTCATGCACGTCATTATGTAGAATTTAAAAGCCCATCAGTTTAAAGGGCTTGAAGCTTCAGCGTCTTGAAAGCCAGACGCCATGATCTTAAAATGAAAGTTGTTCAGTACCTGAAGTAAGTTTTTCCTTTTCCCCATTCAGTAGCATTTGAATAGAATAATGAGATGTCTAAAAATTTGTTGCTGTTTTCACAGAAAACTTTGTGGGACTTAAAATATAACGACTGAATAAATATTGATTCCAGCCCCTGAAGCAGCTACTTGCGAAACATGGTACTGTGTTGGGCTTGATACAATTTACAAAATAGGGGAAGTAGTGCACCTTTTTTTAACCACATTTATGGTGTTTAAAAATGCTAAAAAATGTTTTAAAAAATTGCTTAAAAAGGACCGATGATTAAACAACTACCCCGTTGGTCTATTGCTGGAGCATAATTTATGTTCTACAAGACAAGAAAAAGGGGATAATATGGTCCCAAAAATATAAAATATAAGGTTGGTAATACGTTTTTTTAATATATTAAGACTATGTCATTTTACCATTTACAAGGCGTGGTTTGTGTGAATCAGCAAAAAGGAGGCATTCGATGTTGAAGGACTGGATGATATCACAGCTTGGAACAAATGTAAATGTAAAAAATGATTAGGGAAAACACAGGTGAGGTTTTAGGGGAAGGATGATTTTTTTTATTGTACATCGCCTAGAAATGTGGTGATCAGCGGTTTATAAATTAAGTAAAGATTAAATAAAGATTAGGCAGCTAGATGCTTTGGGTTCATCATCAGCCTGAAAAAAATGGAGGTAATTTACAGCCAGCTACATCTAAGGTCTGGGTCAAGCCTACAGTTCAAATAGAGGGTATACAACCATATGAAATTGACAAATTCTGTATTCTCAGAAGAATTCTATATAACATAACCAAAGTATCAGGAGCCATAAGAGATGTGATAAACACAGAGGATCCCTAGTGGCTTAAAGGATGGAAATGAAGATATGGGGTTACCTGAATTGGGGTAACTTGTATAGAGGAGCATTTTCTACCCTTGACAGAAGGCATGGGGGTAACCTGCATGGAGCAGCAATTAGAAATAAATTAAAAGAATAATTAAATAAAGCATTCTGGGTGGACTAGATGGACCACTTGAGTCTTTTTCTGCTGTCATTTACTATGTTTCTATGTCAAGTAGATAATAAGATTGTAAAATCCATGTCCAAGGATTCAGCAGACTTTGCCATTTTTCATGGAAAAGAGAGGAGTAAGACTGCCCTTTAAGATCAAAGGATATCAGGAGTAATATTGAAAACTCTTATATAGATGTTAAAATCCTGGATACTATACTGCAGTTACCTCAGACAATTTGAGCAATTCGATCAGTGTTCTTTGAAATACATCTGTCAAGACAGGATCTCCAACAGAGAAATCATTGAAAGGTGCCAAATTTCAAATGTGGAGGGAATAGTGATGACAGCTCAGTTTCAGTAGGCAAGTTATGATATAAAAATGGAGGACACCTGAATTCCCACTTTTGGGTACTATGGAAAACTGAAAAATGGGCACAGATTACAGGTAAGATCATGCCACTTGAGATTCAGAGACATCTTCAAGTTCAACCTTAAAATCTGCAAGTTAGACCTCAATATTTGGGAGGATATGGCCTTGGACAGAGTCAGAAAGATGTAGCTTTGCCACTTTCAAGTCCAAACAAACAAAAGCACAAAAGAAAAAGAATGAGTTTCATCAACAGTAGGTTTCACCTATGTTATTTGCAGACTCATTTGCAGGTCAAGGATTGGTCTTATATCAAATCAAAGAACACATGAATAAACTTAGTCAAAAGGAGTTGCTGAAAACTCATGTTATTATCAATAGGAGACTCCATCATTAATGAAAGGTAAAGTACATTAGTAAGCATTTTAATTAATTTATCAGTTACAGCACAGATCAATACACCAGAACAGGATTATTGTGGCACATATCAATAGAGGATATTGTGGTTTTGCAGCTATAAAGTTTTGTGTATACTAATGAGACATAACTTGCATTATAATTTATTGACACAGCTGTAACCAGGGTGCCCTTTATTAACGCTAAGTATTTTTATTTCAATTATTTAAGAATTTTTACCTAAGTACCTGCCCCTTTAAAAGTCCCGAGCAGTGGGAAGCTAAATTTATTATCATGGGCTGAACTAGCGGTAAATCATTCTTGAATTGCACAGTGGGGAAAGAGCAGGGCCGGTATAAGGGGATTAGGCACCCTAGGCGAGCCTTCTCCCTTGCGCCCCCCCCCCCCCCCCCCCGGGTTGCGCCACCACTCCCCGGTCTCGGCCCCGACTCCTACCTCATTCTCGATCACGCCTGCCGACTGTGTGGTTTTCTGGGTCATGAGCAGGTTGGGCACTGCTCGCGGCTCACCAAATCTCCATTCCTCTTTGCCACCACTTGCAGCCCCATATGGCTTGCACCCAGTGGCATACCAAGGGTGTCCAGCGCCCGGGGGCCAATGCATGTGTGTGCCTCTCCAGCACCCCTCCGTAATCCTTCTTGTACTAATGCTTAAGGTCACAGAAAATCAGTGGCGTCTCTAGACAGAAGAATTGTTGGGGGGGGGGGGGGAGCCAAAATGACATTTCTTCATCACACCCACCTCTGTAGCATGGATCCTGCTTTAAAATTGGTTATAAAAAAAATGTTAATAAAACAGTCCAAAGGTCTTCTGTGTAATTTTAAAAAGCTGGCCAATTTCACACTTCTAGTAAAACTACTATAAAATTATTTGATAGCCTCATTCAACTAATTCAATATTAGAGATGTGAATCGTGTCCTCGATCGTCTTAACGATCAATTTCGGCTTGGAGGGGGAGGGAATCGTATTGTTGCCGTTTGGGTGTGTAAAGTATCGTGAAAATCGTTAAAATCGTGAGCCGGCACACTAAAACCCCCTAAAACCCACCCCCGACCCTTTAAATTAAATCCGCAGAACGACCTCCTGCAGTCGATCTCCTGCCGGCGCCATTTTCAGTACGGAAAACGATTCGCGGCAGGAGATCGCTCCCGGACCCCCGCTGGACCCCCAGGAACTTTTGGCCAGCTTGGGGGGGCCTCCTGACCCCCACAAGACTTGCCAAAAGTCCAGCGGGGGTCCGGAACGACCTCCTGCATCGAATCGTTTTGGTCTATGGCCGCCGCCATTTTGCAGCGGCCATTTTGCAAAATGGCACCGGCTGAAGACTACACGATTTAGTGTGCCGGTTTCCTGCTCTCCCCCTTCCCCCGATTTAGCTACGGACCGCCGCTACGGAGGTAATTTAAGGCTACGGAGGTAATTTAAGCTACGGACCGCCGCTACGGACCCCCAGGTAATTTAAGGCATTTGGGGGGGGGGTTCGGGAGGGTGGGGGATTTAATTTAAAGGGTTGGGGTGGGTTTTAGGGGGTTTTAGTGTGCCGTGTTTTAGTGTGCCGCTGGACCCCCAGTTAATGTAAGGCATTTGGGGGGGGGGGGGGTTCGGGGGGGTGGGGGATTTAATTTAAAGGGTCGGGGGTGGGTTTTAGGGGGTTTTAGTGTGCCGGTTTTCCTGCCCTCCCCCTTCCCCCGATTTACGATTTTTTGACGATAAATCGGGGGAATTGGTATTGTATCGTGGCCCTAACGATTTTTGACGATTTAAAATATATCGGACGATATTTTAAATCATCAAAAAACGATTCACATCCCTATTCAATATGGCATACAGAGATAATACCCAGGATGGTATATAAGCCTACAGCTTTCCGTGGCCAATTTTTTTACCTTTTTATTTCTTAACTTTATTAATGCTATTTTAGTTTTTAAGTAATTTTGAACTATCTTATTATTTTTATTGAAGTTTTTATTGTATTTATTTCTACCTTCTAATTGTTTATATATAATTTTGTATTATGTAAACCTTTAAGATAGAACCATGTGTTCTGGGTAACAGTATATAAAAACTGCCTAAATAAATAAATAAATAAATGAATATAGGAAGGGACAGAATAACAATACAAATCCTGCACCTCCAGTTCTGTATCTCTGTGTATCCACTGAAATTCCCCCAAACAATGGAGCTTGGATGTTTCCCTTTCAGCTCATCATACTAAAAGATATTTTCAAATTCTGGTGTCACCTCACAGTAACAGCAGCACAAACACCTTCCACTGCCAGGCACATTGTGAACTAACACAAAACCCCGCAAAAAAGACACTCAAAATCTATACTGCAATCACATCGTAACATAATACCAAGGACTCAAATAACAATAACCCTACCTGTGAAAAAGAAAGGGTAAATATTATACTGGGTCCTAGAATACCAATACACCACTACTGAGGAAACAAAACAAACCTGATTTCCATAGATCCCTATACAGACACTATATGCTAGCAGAATCTCTCATCATGGTCACACACACAGAGCAGACTGTGTGTGTGACCATGATGAGAGATTCTCACCAAATACAGAATAAAGCCACTTAAAGTATAAACAGAAATATGCAGACAAAAACTGAACTGTAAAATGCATCACACCAGATTCTATACAGTGTAACAATGGAAAACAAAAATTTCACCATTCCTTGTGAAACAAATCAATAAAATCAAGATATATAAATCATTAATCATAATTATAAAATCATACAAATAAAATAATTTCAAAACAGCTGATGAATAGAATATCCAATAATTAAAGACTCATGCAAATTTTGAAAACTTTACCAAACACCAATAAAATATTTCAAACAGCAGACACATCACATACTACCCAATAATTAAAATGGTAGTCAATCAAGAAAAATGAACTTAAAAAGCCACCTTTACTTACCCTCTCCAGCAGTTCTCCTACTCCTTTCCCTTGCAGGCCACACCAGAAGCAGCAGTAGCTGCTGAAGCTGTCCTCACAGTCCTCTTCCTTAGGGACCACAACCAGTCTCTTCTCTCTCTCTCTCTCTCTCACACACACACACACACACCAGTCACACCCTCAGGACCAGTTTCTGTCTCTCACACACCAATCATCTCCCCAACCAGTCTCTCTATCTCTCTCTCTCTCACACACACACAAGTACACACATACCAGTCATCTCCCTGATCAGTCTCTCTCACACATACACACATCACCAGTCTCTCTCAATCACACAATGCTCTCGCTCTCTCTTACTTACACACAAGCTTTCAATCACACACATGGTCTCTCTATTTCACTTACACACAAGCTCTTAATCACACACATGCCCTCTCTCACAGCCACAAGCCAGCCAAAAGCATGCTCCATCTCTCTCACACACACACATTGACACGCACAAGCACCCTCCCTGACTCACATATACACCACACACACATACAGAAGCACCCTCCCTGTCTCACATACACATTACACTCTCACAGAAGCACCTTGCTTTCAGACTTGCAGCATTTTTCACTTTTACTAAAAGTGAAAGTGATGCTCCCAACCGTTAAATAAGAAAACCATATTCCTATCAGAAGGCGAAATGACACCCTCCCTTCAGGTTCTGTCCTCCCAAGGGACAGCCACCCACACTGTACAGCTTCTCTTGTTTTATGCTTTCAGGCAATAAAGCAAGCGTCTTTCTTCAAACTATCAGTCGTATGATTATTCATGTGGGAAATATGGAACAGAAAGACATCCTTAGTCAGCTTCCCTTTTAAATGGGAAGTTTCCAGTCTTAGTCATTTAAAAATATACATTTTCTAAAGGCTTAAAAAAGCAAAACCGTTTCAGATTGGAACTTTTCTAGTCTTCATGCTTAAATTATGCTTCAAAAAAACCCAAACCTCACCTGGCATCAGTATCTTAAATTTGTGATTTTGCTGAGGTGAACATTTTAAATACTTTAATTTTTTTTTTTGCTTTAGTATTTGTCTCTACCCACTTTGTTAAATTTTATTTTCCAGAAGAGGGATGCTTAACATTCAGTAATTTCATCTTTCATCCAACTTTTCAAAAGTTGTGCTACCAGCACAAAAGTTGAGGTACATGTACTATCACATTTCATTTTTTTAAACTGGCAGATTCTTTTCTCACATACATACCGCATACACACACACAGAAGCACCATTCCTTTCTCACATACACATCAAATACACACACACAGAAAGAAGATCAGCGCAGCCGGTCTAGCTGATCACGTGGCCAAAGAAAGGAAGATCGGCGCAGCCGGAGACCAGGCGCCGAGACTTAGGGGGCGCCGCGGCAGGCAGCCAGCCCCCTACTTGCCCTGCCTCCCCCCGAGTGCCACCCTACTGACTTCCCCCCCCCCCGGTGGTCCAGCGGAGGGCCCAGGAATGATCTGCCACTCCCGGGGCCTCGGCTGCCACTAAGCAAAATGGCGCTGGTGGCCTTCAGCCCCTACCATGTGACAGGGGCTACTGGTGCCATTGGTTGGCTCCTGTCACATGGTAGGGGCTAAAGGTCACCGGCGCCATTTTGCTTAGTGGCAGCCGAGGCCCCAGGAGTGGCAGATCACTCCCAGGCCCTCCATTGGACCACCAAGGGGGGGGGGGCATCGGGAGGGTGGCACTGGGGGGAAGCAGGGCAAGTCGAGGGCTGGCAGAATTTTGAAAGGGCACTTTTTGCCCTTTCAAAATTCTGCTGCCTGCCATGGCGCCCCCTAAGTCTCAGCGCCCTAGGCACAGGCCTAGCTCGCCTAGTGGTTCCTCCGGCCCTGGGAAAGAGTGTGGCTGTGGCAGGGCCAGGCCGACATTGAGAATCTTGTGATTTCTCTTTGAAATTTGGTGCAGAGCTGGTGAGTAAAAAATACCCAAGGACTTTTACCCAATGCAGGCAGTTTGAAAGCTGTCTCCACAGAAACTAAGGGGTACTTGATTAAGCTGTCAAGCTTCAGGCTTAACACAGAAGGAAATACCACTTTATGCAGCACATAATTAACCTGTGGAATTTATTGTCACAGGTGATTCTGGAGGCAAATAATGTAATTGGGTTCAAATAGGGGGTTGCCAGACTGACCCAGTTTGGCAATTTGGATTTTCATATGTTTGGTGACAAACTATAATCCTATCTCTAATTTGCAATGGGGAGGACAATGTTCAAAGACAACCATAGAAGACAGTTTTATGCATGAAAAAAGGCTTTGAAAATTGCCCTAGCCTATCTCCCACTATATGCACAGCTTTACCTGCAGATAGGTGAGGTGTTCCTAGGAACAGGGCTGGGAGGAATCAGCACTTACATGCACTCATGAAATTTCAAAAGAATGTGCCTATATTTTTCAGGAAGAAGCTCCTGCACAAACAGCAGATGTAGGTCTGCATGTGTACTTTTCCTGAATTAGTTTTCAAAGGTAAAACTTATCTGAAGACTTTACATTTCTGAATACAGTTTAAAACTCACCCCCCCCCCCCCCCCCCCGAAACTAGATAGTGAAGAATTTCTTGCAGCAATTGCCTACAGAATTGCTTTTGCATTGTAAGTTGTCTTGATTTCATTAAGAAATGAATATTGTTTTATTGCTGCAGCATCTGCTTTTCAGGGGCTGGCTGCATATGTCAGATGATTCTTGCTCCACTTATTCCCTGAGCACTTAGCATGTAGTGCAAACCAGCACAAACTTTTCATATTAGGTTTATCACTGTTATGTGCTACAGGTCATGAATCAGACTGAAGCTATCACAAGGCGACTTGAATTTCCTTGTTTAAGTAATTTTCTACAATAAACTGAGTTGTTAGGAAGCTATGGCAAATCTTTATTTGGCACCAGAATATGAGAAAACCTAAACTAGGGAACTTATCAAGGTACAATATTTGTAGCATGTTGAGGAATTAACAAAAGTTTTGACAGTGAAAGACATTCTCTCCCCTTATATTATGTGGCCCCCATGACACAAGAAATGTATAGGAGGTGACAGTGCTAGCAGGTTTTATGGGGAGATAAATGTTTCCCCTTATGGGAACCCTGAATGGTTTTAAACAGCGTGTAAACATCTGCTGGACGTGCACAGGATGTGCATGGGGCAAGAGGTTAATCTGGAATATTCCAGGGCTCTGGGTCAGCTATGTGTCAGAAGGTGTTACCTGCCCTTCTTGACAGACAAGGGGGTACATCCTCTTAGGGGCTCGGACATTGAAGGGAAGTGATAAAAACCCTGACTCTACTGAGTCTGGGGCTGCTCCAGATTGCAAGGGAAAGAGACTGGGTGGAGCTGTGATCCTCACCCAGGTGGGCAGAAGGGAGCGGGAGGAGTGGGCAGGGATTTTCCTCTAAAAAATCTCCAGAGGCCAGAGGAGAAGAAGCAGAGGGTTGCAATACAGCCTGGAAGTTTTAAAAGATAAAGCCTGTGCTCAACTGTGGTAGGAGCTTAGCTGGACCAGGAAGCCAAACTGTGCCAGAGGGGTCTTGTTTTGGGACTCAGAGGATGCTGATGCTGCACCAGAAGGATTTTTCCTTGAGCTGAGAATGGTATTCTTTAGGGATGTGCAGAGCAAAATTTTATGTTCATATTTTTTATGTCCGAAAGGGGGTCCCACTTGCGGCCAATATGGACATAAAAAAAATCCAATGAGTTGGGTATATGTACATATGTGCAAAAAAAAAAATTAAACCCCCTCACCCTCCTTAATCCCCCCCCCAGACTTACCACAACTCCCTGGTGATCGAGCGAGGAGTGAGGACGTCATTTCTGCAATCCTTGGCGAGAAGCATGTGACGTCGGTGGCACGTCGAGTGACGCGGCGTCATGTGATTCCCGGCTCGTTCGCGCCGGACGGCTCGTTCGGCCCAAAAAGAACTTTTGGCCAGCTTGGGGGGGCCTCCTGACCCCCCCAAGCTGGCCAAAAGTTCTTTTTGGGCCGAACGAGCCGTCCGGCGCGAACGAGCCAGGAATCACGTGGCGCCGCGTCACTCAGACGCGACGTCACGTGATTCCCGGCAAGTTCGCGCCGGACAGCTCGTTCGGCCCAAAAAGAACTTTTGGCCAGCTTGGGGGGGCCTCCTGACCCCCTCAAGCTGGCCAAAAGTTCTTTTTGGGCCGAACGAGCCGTCCGGCGCGAACTTGCCGGGAATCACGTGACGTCGGCGTCACGTGATTCCCGGCTTGTTCGCGCTGAACCGGCGCGAACTTGCCGGGAATCACGTGACGTCGCGTCTGAGTGACGCGGCGCCACGTGATTCCCGGCTCGTTCGCGCCGGACGGCTCGTTCGGCCCAAAAAGAACTTTTGGCCAGCTTGGGGGGGTCAGGAGGCCCCCCAACAATCGCGATTTCCCACATATCGAACATATCTATGTTCGATATGTGGGAAATCCGATCGTTTATGTCGAATCAATTTTTTAAGTAAAAAAAAAATATGAGTTGCGTTTTACTAATGCGGTCAATCCGAATGCACACCCCTAGTATTCTTGTACGTAACTATTTGATAACTGAGGAGAGTAAAGAGAGGACTAAGCTGATTTGTGTAAAAGACTGAGGAAAGAAAAGAAATAAAATAACCAGAGACCCCGTGTTGCTGTAAGAAGAAACTGTTACTTAAGGACTGGAGCTATAAAGAGAAGAGTTAAAGATTTGCTGGAGCTGTGATTGTGCTTAATTTCTGCATCTAACTGAACTGTCATGATGTTTGAATCAGAAGATTCTACAGTAAACTATTTTTTGGAGCACAACTTGAGTCTGGAGAGTGGTTTGTTTGTGTGGATTTTTTTTCAGCCTGGTATTGGCCCTGCAAGTTATCCTGCCCCCAGCTCACAACCCCAGAGATTTATTTCCCTACCTCAAGATAGTAACTGCAAAGGATGTCCCAATTTAAAGAAAGATTATTGGGCAAATCCAATTTTCTTTATATTAGTTATAGTCATGCAATAATTATGAATTCACATATTGATTCTTCCTATCTCTGAATCTATGAAAATCAGTAAAATAAAATGCTCATTCTTCTATGATTGGACATTATTACATAGAGGTTTTATTAAAAGAAATGGAAGAAGAAGGTCAGACTTTGCTGTTGTAATCATCAAGACATTGGGGAATTAACAATAAAATAATATAACTGCTAAAATTAATTAAGAGACAAGGAAGATTATTATTATTATTATTAGTTTATTTCAAAATCAAATTACAAATCATAGTAATTCAGAGATGAAAATGACCCCAGCTTAGTGCAGAAATTAAATGTAGGCAATGGTACTTATTAGCTTGCACTTGGGATCTTAAGTGAGTATATGCAGCAACCAGAAAGGCTTGCAGTACAGACGTGCAGAGGAGAATATTTGTTTCAGTTTGCCTCACTTTGGCCTAGATTCATCATTTTGCTATAACTTTTGCATGTATAACAGAAAATGGGTATGGTTAGGGTAATATTTGAATAACCACAACAAATGCTATTTTAGTGCTTCACATAGGTATTTTACCACAATGAATGTTAAATTATCACATCCACAATATTTCCACTATGCAGCTTGTGAAGTGAGAGAGAGACAGAGCGAGAGAGAGACTCTTTAAAAGGTTCTCAAATTACTCATCTATTTATCCCACTATAGGAGGGTCATCTAGTAACTCAACGTGGGGTTTTGGTGGTGGTCTAAGGTTTGGGAAGCAGTTTTACATGCACAGTCAGAAGTACGAACAGCACAGTATACATCAGTGAAGATTTGATGTGATTTGGAATGGGTAAGGATACACAAAGAAGAGATTTCTACAATGTACTCTTGCGCTAGCTTGATAACATCCAGGTAAAGAGTGCATGTAAAACTGCCTCCCAAGCCCTAGACCACCATAAAAACCCCACGTCAAGTTACTAGATGACCTTCCTATAGTGGGTTAAATAGATGACTAATATGTGTACTCTCTCTCTCTCTCCCTGCCCAAAACAGGATTTGCATTAAATATCACAAATCCCATTTCAGTCATATCACATAGCTTAATGCCAGGAAAAAAGGTGTAGCTATTTCCAGTGACAACATGCATTACACCAGTGGTTCTCAACCGGTGTGTCACGACACACCAGTGTGTCGCCAAGAACACGCAAGTGTGTCGCCACACTTCCCGGTCCCCCGCTGACCTGGCTGCTCCCCGGTCCTCCTCTGCCCGGGCTTAAAATGCTGTCAGCGCAGGCAGAACGCGGCAGAACAGGTGGAGTCAGCGGCACTGGCATGGTCTCTTCTTCCCGTCCCCCCCCACTCCCGCGGCCCAGAAGAGGAAGTGGTGAGCAACGGGTCCATGCGCGGGAAGAAGAGACCATGCTAGTGTGGTGATTGAGAGCTGTTAGGTGAGGGAGCATGTGAGTATGTGATTGAGAGCCTGTGTGTAAATGAGAGAAAGAGAGAGAGCATGTTTGTAAGCATGTGAATGAGAGTCTGTGTGTGAGAGAAAAAGACAGCATGTATGTGTGTGATTGAAGGCCTGTGTGTATAAGCATGAAAAGATAGACAGCATGTGTGTAAATGTGTAATTAAGAGCCTATATAAGTGAGAGAAAAAGCATGTGTATATGTCAGTGACTGAGAGCATGTGTGTATAATGTGTGTAATTGAGAGCCAGTGTGAGAGAGAGCACTGGTATGTGACTGAGAGAGAGGAGAAAGTTCCGAGCAAACCACCCCTCCTCCTGCTAATTCAAAACAATCTCAGGAGACCTGGATATCAAACTTTCCCAGGTATGCAGAGGAAAAAAATGTTTGTATCCTTATTTTTCATTACTTGGTCTTTGTGTCTGCTATTTTGAAATATTTTATTGGTATCTAGAATTTTTTATATGAGTTTTTAATTATTGGATATTCCACTCAGCTGTTTCGAAATAATCTGTTCTTTTTGTTAGTATGGTTTTACTGCTACTGATTTTATATTTCTTGATTTGTTTTATAAGGATGGGTGATGTTTCTTTTTTTCCTTTGTTGCACTGCATACAGAGACTCTGGCTTGTTGCAGTTTCCAATTCTGTTTTTTCTGCATGCTTCTAGTTATGCATTTTGGTCTCTTTATTCCTTGTTAGGTGAGGGTCAGCACATGTGACTGAGGTGAGGTATTCTGCTGGCGTGTAGTTTCTGTGTAGGGCTCTATAGTAGCCTGACTTGGTCCGTTTTCCTAATAGGAGATGTATTGGTGTCTTAAGGCCTGGTGTAATATTTTCAGTGTTGCCTTTTCTTAGGTAAGGTGGTTACTGTTTGTGCTGGAAATTGGTGCTGTTTTGGTGTGGGATGTTTACTATTTATGCAGTTTCTGTTCAGACAGAATACGTATCTTTTCCTTGTCATTTTAAACAATAAAAATAATTACCGGACCTTTACTTTCTATTTCCGCCATGAATTGTGTCACACATGTGAGCATGGCCTGTTAGGTGTGTGTCACGATGGGAAAAAGGTTGAGAACCACTGCATTACATTATCACACACAACATGAAAGGCCCCTCATTTTCATAAACTCCTCCTTTTTGAGTAAATGTTTAGAATTTGCATACGCATCATGGAATGTGAAAAATATTGCATGCATTATGGCGTTATCATGGGTCTTTGGGCCCCAACACATTTTGGTGAATGACCCTGTTTGTTTCTTGCATTTCAACTCCCCCCCAAATTATTTGTATATTCTTTTTATTTTATTCCTTGTATTTGTTCATTTCTTTGCCACTAAAATCAATGGGGGAAACACTACAACCTATTTTGGGTTCCAGAATTGAGAGTTTCTCATTAATTCTCATGAAATTTGCGAGAAGACATTATAGAAGGGGGAGAACTCCAAGGTAGCTACACTGTGGCAAAGTGGCACCAAAAGTGGCAAAACTAGCCCAATGCATCAAAAAGGGACAAAGGGGCACCAGCAGTGGCAGGAGCTCTCCAAGACACTATCAGAGGAACAAAAAAGCTGCAAGAATGGCCAGATTACCCAAAGGCTTCAAAAGAGGGCACCAACAACAGTGGCATGAACTCTCAAGGTAAAAGAAAAAACTCAAGAAACCAATAAAGGGACAGATCAGCACAAAGAATGGCATCAAACCACCAAAGCACTATGAGAAATGCAAAGCACCCCCACCCCCAGCCCCCAGAGTAGTATGAATACTCCAAGGTATAGAGACTGGGATATGGCATCAAGGCAGAGTAGCAGAATGTACCCCAAGGTATAAAGTCTGGCTATGACAGAAAGTCTCAGTGTCAAAAATCCCCAAGTTGTAGCATAAAAGATATAGTAGCAAGGCTGAGTGGCATGGGAGATGTCTGCCTTCTTGTGGAACTTGTCTGATTTATTCCATATCTCAATATAGTCACTTCCCTTTGTTGATTTTCAGGTGTTGCTTTAGTTCTCTCTTCTTTCTGAAACTTTTACTACATTCAGAACATGGACAGGGTCTTTCCTGTGTATGTTTTGTGTTCTGTCTGTTTTTGTTCCTTCTGACTAAGGGCTTTTGTGGACAAACCTCCATTAAGTAACCAACAAAGAAGATGGAAGAGCCAAACTGGGACTGTGAAGGTGTAGAAGAAAATGAAGAACCACCAAACAGATGCTGTAGGAGAAGAAACATATTTTTTTGTCTTCTTCACATTTTTGTTTTGGGGACAAAACACCCCAGTAGAATCAATAAAGAAGAAAGCTAGAATGGTGAGAAGATGCCCAAGGCTTCAAAAGAGGGAACCAACTGTAGTGGAATGAATCCCCAAAGGTTGCATGAGAGGAGCAAAGTGGAATAGAGTGTGGCTGAATAGATGAAGACACCATGAAAAGGAAACAAAGCACAAGAAATGGCAGAAAATCCCTCAAGGCAGTGATAGAGGGTGAAAGCAAGTGAAAGAATGGAATGAAGACCCGAAAGCATCATGTGAGGCACAAAGCAGTTATCCAGAGTGGTAAGAACATCCCAAGGCTCCAAATGAAAGGCCAAGGACACCAATCAATTTGGTAGAAAGTCTTAGGCAGGGAGAAGCCAGAGGAAATATCAGAGGAGGCATGCTGGCATTTCTGAAGGAGCTGGCTATTTGGGCTTTGAATTGATCTTCACTGGAAGCTAAGACACTACCAAGTCGAGGCACAAAATGCTATTTAGCCACTAGCTGTTTAATATCCTGTGAGTCAAGAATCTAGCACTTGATTCTTCTTCTGAATCAGTGTTTGCAAATACTGCCTCCATTACCTCAGAAGAATAATCATAGAGGAGTGCAGTCCTGATGATTCTGGGTGCTGCACTTCTGCAGCCCTTGCCTTTTTCTGTGTTATAATCTATCAATGGCTAAATATTGCAAGAACTGTAAGGGTATGGAGTCTGAAGAAAATGTCCAACCTTTTGAAGGTAACTAGGTGGGTAAGGCCTGGGTAAAGCAAGGAATAGTCAGAGCAAGGGTAAAGGTAGTGTAGGGGAAGGAATTTGGAAGAAACCTCATAGACAGCTAGAGTGAGAGATGACTTTCCTAGTCAAAGGTGGTATGTGGTTTATCCCACCAGTAGCATATGCCTCTATGAAATAAAGACAGAGCGGTATCTGGAGTGACATGAAGGGCCTGAGGAGTGTTGTAGCAAGTATGCAGAGCAACAGCTAGCCAGAGCAAGAGCAAGAGTTAACAAGTACCATAGAGGAAGGGGATTGGGAATGAGAAGGAACCTTGTAGACAGCCAGAGTGGGGAATGCCTCTCCTAGGCAGAGCCCTGGCTATACCTGGCAGATCTACTAGAAGTATATACTTCTATTAAATAGAACAGGATGAGTGATATCTGGATTGGCATGAAGGGCTTGAGAAGTGCTACAGCAAACATGCAGAGCAATGAACGGCCAGGACAAGAGCAAGAGCCAGTAAGTACTGTACAAATAGATAATTGGGAATGGGAAGGAACCTCATAAACAGCCAGAGTAGGAGAAGTCTCTCCCACACAAGCTATGGTTACTCCTGGTGTATCTACCAGTCCAGTAGCATATGCCTGTGTTAAAGTGTAAGCCATAAACTTTACAAGAACACATGGCTAGCACACTGAAACAGAAACTGGCTTATGAAATCAGTTATGGTTCTATGGTGTGGTGCAGAAAATGTGCAGAGCAATGGACAGCCAGGGCAAGAGGAAGAGTAGGCATGTGCCACAGGAGAAGGGGTTTGAAAATGGGAGGGAACCTTATAGACAGCTGTCAGTTGGGGATGCCTGTCCCAGTCGGAGCTATGACAACATGGCTGATCTACCAATAACATATTCTTCTATTAAATAGTAAAGTTTAAGCAGTGACTGGAGTGGCATGAAGGGCCCAAAGAGAGCTGCAAGCAAAGGGGGCAGAGTAATGGTCATTCAGGGTAAGATCAAGAGTTAGCAAGTAAGAAGCTTGGGAATGGGAAAGAACCTTGTAGATAGCCAAATTTGGGGATGCCTCTCCCACACAGAGCTATGGATATACCCGATAGATCTACCAAAATTATAAGATTCTTTTAAGTAGTAAACGTTAAGTGATATCTAGAGTGGTGTGAGGAGCCCAAGGAGTGCTGCAGCAAATGTGCAGTGCAATGGATGGCCAAGGCAAGAGCAAGAGGCAGCAAGTACCATAGATGACGAATGGTATCAAAAACCCAATAAGTGGTGTGGCAACAAGCAAAGTAAGAACATAAGCACATAAAACGTTGTTTTATGGGTCAGACTGAGGTCCCAGCAAGCCCAGCATCTTGTTTCCAACAGTGTCCAATCCAAGATACAAGTACCTGGCAAGTACCCAACATTAAATAAATTCCATGCTACTAATGCCATAATAAGCAGTAGCAATTCCCTAAATCAACTTGATTACTAGTAGATTATGTACTTCTCCTGAAACTTGCCCAAACCTTTTTTAAATACAGCTACACTATCTGCATTAACCACATTCTCTGGCAATGAATTCCAGAGATTAATTATGAGTAGACTGAAAAATAATTTTCTCCAATTTGTTTTAAATGTGCTACTTGCAACCTGCATAGCCGCTGCTCCTTGTATTATCTGAAAGAGTAAATAATGGATTCACATTTACCAGCTCTAGTCCTCTCATGATTTCATAGACCTCTATTATATTCCCCTCAGCTTTCTCTTCTTCTGAACAGCCTTAAACTTTTTGCCTTTCCTCACAGGGGAGCCATTCCATCCCCTTTATCATTTTGGTCGCCCTTTTGTACCTCCTCCATTGCAACAATATCTTTTTTGAGATACTGCGACCAGAATTGTACACAGTACTCAAAGTGTGGTCTCATCATGGAACAATACAGAGGCATTATAACAATCTCTGTATTTATTTAGCATTCTTTTCACAATAATTCCTAGTATTCTGTTTTCTTTTATGACCGCTGCAGAACCCTGAGCCAAGGATTTTTTAATGTATTGTCCCACTATAATGCCTTGATCTTTTTCCTGGGTGGTAACTCCTAATATAGAACCTAACATTGTGTAACTACAGCATGGGCTATTTTTCCCTGTGTACTTCACTTTACCCTTGTCCTCATTAAATTTCAGCTGCCATTTGGATGCCCAATCTTCTAGCTTGCAAGGTCCTCCTGCAATTTATCACAATACACTTGTGATTTAACAACTGAATAATTTTATGTCTTCTGCAAATTTGATCACCTCACTCATCAGTCCCCTTTCCAGATAATTTATAAATATATTAAAACGTGCAGATCCCTGAGGCACTCCACTATTTACATTTCTCCACTGAGAAAACTGCCCATTTAATCCTACTTTCTGTTTCCTATCTTTAATCCAGTATGCAATCTACAAAAGGACATTGCCCCCTCTCCCATGACTTTTCATTTTCTTAGGAGTTTCTCATGGGGGACTTTGTCAAACATCTTTTGAAAATCCAAATACATTACATCTAATGGATCACCTTTATCCACATGTTTATTAACCCCTTCACAAAAAGTACGACATTTGTGAAGCAAGTCTTCCCTTAGGTAAATCCAAGCTGGCTGAGTTCCATTAAAACATCTCTTTCAAAATGTTCTGTGATTTTATTCTTTTGAATAGTTTCCATGATTTTTCCTGAAAGTGAAGTCAGGCTCATTGGTCTATAGTTTCCTGAATCACTCCTGGAGCCCTTTTTAAATATCGGGGTTACATTTGCCACTCTCCAATCTTCAGACACAATGGACGATTTTAATGATAGATTACAAATTACTAGTAATAGATCTCAAATTTCATTTTTTAGTTCTTTCAGAACCAAGGAGTATAAAACATCTTTTCCTGGTGATTTTCTACTCTTCAGTTTGTCAATCTGGCCTACTACATTAACCAGGTTCACCATTTTTTATTTCTTTCAGAACCATGGGGTGTATACCATCTGTTCTGCGTGATTTGTTACTCTTCAATTTGTCAGTCTGGCCTACAACATCATCCAGGCACCTTGATTTGGTTCAGTTCATCTGAATCATCACCTTTGAAAAAAGGTTACCAGATATGGTATTTTCCCAACATCCTCATTAGTAAACACCTATATAAATAAGTAATTGGTTTTTTTTTAAATGGCCTTATCTTCCCTAAGTGTCCCTTTAATCCCTCAATCATCTAATTGTTATGACTCCGATTAGGTATGTGAATTCTAAGTAGCCAACAGTCTTACCTTAGGCCATGACTATTGATCAAATGGTTGAATGGGATCACAAGAGAAGATGGTTCCAATACCCAGTCCAAGATCAGAGGGAGTGGCAGGTAAAAGAAAGTCCAATCCAGGTCTGGGTCATGGGTTGGCAGCAGACAAACAAATCCAAAGCTCAGTCCAGAGTCAGGGCAGGCAGCAGGAAAAAAAGAAGGGTCCAATCCAGTCCGGGTCGTGGGTAGGCAGAAGACAAACAGATCCAATGCTCGATCCAGAATCAGGGCAGGCAGCAGACAATAGAAGGGACTTCTGGGAAGGCTGATGGCGTGCCCTGATGGGTGGAGTCTGAGCATGGTTCACATTGGGCCATGCTGCCGCCGGAAGACGCTGCTGAATGGTGATCCTGCCGGAAGCCCTCTGCCGCGCGGATTGCTGAGAGGTAACAGTACCCCCCCTCAAAGGCCCTCTCTCTTGTTTCTAGGGTAAGGTTTGAGAGGAAAGCGTCGATGAAACTCCTGGAGTAAACGAGGTGCCTGTATATTATGGGCTGGTTCCCAAGAATTTTCTTCCGGCCCATAATTTTTCCATGTGATCAAATATTGTAAGGTCCCCCTTGATCTTCTAGCATCCAAAATTTCCTGAACTTTATATTGTGAGTCATTTTGTATGAAAGCTGGTGTAGTCTGCTTAATCTTCCTTGAGGGCAAAGATAGGATTGCAGGTTTCAGTAATGAAATGTGAAACACATCATGGATGTGCAGAGTAGGAGGTAGATGGAGTTTAAAAGTCACCTTACTGATTTGTTTTTCAATGGGAAAGAGGCAAACAAATCTAGGTGCAAATTTTAGGGAAGGAGTGCTTAATTTAAGGTTCTGTGTGCTCAACCACACCAAGTTCCCCGGTTGAAGATGAGGCCCCACTCTCTTTTTCTTGTCAGCCTGTCTTTTTATTTTGATAGAAGATCATTGTAGCAGACCTCAGGTCTGTTCCCATAGATCCATCATGGAATGAATAGCTTGTTCTACAGCCGGACAAGAGGAGGATGTAGTAACAGGAAGTGGGATCCGAAGATGTCTTCCGAAGACCAAAAAGAAGGGTGATGATCCTGAAGCTTGATTTACATGATTGTTATGACAAATCTCAGCCCAAGGCAATAGGGATGCCCAATCATCCTGTCGTTGATTAACATTACAGCGGAAAAAAAGAGCTTGATTCATTCGTTCAGTTAACCCATTGGATTGGGGGTGATAGGCAGAAGAAAATTTTAGATCTATTCTAAATTTTTTGCAAAGATTTCTACAAAATCAGGCCGTGAATTGGACTCCTCTATCCGACACGATACTGGAAGGTAGACCATTAATTCGAAAGATGTGTTACAGAAATAATCGATTTAGCTCTGAGGCAGAGGGTAGTCCAGGCAGTGGAATGAAATGTGCCGTTCTGGAAAATCGGTCAATCACGACCTAAATGACTGAATTACCCTCAGAGAGAGGGAGATCAGTAATAAAATCCGTGGCTATATGAATCCAAGGTTTTTCCAGAATAGGAAGAGGTTGCAAGAGTCCACTAGGTCGCTGCCTAGGAGTTTTCTGAGCCGCACAGATGGGACATGAGTCAATATATTTTTTTAACATCTGATGCCCATTGCGGCCACCAATAATGACAGGAAAGAAGGTTTTTAGTTCCGAGTATACAAGGGTGTCCCGCAAAGTGGGAATCATGAGCCCATTGTAACACCATTTGCCTTAAGTGCCTGGGTACTACTGTTTTCCCCACTGGAACAGTGAAGGTAGATGCCAGCATTATTTGAGCTGGATCAATGATATGATGAGGTGGATCTGGAAGAAAACTCTGAGATATTGCATCAGCACATATGTTCTTTTCTGAAAGTCAAAAGTGCAGTTTTGTTATGGTTATTGATGTTTGGGTGGATCCTTGGTTGGAGTCTAGCTTGACACTGACCACAGTGTCAGGCTAGACTCTGGACACACAAACACAGATTTAAATATCTTATTAAACAGTTTTGGAAGCCACCAAAGGTGGCAGTAGTGAGTAGTGGATGTTGAGCCCAGCTGGGCAGGTCTTCCACAGAATGCTGGAACAGCGAGTCCTCTGCTAGGCAGTGCTGTAGTGGAAAGAGACAGAGTTATGAGTACACAATAAGAAGCATTCAGAGTCCCAGGTAGAATTAGGTGAAGCTCCAAGAAAGGGAGAACAGGCCTGATCCCTTAGAGCAGGGAGACTCAGTTGTATTGTACTCACATAGCAGTAAAAGAGATTCCATTAGATGAGAGGTCTGGCACCAGAACAGAGGGCAAGCCCTCGAGGAGCGAGTACCTGGTTCCAGTGAAGCAGTAATGTGGAACAGATGATAGTTGTACTCACAGATGGAAACTGTTAGTGAAGTCCTCCAAGTAGAAAGGTTTGAAGATGCAGGCAGCAACTCAGGGAACATGGGCCCTAGAAGAGTGAGTACCGGTTTCCTGATAGCACCTGAAAGAAGCAGAAGAGACCCCCGAGGAGCGGGTACCCAGTCTGAAGGGTGTAAGAGTTTCAGATAGCACTGGAGTAGCAGAGCAGCTTCATTACGGAGAGCGAATCCCATCCATAGAGTTCCGTTGCTAACTCAATGAGCTAGCAAATACTGTAGGCTTAAATATCCGGGCAGTGTGACGTCATATCAGGGGAATTCCCCTAAGTTTCGTGCCAACGTGGAAATAAAGATGAGGGCAGCGTGCGCGCACGTGCCCTAAGGTACCTTGGAGGAGCATGGCGGGAGGCAGCTCCAAAGCCAGTCCGGGGATGCTGGAGAGGACGGCAAACAGACACCGTGGCAGCCAGTAGTCCGAGGTGAGTGGGAGGAGCCACAAGTAGTGAGAGGTAGGCAGGGCGAAGCTGTCGAAGACCGACAGTCACAACAAGTTTAAAGTTGAATTGACCGAAGAAAAGCGCCCAGCGGGATTGACATGGATTTAAGCATTGAGCCTGTGGCAAATAGGTGACATTCTTATGATCTGTATAAATATCAATGGTATACTTAGCCCTCTCCAGGAAATGTCGCCATTCCTCCAATGCCATCTTAATCGCCCAGAGCTCTCGTTCCCCCGATGGTATAGTTCTTCTCCACAGAAGAGAATTTTGGGGAAAAATAAGCACAAGTACATAATTTTCCTGACTCGGAGGGTTGCAAAAGAATTGCCCCGACTCCTAAGGCTGAAGCGTCGACCTCAAGAATAAATGGTTTAGCTGGATCAGGACATTGTAAACATGGATCTTTAACAAATCCTTTCTTTAAAAGTTGAAAGGCCTGGATGACTTCAGGAGGCCAGTTGCAGGTTGGAGCTCCCTTTTTGGTTATGGCAGTAAGTGGTGCTACCAGGGTAGAAATAAATTGGCGATAATAATTGGAAAACCCCAAAAATCACTGTGAGACCCACTGGTTGAGGCCAGTCAATTATTGCTTTAGGTTTCTCAGGGTCCATGCGAAGATCCTCTTGAGACACAATATATCCCAAAAAGGGTAGTTCTTTTTGATAAAAGAGACATTTCTCTAATTTCACATACAATCTGTTCCCTCAAAGTCTTTGAAGGACTTGTTTAACATGAATTAGATGTTGAAATTCTGTTTTGGAGAAAATTAAAATGTTGTCAAGATAGACAATAACATGGGAGTAAAGAAGGTCTCAGAAAATGTCATTAATCATAGTTTGAAAAACCTCTGGGCATTACATAGTCCAAATGGCATAACTAGATATTCATAGTGTCCATCCCGAGTGTTAAAGGCAGTTTTCCACTCATCCGCTTCACATATTCTGATTAAATTGTACGCTCCCCGAAGATCAAGTTTTGTAAATATCTGTGCTCCTTTCAGCCGATCAAACAGTTCTGTGATAAGTGGAATTGGATACCGATTCTTTTTAGTGATGGCATTAAGTCCACTTTAATCTATACAGGGCTGCAGTGACCCATCCTTCTTTTTAAGAAAAAAAATCCGGCCCCCCCAGGACAGGAGGCGGGTCTAATGAATCCCCTACTAAGGTTCTCCTGTATGTATTGTTTCATAGTATCGGATTCTGGTTCAGACAAGGCGTAAACACTCCCCCTGGGGGGATTCTTCTCTGGAAGTAACTCTATTCCACAGTCATAGGTGCGGTGAGGTGGTAAGATCTCAGCCTGCTGTTTGCTGAAGACATCCCTGAATCCAGCGTACAAATGTGGTAAGGAGGATGGGATAACCAATGAACATACAACAGTGGGTACGGCTGGTCAAACCCATATCAAACACTTCTGATGACAGTAATTGCTCCAACTGGCCAACTGTAACGTTCCCCAGACAACTTGAGGTTGATGGAGCCTCATCCAGGGTAAGCCAAGGATCACCTGGTTGACCGAGGAGGGAAGTACATATAATTGGATAGTCTCTTGATGTAGTACTCAAGTAATGAATTTAATTGGTTTGGTATTCTGAGAAATTTTATTCACCAGAGGCTGTCCAGAAATGGAAGACACAGAAAGAGGAATTGTCAATGGTTCAGTAGGAATATGATATCGACAGACTAGATCCTCCTCAATGAAGTTGCCAGCCGCCTCTGAGTCCAAGAAGGCCTGAAGATGAAAAGTACCATCGTGGAGAGAAATTGAGACCAGAATCAAGATTTGTGGAGAGGAAATGACATGACCCAGGGAGGCCTCTCCCACCAGACCAAGGTCCGCGAGTTTCCCGATTTGTTTGGACATTTATTGACAAAGTGTCCTGTACTGGCACAATAAAGACAGAGATTATTCAGTCTTCTACGTTGTTGTTCCTTGGGGGTTAAACGACTGCGATCGATCTGTATAGCCTCTTCACTAAGTGACTGGGGTTCAGGAGTTTTGGGAGCAATGAAGGGTCTTTGCAAGGTAGGTGCCAGTTGGATGGGTTATCTCATGAGTGCCCGTTCCCGAGACCTCTCTTGAAAATGAAGATCAAGTCGGATTGCTAAGCTAATTAACTCCTCTAGGGATTCCGGAGGTTCACGGGCCATCATGATGGCCTCGGAGTGACCCTGCTGGAAGATGGCTGTAAGACTATCGTCGCCCCAACGAAGCTCAGCTGCCAACGTACGAAACTGGATGGTCCATATGGCAGGAGACTCCACCAAGTCCATGGCCTTGGCAACCTGTTGAGCCAGGAGGTGGACCCTTGGCCTAGTACAGGATTGGTAGGCTCCCTGGTCGGACCCAGAGAGCGCCTGCCACCAGGAGGCGGAGCACAAAAGGAGAGAGAGGCTAGCTGGAGCTTCACCACTAGCAACCCGGGGTTCCCATAGGTTGAGCCATTGAGTACCCGGGCTGCCTAGTCTTAGGTGGGCCTCGCAAGTTCTCCTAGATAGAAAGTTCAGAGGTGTACCCACCACGATCAAGGGTACGTGGTCGATATTCAGGCCAGATGTCTGGGATGCTTGAGAAGGCCAAAAGAGAGTCTCTGAATGTATGGCAAGGATAAGGCCAGATTCAAGGAAGCGTGGTCAGCCAATGCAAGGGTCAGAGCCAGTAATCAATCTGTGGATAGTCAGGCAAAGCAAAGGTCAAATACCAGTAGTCAGTCCGTGGGTAGTCAGCCAAAGCAGAGGTCAGGTTCCAGGAGACAGTCAGACGTGGTCGAGGACAGGCAGAGGTCAGTTCCAGGCAGCGTTCAGACGTGGTCAGTTATCAGGCAGAAGTCAGTTCCAGGCAGCATGCAGACGTGGTCGTAGAAACAGGCAGAAGGTCAGGGGCAGGCAGCGATCAACATAGTCAAGAACAGGCTGAGGTCAGTACTGAGAAGACAGTCCAAGAGGTACTACCAGTACCTGGGGAGACGAGGAGACAAAAGGACGCTGGAACAGAAGGACGCTGGAACAGGAGGATGCTGGAACAGAAGGACGTTGGAACAGGCTGGAACAAGACTGGAAAAGGACTGGAACAAAACTGGAAAAGGCTGGAACGAGTCTGGAGCACAGACTGGAATGCATAGGCAAACTAGAAATCATGATGTGATTGACCCGATTGCCAAGGCAAGGAAGTGAGTGTAGGAGCTTCCTGTTATACTGTGCTCAATCAGGGCGCGCCGCGGAGCTGGGATCTGGCCCTGGCCCTTTAAGGTGCCGGGCAATCCACGTGCACATGCCTAGGGGTGGGGCCGACACCACGGAGGACGCTGAGCCCCGCCATGAGGTCTGGCTGGAGGAAGAAGGCTCGGCAACTGCTATTGCGGGATGCCGAGGCCTGGCTGTGCTTGCCACCGCTGCAGGGGAGGACGACCCGGGACCCTTACATGAGCTGGAAAGGTGAGCAGGCCCGGGAGTGGGCCGAGCGCAGACGGGACGTGCAACAACAGATCGCTGGTATTTTGTTCATATTCCATTATGGCGAGGCATGCCATCACTGCATTGATGTGAAGGGGGGCTTTTGGCACAAGTGCACATGGATTCTACACTTACAGTGTCTGGTCTAAGCGCCATGTATTTATTTATTTGTTTTTTGCATGGTGTCAGATTTGTTTTTGTGGGCAAGCACCTTTCAGCTGGCTGATTATCAGAGTATGGGGGCAGACTCTTTAGGTTCTGGTGCTGGTAGGCAGACATGGGAAATGATTTGTGCATTTCAGATCTAGTTGTGTGTGTTCGATTGTCGGTGTGGCAGCTATTGGTTTCAGGCATTTGGGGACATTATAACCCTTTTGTTGAGGGCTGGGGAGTGTGAGGTACTTTGGGAAGGTTTTGATTTTGAGGAAGAGGACTCTGAAATTGGCACTTTGGAGGTGTGGGGTAGAGGTTTTGTCCAGATGGTAATGTTTGTCTTGCAGATCACTCATAGTAACATTTTTCCACCATGCTAAACTGGAGTGTTGAGGTTGGGTGAGGGGTAGTTAGGGATAATGTGGGCTGGTGCTGGATGTGGGCTTGAGCAAGAGTGCCCATGAACATGTTGGGGAACATGTTGGGTTGGTTGGGGCTCTCATTTTCATCTTTTCAGGTGTGGTCCCTTTTTCGGCTGGTTTGGATATGTGGGTGTTTGGGTGGCATTTCCCCTTTTGGAGAGCATCAAGTGGAATTAGGGTGTCGTGTAGCCAGGCTTAGGTAGCTTGCTTGCTATTTGGTATGAAGTTGTTGGCAAGAGGCAGTCTCCCATCTGCTAGTTAGGGGTTGTTTTTTTTTTTGCCAAGTTGCTTTTCTTTTTTTGCTGTAGGAGCATTCTGCTTTTCTTTTGTCTGCCTGCGGTTGGCTCAGGTTTATTTTGTGGAGTCTATGTCTGTAGCAGAAGACCTAAGCCAATTTGTTGGGGTTGTGCAAGGTAATTGCTCAAGCTGGTGATTAATCTTGTGATGTGGGGGTTGGAAGAGGTCACTGACATGCTGGGGCTACACATTGGTTAGGTGGCTGGGGAATGGACATGGCAGCTATTTCCCATGGAGCCTTTCCTGCTAGGTTGTAGCAATGGAATGCCTCTGATGGTAGTTGTATGCTTTTTTGAGCCTGAGGTCTAGGTGGGTCATAGAGGGCCCCTTCTGGGATGCAGTGGTTGGCCCCTCAGGTTTCAGGATAGACCTAGAACAGATGTGTATTGTTATGGTTCCGATCATGTTTTGCATACAATTAAGCTATGGCCTGATTTTACGCAAAATGATATCTGTGTGTTATTAGACTGTGAGGGGAGTAGAGTGAGAATAGGCCAAAGAGTCTCGGCTACCCATGTTAGTCAAAAAAGAAGAAAGATCTAGCTAGATCCAAAATCAGAATCTTGTGGTGATAGCATCAAATGGGGATGAAATATCCAACAAAACCAAAATATGAGGCAACAAAATATGGATCAAAACCATGGCAGAAAATGAGCAGGTTAGAAAGCAACAAAGTTTTGGACAGTTTGAAAATTGCCTTCATATTGTCTAACTGCAAAAATCGAATTTCACTAAGTGTAATACACAACAAAATATGTTATTAAATGACTATCATAAATATGCCTCGCTACAAAGTGACTTCATAACAGGGGTCAATACAGGAGGGACTGACACTGACGCTGCAGATGTAGGCTGTGAGCGTAGTGTAGAGGTGGAAAAAACTGCTACAGAAGTGGAGGAGTTTGCTATAGAGGAGACCAGAGCAGAGGCAGAAAATTCTACCATTGCACCAGATGGGAGGTTGCAGGATTCATTTATTATGCTGTTTAGTGAGCCTCTTGGGGATTCACAAGATGACAATGGAAATGTTGAACTAAATCTAACTTGGATGGAAACATCACCCAACTCTGGGGGTGGTGGCCCCCTTGCTGCCGAAGAGGCCTCTGCTGGCAATGAGCAGACGCCAACATTTAAAACTCCATGCACCTCCATGAATGCCTTTGCGGAGAACCTGGCAGCAGAACTCATTGCTAGGCAGGAGCAGATTCAGGGCAATATGACAACAGGATGGAGGGCTATCCAGTATGAGATTAAGAAGCAGCACAAAGAAGTTAGAAGGATGTGAAGGCAGGCTAGACACTCAACCCAGAACCTATGTGCTGCAATCAGGGAGTTGCATGCTATTTTGCAACCTCAGCAAAACCCACCAAGCAACTTCTCAGCCAACCAAAATACCTCTCGCAGAGGTAGAGGCAGAGAAAGGCAGAAGAAGGGAATCAGGATAGCCAGAAATAGATGAGAGTGCATTCTAAAAATGAAAGGCAGTTCCATAAAGAATGTCAACTTCATCAAGTCATCCATGCTGTATGCAGAGATGGGCAAATAGTTTCCGCATGCCTTTCTGTTTGCTGATGCACCTCACGCCTGCAAACCGCAGACTTCTCTCCCTCCTGCCTTTGCCTGGCCTGTCTTTGCTCATCACTGCTATACACAGATATGGACCTTGAGCTAGTGCACCTCTAGCCAGTGCAAATGCTTCTCTCACATTCAAGCCTTGTCTCCTCGCACATCCCTCTATCCCCCTGAATCTTTGTATACTTTGTCATGTCTCCTCAGTCCTTCGTCTCTTCTAAACATGAGTAGTGCCACTTTAAAATTCCAGTGGTCTAATCACTTCTTGGGTTCCTAAAGCTGCAAGTGTATTATGGAGAATGTTTTGGCTAATAATTTTTCTATCTCTCTTTATTTTTCTCTTATGCAGGTTATAATAAACTTCATCGTTCGCCCATGCTGTATGCAGAGAGGTCAAACAGCTTCTGCATACCTTCTGCTGACAGACCTCACACCTGCAAGCCTCATCTCTTCACAGAATTCTCTCCCTTCCTGCCTTTGCCAAGCCTGTCTTCATTTATCACTGCTGTACGCGGATATGGTCAATGAGCTAGTGCACCTCTAGCCGGTGCAAAAGTTTTCTCTCATACTCAAGTGCCTGGCCTGTCATTGCTCACTATTACTGTTTGTGAGTAACGGTAACTTCACCCCCCTCCCCCCTCCTCGTAGGTACTCAGTCTCCCATCCACCCCTTCTTTCCACTTCCCCTTCCCCCCATTACCATTTCCCCCTTTCCTCTTCTCTTATGCAAGACTTGCTCATGACAATTTATCCAACCCCTTCTCTACCCCCCTTCTACCCCTCCTGACCTGTAGGTGCTCACTCTCCCCAACCCCCTTCTTTCCCCCATTCCTCCCCCTTCTTCTGTGTAAGACTTGCTACTCATAAATTCTCCAACCCCCTCCTACCCCTCCTTTCTCTAGGTACTCACTCTCCCATCCACCCCTTCTTTTCACTTCCCCCTTCCCCTCTCTATCATTTCCCCCTTCCTCTTCTCTTATGCATGACTTGCTCATGATGATTTTTAAATTTTTGCATTTGTTTATTAAACTCCTCTTTCTAGGTGGATGTCATTGTTGTCATTCATTGCTGTCATTGCCCCTTCCCCCACCTTCCTTCCTCTTCTACATAAACAATGATCCTTACATATGCCTGTAACCCCCATCCAGCACTGATACTAATGACCCAGCCCATGCACTATATTAGAAATAGCCACCCCTAGAACCCCATTCAAGGCAGTAAGTACCCACTCCATGCACAACATTTCAACTCCCAGCCCCTAGAGATCCCATGCTATGCACTAAAGGGCAGATTTTCAAAGGGATACGCGCGTAACCCCCAAAAACCTGCTCCAAGCTGTCCCTGTGCGTGCCGAGCCTATCTTGCATAGACTCGGCGGCACGCGCAAGCCCCGGAACACGTGTAAGTCCCAGGGCTTGCAAAGGGGGCGTTCTGGGGGTGGGGCCATGGGCAGGGCACTGGCCCAGGGGCGTGCCGTGAGCAGGACCGAGGCCTCCGGCACAGCCGCCATGCCGGGTGATGGAAAGCCGGCGTGCGCAAGTTACGCCTGCCCGGAGGCAGGCGTAACTTCTTCAATAAAGGTTAGGAGGGGGATTTAGGTAGGGTTGGGGGGTGGGTTAAATAGGGGAAGGGAGGGGAAGGTGGGGGGAGGCGAAGGGAACGGAGGCAGGCTGCTTGGCTTGGTGCACGCAGGTCGCACAATTGTGCACCCCCCTGCGCTTGCCGACCCTGGATTTTATAACATGCGCGTGGAAGCGAGTGCATGTTATAAAATCAGGCGTAGATTTGTTCGCGCCGGGTTGCGCGAACAAATCTGCGCCTGCACGTACCTTTAAAGATTTTCCCCTAAGTACCCACTCCTTGCACAACATTCCAACACCCAGCCCTTAGAGAACCCACGCCAGGCACTAAGTACCTACCCCAAGCCCCTAACCCAAGCACTGCTTACTCCATGTGGGTGGGAGGCTTTTCTATCAAATTCCATCTTAAATTGTTCCCAGACTCTGGCCACTCTTATTATATTATGCCTCTCACCAGCCTACCGATATAGGTTTTCTTCATTAACCACCACCAGGGATGCTAAAAGGGTGACGTCCCTGGTGATACAATTTGGCTGGCACACTGGTGGAGGCATTGTGGTGACACACCTTAGAAAAACAGGATGTTCCGCCTTTGCGGAAGCATGAGCATGCATGTGTGAATTCGTACGCACTTAGGTGTGCAAGTATCTACGTACATAGCTGCAGTGCTGCCTTAGATGCAAAGCTATATGCGAATCAGGATATGCGGTCACTGAGCTAGGCACAAACCTATGCACGAATCAGGATGGCATAGGCGCTCAGCTGGGCTGGGTGCTACTCTGGCCACTCGGTCGCCGAGATATGCACTCAATTGGGTGCAAATGCGGATGCTCAGATGCCCAGAAAGACATTTAGTTAAGCTTGAATCTGGCCACTCAAGTGCAGAGATAGGTGCTCAGCTGTGCATGAATCTGGAGCTTGGGTGCCCAGAAAATTGTCTAGCTAAGCATGAATCTGGCCACAACAGCATGGGTTTCTCCTAATACCTTATCCTCATCCTCCCCTACTACTATCCCCCTTCCAACTGTTATCTCCCCCTACCTCTCTCCCACCACCTTTCCCATCCTTCCTCTCCCCTCTCAAAAGTCCATCAACCCCACTACTCTCTCTTCTCCATGCTCCCCTCCCCTTTCAAGCATGAATTTCTCCTAACATCTTATCCTTCCCCCTCCCTCACTTCTAACCCTCCTTCCAACTTTTACCACCACCCACCCTTCTCCTACCATCTTTTCCCATCCTCCCTCTCCCCCAGAAAGGTCTGTCAACTCCACTACTCTCTCTCCTACCCCTCCCCTTCCTTCCCAAGAATGGATTTTTCCTAACAACTTGTCTTCCCCTCCCCAAATACTAACCCCCTTCCAAATGTTACCTCCACCCATCGCTCTCCCTGAAATTACCACCCAGATGAGAAATAAACTGCAACATGGTTGCTGAGCTTGGCAGGGAAGTGCTTTGTGTATTGCCAGCCCCACTCTGTAAACCAGTGGACCATGGACACTAGGCTGTCAACCCCCAAAGACCATCCATATCAAGAATAGCATCCAACATAGACAGAGAACATTTAAAAACAAGTATTTTGTGAAGAAATAAACATTTATTAACAACAGTAAACAGTATGTACAAGGACAAATAACCAGCTAAAGAAGAGGTACCCATTAAGGCACAGTCCTTATTGTCAGACTCCAGAAAAGTCTTGTATGACACTCCTCTTGACCTCATTACCCCTGGCCGTATTCTCTCCAGGATCTGCAGAGCTCACATCCAGCTCTCCCTCCAGTTCAGGATTAATGTCCTGTGGAAGACCATGCTGCAGAGCGAGGTTGTGAAGCATGCTGCAGGCCACCATAATGTCTGCTACCTTCTCAGAAGAGTACTATAGTGCCCCTCCTGAGTGATCCAGGCAGTGGAAATGACTCTTGAGGAGACCAAATGTTCTCTCTAAGATGCTCAGTGTCCTGACATGTGCCTCTTGATGCCTCAATTTAGCAGCTGACATTGGAATCTCAAGTGGTGTTAGCAGCCATGATGTGCACACATAGCCAGCATCACCTGTAGAAAAAAACCTTATTTTGCATAAAATTAACTAGATTCCTTTAAGCTAACATCTGTAACATTTTTAAACTACAAATGAGACTCCAATATACAATACAAAAATCTTACTATTCTGTCATTGGGACTCAGCTCTGTTTACCAACATGCGCTACATAATAATAGATGTAGTGACAGTCATGCACAAGATAGGATGTGCAATGCTACCATTACTTATCTGATTCATATGTACCAGAAAAATGTGGCCCATTATTTACCATTTGTTCTCTAACTCATGAACCTCCATATCTTTTAAAGGCCATACTATCCAATAAAAACATCTGTTACATGAAATATTAGACTAATTTCCTGGTTGTCTACATAACCCACCCTCAAAAGCATGTTGGAACCAATGAGGGCAACCCCTTCAAGTTCAGTTAAAAAAGAAAAATAGGCACAAAAATATTATCCTCCCCCTCTCCATTAACCCCATTCTCAAAGAATAAATGTAAACTGCTGAGTAATCCCCTATTTTCCAAAACACAGCTAACACAAAAGGTTGAATGTACTATATCCCTTTTTACCCCAAACTACAAATAAAAAAAAAAAGTATTGCTAATTTATAAAAAATGTGAGATCACAGATTAGTAAGCACTTTGGCAACAATGTACAAGAAAGCACTTACTACTATGCCTTAGGTTCTTCTCACCCCATCACACTTACTTTTTAAATTATGTTTGTGCACACCCCCTACCTCACAGAGCTGATTGAAACTTATTCTAAATTCTTATACCAGCTTTTTTTTCACACTTACCCAGCAACCAGCCTTCGCCATATTTCCCTTCAGTGAATTGCAGTACCACTGCAGTGTTTAAATTGTTTTTTCTGGTTTGTTTTTCATGGACCTTTGCAATTGATTTTCCAATTCCAGTATGCCATCTCTCTTCCATGAGGTGGGATGAGAGCCACCTGGGTGCAGTCAATAACTCCCATCACATTTTACATACCGGCTATGTCAAAAAACATACCCTTCATTTGCTGCTACTCCAGAAGCTGCTGTGGGTATGTGATATACTTCTTCACCCTCTTCAGCTTGGCCCTCAGTACCTGGGTGAAGTGACGAGAGAACGAGGATTGCTCCATGCCAGACACCTCAGCCACTGTGTTCTGGAAAGAACCGGTGGCCAGAAAATGAAAGGCTCTGAGCAGCTTCACCAGGCCTGGGATGGCCTGTCCACAATCTGTCAGGGGATCAATCTCCTCTCTGAGCTCTTCATACAGGCCCATGATAGCCCTGGAGCTCAGTCTGTAGGTCCTCTCCACGTCTAACTCCAGCATCCCCAGTAGCATGGTCCTGAGGCAAAATGATCTAGTTAAAAGACAGGAAACAGAGAGTAGGATTAAATGGTCAATTTTCTCAGTGGAAAAGGGTAACAGTGGAGTGCCTCAGGGATCTGTACTTGGACCTGTGCTTTTCAATCAACCTAATAAATGAAGGTTGACCGACGTGCCGCAAATGCGCAGTAGAGAGCAACTCTACTGCGCATGTGTGGGTGAGCACGTCGGTCACAGCAGAGCGTCAGCTGCTTGAAAACATGGCGGCTGCAGCGGCGGTGGCATCAGTGAGGTGCTGTAGCGGCGGCGGCAAGGTGCAGTGGCAGCGGCGAGGAGCTGTAGCGGTGGCATCGGCGAGGGGCAGTGGCGGCATCGGCGAGGGGCAGTAGAGGCGGCGGCATCAGCGAGGAGCTGTAGCGGCGGCGGCGGCATCGGCAAGGTGTAGTGGCGGCGGCATTGGCGAGGGGCAGTAGAGGAGGCGGCATCGGCGAGGGGCAGTAAGAGGTGGCGGCGAGCAGTAGCAGCGGCGGCGAGAAGCAGCGAACCCGGTGGTGAGGGAGGAGAGAGTGAGGGGGAGGGGAGAGTGAGAGTGAGGGGAGGGGTGAGAGGGGGAGGGAGGGAGAGTGAGGGGAGGGGGAGGGAGAGTGAGGGGAGGGGTGAGAGGGGGAGGGAGGGTGAGTGAGGGGAGGGGTGAGAGGGGAAGCGAGGGTGAGTGAGGGGGTGGGAGGGAGGAGGGTGAGAGTGAGTGGGGGGTGGGAGGGAGGAGAGGGTGAGAGGGAGGGGTGGGAGGGTCAGAGTAGCCCGTTGTTACTGGCTGTGAGCGTCAGCTGGATATGAACATGGCGGCGACGAGGAGCGGCGGCCAGTAGCGTCCGCGAGGAGCAGCGAACTCTGTGGGGAGGGAGGAGAGAGTGGGGGGAGGGAGGTGAATAGTGGGAGAGAGGAGAGTGGTGGGAGAGAGGGGAGGTAGGGGTGGGGGAGAGGGGAGAGGGGAGAGGTGGGGAAGAGTGAGGGGAGAGGGAGAATGAGAGGGGAGAATGAGGGGAGGTGAGAGACAGAGAAAAAGGGAGTGGAGGAGGGCTGAGGGAGAGGGGATGGGATTGAGAGAGGGTGGGGCGTGACTGAGGGAAGGGGAGGGAGGTGAGAGTGAGGGGAGAGAGGCAGTGGGAGACAGAGGGTGAGTAAGATTGAGTGGAGGGAAGGGGGTGAGTGAACGAGGGGAAGGGGGAGTGAGGGAGAAAAAGTGTAGAAGGGTGCTGTGTTCAAAAATGGACTGAAAAAAAAATTTAATGTTGCCCGTTTTAACGGGCTTAACGGCTTGTATATATATAAATGATCTGGAAAGGAACGCGACGAGTGAGGTTATCAAATTTGTGGATGATACAAAATTATTCAGAGTAGTTAAATCACAAGCGGATTGTGATACATCATAGGAGGACCTTGCAAGACTGGAAGATTGGGCATCTAAATGGCAGATGAAATTTAATGTGGACAAGTGCAAGGTGTTGCATATAGGGAAAAATAACCCTTGCTGTAGTTACACGATGTTAGATTCCATATTAGGAGCTACCATCTAGGAAAAAGATCTAGGCATCATAGCGGATAATACTTTAAAATCATTGGCTCAGTGTGCTGCAGCAGTCAAAAAAGCAAACAGAATGTTAGGAATTATTAGGAATGGAATGGTGAATAAAACGGAAAATGTCATAATGCCTCTATATCGCTCCATGGTGTGACCGCACCTTGAATTCTGTGTACGTCTGGTTGCCACATCTCAAAAAAGATATAGTTGTGATGGAGAAGGTACAGAGAAGGGCAATCAAAATGATAAAGGGGATGGAACAGCTCCCCCTATGAGGAAAGGCTGAAGAGGTTAGGGCTGTTTAGCTTGGAGAAGAGACGGCTGAGGGGGAATATGATAGAGATCTTTAAGATCATGAGAGCTCTTGAACGAGTAGATGTGAATCGGTTATTTACACTTTCGATTAATAGAAGGACTAGGGGGCATTCTTTGAAGTTAGCAAGTAGAACATTTAAGACTAATCGGATAAAATTCTTTTTCACTCAATGCACAATAAAGCTCTGGAATTTGTTGTCAGAGGATGTGGTTAGTGCAGTTAGTGTAGCTCGGTTCAAAAAAGGTTTGGATAGGTTCTTGGAGGAGAAGTCCATTAGCAGCTATTAATCAAGTTTACTTAGGGAATAGCCACTGCTATTAATTGCATCAGTAGCATGGGATCTTCTTAGAGTTTGGGTAATTGCCAGGTTCTTGTGGCCTGGTTTGGCCTCTGTTGGAAACAGGATGCTGGGCTTGATGGACCCTTGGTCTGACCCAGCATGGCAATTTCTTATGTTCTTATGCTCCCTCCATACCCTTCTGTGGCCTGTTCCATCTGGAACAGCCTACTCTTCACAATCCCTCTTCTCCAACTGCTCCCTCCTGACCCTCTCTCTCCTGCTACAACCTCTGTCACCTGCCAAACCTTCTGCTGCTGTCATCCTTTGGGGAAGCTTCAGGATATACCACAGCATCAGGAATAGCTGGACACAATGAGAAATCTTCTTCATCAAAATCACACCAGAGCTGCATGGACACACAAAGCACACCACAACAATGCAAGCAATGGAATAAAATGTCCCCTGAATCGGCGCTGTCACTTAAGTTGTGCCTTGACCGAGGCGTTAAAAAACCCATATTAAATAACCCAAACTAGCATTAGCAGAGGTCCCTGCATTGCGCGTGAACAGATAGTTGCCTCCTTTGCATGCCATTAGCATGCAGTGGCACAGGAAGAACCGCAAGCCCGTAAGCACATTTGAACGCACTTTTTTTTCTGCGCACAAAACCTTATTACATCCCCATATAGGGCTTTGCGCAGAAAAACGTGTACAAACGTGCATACATGCGCGGAAAAACCCATGGCAGCTTCAGCACACCTTATTACATTGGCCCCATAGTAATGTCATGTAGGGGTGTGCATTCGTTTTGAACGTATATGTAAAACGCAACTTATATTTTTAAAAGAGAAAAAAAAGGTTTGAGGAGAAACGCATCACGAGTTCCAACGTATTCAACATAGCTATGTTGAACCTAAGTACACACTTAAACCCCCCACCCTCCTGACCCCCCCAAGACTTACCAAAACTCCCTGGTGGTCCAGCGGGGAGTCAGGAAGCCATCCCTGCATTCCTTTGCGAGGAGCACGTGACGTCGGCGTTGCGTCGAGTGACGCCGAAGTCACGTGCTCCTCCGCGCCTCCGCTCCCGGACCCCTGTTGGACCCAACCGGAACTTTTGGCCAGCTTGGGGGGGTCAGGAGGCCCCCCCAAGCTGGCCAAAAGTTCCGGTTGGGTCCAACGGGGGTCCCGGAGCGACCTCCTGCCACATGACCTACCTGTCACGTGGTAGGAGCACAAGATGGCGCCGGTGACCATGTGACAGGGGCTGACCAATGGCACGGCAGCCCCTGTGACACAGGCTATCGGCGCCATGAGGAAATCGCAGACGAGTGCAGGGATGGCTTCCTAACTGCCCGCTGGACCACCAGGGAGTTTTGGTAAGTCTTGGGGGGGGGGGATTAAGGAGGGTGAGGGGTTTAAATTTTTATTTAGGGAACCGGTGAACATATGGACAGACCCTCAACTTATGGAATTCTCCATATGTCCATATTGAACGAAATCGACACCCCACGAAAACTTATCAACGAGTCAACGAAAACTTTTTGCCTGCACATCCCTAATGTCATGCTAAGCAGATTCCAGATAACCTTCCACAAACGTTCAATTTATCTGCTTCAAAATGGAAAAACTAAAATTACTTACTAAGAGTGCTAAGATATAAAATGTATCTACATTTAATTTATGTCTATTGGCTTTATAGATATTTTATTATGTACCTATAACAATCTCCTAGATTAAACTTGTAGATTCCACTAAGCTAACCCCTTTATGTTAGCAACCCCTATAATGCAGATCATGCTTCCTTGTACATCATTCATTTTTAAGCCTTCACCTCTAGATTCTCAAATAATGCTATTACCAATAATAAAGTTTAATGTTGTACAGAATGTTGCTACTTCACATGTTTGCTGCATTTCCCAAAAACTCTCTGGAAGCCTATACAGTTTGTAAATAAAGGAGTCAGGTTTTGCCTCGTTTTTGCAGTCAGTTTTCTTCCAGGGTTATCTGCCCAGATAAATGTCTATTCACCTGAGTAAATAACTTAAATAGCCCTGAAAATTGTCCTTCCAAGGATTAAATAAGCAGCATTGAGCAATCTTGCTGCTCACAGTTAAAGGCTTTTGCTACCATGCAAACCATTTGAAAGCATGAAACATGGGATAGTCAGGATCAGATATAGATTTGAGCAATTGTATTAGGGAGAGAAGAACTAAAGGGATTTTCCCCCTATAGCTGTGTGTCTATGAGAAAATCCTTATTGTATCTGGTCCCTAATGTATCCTGTATTCTAAACTAGGGGTTCTCAGTCCAGTCCTCTGAACACATACAGACTAGCAAGTTTTCACTGTATCCGCAATGAATATGCATGAAAAAGATTTGCATGCACTACCTCCATTACATTGGGTTGGAGACCACTGTCCTAGGTTGTGAAGTATTTCTGAAGTACTGAGAGTCCTCAACCCACTGTTTTCACTAACTACTCTCTTTCTGTTTATTTTCAAAGGATATTATTGTAAGGAATGCTCGACATACATTACAAGTCAGACAGTCAACAGTCTCATTTTCATAGACATAGAGCAGTACTTTAACCTAATCTGTCTATGAAAATGAGACTGTTGACTGTGTGTGTCCTTTGTATTCTAGGCTTTATATGAAGAAAAATGCTGGAATATTCAAGTTATAATAAAAAATGTAAAAGTTGTTTGCTAGACTCAAACCCAAAGAAGAGATGGGAGAGGTGATGGGATGTGGTCAGAGTACATTGTATACTAATTGAACAAAACATGTTTACCACAAAAATCTTGCAAAATGAAAATTCACTTTGTGCATAATGAAAATCTGCAGCTTTAACACCAAAAACTGCAATTAAAAGGTTGAGGTAATGAGAAAATTACTGAACTATGGGCAACAGGTATTATTATAAGTCATTTTAATTTCCACAAAATTAAAAGTTATCCTGGCACCCCAAATTTGTTTGACCAGAAAAATAGTATAATGTTATAATTTACAGGTTAATCCAGGGTTATTTATAAACATTTGCTTGAAACTGAGATGTTATAAGGGCATTTATTGGTGAAGATATTTGACATTGGCACAAAGAGAACAAGAAAACTTTTAGAGCTCAGGTCTGCAGGAAAATAGTAATGATCAATTAAAATTTAGGGCGTTCTTTAGCAAAAAAGATGACATACTATATTATAAAGGACAAGGTTAAGAGCTATTGGAGCTGGGTTGAATGACAGATGCCATGCCTTGTTTCTCATTGGATATGAAATTCTCGCTGCCTAATTTCTAAAATGGAAAGTTAAGAATATAAGAACAAGCCATACTGGGTCAGACCAAGGGTCCATCAAGCCCAGCATCCTGTTTCCAACAGTGGCCAATCCAGGCCATAAGAACCTGGCAAGTACCCAAAAACTAAGTCTATTCTATGTTACCGTTGCTAGTAAATGCAGTGGCTATTTTCTAAGTCAACTAAATAGCAGGTAATGGACTTCTCCAAGAACTTATCCAATCCATTTTTAAACACAGCTATACTAATTGCACTAACCACATCCTCTGGCAACAAATTCCAGTGTTTAATTGTGCGTTGAGTGAAAAAGAACTTTCTCCGATTAGTTTTAAATGTGCCACATGCTAACTTCATGGAGTGCCCCCTAGTCTTTCTATTATCTGAAAGAGTAAATAACCGATTCACATCTACCTGTTCTAGACCTCTAATGATTTTAAACACCTCTATCATATCATATGTGCACGCATGTTATAAAATCAGGTGTACATTTGTGCGTGCCGGGTTGCGCGCACAAATCTACGCTCGCGCGTAGCTACTAAAATCTGGCCCTAACTGAGTAACTAAAAAGCAGGAAAAAATCATGTCTACAGAATGTGTAGTCTGAAAAATAAAACTTTCTAAACCCTAAATTCACCATATATTTCATAACACCAGAATATGGTTTCTAAATGTAAGTTAAAATCACACAAAATAATTAAGCAAGAATAAGAAACAGACAGCTCTGCAAATGTATCCAGTACTCTAGTGTGGAGGTGAATAAACCATGTGATGCATGTTGTATAAGTAGAAACTGTCTTACACGTTTGCCCAGACTGAGAAGCAGTCAGCACCATAAGGCTGAATAATCTCCAGCTGTGAGCAAAACAAATCAGCACAAGAAATGACAGCTACTCCTCCTCTCTTCTTGCTAAATCTCAGATAAGAGAGGAGTGTGTGACTATTAAAGACTTGATTGTGAACTGACAACACAATCAGGAGCAGATAGCCAAGTCTCAGTTATAAAGTCTACCCCTCAGTTATCAATACTGAGGGACAGATTTCATAATCCACGCGCTTATGTGTGGCGCTGAAGTATGTTGCATGCGCTGAAGTATGAGTGCGCTGAAGTATGTTGCGGCTGCCAGCGCACTCTCTCTCACAGACACCCACCCTCGAGAGCTGAAGTAAGTTGTGCAACAAAGAAAAAGCCTGGGCTTAAGTCTAACTGCTCATCTAAAATTAGGTTATGTGTCAAATTGATTTTCCCTTTTACTGAATGAGCAGGTATCAAGTAGCTGTGCTGATTCCAAGAGAGATGTAAAGAAAAATACTCATGGGTTGCTTTTAAAGACCCTCCAGAACTTTAGTTTCAGGGCCTAAGACCCCCTCCAAGTCCTCCATAAGCAATTTGGGCACCCATGTTTGTTTGTGCCGAAGTAAAAACTGGGCACATCCAGCCTGCATCACGCATGCTATCATGTTCCAGAGGCATGGCGAACTGTGGGACAGCCTGGTTGGAACATATTATAGGCTAAGGATATAAGTCAAACAATATCTGCCAACCAACGTATGAAATAAGATTAATACAGAATCCATAGGACACTTGTAAAGCTACAACATCTTAGTCCAGAATCATCTAGTTGGAGAAATTTTGGTAGCAGAAGATCATTTGCATGCATGCTCATAATTCCTGATAAAAAAGACTCACTAAAAAATTGGCTTGTCTTTTCTTTTGCAATCTGTCGTACTTCTGTTACATCATTGACCAAAATTTGCTTAATTAAGGTGAAGACAGAACTTATCCACTACTTATTAATGGCTACATTATGTGTGGTGCAGCGATGAAAATCTTCAAAGAGTCCTCATAAAAATGACTGTTTTTCTTAAGCTATGGGAAAAAAGTGACTCTGGAAAAATTAACATCTTCACTATGTAAAAAATATGATTAGTAAGTTATTAGTAAGGATAGGGTTGACTTTTCTGCTATACAGATTGTTTTGGAGAGTTCAACTCTCTCTCTAAAGAACAAGGCCAGGAGCCTAGGGGTAACCTTGGAATGCCATCTTAACTTTGAGGACCATATTGTACAGCTTTGTAGAAAGGCTTGGTACAAGCTCCTCCTGGCTTGTGTGACATGGATAAATATTATCCATGTCACAGAGTTTCAAATGTTAGTCCAAACCCTAATGATTGTCTCACTGGATTACTGCAGTTCTTTACTTGTGGTGCTCCCTTTAAAGTTCCTGAAAGGCACGCAGATCCTACAAAATGCTATGAGACTCCTCTATGGTTTTGGAACTAAGGAGCCTCTTTTGTCAAGTTTTCCTAAACTCCACTGGCTCCCAATTCAGTTCTGGACACAATTTAAGATTATCTCTCTAGGATTCATGGCTACAGTATGCATGGTCATGCTCCACAGCATTTGGGAAGTAAATTTGTGAAATGTGTTCCTGGTCGCTGCTTGCACTCATTAAATGAGGATTTGCTATGTGTTCCATCATGCAGAAAACACAAATTTGCCAGAGCAAGATCACAAGCCTATACATGTGTAGTTCCAATCTTTTGCAACTATTTTAAAGGAGACAAGGTTAAACAAATGTTTTCTGAAATTCAGATTCCTTCTGAAGGTAAATTTTTTTTTAAAAAGTATTTAACTGACCTTCTTTGGATGATTTGGTAAGGTTTCAGGTTTGCTGTCATGCAGCCTTTATTTGCTGTTTTACTATATAAATTATTGTATTATGTTATTGTGTATTATATTCATCATATTGTTTTTTGTTTTATGATTTGCTTTATGCCTATGTTTTATCTTTGTTTAAGTCTTGTCCATTGCCTGGAACAAAGAATGGGTGATTAAACATTTGCAATAAATAAATATGGAATATAGAGCGAGAAACTGCAGAACAGGTTTTCCAACATCATGTGCAAAATTTTGTACTGGGAACTGCATCCAAAACTTTCATGTGTCCATATTCTTTATGATGCAATATAAAAGGTGGTTGTCTAGTGTGAAATGTTGGTATTTTATTCAAGGTTACTGAAACCACTTAATAAGCATAGGTCTAGGTTCTGTGAAAAGGGTATTGTGAGTGGTCTTTCTTCCACAAGTGAGATGTGGCAATCATCTGGGTTTTGACATGACTCCCAGTCACTGTATTTTCCTTCTGTCTAGTGAGAAGCATGGGAAATTCTCCTCCAGGTCCATACTAAAGTCAGCTGGAATACAATACATTACTGAAAGTAAATGAAGCAAAGAACAGGCAATTGCTATCATAGTCGCTTTTTGAGAAGTAAAATAGGTCTCCACCAGAGTGATCCAAATATCTGAAGTAAACCTTTAACACTTCAAATGTGTGCCCAATGACAGAAGTAGATGCAATGGATTAATTGTATATCCTCTCTTCTGGGCTTCCAGGAATAAATACTCCTGGAGGAATTCTCTGCTACTCTGCAATGCTTAATTAGTATAGAATTCTCTTTCTCCACAGAATGCAACATTTCTGAGCAGAATTTGGCTATGTGGCTGCTACACAGCAGATAGGCCCTGGCTTAGCGGACAACAAGAGAAAAATCAGGGACAGGAGCCACAACATCTACTTGAAGGGGATGGTGGTGGCATCATCAGACTATGTAGGTGGAAGGAGGAGGCAGTAGCAGTATATTGGCCCTTTGGGAAGGGGTGGAATCAGCAACTACAAACAGCAGCAGACCACAGAGGCTGAGGTGCAATCAGCAGTGTCTCTGGCTAAGCTACAGTGAAATGGCTAGAATTGGTTGTGTGGTGGTGGTGATAATACAGGGGAATGCAGGGGTATTCTATAATGAGGCAGGGTGAGGCAGCCACCCCATGTGGCAAGAATTTGAAGAGGCAAAAGTGACCCCAAAACCTTCCTGCCCTGGTCGCCTCACCCTGCGTTCAGCCAACACCAAAGTCATTAGGAAAACCCATGGTGCTAGCAGGGTTCCAACTCCTCACCAGTAATAGGAAGGTCCTGCGGCAGCATGGAGAATTGACATGCTGGTGGGGTTTCCACTCTCCATCAGCAAAAGGAATATCCTGCAGCAGAAGAAGAGGCCTTGCCGTACTGCATGCATTTTCCCTTCAGCCGGTGACGAAGAAGAGGCTTTGCGGTACAACTAGCAGCTGAAGAAGAGGTCCAAAATGTGTGTGTGTGAGAGGAGAGAGTGAGAGAATAGCCTTATTGAGAATGAGTGCCTGTGAGTGACAGAGACTGTGTATGAGAGAGAGAGAGAGTGTGTGTGTGTGTGTGTGTATCTCTAGGAACTGTGTCTGGGGAAGTGTGTATGAAAGACTGTCTGTGTATGTGTGTGTGTGAGTGAGTGTGTCTGGGGAAGTGTGTATGGAAGGGTATCTGGGTATGTGTCTGTATGAGAGAGTATGAATGCAAGAGTTTGTGTATGAGAGAATGTGTGTGTGTATGTGTATAAGTGGGCCTCTGTATGTGTATGCATGTGTGTCTGTGAGTGCATGTGTGGGTGTCTGTGAGAGAGAGTGCCTATGCCTGCACATATATCTGTGAGAGTGCCTGTGTCTGTGGATGTGAGAGAGTGCCTGTATAAATTTTTGTGAGAGAGGTTAAAGTTTGTGTGCTCTCTTCCAATCTATGACAATTTCAGGATGATTGGAAGTCTAAAGTTCCCAGGTATGGAGAGGAAGAGATTTTTTTTTATCCTTGTTAGTGTTAATCATTGGATGTGATATGTCTACTGTTTTGAAATATTTTATTAGTGGTTAGTAATTTTTTAAACACTTTTATGTGTTTTCAAGTATTGGATGCTGTTTCATTCAACACCTGATTTGACATTTTCTTTTTATTGTATGTTTAATATTTCTTGATTGTATTTGAATTGCATATATAGTTTGGTTTCTTGTGATTTCCAGTTCAGATTTTGTCTGCATGTTTCAATTTATATTTTATGGTCTTTTTATTCTATATTTGGTGAGAATCTATGTTCTGCATGTGTGACTGAGGTTAGATATTCTATTAGTGTGTAGATTCTGTATAGGGATCACAACAGCTTGTTTTTAATCTGTTTTCCTAATAAGAGGTACATTGGTGTTTTGGACCTGATATAATATTTGCAGTATTGTTTTTTCATAGGTTGAGTGCTGACGGTTTTGATATGGAAGGCTTGCTATATTGGAATTGTAGTTCAGTTTATTCCTAGCTTTCTGTGGGTCAAGTCCACACCCAGAGTTCTTTACCATAGGCTTAAGACCACATATGATCCAGTAAATCACTTTGACTACTATGAGAAAGGTAGTTTATTAAGCCTACTATTATTATTGAAAGTGTCTTTTTTGCAGAGCATGTAAATGTAATATATATGTTGTTGTAAGTGATATTTTTACTTCATAAGATTGCACTTTTAATGTCCCTTTTCCATATTCAATCTCCCTTTTTAGGTTGTGGTTATTACATTTTAAAATGGAAAAGCATGCATCATTTTTAATTGTGTGGGGAGGGGATGGAATGGGGCACTAAAGGCTTTAAGGTTCATCTAGTGCATCTAACACCTTTGCACCTGTCATGAGAGTGTGTGCCACACACGTGGACTCCCACCATTCATCGACCTCTCACATCCCCAGGGGGCAGATGCTGGAAAAGGGTAGGAGGCAGGCAATAGGGAAAGGAGGAGTGGTCTAGTGATTAGAGCTGTGAACCAGGAAAGCCAGAGTTCAAATTCCACTGCCACTCCTTGTTACTTTGGGCAAGTCAGTTCTCCCTCCATTGCCTCAGGATCAAACTTAGATTATGAGCCCTCTGGGGACAAGGAAATACCTGAATGTAATCTGCTTTGAAATAGCTGAAAGGTGGAAGATAAATAAATACATAGGGTTCCCAGGAGTGTGGCAGGGTTGCCAGCTTTCTAGAAAGAGCGTCAGTGCAACTCCTTTGGGACCCCTGACTCCTGCTCCTCCCCGCCCACCCTTCTTCACCATTACAAATCACCAAAAGGGCCCGACTCCAAGGGGGACCCCCCCCCCCAACCCTTTTGGTGATTTCACTTGTGCTGCACCATGGGTGATGGGGGCCATTTCATCTCTCACCTCAGGCAGCAGATTGCCTCGAGCATCCCTTGGGGAATGCAGGGAGAGAGAAAAAGAGAAGAAGAGGTGGAGGCTTGAAGGGACATTAAAACTGAAAGAGGAAGAGGCTGGAAGGGGTAGGAGATATAAGAGAGGTTGGGAAAAAGAGAGAGAGAGAGAGAGAGGAAGGGGTAAAGGGAGAGGAGTGGGTAGGGAGAGAGAAGCTAGGGAGAATAGGGGAGGGAAAGACCGGTGGGTAGTAGAGAGAGAGACTGAGATTAATGGGATAGAAGAAAGAGATTGGAAGGGAAAGGCAAGGGGAAAAGTGGAAGAAGCTGTTTTAGGGTTTTTCACACGTGCTGACCTTCCATGTAAGCAAATCTTCATGCCTGGTAAGCCATTGTGAATGGGGGGGTCTTAGACTCTAACAAGGTCTTTTCAATGAGAAATGGTAATAACTGGAGTATGGGAAATACTTTGGGATTCTTGTGTTAAGAATATACTTCTTAAGCATATTCTCTTTGCTTCCTCTGCCCTATTCTAGATATCACTGATGTCCAAAAAGAAGTAATACGCCTCTTACATACTTTAATGAAGCAAATAATGCATTCTGTCAAATGGAGAGGGACTAACATAAAACCTCTCATTATACACTCTTTAAGGTGAATTTTAAAAGCCCTACATACACCAAAGCCGAGAGATTTTGCGTGTCTCAGGCTGGCACGAGCTTTGCAGATTTTAAGACGTGCCCAAGTACGCCTGTATCTCCTGGTACGCACATAAATTCAAAGGTTAAAAAGGGGCGGGGTGTGGGCGTAGTCTGGGCGGAGCATGGGTGTTCCGGGAAGGTCACTTGAAATCTGCACGTAAGTATATTTACACTCACAAGCATGCGCCAGGGTCCCCTACAGTGTAACTGTACTTCTGATATGGATGGCATGTAAGTTTTAAAATAAAAAAATCTGGGCCAGTCAATGGGGTTTGAAGAGTCAGGGCTAATAGGGTAAAAGGGGAGGGTATCTAGCTAGGGGGTTAGGAACTTCTATCTTTTACGGGGGTAACTGGGATCTAACTGGGGAAACAGGCATTTGTGTTGGCAAGCGTGCCTTGCAAAAGCCCCCTTCTTATGCGGTAGAGGCGGCATTTGTGCACATTTGCGCATATCCATATAAAATTGCGCGCATATCTGCGCACATACTGCCGATTTCATATCATATGCACATACATGCATGTATGGAGTTGTGGCAGTTTTCTAAAGCTCGTATAAAGAGCTTCACTGTTTGTTGTAAATTAGACTGCAGAAATTTGTCTATTTTATTGTCTTTTATTGAAATTATGTATGTTTTTAACTGTAAACCGTTTTGACTAAATTTGTATTTGTAAAAGCGGTATATAAATACTTATAAATAAACAAACAAATAAATAAATAAATAAATGGTCGCGTTTATTCGCGCGAGCCAGCATACATGCGTACATGTTCACCCGCTCTGCTGTTTAAAAGTTACTGTCTTTGTCTATTTGCCTTTATTTGGTCTCCCAAAGAGTCACTTTTCAATCTCAGGATAGAAAATAAGATATTTGCCCAACCCACTTGAATACCTATTCATCTCAGTCTCCTTTTTCTGCTCAGTAAAAGGATAACTCAATTGGTCTGTACAATAGTCCATCAGATTATTTTAAAAGTGTTTCTACTTCCCTTACTTCACTTTAAAGCAGTGATGTGCTATCAATTTCTGATCAAGGGGCTTTTATTGAAGGGACTATCTCCAGTTCTGCTCCACTGGATAAAATACTCTTTCTTTTCATTAAATAATTTAACAAAGCAGCCCCAAAGAGCCCTGTCCAGGATACCACTGCTTTACAGGTTGTTATGCTGCATACAAATGCCGGAAATATAATGTGGCATTCACACAGAAGTGTGGAACTATCTAGAGAGCGACAATTTTAAAAAAATCTCTTTGGATTCCTTTTTGGAAGAAAAGCAGCATGGTATAAAAGATCAAAAATTTTATTCTTCTAATTCCCGAGGCAAAAAGCTTATTTCAAACTGTTTTTGTTTTTCTCCACTCTTTTGTTAACTTTCCAGTCTATTGACTATGTCATTTGAGACAACAAAACAAGTTTAATGAAAAGTTTGATCTTGGTAAAATAAAAAAAAAAAAAGCAGCTATTCTGTTGTCAGAAAACTACAAATTTTTCTTTTTTTTAAAAAAAAAATGTTATTTATGTATTTCACTTTCAACATTCAAGAAATATATCTTGAAAAAGAAAATCAAGAATTGAACTCAAATAACTTCAAATAGAAAAAAAAATTAAAGAAAACATAACATACTCAGTTCAGTCTCAAGTCCTCAAACTAGGGCAGATTCAATACCACAAACCAAAGAAATTGTTAAAGATAAAACAGGAAAAAATGACAGCTACAAACACGAACCAGCATCAGATACAGAACCAAACTAGAATATCTAAGAGAGAGCCAAGATATAGAAGGGGAAGCAGATTGCACAAATCTAATGCTAAAAAACAGAGAGGGCTGAATAGGTTAAAGAAACATATATGAAACATATCTGTAAAGGAATGTAAGGAAAAACGATTCTTCTATCAGGAAAACTAGAGAACATGTATTTAAGGTATTTCCAGATGCTCTTGGTTTTGGTCCACCTAATCAGAGGGTTACAGTAGAGTCCCAGAGTCTCGACTTCATCCTTGTTCTCAAAACAGCTCTCACACATCAGATTAGTAGCCTGGGGGGGGGGATCACCGGCAGGGAGGGGGAAGAACCCTCAAGACCCTTTTTGTGCTGTGATGGGGAAGTGAGGTATTTTTTTTAGCATTCACCCTCTAACACAGCTATTGAGAGCTTGGTACTCACTGAAGAAGAGCTTGTTGGCTGGGATCCCTCTCAATAAGGCAGCATGGAGGCAGAGATGGCGCTCAACAAAAATAAAACTTTATTGAAGTTTGAAAAATAGGATCCATGCCAGCATGGCAAAAATCATGAAGGTTATGATAATAATCATTATGAGAAAAGCAACAGTGTCCTTATCCACCCTGCATTCCCTTCTCTTTCCAGCTGGTACCTCTGGATCAGTGTCTATGAGAGTCCTGCTCCTACGTTTGAAAATGTAACACCTTCCTCAGACCAGCTGTTAACTTCTCAACATGCAGACTACTGAGAGGGCTTAGCTAGCTGCAGACATTGACAAAGGACCTGGAAACTGAAGGTCTTCTACACTGTACAACTGTGCACGTAGGCCCTTGAGGATAAAAACGTTGGAATAGGGGTGTCCACTGCAGAGAAACAATTTTAGTTTGGTTGATATTTTTATATGTGTCATTGGTTTCGGTTCCTAAGTTCATGCATTTCATTTGTTATGCCATTTCATTCATTTGTATTGACATCAATGGGAGAAGAAATGCATCCTCCAGAACTCCGCCTTGAACCTTGCACCTCAAAATTCAAGAAAAAACTAATCTGGATTTTTACACAGGCCTATCCTGAATAAGTACTTCAAGTTTATTGCCCTTTAGGCATTCCTTCCCTTCCTACCTGTCATTAGAATCATTCATCTCTCCATGCAACCCCCCTCCCCCTGACCCCCTCCTGCCTCCATCCTTTATTTCATGTGTTTTTTACCTTAGACATTCCCTTGGACCGCATTACCCCATATTAAGTTGTTCTTTCTGGTTATTCTATCACATTTTAGTTTACTTTTCGCATCTATTGTTTATCTATAGTTTTCTTTTCCTTTGCCTCCCAAACATATATATACTCTTTCTTCCTGCTCCCACCCCCTCTCCCTGTTCTTTGTATTTTTTTTTCATTCAGTTTTATGTAAACCGATATGATGTACCCACGAATACCGGTATAAAAATGTTGCTAAATAAATAAATCCTATTTTGAACTCTAACATTGGGGTTTTCTATCCAGGTATTTCACAATTAGGCATCAGCAGTAGAGGGAAAACACCCAAGTTAACAAGAGGGGTTTGGGGGGGGGGAGGGGAAGACAGCAACAGTGGCATAAACAGCTCAAGACATCATGAGAGGGGAAAGCAGAATGAACAGTGGGAAGAAAACTCCATAAGAGGGGTAAAGTTGTATCTGTACCAACAATGGTATGAACATTTCAAGATGATCATGAGAAGGACAAAGCAACACCAACAGGGGCAATAACAATCCAAGGCACCAGAAGAGGAACAAAGCAGCACAGATAGTGGCATCAACACTGAAGGCATCAAAATAGGGGCAAAGGGAACTAACAAAAAAGGGTATGAAGATCCAAGGTACCAAACAATGGGGCACAAGAGGCACATGAACACACCAAGGAATAGAGAGAGGGCAAGGGGTACCAATAACAATGGCATGAAGACCCCAAGGCATATGGCGCCAACAACAGTGGCATCAAGGCATCAAGGCATCAAGGCATCAAAAAAGGAGCAAAAGAAGTTCATTAACATCCCAAGGCATCAAGAAAGAGGCAAAGGGCATCAACACCAGTGGTATGAAGACATTAAGGAACCAAAAGAAAGGCATATGGCGCCAACAACAGTGGCATGAAGACACCAAGGCATAGTGAGAGGCATGTGTAGATCTGGCTATGACATCTGTCACTCCATTGAATGATTACTAGGTTTGATTCATATAAACATAGAGTAATGATGGCAAGAAAAAGACCATATGTCTCATCTAATCTGTCGAGATTCAGCTGATATGTGGCTTGGTGGCTGTTCCCTTCCTCCCTCACTACTTCAGGCCTGTATCTCCTGAAGTTGTGCATTCACTTGAAGAAAATAACTTAAGATGTACTGTCCTATTGTCAAGGGAATATGAGTAGCTGAACTGCCCTGCTAGAACCTCAAGGCACTGTGACAGAGACAAAGCTGAAACAACAGTGGTATTAACACCAAGGCACCAAGAGAGGGGTTAGAACCTCCAAGGCACAAACAGTGGACAAAGAACACAAAGAGTGGCATGAAGACCCCAAAATACCGTAAGAGGGCAAAGCATTACTACGAACAATAACCTGAAGCCAAAGAAAATTCTGGAGGAGGTCCATAGTGGTCCAGATGTGCAAATCAGTCCTCAGGCCTGAATATAGATCCCTAGTGGCAAGAGAATGGTAACGAATCACTGGGCAACCTTCACTGAGCGACAGTTGCAACCCAGTTGCAACCCAGCAGTGATATGGCGTTATTATGCTTCCTGGAAAGCAAGGGGAAACCTGCACAGAGCAGCATGAGTAACTCTAAAGGAGACACATTGGGATCAAGGGTTGGGTCTATTTGGGAATTTTATGTATTTCGGGTGCATGAACATAAAATCATTACTTGGAAGCCTAAAATAGGCCTTTGTGGTCTTTATCTGCCATCATTTACTATATTATTATGTTCCTATTCTGTCATGGCTCCCTGGCTCTGTTTTTGATTTGTACATATACTCAGTAAAGCAGCTGGTAGCAAAGTACCCCTAATAACTTTATCCAGGCAACTTTAGCTGAGCATGTTCATTAGGAGAGTTTTCTCACTGAATATTTAGCTAAATTTGTCTGGGTAACTTTGCATTCATAACTTTGCTGCTGCCTGGCTTACTAAATATTGATCTGCATATTTTTTTCATAATCGCTAACTAAGCCATTTATAACCCATCCTAGAGACTCTCTAGTCACAGATAGAATAGACTGCTGCAGTTGTTTATTGGTCGGCATATCCAAGAAGCATCATCTATTAAATCTTCAAGGGATTCAAAATAAAGCTACATGCATACTGTTCAGATTGCATTCATGGGACCATATCTCACCAGCATTGGCTCCCAGTTGAATACTGAAGTAGATTCAAATTTTGGAACTTGGCTTTTATTGTTTTGCATGATGGAGTCCATATATATATGATAGAATGGGTACATTGATATTTCCCTAATAGAAATTTGTGTTCCTTGAGGGATTCAATTGTGTAAGGGACTGGGAAAACTTTTGGGGAAGGGGAGACTTTTCCAAAAAGATGGGCTCCACCTTATCCAGAGTGGAACCAAACTGCTGGCACTAACTTTTAAAAAGGAGATAGAACAGCTTTTAAACTAGAACAAGGTGGAAAACCAACAGTTACTTAGCAATGCATGGTTCAGAGGAATGTATCCTTGAAGGATACTTATGAAACAGGAGAGTTGGTCATCCCAAAAAAGAAGTTCCAAAACAAGCAAACGTGGTCCGTGTGCCTTTATGTAAAAAATCACCTGAGTTAAAGATTTCCAAATTATCCCTATCATCTGAAAAACAGGTTGTTAATACAAACAAAAAATACACTTTGAAATGTCTGCATGCCAATGCCAGAAGTCTAATAAGTAAGATGGGAGAGTCAGAGTGTAAAGCAGTGAATGATGAGATTGAATTATTGGCATCACAGAGACCTGGTGGAAGGAGGATAACCAATGGGACAGTGCTATATCAGGGTACAAATTATATTGCAATGATAGTGAGGATCAACTTGGTGGGGGTCTGGCACTTTATGTCCAGGCGGATATAGAGTCCAACAGGATAAAGATCATACAAGAGACTGAATGCTCAGTAGAATCTATATGGGTAGAAATCCCATGTGTGTTGGGTAAGAGTATAGTGATAGGAGTATTCTACTGTCCACCTGGACAAAATGGTCAGACAGTTGATGAAATGCTAAGAGAAATCAGGGAAGCTAACCAATTTGGCAGTGCAGTAATAATGGGAGATTTCAATTACCCCAATATTGACTGGGTAAATTTAACATCAGGACATGCTAGAGACATAAAGTTCCTGGATGTAATAAACGACTGTTTCATGGAGCAATTGGCTCAGGAACCAACAAAAGAGGGAGCTATTTTAGATTTAATTCTTAGTGGAATGCAGGATTTGGTGAGAGAGGTAATGGTGATGGGGCCACTTGGCAATAGTGATCATAACATGATCAAATTTAAACTAATAAGTGGAAGGGGGACAATAAGTAAATCTACAGTTCTAGCACTAAATTTTCAAAAGGAAAACTTTAATAAAATGAGGAAAATAGAAAAAAACCTGAAAGGTGCAATTGCAAAGGTTAAAAGGTTCAAAAGGCATGGGCATTGTTTAAAAATACAATCCTAGATGTGTAGTCCAGATGAATTGCACGCATTAAGAAAGGTGGATGGAAGGCAAAACTATTACTGGCATGGTTAAAAGGTAAGGTCAAAGAGGCTATTTTAGCCAAAAAAACATCTTTCAAAAATTGGAAGAAGGATCCATCTGAAGAAAATGGGAAAAAGCATAAGCATTGTCAAGTTAAGTGTAAAACATTGATAAGATAGGTGAAGAGAGAATTTGAAATGAAATTGGCCGTAGAGGCAACAACTCATAATAAAAACTTTTTAAAATATAGCCGAAGCAAGAAACCAGTGAGGGAGTCGGTTGGACTGTTAGATGACAGAAGGGTTAAAGGGGCTCTTAGGGAAGATAAGGCCATTGCTGAAAGGCTAAATTAATTCTTTGCTTCTGTGTTTACTAATGAGGATGTTGGGGAGATACCAGTTCCAGAGATGGTTTTCAAGTGTGATGAGTCAGATGAACTGAACCAAATCACTGTGAACCTGGAAGATGTAGTAGGCCAGATTGACAAACTGAAGAGTAACAAATCACCTGGACTGGATGGTATGCATCCTAGGGTACTGAAGGAACTAAAAAATAAAATTTCAGATCTATTAGTTAAAATTTGTAACCTATCATTAAAATCATTCATTGTACCTGAAGACTGGAGGGTGGCCAATGTAACCCCAATATTTAAAAAGGGCTCCAGGGGTGATCCAGGTAACTATAGACCAGTGAGCCTGACTTCAGTGCCGGGAAAAATAGTGGAAACTATTCTAAAGATCAAAATCGTAGAGCATATAGAAAGACATGGTTTAATAGAACACACTCAAAATGGATTTACCCAAGGGATGTCTTGCCTAGAAAATTTTTTTAAGGGGTTAATAAACATGTAGGTAAAGGTGAACCAATAGATGTAGTGTATTTGGATTTTCAGAAGGCATTTGACAAAGTCCCTCATGAGAGGCTTCTAAGAAAACTAAATAGTCATGGGATAGGAGGCGATGTCCTTTCGTGGATTACAAACTGGTTAAAAGACAGGAAACAGAGAGTAGAATTAAATGGTCAATTTTCTCAGTGGAAAAGGGTAAACAGTGGAGTGCCTCAGGGATCTGTACTTGGACCAGTGCTTTTCAATATATACATATAAATGATCTGGAAAGGAATATGACGAGTGAGGTTATCAAATCTGCAGATGATACAAAATTATTCAGAGTAGTCAAATCACAAGCGGATTGTGATACATTACAGGAGGACCTTGCAAGACTGGAAGACTGGACATCCAAATGGCAGATGAAATTTAATGTGGACAAGTGCAAAGTGTTGCATATAGGCAAAAATAACCCTTGTTGTAGTTACATGATGTTACCACCCAGGAGCTACCACCCAGGAAAAAGATCTAGGCATCATAGTGGATAATACTTTAAAAATTGTCAGCTCAGTGTGCTGCAGCAGTAAAAAAAGCAAACAGAAAATTAGGAATTATTAGGAAGGGAATGGTTAATAGAACTGAAAATGCCATAATGCCTCTGTATCGCTCCATGGTGAGACCGCACCTTGAATACGTGTACAATTCTGGTCGCCACATCTCAAAGATATAGTTGCGATGGAGAAGGTACAGAGAAGGGCAACCAAAATGATAAAGGGGATGGAACAGCTCCCCTATGAGGAAAGGCTGAAGAGGTTAGGGCTGTTCAGCTTGGAGAAGAAATGGCTGAGGGGGGATATGATAGAGGTCTTTAAGATCATGAGAGGTTCTATGATAAGAAAAAAAATTAATGTATACAAGTTCTAAGGGGTATAATATTTTTTTGTTGATCAACTGGACTGCTTCCTCTACTTTAGTCTTTCTTTAGTTACATATTTCACAAGTGTTGCATTTTCTCCTATATCTTGTGTCATCCTAGTCCAGTAGAAATCTCTTGCTAAATGCAACAGTCTTTCTTTGTAGATATGGCCTACTTCATCATGTATTCCTCCTAAAGATCTAGAATGGTGGATTTAGGGAAAAACCAACTGGTGGATCTCCTACCCCTTTCTTTGAATTGGAGGGGGTAACCTGCAGTTAATACCCTTAACAGAAGGCATGGGGACCTTTAACCAACTAGCTTTCATGTGTTTGACACAACTGCAACATTGCTCTCCTCTTTGGCGGTGGGGGGAGGGGGGAGGGAAGGGGAATTGGATTCAGATGACAGCCAATGCTGGGCCCTGACTTTTATGGACTGGGGTACTGATACGCAGACATTAGGGATAAAGCACAGGACTGCTTTCTCGGCTAAGTCCAAATGTAAAGCACAATCAAGCAGCATTGTATGAATTATCAAGAAGGCTGCTCGCCCTGTAAAAATGTTGCTAGCAATGATTTGGTCATGGGTTTGGGAGCTGCTTGGTTTCGATTGAAAATATTGCTACCCTTAACATAAGACTTGGGGGTAACCAGCATGGAGAGGCAGTTATTACCATAGGAAACTTGCTGGGCAGAGTGGACGGACCATTTTGGTCTTTTTCTGCTGCCATTACTATGTTGCTGTGTGACACAGCACTCTCTCTTCTAGATGCAGCTTGTCCTTCTTAAACCACATCAGTCTTACATCAGATGGCTCAGATTTTTCATGTTCCGTATTTAATTTTTGTTCTGTCTCCAACAGTGTTATGACTGTAAGGTATTTTAACTTTTCTCTGAAACTTCCTCTATTCAGATGAATATTAATATTGATGAAGAAGTAAAATTGTTCTAAAAACAGTTTATCAAATATAAAATATTGAAAATATAATGAAATAAAATCAATAATTGTAGTTTAAAATGTTAGTAGCAGCTGTTTTTAACTAATCTAAAAAGGAACATTACAATTTATGGTTTGCAATCCTTAAGCTTTCATTGATTTCCTTCTTACAGTTTTGACTCTTTTCAAGCTGTTATTAAGAACTGTGTAAAATGAGCCTCACAGCTAGTTCCCATAAAAGCATGGTGACATGTCTATGATAGGTTTATCTTTCCAAACCAATTTTTGTTTTCTTTACAACCTCCATGCGGATCATTTCTACCCAGTCTCCCTATTGGCTGCAATCATACTGATACTATTTGACACTTGGCTTCATCCTTTTTTTTTGGTCAAAGCTTCTGAAAAGACCCATATGGTAGACTGAGGTGGGAGAAGTAGCAGGATTAGTGCCATGCATGGAAAAACTCTCATCTCAATACATTTTGTTTTGTTTGCCATTTTGTGTTGCCTACTTCATATACTTTCCCAAGGTATGTAGATTTTTCTTTTTGTTTTCATTAGAATATGTAGGGGAATTAATACATCCAATTTTGGATACTAATATTGAGATTTTTCCATCCAGGCATTATCCAACTTGCAGGTGGGCATCAGCAGAAAAGGAAGCAACATCCAAAGATACCAAGACTGAGGCAGCGATATAAAGAGCGGCATAAACATTCCATGGCACCTAGAGAAGCAAAGTGGCCAACAATGACATGAATAGCCCCCAGCACCAAGAGAGGGCCAATGTGGACACTGGACAAACAAAGGAACAAACATTTCAAGGTACCATTAAGGGGCACAGGACACCAAGAAAAATTGGCACAATTGCTCCAAGGCACCTTCAACAGTGGCATTAATAACCCAAGGCACTGTGAAAGGGGCAAAGTAGGACAAAAGGTGGCATGAATACGCCAGTGCTCTAAGAGGGGGTAAAGTGGCACAAACAATAGCCTGAACATCCAATGAGCCATGAAGGGATAAAGCTGTACAAACAGTAGCATGAAAACTGCAAGGCATCAAACATGAGGCAGAGGTTACCAACATCAGTGGCATGAGCACCCCAAGGCTGCTGCCTAGCCTTCATGCTCCATTTAATATGCCCCACTATCTTCCTGAACCTATCTATCAGATACCACTGGTCAAAACTGTTGCCTTCCTTGCCCCCCACCCCCCAAGCCTGATGGCATCTCTTACTGTCAGTTGCAGCAAGTGTGCAAATCATTGGTTACCCAGGTGGCTCCCATCATTGTTTTGATCAGCTTGCTTCCACCATCATTAACAAAAAATTCAGGAATATTCCTGTCACGCTTACCTAACTAGTCCTCTGTCATCCCCCTGATCTCCTCCAAGATATGGGATGAGGCAGGGGAGGTTCAAAGCAATATGCCACCTGAGGCAAGGGACGAAATGGTGCCCCCTTGCCCCCCCCCCACTCTACCCCCGCTCGCCCTGCTCTGTCTCGCTCCACCCCCACTCACCCTGACCCCTGTCCCTTCTCCCTCCTCCCTGCCACCGGCCTGGCCTCCAGTGGTATTGTCATCGTCCTTCTTCTTTCCTCCCTGCCACCAGCCTGGCCTCCGGTGGTGGTGGTGTCATCTTTCTTCCCTCCTCCTTTCTCCACATCACTGATCTGGTTTCCGGCGTCATTGTTGTTGTTGTCCCTCCTCCTTTCTCCATGCCCCCAGCCTGGCCTCCAGTGATGGTGGAAGCATCCCTCCTCCACGCCACTGGCCTGGCCTACCTCCTCCATGCTACCAGCTTGGCCTCCGGCGGTGGCCCTCCTCCCTCCTCCACGCTGCTGGCCTACCCTCCAGCGGTGGCGGCCCGTGGCAGCGGCCTTCCTCTTTTCTGCCACTGCTGGCCTGGATCAGCAGTAGGGGCAGGCAGGTAAGGCGGACGCCACAGTGGTGTTCTAAGAAGGGCATTTTGTGCCCACTCAAAATTCTGCCACCTGAAGTGGCTGCCTCACCCAGCCTCATTATAGAACCACTCCTGGGATGAGGTATGGCTCTAATCCATCACTTGGGTCTGCAGCAAAACCCACCTATACCTGGCAGGAGTACCCCTGCTTGAATTTCTGCATGACCCTGCCTCATTCAGCTTCCACCAGTGTGCCATCAGGGAAAGCTAAGTATACTATGCATTTAATTCTGGCTGGTCCAGATGTCATTGGTAAAATGGATACTACACTCCTCCAACTAGGCCAGCTGTGCCTACATACAGGCATGACACTGAGTGGATCATATGCCTATTAAAATTTGTCCTGGAAGGAACTTTGTAATTGGGGGCTAACAGGTAGAAGAGATACTTAAATCTAACATTTTCAGTCCCCTGCATGGATTTGCCATCCATGGCAATCATTTCCCTGATGAACCATGCCACCATCTTTGATGCTGCCTGCTGCTTGCCTCGGGACAATGAGGTGGAAGAACACTCCATTTGCTCCATGGTGGCTTGCCACTGATAAAAGTGTAGGGGCTACTGGGCTGGGACCTCACTGGCTTTGACTGGGTAATTGTAACATCAGGACACACCAAGGAAGCAAAGTTTCGAGATGACATAAATAACTGCTTTATGGGGCAGCTGATACAAGAACAACAAGAGGAGGAGCTATTTTAGATGTAATCCTGAGTGGAACACATGCTTTGGTGAGAGATGTAATAATAATATTCAGCAAACAGTCGAAAACCCTATAACTGACACTCCATTTATACTCAAGCAAGGGCACAAATTATACTTTACAAAGGGTCATGAAAGGTCATGAAAGTAGTGAGTCGCCAAAAGTTGGTGTAATGAGAGCAGTGGGTGCCTTGCATATTTGTAAAAAATAATAATATTCAGGCCACTTGGCAGCAGTGATAATAACGTGATCAGATTTGACTTGATAACTAGAGGACATTAAAGAAATCTACTGTAATAAGATTTAATTTTCAAAAGGGAAATTTTGAAAAAATGAGAAAAATGGTTAGGAAAAAACTGAAAGGAGCAATTGCAAAGATGAAGACTTTACATCAGGTGTGGATGCTGTTATAGAATACCATCTCTGAAGCCCAGAACAGGTGTATTCCATGCATTAATTAAGAAGAAAGGGAGACCAAACAATTGCCAGCATGGTTAAAAGGCAAGCTGAGAGAGGCTAAAATTTCTAAAAGAACATCTTTCAAAAAATGAAAAAGGGATTCAAATGAAGAAAACAGGAAACAGCATAAGTACAGGCAAGTTAGATGCAAAGCATTGATAAGGAAGGCTAACACATAGGCGATTAAACTCCGTGGGAGAGCTGGTGCTCCGAGGCGAGCGCCCACTCTCCCGACGTGCACCCAGGCACCTATCCTGGGCACACGATTCTTTATTTAAATTAGGGCCCGCACTAATAAGGAGGTGCTAATAGCATGTCCCTAGCGCCTCCTTATTAGTGGAAGCGGTGGCTGTCAGCGGGTCTGACAACCGATGTTTAATTTTACTGGCATCTGTTGTCGAACCCGCTGACAGCCACGGGTTTGGAAAACAGACGCCGACAAAATTGAGTGTCCGTTTTCCAACCCGCGGGCCAGCGGACAGCTTTTTTTTTTAATTTTTGGGACCTCCGACTTAATATCACCATGATATTAAATTGGAGGGTGTACAGAAAAGCAGTTTTTTCTCCTTTTCTGTACACCTTTCCTGGTGTTGTCCCTGATTAATGCTGCCTTTGGGCAGGCGTTAATTGCTGAGAGTAAAATGTGCGGCTTGGGCGTACATTTTACTTTCAGCATCCCACAGGTATAATTACTAGGCTCATCAACATGCATATACATGTGATGAGCACTATTAGTTTGGGGGGGGGGGGGGGGGTTGGCCGTGCATTTTCCATATGCTATGACCCCTTATAGTATAAGGGGTAATAATCGCACATGTAAAACGCGTGGTCAAACAGGGCTAAATGGTGCGCTTGGCTGAGCACACTGTTCTGTATTGGCCTGGCAGAATTTGAAAATAAGCTTGCTGAAGAAGCAAAAATTCATAATAAAACATTTTCTGGTACATTTGAAGCAAAAAGCCTGTGAGGGCTCCAGTTGGATGATGGATAAAAGGTGGACTAACAGAGGACAAGGCCATAACAGATTAAATTATTTCTTTACTTCAGTTTTTACTGAGGAGGATGTAAGGCAGACACATTTCAGAAGTGATATTTAAAGGTGATGATTCAGAGGAAATGAAACAAATCTCAGTGAACCTAGATGATGAAATAGGGCAAACTAACAAACTAAAGCATGGGATGGTATACATCCCAAAGTACTGAAAGAACAGAAAAATGAAAGTGCAGACCTATTATTGTTTTTATCTATAATCTATCATTAAAATCCACTACAGCACCTAAAGAATGGAGGGTGGCCAATATAACTTCAGTTTTTAAAAAGGGTTTCAGAGGTGATCCAGGAAACTACAGACAGGTGAGCCTGACATCAATCCCAGGAAAAATTATCAAAACTATTATAAAGAACAAAATAACTAAACATATAGTCATTGTTTAATTAATAGGACAAGCCCAACATGGGTTAGACAAGGGAAGTCTTGGATCACCAATCTACTACATTTTTTTTGAAGGCTTGAATAAACATGTGGCTAAAGGTGAACCAGTTGATAACATTTGACAACGTATCTCATGACAGACTCTTGAGGAAATTAAAAAATCATGGGATAGGAGGCTGTTATGCCCGTTGGTCGCAGATGGCTGTGACTGCATCACCCATGCTGACTCTGGGCCTTCCTAAGCGCGAGCATGCCACCAGGTCCTCCTTTGAAGACGCTATGGCGGGAACCTCAGGGGCATCCACAACTGATGACATCACTTGGTCAGGGTTCTTAAGTACCACCTTCGCCCCTTGCTAGCTGACTTGGCAATGAGTTCCATCGCTACTGTGCTTGCTCCTGTCTCCTTGGACCTGTGGTGGCTGTCTCTGATCTACTGAGGACTCTGGACTCTGGCTCAGATACCCGCTCCTCGGGGGCTTGCTTGCACTCCTATCGGAGACCTGGTCTCCTGGCTTCCCCCGCTCCTCGGGCTAGCCCTGCGCATTCCAGAGATCCTACCCACTGGCTTCCATGCTCCTCGGGGTTGCCTCTGAGACCTGCCTCATTACTCTGGAGACTCATCTCCATGCTTCCCCACTCCCCAGGGCAGTGCCTACTCTCCACACCAGTGACTGTCCATGTTTCCCCACTGCGGGGCATTGCCTACGTTCTACACCAGAGACTGTCTGTGCTTCCCCGCTCCTCGGGGCAGTGCCTATGTTCTATACTGGTCATTGCCTGTGATTCCCCGCTCCTCGGGGCAGTGCCTTCACATTGCTTTTGTGACTTTAATCACACCTCCCCACTTCTCGGAGCGGTGCCTCCATTCCTCTAACAGAGGTTTCATTGTGTGTGCAGCCCCGCTCCTCGGGGTTGCTTACGTCATTGTCTGGAGACTCGATTCGGGCTTCCCCGCTCTGCGGGATAGCCTATGTCATTGCATCAATGCCTTCCTTGCTACGTATCTCCGCCCCTCAGAGCTGTCTCTGCAGCATACGTCCTGCCTTGCACTCCCTGCTCCTCGGGCCTGCCTAGCGCTTCTGTCTCGGAGGTCTCTGCTCAGGTACTGCTCTCCAGCCCAACCTGTGTACTGTGTGGTCCCTCACTACTGGGTCTACCACCTCGTTCCTTGGGGCCTTCCCACAGACTTCTCACCACAAGCTCCTGCTGCACCTGACCTCGCCTCCCGATGGTGAGGACCTGTGGGGCTCCTCCCCATAGTTGGTAACAACCCTCACCTTGGGCCAAGGGTCCACAAAATCCACAAATCCTAACAGAGGCAATGTTCTATTATGCATTGGGAACTGGTTAAAAGAAAGAAAACAAAGAGTTGGACTAAATGGTCAAGTTTCTCATTGGAGAAAGGCGGCTAGTGGAGTGCCCAAGGGATTTGTACTGGGACCACTGCTGCTTAACATATTTATAAATGACCTAGAGATGGGAAATTTGAGTGAGATGGTTGACTTTGCTGATGATACAAAATTATTACAAGTAATTGAATGTGAGAAATTGCAAGAGAACCTTACGAGACTGGGAAACTGGGCATCCAAATGGCAGATGCATTTAATGTGAACAAATGCATAGTGATTCACATAGGGAAGGGAAACCCAAATTATAGCTACATGATGTTAGGTTCCACATTAGCAGTTACCACCCAGGAAAATGGTCTAGGTGTCATTGTGGATAATATGTAGACTTAGTTTTTGGGTACTTGCCAGGTTCTTATGGCCTGGATTGGCCACTGTTGGAAACAGGATGCTGGGCTTGATGGACCCTTGGTCTGACCCAGTAAGGCATTTTCTTATGTTCTTCTTATGTTCTTCTTAATCCTCTGCCCAGTGTGTGGCAGTGACCAAGAAAGCAAATAGAATGCTAGCAATTATTAGGAAAGGAATGGAGAATAAAACTGAGAATATCATATTGCATCTACACTGCTGCATGATGCACTTTGAATACTGTGTGCATTTCTGGTCACTGCATCTCAAAAAAGCTATAGCAAAATTAGAAAAGTTACAGAAAAGGGCAACCAAAATGATAAAGGGGATGAAATGATTCCCCTATGAAGAAAAGCTAAAGAGGTTAGGACTCTTTAGCCTGGAGGAGAAAACAATGGAGGGGAGATATGTGAGAGGTCTATAAAATAATGAGTGGATTGGAACAGGTAAAAGTGAATTGATTGTTTATGCTTTCAAAAAGTACAGACTTGGACATGCAATTAAGTTACCAGATGGTACATTTAAGACAATAGGAGAAAATGCTTTTTATTCAGCATATAATTAACTCTGCAATTCATTGCCAAAGGATATTGTAAAAACTGTTAGTGTAGCTGGGTTTGAAAAAGGTTTGGACAAGTTCCTGGAAGAAAAGTCCATAAACAATTATTAAGGTGGACTTATTTATTTATTTATTTATTTTTAGTTTTTATATACCGGCATTCTTGTATAATATACAAATCATACCGGTTTACATTAAAACAGGAGATGCAGGAAAAAAGTTACCTTTGTCAAATACATTTAACATTAATAACAATGAAAATTGTTAAGAAGGGATAACAACTATGAAAAAAGAGAAAGGTAAACAAAAGTGGAAGAAACATAGAAGTTAAAAAGAAAAAAAAAAAAAAAAAAGGTAGCACCAAGGGTTGCACGAAGGAGGAAATTGTTGCTTGTCATTGAGATAAGCAACATGGAATATATTGAACTTAGGAATCCTGCCAGATACTTGTGATCTGGATTGGCCACCTTTGGAAACAGGATGCTGGGCTTGAAGGGCATCTGTTCTGATCCAGCATGGCCAATCTTATGTTTTTATCTTCTAAAAGACTTGTTCTCTCTGTACCAATCACGGAGAGTGAGAAATCTAAGCAGATTCTAGGGGTACAATGGCAATCTACATAGGTGTTTTTAGGAGTTACCTGGCTAGATTCCCTTGGCTGAAGATTGCCCCTATCACAGGGGGAAATTATATCCATCCAGTTTACCTGTAGCAAAAAGGGGCTGTCCTAGGGGTGAGGGATAGATAGGGAGAGGGGAACAACTTGCATAACTTTGGTTTTCATATCTACTGTATGTGCAGATTGTTTTGTCCCTGTTATGCTATCTGCAAAACCAAAAAAAGAAGGTGCAAGGTCCACATGCATTTTGTACCTGTGCACCATGTAGGCAATTTTCAAGTAGCTTCCCTCTGAAAATTAGCTACAAACTCCAGAAGTACAAAAAATAGCTGCAGCTATTCTACCTCTGTGGGCAAGTGAATACTGTACTCAAAATGACTTTGAAGTTTCTGCCATATGTCCTACAAAAATTTTAGAGAGGCAATTTTCAGAGAGCCGCAAGGCTTGAAAGCCAGGGGGGGGGGGGATTGTTCCCATAGACCTGCGCGCCCATTTCCGAAGGGAAACTCTGGACAAGGTTTCCTTTTGAAAATCAGTGAGGCCGAGGGAATGTGGCACATTCCTTGGCACAATCATTTCAAATGCTTTGATGCAGGTGCAAATGTTCCCATGGGGAAAGTAAGTATAGAGCTCTCAAAATGAAAGCCCCATGCAAATTCTCCCTCTTCCAGCGTAACCCTACTGCTTTTTGGATGCAGGCAAAAGTACTGTCACATTGTGACCAATGTGGGAACATTTACTGGCATTGAGGGGTGGGAGATTTCCGGCTGGACTTTTCCACAGGTAAACAGCTGTTTACCCACAGAAATTGCTTCGACAAGTGCCCTATCCATAGCATATATGGGTTGTAGCACCAAAAAGTACCCTCTGAACAATTCTGCAATTGTGAAAAGCAAAGCCTTAAATTGGTTCTTGAGGATGAACTCATAACCAATCAGCACAATATATTGCCTGTCACATCAGGAATCTGAAGCAGTTTCAATTGCACCTTTATCTTTAGGTACTGGGGTCTTGAGCACTTTTGTAACAATTATAATGTGAGCTTTCTTGTGTGGATTTGTATTTAGTTGGAAGGCTCCCAGGGGATGTTGGAGTTAATGAACCTGATGTTGCCGAGGGCATGCTTCTTGAACTCCATCTATTATTTGTCTTGCCTGGTAAATAGCTGACTTTACTTTCTTCAAATTTCAATGAAAGGTTAGTTAGGCAATTAGATTTCTTTTGCTTAGTTAATGCTGACTTCAAAGAGTTTGGGAAATTATAACCTGAATATATTTGAATGTATTAATTAGTTTGTCTTATAAATCTCTTATGAAAAATATTACTATTGGACTCAATTATTTTGAGGTGACATATCTCAAAGAGGCATTCTGAAGAGAGAAATAATTTCTCTGCATCTGCTGATGCCACCAAAGAAATGAGCACATTTTATGCTGTAGTGCCATACCCAAAGACAGTTAAACCAGTCTTCAAGTTGTGCCTGTCTCCTCAGACCACAAATAACCATCAAAGAACTAGGGCATGTTTATTAATAGCATCCATACAAGATACAGTAAAAGATCCATTATCTGGCACTCAACTCTCTGGCATGCTCAACTTACTAACATCTTGCCTTTGGGGAAAATGTCAGGAGGGGAGGGTTGGATTAGGGAGAAAAGTAGCTTTTCTCTGCTGTGACCTGTGCTCTGCCCACTGCAGGGTCATATTCTCCCTTCCCAGGAGGGGAGGGGCTGGGATATGACAGGAAGCAGAGGGATCTCAGATAATATAGTAACATAGTAAATTTCAGCAGAAAAAGACCCAAGTGGTCCATCCAGTCTGCCTAGTAAGTTTGTTTTTTTTTAAGGATAGTAACTGCCACTCTGTGCAGATTGCCCCTATGCCTTCTGTTATGGGTAATAACTGGCTATGGGTAGTAACCGCCGCTCTGTGCAGATTGCCCCTATGCCTTCTGTTATGGGCAATAACTGGCTATGGGTAGTAACCGCCGCTCTGTGCAGGTTAGCCCAGTTAACATAGATTGCCCCTTTTCTTCATTCCCATCCTTTAGCCACAAGTTATCCTCTGTGTTTATCTCATGCCGTTCTGAATTCCATTACTGCTCTTATCTTCATTGCCTCTTCTGAGAGGACATTCCATGCATCCACCATCCTTTCCGTGAAAAAAATATTTTCCTGATGCTGTTTCTGATTCTGCCTCCTCGGGGTTTCATATCATGACCCCTAGCTCTACAGCTTGCTTTCCACTGGAAAAGGTTCGATTCCCGTACATCATTAATTCCTTTCAGATACTTCTACACGCCTATCTCTCCTCTCCTCCAGGGTATACCTATTCAGGTCATTCATTCTCTTCTGATATGGCTTTTGTTGCAGATCCTCTACCATTTTGGCCACCTTTCTTTGGGTTGCTTCCATCCCGTCCCTATCCTTTTTAAGTTATGGTTTCCAGAACTGAACACAGTACTCAAGGTGAGGCCTCACCAAAGGCCTGTACAAAGGCATTATTACCTCTTTTTTCCTGCTGATTAATCCTCTCTCTATGCAGTCCAGAATCTCTCTGGCCTTAGCCACTGCCTTATCACATTACTTCCCCTCCTTCGAATCGTCAAACACTATCACCCAAGGTCTCCTTCCCTGACTGTGCACATCAGTCTTTTGTTGGGAATATCAGCTCCTAAAAGTGTAAAAGGGAAGAATCGTTTTTAAGTATGTTTGTGTGTATTGAACTGTTGCACAGTTATATAAAATAAGATAAAATGTTTTTCTCCTTCTCTGATTTAAACTTACTGCTTGTGAGTGGACAAGGGGGTTGATCTAATGTCATAAGACACACCTTGTTTCTCTTTCTTTCCCTGTTTGCTGCTTCAAGTTTTTTCACCTTCTGATCTGCCCTGCAACTGTGCTGCAGTTTCTAAAGAGAATAGGCTTTCTTGTTTTGCATAGGTGTTTTCTCTCTCAAATAAATACTAAACTGTTTCTTGGAACTTACTATTAAGTGGCATGTGAATTCTTTCCCCTGGACTACTTACTTGGAACACTGAGGTTAAACCAGAGCCTTCAACATCTTTTGACATCCCATCACATACATCTCCTTTTTATATCTGCACCCCCAAATGCATGAGTTGTGGTGGCCGGCCGTGGAGCCTCATGGCAGGACACACTCACCCCACCAAGCCGGTCTGGGCCTCCGCACGACTTCACTAAGCCACCAGCGTCGCTTCCCTCCAGTGCGGCGAGGAACTGACCCTGATGCCGCTGCACTTTTGGCCTCTGCTGCTGCTAGGCGCATGCAGCTCTCAGCCAGATTTAAAGGGGCCACAGCGGAAAAACTTCCTGCGTCCCCAGATATTGACCTAAACACTATTTAAGGCAGCCCCTGCTGCCCAATCCTTGCTTCAGCAACAGATCGAGCTCTTCTCTGTGTTCCTGATCCTGTTCCTGGCTCCACATCGCTGCTTCTGTTCCTGGCTCCGTGACCCTGATTCCGTCCCTGCCTCTGAGTTCTGGTTCCTGTCTTCATGTTCCCAATCCTCGGACTGATTCTCTATCTTGACCCTGGTTCATTCCTCTGACTTCGGATTATCTGCTGCCTTCCCTGGACCTTCTGCCTGCCTCCTGGACTCTGTTCTCTTTGCCGCCTGCTCTGATCTCTGGCCTCCTTCTGGGTTTGTCTGTTCACCACCTCTCTGATCTTCAGCCTGCCCTCTGTATCCTTTCTGTCATTGCCCCTGGATTTATCAATTGGAGAGCTGCGCCTAAGTCCAGCCGGCCCTGGTACCCAAGGGCTCAACCTGCGGGGAATGAGGGCTGGCATTGGAGAAGGTCCTGTTGGGTCTCCACATCACCTGTACCACCTGCCGATGACAAGGACCTGCAGGGAAACTTTCTTCTGCAATTAGCACCAATCTCGCCTCGGCCCAAGGGTACACTCCGCGCAACAGCATGACTGCACTTCTGGCATTGTGTCCCTCTTGCCAAACCTTCAACCGCTACTCGAGTGTTCTTAAGACCGCTTCTCATTCTCTCTACTTCTTCAGGTATGTCTGCTCTGTTTCAGAGCTTTGTGTCATCTGCAAAAAGGCAAACATTTCCTTCAATAACTTCTGTGATATTACACACAAACTTATTGAACAGAACTAGCTCCAGAACTGATCCATTTATGACTCTTCTCTCTTCAGACTAGGTTCCATTTACCATTACTCACTGTCATCTCTCTGTCAACCAATTTGTAATCCATTCCATTACTTTGGGACCCACTCCCAGGCTTTTCATTTTGTTCATAAGTCCTCTATATGGGACTGTATCAAAAGCTTTGCTGAATTCCAGGTAAATCACATCAAGTGTTTGTCCTTGATTTAATTCTCTAATCCCCCAATCAAAAAAAAAAATCAATCAGATTTCATTTTACTGGACATCCTTTGGTAAAACCATGTTGCCTTGGATCCAGCAACCCACCAGATTGTAGATAGTAGACTTTCCTTTCCTTCAGCCGAGACTCCATTAATTTTCCCACCACCAAAGTATGGTTCCTAGCATCCTCCCTGCTACCACTTTTGTAAAGTGGGATCACAACTGCCCTTTCCAATCTTGCGGCATCACTCTAGTTTCCAAGGATCTAGTGAACAGGTCCTTCAGTAGACCTATCAGGACATGTCTGAGCTCCCTTAGTATCCAAGGCTGCAACTAATTCAACCATATGGACATGTCCACTTTCAGTTTTTCTAGTTCCGCCCAAACACTTTCTTCTGTATATGGGGTGATTTCTATCCAACCCCCATTGTTTCTCTTGCCAACCAGTAAGGGTCCTTCTCCAAGGTCTTCGTTAGTGAACATTGAGATCAGTATTTAATATTTTTGCTAATATTTTTCTACTTTGCTTTCTCCACCCTTTGCTTCATATTTCCTTTCAATCTTAGAATGCCACCTCTGGCCTTTCTCCTTTTTCTGATCATTCTGAAAAATGTTTTGTCAACTCACTTTACTTCATTGGTGATCCTCTCTTCCATTTGTGATTTTGCTATCCTGATTTCTTTTCTTATCTCTTTCAGCTTCTCTGTGGTCCTCTTTTTGAGATTCTTTGTTCTTTATGAATGCTGGTCTTTTATCCATTATTTTTTCAGCCACCTTTTTGGAGAACCACATCAGATTCCTATTCCTTTTACTTTGACTTACTTGTAATACATAAAGATTTGTTACTGCTATTATAGCTCCTTTCAGTTTGGTCCACTGTTATTCCATTTTACCAATCTTCGCCCAGGCTTCTAATTCATTTTCAAGGTAAATGCCCATTTTATAAAAGTCCATAGTTTTGAAATCCAAGACCTTGATCTTTGTGTACCTTCTCTCATTCTTGGCCATTATATCTAACCATACTATCTGATGTGCTAGTGCTCAGGTGGACACTTACTCAAACACTAGAGATACAATCTTCATTTGTGAGTACCAGGTCCAGTATCACTTCTCCTTTCATGAGTTCCATCACCATTTGCCTAAGCAGAGGCCTTTGAAAGGCAGCTACAATTGCTCTTCTTCTTGCAGATTTTGCAGGAGGGATATTCCAATTCATATCTGACAGATTAAAATCATTGACAAGCAACATCACCTTTTCTTCCCACCTTTTGGATGATTTTGGCCAGAACTCTGTCCAGTTCCCAAGGATACCTTTGACCATACCAGTATAGATAGAGGTCCCATCATCTCTTTTTAATACAGCCTACAGTACTTCCTCCTTTCTCCACATACCCTATATTTCAAATGCTTGGATATGGATCTTGACATAGAGAGCTCCTCCTCTGCCTTTTCTGACATCTCTATCCTTCCTCAATAGGTTATAGTCCAAGAAAACAAAGAGGTAGGCGATCTATGATAACCATCAGGTGAACACAAAGGAATAGATGCCAGGATAATAGGTTATAGTCCAATACACAGTATGCCAATCATGAGACAAACTCAACCATGTCTCTGTAATAGCAAAAGTATCCAAGTCTGCTTCCACCATTAGAGCCTATACATCTGGAATTGTATTAATCAGTCTGCGAGCATTTGTGCTCATACCTTTCTAGCTATACTTTCTTGGCTTGCTTCTTTTCTTGGATTCATTTTTAGCCCTTTTGCTTCGGAGTGGACTATTGATCTGATTAATTTTGTTAATTTCTACACCACTTCCTGTATTTGTTGGGGTAGCATTCCAAGACCCTTGTCCTCCTTCTGTCACCTTCATAATCTAGTTGAAATATCTGATTATATATGACTTGAATTTCTCACTTGGGATCTTTTTTCCTGTCACAGAAAGATGCAGGCCATCTTTACCATATAGCCTTTTACTGCTCCATACACTGCCCTAGCCCCCTATATATATAGAACCTTTCTGGCTTTTTTTAGTATCTGGCACAGTCTATTCCCAATGGATAAGAACATAAGAAAATGCCATACTGGGTCAGACCAAGGGTCCATCAAGCCCAGCATCCTGTTTCCAACAGTGGCCAATCCAAATCACAAGTACCTGACAAGTACCCAAACAATAAATAGATCTCAAGCTACTATTGCTTATTAATAATTAATAGAAGTTTATGGAATTTTCCTCTAGGAACTTATCCAAACCTTTTTTAAACCCAGTAACGCTAACTGCAGTAACCACATCCTTTGGCAATGGTCCTGTCTGGTTTATTCCAGCATCTCAGCCCTTAGGATGCAACTCCTATCTACACACACTGGAAGTAAAACACCATTGTCTGGGCATAAGCGAGAGCTTTCCTCCATAAAAAGAATCCATTATGGGCTAGAGAGTTAATGGCTAGCTGGAACAGCCCTGAGGGAAGCAAATATGTTTCTGTGCCCTTGGGACCTAAACCCCCCAGTAAGAATTACACTTCATTAGGCAATATTTTTACCAATGTACGCACTCCCACACTTCTGTATCCTTCATGTTGGACTTGAACTCATTTTAAGCATGTTTTAAAAAATATATATGCTCCTGAAGGTTTTTATCAATTGCCATTTCTGTTTCAATGCTTCTGCATCACTTTTTGTAAGATAAACTATTAGGGAAGTAGGAAAACAAAATGAAACAATTCATGTTCAGAAAATGCATCTAAAATATTTTGTTACCTATTTATAATTTGCATATATAGAGCCAAACTTTCAAAACTGTTTGTGTACACCATTTGCATGTGTAAGTAGGCCCCTGGAGATTTATGCTAATATTTTATAAATTCTGTGGTGGGAGCTGCAAGGCTAATACAATACTTCAGATTTCTGGCCCAAAAGTATGTGCAGATTGCGCACGTTTCAGTACACACATGTATTTATAATACAGTAATATGCATATTTTATCAATCCATTTCTTAAAAATACATGCGTTTATTTTATAGGCATGTTCAGCTGCAAAAATTTGTTTCATTTTAAAATTTCTTTCATGGGACCCTAATTTGTTTCTTTAGTTTCATTTTCATTTGCCATTAAAGTCAATAGGGAAAACATTACAGCTAATTGGTAGCTAGATTTATCAAAATGTGATAATTTTTGCATGAATAACACCTGAAATAAGGAAAAGGGACATGTATCACGCATAGGTATTTTATCATAATGGGGTGGGGGGGGGAGAGAGAGCATCTGAGATAGTACATATAGTAGTCAACTAATTATACCACTATAGAAGGGCCAGCTAGTAACTTGAGGTGAAGTTTTGGGGGGTGGTTTAGGGTTTGGGGGAGCCAGTTTTACATGTACACTGAGACGTATGAACTGCACAGTATACATCAGTTTAGATTTGATGTGATTTGGAGTGAGAAAAGTCACACAAAGATGAGATTTCTACAATGTTCTCTTGTCCTAGCTTGATACTACCCTGGTAGAGAGTCTATCATGATGTGAGAGTCTAGCATGATGTGATTGTATCATGAATGGCGGTATATAAAAACCTTAAATAAATAAATAAATAAATACATAAATACATAAATAAATTTACTGCAAAGAGAGATCTATACATATATATATAGGGTTTCCATCATACATGGATAAACCAATCCCTTTTGTTACAGGCATGGTCAATTATAGAATTTCCTAGGTGGTCCTGCTTATACTACAAGTTCAGGCCCTCTCAAATATGAACCTTGCCTGTAAACATGTCTTAACACATTTTAATATGAAGTCATCTTCATTTTCTTTGATGTTAGTAAATGGACAGGCAATATGAAAGAAGTTCTGGTGTTGGTGGACCTACTAATTGACAGTTCTCTAGATATCTTATGCTTGACAGAATCCTGGTTAATCTCATCTGACACTGCTCTGTTGAATGAGCTATCACTTCCAAACTATATGGTATTTTCCAAATCTCGTGAATTAACACTAGGCGGAGGCCTCCTGGTGATAGCAAAGGCAAACCTCCAATAATCTATAGTACAAACAGAGGAGTGATGCCCTTAGAAATGCTATTCCTTCCGTCAACCCTGAACTGGAATCTTTGCTTAATTTATGCTCCACTGGGTTTTTTGAACAAGAACTTTTACACATAAGAACATAAGAAATTGCCATGCTGGGTCAGACCAAGGGTCCATCAAGCCCAGAATCCTGTTTCCAACAGAGGCAAAACCAGGCCACAAGAACCTGGCAATTACCCAAACACTAAGAAGATCCCATGCTACTGATGCAATTAATAGCAGTGGCTATTCCCTAAGTAAACTTGATTAATAGCCATTAATGGACTTCTCCTCCAAGAACTTATCCAAACCTTTTTTGAACACAGCTACACTAACTGCACTAACCACATCCTCTGGCAACAAATTCCAGAGCTTTATTGTGCGTTGAGTGAAAAAGAATTTTCCCTGATTAGTCTTAAATGTGCTACTTGCTAACTTCATGAAATGCCCCCTAGTCCTTCTATTATTCGAAAGTGTAAATAACTGAGTCACATCTACTCGTTCAAGACCTCTCATGATCTGAAAGACCTCTATCATATCCCCCCTCAGCCGTCTCTTCTCCAAGCTGAACAGCCCTAACCTCTTCAGTCTTTCCTCATAGGGGAGCTGTTCCATCCCCTTTATCGTTTTGGGTGCCCTTCTCTGTACCGTCTCCATTGCAACTATATCTTTTTTGAGCTGCGACGACCAGAATTGTACACAGTATTCAAGGTGTGGTCTCATCATGGAGCGATATAGAGGCATTATGACATTTTCCGTTTTATTAACCATTCCCTTCCTAATAATTCCTAACATTCTGTTTGCTTTTTTGACTGCTGCAGCACACTGAGCCGATAATTTTAAAGTATTATCCACTATGATGCCTAGATCTTTTTCCTGGGTGGTAGCTCCTAATATGGAACCTAACATCATGTAACTAAAACAAGGGATATTTTTCTCTATATGCCACACCTTGCACTTGTCCACATTACAGCTTGTGGACAGTTTGTTAGTCACTAAAGCTGATGTTAAAAATACTATAGTTCTGAGAGATTTTAATCTCTAGATGGACTGTATTGCTCTTTCAAATGTATATAGGGATATGCCGGAGGCCATGCATATATAATACAAAATTCAATCGGAAAGGTTGTACACTTAATCCTGGTAATAAATAAATCAAGAAAATCATTTTTATATATTTTTGTACATTTTATAAATTTTTATTGTATTTTTTGAAATTTTTTTATTTTCAAACCCAACTGAGTAAATACACATTTTATTATTCACATCTATTAAATATAACCCTCTTCTTTAATCATACAAATAAAAAATGTAATTCTCTTCCTTTCAGGGTAAACCATATCTATATTAGTAGGCTCCTTTAGTCTTCTTGGCCTTTGGTCCAGGCCCGGTCATCATGTTATTGGAAGAGAAGAGTCCTTACTAGGAAACCAAAGTAAAAAAAACAAAAACCCTCTTAAAGAGGGACAGCTAGCAGATCTTTGTCTTTTCAGTTTAAGCTTCAACTGGCTAACCGGAACAATCTGCAATAAAACATACACAAACAACACATAGAGAAACTAAGTCCTTCTTATGTAATTAGGAACAGATATAGACTTTACCACCTCCTCACATGGAAATCAGCTCTTACAGTTCCTCTTCCTTTGTCTTTATCTTTCTAGTTGGATCACAGTTCATTTGGTTGGGCTTCTTTAACCTTATTGGGCATCAAGCAGTTGATAGCGTGAGTTTTGTGGTCTCCTGTCTCAGTTGGTACATATAGATATCTACAGTTGGTGCTAATAGATATTTTTCCCAAGCCTCATTTCTGCCACTTTGTGATCAAGGGCATGTCTGTATTCAGGATGCTCCGTCACTCCTTGCAGGTTAGATTAATCCTTTATGATGGTCCGTCAGCTGCAGGACTTATGGGCACTCTTGGTGATGAGTGTTTCTCCACTGATTTTGGTTTTCCCATGCTGGTACTGCCACTCTTCTTGTCAGAGCCCACTGGTGACCTTTGCTCATTATGTTGATCTATTGCCATTCATCTGAATGCACTGGTGGCCGAAGGACCTCCTCTCCACTCCATGGCAATGCCAGAACCCACATCAATATCAGTGAATAGTGGTCCAATGCAGGTATAGCAATAGGTGTTTACAGGCATGAGGCATTGGCATGCATGACAGTTCAAGCACTCCACCGCTAACATGGCTCCCGTCCCCGCAAAGGACATCTGAAGCCCCGCTCGATACTGTGCAGGTCTTGCTAATTATGTTAGGCTGAATACATGGTCCAGACCACAGACGGGGACCACCGTCTTGCTCACCCATCTGCTGCGTATCACATGTATGGCATATTATCCCTCATTGGATGCTTTCGGTGGACTGCCCTCACTGGAGATGGAGGGTTTTGTCACTGTTTTTTTGGCCCTGTTGCTATCAGGTAACAGGGCACTCTCGCAGGTATGTCTCACTCAAGATGTTTCTTGACTCGTAATCCCTCTCTGATGGTATTCTCACACATCAGTAGTCGATCGGATGATATAGTTTTAGTTGACCGCTAGCTTTGATTGTTACCACACTTGCTTAGAGTATCACTCGCAGATCACCTTGGCATGATCTCCTTTCACACACTCTTTCTCATGCTGAGGATTGCATAGCAAGCATGTTGCCATTTTTGTTCTGTCCCATTGGCTGTATGTTGCATATGCTGCAAGTGAAATCAGAAGTGTAATTTTCTTAAATATTTATGTCACTGTGAATTTTCCTGGGTGTTAACATCTGGTAAATTTTTTTCGATTTAAAACCAAGTATGTGGAAACTCAACAGCCTGAAATCATTCTACCATTATTGTGACTGTGCTAGAGAATAGTTCTCCACTTGGGTGGTTTACAAGTCAATCCCAAATAGTGAATGAACCAGCAGGGATCACATCTCAAGATGGGATAGCAATGCCCTGACCAATGAGGCTTGTTACTGCTGGGCCAATCAGGGCTGATAAGCCCCTTTCCATATAGGACCTGGCGTAGCCAGTAGAGAGTTGGCTGAAATACTATCCCAAGGATAGAGAATAGAGAATAGGATAGAGAATAGCCTTTTCTGGGGGATCAGTGCCCTGGAACCCCTGGGGCACTGGCCGAAGACCAGCCCATGCCTGACAGCATGTGTGTGTGTATTAGGGAAGGGGAAGGAGAATAACAAATTAAGAGAAAAAGGAGATAGTACATTTATTTTAAAAAATTCCCCAACAAACCAATAAAATAGAATTATACATGAGTTGTGAAGATTAATTTAGTACTATTAATCTAAGGCAGACAGGAGTAAGAGGAAACAAGGAGATTGATTTAGTTCTACAGTGAAGATTGCTTATGCCATATTGATTTCTAGCTTTAGAGCACTGAAAATGTTAAAGTGCAGAGTAAGAGAATTAATGGACGTTAGTAGGTCCCAGAGAGCCAGTTATGAGCTAATTGGCTCCTGATCTCCACATAACAGCACAAGTGCATTTAGCATGAAGCATGATAAATTAAACTTAAACATCTTGTATGAATGCATGCCTCTGTGCACAACATCAAAGCTATGAAATAACTTTTAATTACTAAGGTAATCAAAATGCTCACATTTTAATAACTTTACCAGTATACTATAGTAAAATGAATTCAGAACATACTGGAAGTACTGTTGAACAGATGAATGCTATGATTCATATAGTATGCTATATAGAAATTGGAAAAAAAATGCAAGTTTGTAACTTAAATTTCCTGAATGTCTTTGGTAACAACCTCATGACGTTCAGTTAAGTCTATGTACTAAAGTGCATTAAAACCTGTGGGACAAAGGGGAGTCACGAGTCAATCAGTGCCATTTTGAAGGATGGCACAGGAGGATCAGGAGGGAGTGGGGATCACCCCTTCCATTTTTACACCTGGGAGTCCACAAGGTGGGAAATTTGGGAGGTAGTGGCAGAGAGAGATTTTGTATTGCAATAGGATAGGTAGAATTATTATAGGGGGCAGGGATACAATTTATCATTTTTGAGCAGCCAGAGGGGGCTATTTGGGAAGGAGGAGTTGTGTTATGGATTCTGTGAGGAGAGTTGGTTCAATGTTGGACTTCAGACTGTTGCGCTGGAGGCGAACCTGTGACCTGGCGCAGGATTGGTACGGCCCTCAGGGAGGTCCCAGAGGGCGCCTGCCGCCAGGAGATGGAGCACACAAGGAGGCAGAGGCAAGCTAGAGCTTCACCAATAACAGTCCTGGGGTTCCGTGGGTTGAGCCCTTGGATACCCAGACCGCCTGGGCTTAGGTGGACCTCGGAGGGTCTCCTGAGGATAGCAGCCTACAGATAGCATAGTTCTTCTCAGGACAGGTTTACAGAATGAGAACCCAAGCACCATGGAAGTAGAACAAATGGAGGGTACAAGAGCACAGAAGGGCCAAAGCCCTAAGAGTCCATGATCCAGGAAAAAGTTCACAAGAGAAATGACGTGGTCAGACAAGCAGAGGTCAGACTTGGAGAGGTCAGCGTAGTCAGACAGGCAGTGATCAGGCTTGGAGAGGTCAGCATAGTCAGGCAGGCGATGGTCAGGCTTGGAGAGGTCAGCGTAGTCAGGCAAGTGATGTTCGAAGTCCAAGAAGCAATCCAATGATAGAAGGTTTCAGAAACCAGGAAGTAGCCTAGAAGCAAAAGGAACCAAATGAACCTTGTTGCAAAGGCAAGCTCTGACTGCCAGAGCTTGCCTTTGCCAGAGCGTGCACACATGCCTAGAGGCCCCAGAAGAGGAAGCTGCCAGTGGCAGCGTGTTTGCCTTGAGGCAGGGTCGCAAAGAGGATGACCACGGTGTCTCCACCATTCCAGGACCGCCGAGAGAGGAGCATCGCAGGAGCCGCTCCCTCCACATTGCATAGAGGCCGGCGCTTGCTCTGGAGACGGCGGAGGGGGTAAAGAAGGCCAGCCATGGGACCCTTGGCCAGCCAAAGCAACAGTACCCCCTCCTCTAAGCCCCCCTCCTGAGGGCTTTGTTGGCTGGAGTGTCTGATCTCCTCAGGAATGTGTGACTCCAGAGGCAGCAGTCCCACAGGGCGAGAAAGAAGGACATGGAGATTTCGGATCTCGTCTTCCTTGAAGGACAAGAGGGACAAAAACCCTTCATGGCTCGATTATGCTTCTCAACGAGAGCTCTATGTTCAGTCATCATCTGAATCAGTTGCCCCTCCAGTTGGGCAAGAACTGCCCTTGAAACATCCTCTCGAGGGGAACTGGATCTGGTCTGGATCTCCTGAGTCTTCTGACAAGGATAAAAGTTGGGAAGAGCAGAAGCCATGGCTAAGGACTGAGGAGACTCACTTGATTCCAGACAGGATTCAGAACACTGCGGTCCCCATTATATCAGATCAGCCGTGGCCCAATCAAATTGAGGCTGATGCTTCCATAGCCATGGGAGGCCCACAATGACTGGGTTGTCCACTGTAGGAAGAATATAGAAGGAAATGAGCTCCAAGTGATCCGGGCCGACCCTCAGATTAAGGGGTTGGGTAGCCCGAGTCAATATTCTAGGAAGGAGGTCCCCATGGACCGACGAGAGAGCCAGGGGTGGAGTTAAGGCAAGTGTTGGAATTTGATACTGGTCTACAAGATCCTGGTGAACAAAGTTGGCCCCCATGCCAGAGTCCACTAGGACCTGAATAGAGAAACTGATGGAGGATGTCTCGACTGAGGCAGGCAACAGGAACAATGGTGAGGTCATGGTGAGGCCAAGGGCTATTGCCTCAGGAACCTCTAGACGCATGATCACACTCTTCCTAGGACACTGAGGTAACAGATGTCCTGAATTCCCACTGTATAGATAGAGGCCAAGTTGACTGCGACGAGGTCTTTTCTCATCAAAAAGATGGCTATAGCCCAACTGCATGGGTTCTTCAAGGGAATTTGTGGAAGGCAAGTGGTGATCACTAGGAGGGAGTGATTCCCTGAGGCAATTCCTCGGGTTAGAGCGGTTCTCCAGAGATCGTTCCTGGAAACGCCTATCGATCTTCCCTGTTAGATCGATGAAACCTTCAAGGGAGGTAAGGGGCTCCTGCACTGCCAATTCATCTTTTATCCTAGGGGCCAATCCCTCCAGGAAGATGGCGAGTAAACTGTCCCCTTGCCAGTTCAGCTCTGTGGCCAGAGTATGAAATTCAATTGTGTAGTCGGAAAGAAAGCGGGTTCCTTGGCGAAGGTGCAGAAGATCGGATCCCATAGCTGGCAGCCTGCCGGGTTCTTCAAATACCTGTTTAAAGGTGGACACAAATTGTGAAAGGTTAGAAAGCATGGGGTCAGAGTGCTCCCTCAAAGGGTAGACCTATGCCAACGCCTTGCCGTCCAAAAGGAACAAGATAAAGGTTGTCTTGATCATATCATTTGGAAACAATACCGCTTGGAGAGTGAAATGCATATAGCATTGGTTCAGGAATCCACGACACCGTTTGGGATCCCCAGAGAATCATGGTGGGGCCGGCATGGAAATGACCGCCCAACCAAGATCAGATGCCAGTACGGAGGCCGCAGGGGTAGGCGGTGGGACAATAAGCTGAGTCAGTGCATCTTGCCGAGCTGCAAGGAGGTTTACGTCCGCCACCACCTGTTGCAAGGTTGACTGATGATCCTGGAACTTCTGAGCAATCCTGGGAACAGAATTTAACACAGCTAGATCCACGGGATAGGAATCCAGTCGAGCATGGAGACACTCCAAGGAGGAGGCCAGATTTTCAAGAAAATGCTGCTGCTCCTGCACCTTGGAAGCCAGGCCTGAAATGGCCTGGAGGGCACGTGGCTCCACTGAATCCATGGCCTTTGCAATCTGTTGGCCTCGTGCAGGATTGGTACGACCCTCAAGGAGGTCCCAGAGTGCACCTGCTGCCAGGAGGTGGAGCACACGAGGAGACAGAGGCAAGCTGGAGCTTCACCAATAACAGTCTGGGGGTTCCATGGGTTGAGCCCTTGGGTACCCGGACCGCCTGGGCTTAGGTGGGCCTCAGAGGGTCTCCTGAGGACAGCAGCCTGCAGATGGCGTAGTTCTTCCCAGGACGGGTTTGCAGAACGAGAACTCAAGCACCTTGAAACTGGAACAAACAGAGGGTGCAAGAGAACAAAGGGGCTGAAGTCCTAAGAGTCCACGATCCAGGAAAAAGTTCTCAAGAGAGATGACATGGTCAGACAAGCAGAAATCAGGCTTGGAGAGGTCAGCATAGTCAGGCAGGTGGTGGTCAGGCTTGGAGAGGTCAGTGTAGTCAGGTAGGTGATGGTCAGGCTTGGAGAGGTCAGCGTAGTTAGGCAAGCATAGTCAGGCAAGCGGTGGTCAAAGTCCAAGAAGCAATCCAACGATAGAAGGTTTCAGAAACCAGGAAGTAGCCTAGAAGCAAAAGAACCAAAGGAACCTTGTTGCAAAGGCTAGCTCTGACTGCCAGAGCTTGCATTAAATAGGTCCTGGATGATGACATCGTAGATCGGGCTGGCAGCCTCTGCGCGCCGCGGCCCCTTTAAAGCCAGACGGGGAGTAAGCACGCGCGCTAGAGGCCCCAGAGGAGGAAGCAGCCACCGGTGGCGTGTCTGCCTCGAGGCAGGGCTGTGAAGGGGACGACCACGGTGTCTCCACCATTCTAGGACCGCCGAGAAAGGATCAGCGCAGGAGTCACTCCCTCCACATCGCGGAGAGGCCGGAGCCTGCCCTGGAGACAGTGGCAGGGGGTAAGGAAGGCCGGCCATGGGAGCCGTGGCCGGTCGATGCAACACAGACCCCTTTAGGACTTTTCTGAGGGAGCCCTGAAAGCATCAGGAAGCTAATTAACTATACTGCTGATGCTCCTGAGGTGTAATTATTGAGCCTCACTTAACATGGAATGCAGTGTTTATCGTGATCCACAGAATGTGTTTTGAATAATAATTATATGCTTTGCATGTATTTGCATGCAATACAGTTTGTTCATTTTCTCAGCATTGTGCTGAATGTATTTGTAAAAAATAGTGTCTGCTAATTTCACTGCTAATAATGGCACTTTTGAAAAAGATCAGTACATAAATGTCATGAGACTGATAGCATGTTTTGGAGGCATCTTTATAAGTTGTTGTTAGTCCAATTCTTTTTATATATATTAATTAATTAAAATGATATGTGGATTAATTTGCTATGGTAATTGATTATATTTTGAGACTTTGCACTTTTAAATAATTGTGCTGAATAATAATGATATTCAAAAGATCTAGGAGCTTAGATTTTTCTAAATGAAAATTCTCACTCCCCCTCACAACTAAATTCCTACATTTTGGTTCCTAAAAAAATAGGTGGGGCCAGGAGTGAGGTCAGGTTGGAGAAATATTGTTAAACACCCAGCACAGATTTCCAGTGCTAGGTGCCTAACTTATCCCTAGATTCATCAAAATTCTGTAATATTGAAGGCCTAACAGTTACCAACAGATTTGAGACTAACAATTGACAAAAAAAAAAAAAATGTAAGGCTGACTTAAAAACCTGGCTTTTTAAATGTGCATATTTCAAAAATAATCAAACATCGTAAGGCAAGCTACAGGTATTAAGACAAACGCTACAAAAACTCAAATTTTAAAGGCAGAACTAACTTTTATGTTTTATGAGTGTAATATTTAATGTATGTTTTATTACTTTGTCTTAATTTGTCTTAATTTTACCCTTGAAAACCACACTGAGGAATAGCATTCTATAAATTGTATCTTTACTTGTACAGCTATAATATTTCTATGTGCTTTTAATTAATTTTAGCTGTCATCTTTTATTGAATTGTTTTATTGTTATTTCTAATTTGTATTTTGTAAACCGCTGTGAAGGCTAACGCCAATATGGCGGTATAAAAAAATCTAATAAACTATAAACTAACACTCGTGATAAGGAAAAGGGGTGTGTTTAGGGTAATTTTTAGAGTTACCACCAAACCATGTGGTAACATAGCACTTCACATAGGTAGTATTGCATGGTGTGGTAAACGTTTTGCACCCTGCAATATGAGAGAGAAACAGAGAGAGAGAGAGAGAGAGACTATCTATAAGGTCTTCTTGGTAGTCAGTGAAGATATGACATCATTTGGAGTGAGGAAAGTCTCACAAAAATGACATTTCTACTATGTTCTCTTGCCCTAGCTTGATGGACTCTATAACAGGGTATCATCAAGCTAGGGTGAAATAACTTGTACAAAATTTCAGCTTTCTGAGGCTTTCCTCACTCCAAATGACATCAAATATTCACTGAGGAGTACTGTGCTGTTTGTACATCACACTATACATGAAAAACTTGCCCCTAAACCCTAAATCACTACCAACACCTCACCTCGAGCTTTTAGCTGCCCCTCCTATAGGCATATAAATAGTTGACTAGTATGAAGCCCTTATAGATAGTCTCTCACTCACATTTTTTTAAATTTATTTTTTATTGAATTTCCAAATTATTACATTAAGACAGTGGCCTGGATTTATCAAAATGCAGTCAATATTGCATTTTTGTATTGTATTACCTTCAAGTTCTGAATAAGAGCCTTCCCTAACTCAGCAATTGTTTATACTATTTATTTACTACGTTCTTAAGCCTTTCTTTTCAGCAGTCTATGCTTCCAAGTTTACTATCCTTGTTGAATGTAACTTTGTTCTTCCTGTTCAAACTTGTTTTTTGTTACAGTCCCCCAATTCGATGTAAACCGATCTGATATGGTCTCTCAACCATGAAGGTCGGTATAGAAAAGTGTTAAATAAATAAATAAATGTGATGGGAAAAGGGGTGTGTTTTATGGTAATAGGGAGTTTATTGCAATTTGTGCTAATACCTAAGTTACTGCAAATTGTGATAACTTTTTTGCACTTTGAGATAAGTGCCAGAATGTGGTATTTCCTACATACAACCACTGGGGGGACCATGTTTGCTGCCTGGGGGGGAAGGAGAGAGAAAGAGAGATAGAGAGAGAAAGAGAGAGAGAGACACTAGCCATAATACCATCACCCTAGATAAGTATTTATATCTCTGTGGGAGGCTCACCTAGTAACTCTACCCAGGTAGAGAGTCCATCAAGCTAGGTTGAGAGAACATTGCACAAATCTCATCTTTGAGTGAGTTTCCTCACTCCGAGGGTCATCAAATGTTCACAAGAGAGCACTGTTCTGTTTGTACATCTCACATTGAATGTCAAAGAGGCCCCTAACCCCCTACACTAATACCTAAACCTCACCTTCCTCAATCCAGCCCTCGAAGTCCTGTATCAATGGGCTCTCCGAAGCACTCAGCCTACTGGCTGTACTTCTCAGGGCTATCGGTGTCCTTGGAGCAAGCTGTTCCATCGGTGTTATTTGTTGTCTGTCCCTCGTTTCCGCAGAGGTGACCTAATGGAAGAGCTGGCATTGTTGGTGCTCCGGGGCTGCTCCCTGCTAGGATCTCCAGTGGCCCCTCCCTCCGGTTCCGGCTGCATGGATCTTCCGAAGGCGTCCTCAATCCTGAGTTGTCTCGCCGTCACAGTTGGAGTTGAGGTAATGTTTTCCCAAATTCTAGCTTTATGCTTCATGTGCAGCAATTTAGAGGCAATATATTCAAGTAGAAAAGCTTAATCGAAAAAACTTCTTGCTATGTGGTGGCCATCTTGCCTGCACTCTCTCTCTATTTCACACATTTTGATGAATGACCCTGTTAGTGGGTTCCTCAGTTTTAGAAACCTAAAGCTGGCTTATTTTCAGCCAAATTTAGGGCCCTAAGTTTTGAAAACTTAGGAGACTGATATTCAAAAGGATTTGTTGAGGTAATTTGGGTAGCCTGGACAAACCTTGAGGTTTAAATTTCCTGCCTTACTGAGTGGATAAATTTTACCCGGGTAAAATGTAGCTAGATAAAAAGAGGCAGGGCAGGGGGAGAGGAAGAGGCATTTCAATGCTGTGGCTAAAACGTAGCACTGACATTCAGCACTGTCTAGATAAATTTAGCTGGGTAAGGCTTTTTTGGTGAAATTACTGACTTAATGTTACCCAGGTGTAGTCTGCTACATTCTTAATCCAGCTCTGTGTCACTGAATATCCATGTACAGTAGCTGAATATCTTTACTATTCATCCTCCTGCTCAGTATGGACCTCTAGGTACCTAAGGCCTGTTTTTATTAAGCCTTTTCTCCCATTCTGTATCTAAGGAAAAAATGCTTAGTAAATGAGGTTGTAAGTTTGCTGAAAATAGGCCCCTAACTCAGGCCCTAACTTACTCCTGGATGCACTAAGCCACAATGTTTTTTGTGGGAGGGGGGTTTCACTATCTCAGAGGGTTGTTGCCATGATAGTGGGGCGCCCTTCCCTGAAGAAGCATTAAGACTGTATGGTGCTTTATTTTGTCTCATGGCCAAATACTGCGGGACAAAAGAACATGGCGAGTGATCCTTTAACATACTAGCGGCCCCAACCTCACAGGACCGTTATTGCCTTAAATAGCCACTGGACCCCAAAAAAAGAAAGACACGTGTGTGGCACCCCTATGGTTGGCCACTAGATGTCCCTAGTTCCCTATAGATACATACTAGGAAATAGCAGCTCCTCCCCTATGAGGTAGCTGAAGAATTGGACCTGGCTATAAGGGGGTCAAGGAGAGGGTTTGCAGGAGTTGTTGAGGAGAGAGTCCTAAGGGAGAGGAGCCCTAAAATGAAGGGTCCTTCCCTATAGGAAAGGTCTATAGCATTTCCCAGATCCTTTTGGGGGAATCAAGCCTGTGCATATCCTGACAGGTTAGGAGCCATGCAGAGAAAAATAAAGCAGCTCTTGGAGTTAGACTGAGTCTGAAATACTATGGTCCGGACTACATCCTGTGTTTCAAAGAAGGAGAAATCTCCAACTACAAATCTAAGGAATATTTTGGAAGACCTCCAAGGATCTTCAATCAGGAGATGGGTGCAGGTTGGTTTATCCTGTGAGGTCAGCGAGATCTAGGTAGGACTGGGGAAAATACCCAGGGAACCGTCACAAGTCGGGGCCAGCCAGGAGCATGGAAACCACCATCCTTCCCAGTTCAACAAAGTCAGGACTCACCCACACAGGGAGAGTAAAAGGACAAATTGTACAGTTACCACACTTGGAAATTGATCTGAATCATTAAAACTTATTTTTTGAACACCCATCCTGTGCTCTGCTGTCTTTACTACAAATCACCGAGGGCACATCAAAGTCATTCCACCACCTGGGCCACAGCAATAGAACTCACAGAAAAAGAACTCACCCTGGGACACACCCCTGGGGATTATGGCAAGGAAAGAAAGCCCCAAGAGACAATACTTTATTTTGTATGCCCTCTGAGGAGAAATCCTCAGGAGAAAAGGGTTACATAAAACAGCGCCCAGTAACCTGGGGCTTGATGATGGTGGAGAAGTGCAATCGTGTGTTTGCAGTGATTCTTGTGATGTTTGGTGACTGTACAGTATACACAAGAGCAGTAGAGAAAAGCTGCAAAACTTACTAAAATGGTGCTCATTCCCGCGGCCGAGGTTCGGCAGAAAAGAAGGGCACGAAGACAAGGAGGACGTGTGTGGTATGCGTATGATGTCAGTCATAACGTGCATGATTTATCATCAATAAGACAGTATAAAACCGACAGTGTTCTTGCCAATTCGCCCTTATCAAGAAGAACTGCATGCGCTGGTCATTGCTGCAATCATCGGTATTAGGTTGGCAAATGCAGTGCATAGAGTGTGCGAGTGAGCAGCCCAGAATATCAAAACTGGAAAAGACTGAGAAAGAGAGTAAAAACCCCTCCAAACAGGCCTTGAGTGAACAGCACCAGAGACAAGGCGACGAAGCTAAAATATTACATTCGCCGAACTGCACCATGACTGACAAGGCTGCAGCCTCTCAGGCCAGCTCCGGCGGGAGCAGTCCACCTCAGAAGATCAAAGAAAGGATGACCATTCGAGTGTCTGGGGGTCGGTGGATGAGTGATGCTTTGTTTCCTGGGGTTCGCGTTCAGCCTGGGGTTCGCATTCAGCCTAACAGGCCTGGCCCATCCTATCCAATACCAGGGAGGGTTATGGATGTTCCTGTCAGGGTGTGGCTCCAACTTGGCCATGGAGTGCATGGATTGCAGAGGCTGCAGACTGTGAACACCAACTTTTACTAGTGCAACATGGCCTTGTTCATGGAGCTTGAAGTGGGATCCGGAATGATCATGGAATGGAAAGGGGGCCCCTCCCCAGGAAGCATGTTTGAGCCCATGGTAGCTCAGAGATGAGCCATGCAGATTTCGCTTGTGGGGTATGATGAAAGGAGAAGCGGCCACTGCCGGTCGGGGAAAGGAACCACCAGTGGCAAAGAGACATCCCTCGGGAAAGTTGGATACTCCGCCTGCAACAAGTGGCACAGCTGGAAATGGAGGAGTGACCCTGAAATTCATGTATGGGGAGGGTCCAGGGGTGGGGGGGGGGAGTACTTAGAGCTGACAAAGGGAGGGCTGAGTGGTGATGTGAGACCTTTTTCGTGCATGGAACTGGTTGAGGCCCAGAGCCTTTTATCAGCACAGGGGCATCTTTATCAAGACGGGAGGCCGAGGCCTGGCAGTGCTGCCTCAGAAACTGGAGGCAGTAGGACCAATAGGAGCCTGAGATCCCCCAAGGAAGATGGGTGGAGTACACCATTACCACTCTGTTTCTGCTCCAGCAGGGGCCGGGCCTACCATCGGAGGATAAGTCTACCAGCTCCTTTTCATCAAGCCAATCTGGAGGCTGGTTTGTACAGTGAGTACAAGACAAAATGGAGTGGTACAAGGTGATGATTCTTTGCAAGGCCCAGGAGTTCGATATCATAGTGACTCCAAAGGTTAACCTTGTGGTAAAAATTCCTAGAACATACTGGAAGCTTAGCGACATGCAATGGGGCTCATCCCTACCTGTTCCAGCTCTGGAGTATCAAATAGACAGGGTTCCCTTCCAGAAGGGGATTCATCAGCTTCCCCCAGTGAAATCAAATCAACATCTGGTGCCAACTTAGCTTCTTGGGCTCCAGAATTGCCATCAGAAGAAGATACCCTAGACTAGTCGTTATCCATCACAGTAAGAGATCAGTCCTGGGTGGCCCCCAGCCACTTGGGGGAAAGAAACAATCTGTACAGACTGTCACATGGAGAGAGAATAATAGCCAGGAAGGTGCTGGGCCTTTTTGGTCTCCATTACCCCTATGTACCGGGGTATGTGATAAGCTATGTGGAGGAGAACAGAGAGAACTGGTTGGCAGAGCATGCCGATGGCAGCATTGTTAAGGATGCATCCGAGCTGCAATATGTGAGGGAGCATCCCATCTATAAAAGCTCCCTTGATAGGAAGATTGCAGAGCTGAAGCTAGGCTGGAACGTCTACAAACATACTGTGTTGTATCACATGAGGAGTGGGGTGCAAAGAGCTCATTCCATAAACTGCTTGTTCCCAAACTGAGTAACTATCAAGAAGCCCAATCCAGATCATTATGATCCGGCACCACCTGTACCAACAGAAGAGGATTTTATGGGGGATACACCTCTGACTGCCCTATGAAGAGGGTGAAGTAAAGATGAACTGTTTCCTCAGAGGGACTTCCAGTTTCTCTGTCTCTGTTTTTTCACAGCTCCAGTTTCAAGTTCCAGTGGCCTGGTTATGCTGAAGTTCCAGTTAGAGACAAAAGTAAAAGACTACCTGCCCTCCAAAAAGGGGGGTGGGGTGAGGTTCAGAGCTTGGTTTCCTGGAAGCCAGTGGTTGAAGTTATATGGTTTATGGACAATATGGTTATTACCCTTTTGGTAAAGATGCATTCATTAAGTTTACTACAATGCAGCAGGGTGTTTCCCATTATTTCAATTATGAAATGAAGTTCATTTTCTTTTAAAAAAACAAGAAAATCCTTCTAGAAAAAAGCATAAAAATAATTGAAAATGAATAAGAAGTGGTATTCGTGATTCTTTTTGAAAATTAATTGCTTAACTTTATGTTCCAGCTGAGACCTATTCTAGGAAGTCCCCAGCTGTAAATAATTTATTCTTCTATTCCAGGTGCAGGTGTAGATGTCCTGTTCCTGTGACCTGTGACCCCTGTTATTAACAGCTTTTCCCTGTAGGCTGGAGGTCTATATTGGTATAAGAAGTGTAAACTGGCAATGGGGATACATGTCAGCTGGGTGGCTATGATAATCTCATGCATGGGTGTTAAGAATAAAGACTTGTTTTTGAATGTGAATTCCCATTGTTGGTCAGGATGCATTTAGTGGCCTTAACTGCTAAAATATGCAGAACTATCTCAAAATGTGACATCCTGTGTACATGGTACATCCAGGTGCCCCAAATTTTGTTTTTCTTTTCTGGGGGGAGGGGGGGGGGGGGAGAATGTGGTACCACTATAGTTGGCCACTAGATGTCCCTAGTTCCCCATAGATGAGTACTAGAAAATAGGAGCTGAAGAGGTGGACCTGTCTATAAGGAAATCAAGGAAAGAGTCCTAAGGGAGAAGAGCGCTAGAGTGAAGGGTCCATCCCTACAGAGAAGGCCTACAGCTTTTCCCAGATCCTTTTGGGGAATCAAGCCTGTGCATATCCTGCCAGGTTAGGAGCCATGCAGAGAAAAGTAAAGCAGCTTCTGGAGTTGGACTGAGTCTGAAATACTATGGTCTCAGCTACAGCCTGGGTTTTGAAGAAGGAGAAATCCCCAACTACAAATCTAAGGAATATTTTAGAAGACCCCTGAAGGATCTTCGGTCAGGAGGCAAGAGCAGGTTGGGGCATCCTGTGAGGTCGGCGGGACCTAGGTAGGACTGGGGGAATGTACCCAGGGAACTGTCACAAGTCAGGGCCAGCCAGGAGCAGGGAAACCACCATGCTCACCAATTCAAGGGAGTCAGGACTCACTTGGAGCCAGGGAATCAGCACTTACACAGGGAGAGTCAAAGGAAATTGATTACCAGTTGCTCCAAATCATTAAAACTTATTATTTGAACACCCATCCTGTGCTCTGCTGTCTTTGTTACAAATCACCAAGGGCACATTAAAGAGAATCATCCCACCACCTGGGCCACAGCAACAGTTACCCCCACAGAAGGAACTCACCCCTAGGGACTGTGGCAAAGGAAAGAAAGCCCCAAGAGGCAATACATTCTTTTGGGTGCTCTCTGAGGAGAAACCTTCAGGAGAAAAGTTTTACATGTGTAAAAGGAGAGGTTGAGCGGGGGTCATTGCTGACCCCCAACTCAACCTTAGGCCACCAGTGAAGGTGGCCCCGACTCCCCAATAACGTAAATAAAAAAAGATGCTATGATGGCCCCAGTCTCCTCCCTTTCCCCCTCCTTAAAGCTAAAATATAAAATGTGGCCCTGGCACCTCACTACCATACCCCCACCCCTTAGTAAAAGTGATCCTCCCAAAAGTCAAACCCCACAGTCCCCCAAGTGACAGAGATGCCCCACTGAAAGTAAAAAAAAAACATAAAAATAGGTCCTGGGCCCTCCCCCAACCCCTCTTCCTGCATGCCCCAAGAACCTTTAAAAGGATCGAGTCTAGGGGCTGAGTACAACTTTAAACCTGGCCTAGTGCCAAAAATGGCACCAACCTGACCTTGCCATGTGAGTGGGGTAAGTTTCAGGGATCTTTCAGGGGAGGATCTCTGCCACTTGTGGGGTGTGGGATGGGTGGTTTGGCTTTTGGGGGGAACTCTTTCACTTGGGAGATGGAGGGTGGGGCAGTATGTCCGCAGGAGGGATCTTTTTCACTTGGGTGGATGGGGCAGAGTGTATGGCAGTGGAAAGGATCTCTTTCACTTGGGAGTGGGGGATATGGCAGCGGGGGATCTGTTTCACTTGGGGAATAGGAGGTGGAGGGTATGGCAGTGGGGGGATCTCTTTCACTTCAGGGATGGGGGTTGGGGAATATGTCAGTGGGGGACCAGGACCACATTTTACGTTTTAGCTCTGGGGAGTAGCAAAATGGGGGGCCAGGGCCATTGCCGCACAGTTCTTTTTGTTAATGAACATTTTGGTGGAGTCAGGGCTGCCTCAATTGGTGGCCCCGGGTTGAGAGGGATCAGCACTGACCCCACTCTACCTCCCTGTTTGCCATAACTTTTTTTTACTGCTGCTTTAAATGGGTGGCAGGAGCCTTGCGACCCAAGTTAGGGTCCCAGATCTTCACATCTATCGCATTTCAGATAGGTCAGCCGCGATAACATATTTACATCGAAATTGACTAGTAGTGACCTTCTTTGCATGCATTTGCATTATTCATGCATTCAAATCACATGCAAAGAAGGTCAGGAAAAGATATCTAGGCAGGGAAATTCAAAATATCACTTAAATCACACGATATTAACGTGCATTAGAGCACTAATGCGGCTTCTTGCAACACCGCCTTAGTGCCCTATTTACTAAGCATTTTTCCCATAGCCACAAAATGGAAGAAAACTTTCACTAAATTTAGGAAATCAGCTATTTTTGAATATGGACCTCATAGCGTTTAAAAAATTGTAAATTTATTTTTGTTTTTTGCTTCTCAATTTGTTTTTCATTTATTTGTATTCATTTTTCAGATGACTACACATATGTCATTTTACATTGATGAACCAATATTTGCTTTTTTGATTGACTTTTTATTCTATCAGCAGTGCCAAATTGTGTGCTGTGGCAGTACTTTGATTATTCCACCAAAAGTATAGAGGCCAAAGATACAAGATAATGGAGGATGATGGGACAGGGTGGTAGAGGAGCAAGAAGAGTAGAGAGGGATACCAGGTGATATGGTAAAGTGGGCAAAATAGGTGGAACAGTGGCAATTGTGTTCATCATGCCTCCTACTGTTTGACCCAGCATCCTTCACCGTCTTTCATTCTTCTCTTTCACACTTATTTATTTATTTATATTATTTGGGTTTCTGATTTGGCTGTTATACTTTTTAAGACTAACTTCTTCATCTTGAGATACGAACTTATTCAGTATGTAGTGTTCTTTATTAAACTAAGTTTGCGATTAAACTAAGTTTTGACAGCTCTCTTTATTTATACTCCCAACCATAAATAATGTAAGCCCTGGGAAATTTAACTCTAAATATAAATACATCTTGCTTTTAGAGACAATAGGTGTCAGTTATCTTACTTGTGAGACAATGACAAGTACAACTAGCATTTTGAGTTTGGTTTTGCAACACTGGTGCACAGTCATGACTGGAAAATGAAAACTGTTCAGCATTTGGAAGGCAAGATTTATGACTTCATTTCAAGACACTTTAAAATTGAGTTTATTAAGAATCTAAATGTATTCAGATAGAGATGGTGTCAGCTGAAGACTCTTCCCATGCTATTTGCAAGACCTCACATTTTAAATAACGGGACATACTTTTCAGTGTTTTACACTGGCATCACTGGAGCCTATTTGCTAAAATGTCTGTTTTGGCAATTAATATACATTACAGTGGCATTAGGGTGTTAATAATGATAATGCATGCACTTGTGCTACCATTAATGCAAATAAAGGTCTTAAAGAAAACAATATGTTAATAAGGCAAAATGAATGCAAATGCATGCAAAACAAATCATTAATATTAAAATTCTGTTTCATTACTCATGTTAAGTAACATGATTTATGGTAAACCAAAAATGTTAAGTACACCTCAAGAAATTTAGTTGCCTTTTGTCTAACATGCCTGTTGATATCAAGTCCCAGCCTTCACTGGTGTGCCTAAAGGGTTGTCCATGCCTGAAACTCCAGCACCTACCACCATTTCACTGGTGTTTAAAGCATGCTTTCTAAGCTTTCATATATTTAATTTAATTTAAAACATATAGTTCATTTTTCTGAGGAGTACCTCCATCCACGGTGAATTGCTAAGATAAACTCCCTCACTCACAAATCAGTATGAATAATATATATTCCTTATACATCATGAAACTAAAATAAAACTTGAATAAAATAAATCCTTGCTTGAAAAGAAATAAAATCAAGATGAAATTCTCAGTGATTCCTGTCCCCTATATCTAAGCTCTATTCATTTATTTAGGACCCCTTATATTTTGCCTATCTGAAAACCTTGTTCTCGGTGGATTACCAAAGTTAAAATAATACCATAGACAAAGAAATACAAAACAAACAGGTTAAAATAGGCTATATTCCTTCCCTACCCAGAGCTTGCACCCTCTTTCTGCTAAACAGGGCAGAATGTGAAAAATCATGTGGTCCACGCTAGTAAAACAAATTCCATGCACCCCATTAGCAATAACTGAATGTAAGGGTGCAGTTTCTGCACCTTAAAATCACCCAAAACCACCATTCTTCTAGCAACGGGTCGTCAAATAAATCTACCAAAAAACCTTTCTTGCCAAGACAGCTACGTGGTCTATGCAATTTTCTGCCCGTGCGACCTTATATATGTAGGAATGACCAAAAGACACATTAAGATATGGCTAACCGAACATAAAAGCTGCCTGAAAACTGGGAAATTAGAGGCTCCACTAGTAGCCAATTTCCAGGAATATCAGCACACTTTTACCGATTTAACATGGACCATTTTACATGTTCCTAAGCATTGGCGAGGGGGTGACAGAGTTAAGCAACTCCATCAACAAGAACAGTGCTGGAGTTTTCAGCTACACACAGTTGCCCCTGATGGTCTTAACAGAGAAATTGAATGGACACAGTTCATGTAAATTTATCATTGATTTCAAATCTGAAATCATCTGTTCACAATCACAGCTAGCCCACCCCCAAATCAGAAGGCGAGCATGCATATAAAGGAAAACCTCAAATAAAGGGCAAAGCAGGAGGTATCTCAAAGCCGCAGGGCTCTAATAGCAACACCCGCGGAGCAGTAAGTTTATACCTGAAAAGTGAGTAAATATGAAAATCCCGTCAAAGTGGTTGCCATAATAAGTTTTGTCGTTGCAGAAATAATATGAAATGGAATTGAAAAACTTGTCGGAACCCGGAGTACCGGTGAAGTAAATCTGATACCAGAGAGGTCCCTGAGGCAGCTGGGACGTGAAATGTGATCACGTTGGACCGAGCTCTGCTATCTCCCTGAAGGATACACCTGAACAGAGTGGAACGGGATTCTTCTAGCCTATGAGAAGAACTAAGTACCGGCGAATGGTTAAGTTATTAGAGATACACAGAATTTAGAATAAATATAAACACCAAAGGTGAAACGGATTTTTTCTCTCTCATTTAGCAGGCCTCATACATGGGCATTTTGTAATGCTAAATCGCATGAGAATTAATCCACCAACAGGTATAATCATAGGTCATAAATGAGTATTTTTTAACTTTGCTTCATGAAACAGTCCAATGCACAAAAAGAGTTCCCAATATATCAAAACATCAAAAAGAATTCTTAAGGGAAATTTCCAAGTTCCAGCAATTTTTACTTAACTTCATGTGGCGTGAAGAAATGCCATGTTCTTCGTGTAGGAGGCTCGGATAGTGGGAACTCTTTTTGTGCATTGGACTGTTTCACGAAGCACGAAAAATACTCATTTATGACCTATGATTATACCTGTTGTCACATTAATTCTCATGCTATTTAGCATTACAAAATGCCCATGTATGAGAGAGAAAAAATCCGTTTCACCTTTGGTGTTTATATTTATTCTAAATTCTGTGTGGCTTAACAGTTGATGTTCTGGTTATTATTGATACGGCTGTTACCGCCGTCCCAATTTTTTGAGAGTTGGCTTTTGATTGTTTAAGTTATTAGAGAAACATTCACTTACAATATAACATTGCATTTTATCATATTTTGAAAAAAGACTAAAAGAAAAAATTGAAATTGCATTTGACCAATGATTAAAAATGGCCCTTTTAGCAGTACAACAAATGGAGCAATAATGCCCAAGGATACTGCGGGGCGTTATGAAGGTCACTTATGAAAAATTAGAAAATTTTTAAAAGTTGAAAACAACCTCCCCGGGTGTTAAGATTTTTACATGTATATGTGACAAAATTAGAAAAATAGAAAAATAGTTCTTTGATGTCATTTTGAATGTATCATAAGGATAGTAACTGCCATTCCATGCAGGCTATCCCCATGCACCCTTTTCTTCATTTCCAACTTCTAGCCTTTAGGGATCCCCATGTTACCCAATGCTTTTTTGAATTTGTTTACTGTTTTTGTCCTCACCATCTCTTTTGGAAGGGCATTCCAGACTAGAGATGTGAATTGGAACCGGAATTGGTTCCGGTTTCGGATTCGTGGACTATAGGGAAATTATTTTTCCCGCGCTCCAATCATTTAATTTTTATCGGCTGCGCCGAGCCGATAATCCAAAAACACAGCCCGACCCTTTAAAATTAGTTCTTTAGTATCCCCCCACCCTCCGGACCCCTCCAAACCCCCCCAAATTTTTTTTTAAGTACCTGGTGGTCCAGTGGGGGTCCTGGGAGTGTTCTCCCACTCTCGGGCCATCGGCTGCCAGTAAACAAAATGGCGCCGATGGCCCTTTGCCCTTAGTATGTGACAGGGTATCCGTGCCATTGGCCGGCCCCTGTCACATGGTAGGAGCAATGGACGGCCGGCACCATCTTTAAAAATGGCGCAGGCCATCCAGTGTTAAGTGGAGTGCCACTTGGATCTGTTTTGGGACCGGTTCTGTTGTTCAATATCTTTGTGAGCGACATTGTGGAAGGAATAGAAGGTAAAGTTTGTCTGTTTTTGGGTGATATTATGATCTGCACCAGAGTTGTCATGCCTGAATGTGTAGAGAGAATGAAAAATGATTTCAGAAAGAGAGGTCAAAGACTTACAAGTTGAGATTTAATGCCAAAAAGTGCAGTCATATATCTGGAGTACTGTAATCCAAAAGAGCTGTATGTGGTGGTGGTGGTGGGGGGGGGGGGGGGAGTGAAAGTGTCTGCAGGTGGTGAAGAATGTGACAAGGCAATAGCTAAAGCTAGAAGAATGCTAGTAGGTTCCATTTACCATTACATTCTGTCTCCTGTCAGTCAACCAGTTTGTAGTCCACTCCACCACCTTGAGCCAAGTCCCAAGCTTCTCATTATATTAATGAGTCTCTTACGTAGAGATGTGAATCATTTTTTGTGTTCGTGTCGTTCTTCGTTTTTCGGCCGCCACTAAAAATGTCGTTTTTTTGCGGTTCGGGGGTTTTTTTCGCGAAAAATCGTTTTTTGAGTTAGTGCATGCTAACTCCCAGTTAGTGCATGCTAACTCCACATTAGCGCGCACTAACAAAAACCGTTAGATTTTGTTAATTTTTGTTACTTTTTGTTAGTGCGCGCTAATGGGAATTTTTGTGAAAAAACGAGAAAATTCCAATCATTTTTTGGGGTCCCTGAAACATGCCGAATTGGGCAAATTTAATTGAAATTTTCCAATTCAGAAAAAACAAATGCACATCTCTATTATGCAGGACTGTGTCAAAAGCTTACCTGAAATCCAAGTAAATCACATTTAGTGTTCTTTCTTGATCCAAATATCTAGTTAACCTATCAAAAGGTCAATTAGATTTGTCTGACAGGACCTTCCCCTGGTGAATCTATGCTGCCTCGGGTCCAGCAACCCACCAGTTTGTAGATAAATCTGTGCTGCCTCAGGTCCAGCAACCTACCAGTTTATGGAAAATTCACTATCCTTTACTTCAACAGTATCTTAATTAATTTTCCCACCACCGAGGTGAGGCTGACTGACCTGTAATAGCCTCCTATCTGCTACCAGCCTTGTAAAGCAGGACAATCACAGTTCTTTTCCAGTCATGCAGTAAAACTTTCATTTCCAGGGGTCTATTGTATAGGTCTTTCAGTGAACTTGCCAGCACTTCTCTGAGCTCCCTCAGTGTCCTGGAATGTATGTCATCTGGCCTTGTTCAACTTTCAGTTTTCCTAGTTCTTCCATACAGTCTCTTCTGTAAATGGAGTTTCATCTTCCTCTCTTCCATCTATGGCCTTCTCAACCAACAATGGTCCTTCTCCAGGGTCTTCTTTGGTGAATATCGAATTGAGGCATTTGTTTGATATTTTTCTCATTTCTTCATCTCTCTCCACACATTGCTTTTTGCCATCTTTCAATTTCATTATTCCACTTTGGGCCTCCCTTCTTTCTCTGATATATCTGAAAAATGTTACCTCTTTGGCAATCATTTCTTCTGCTTGATGTTGTGCTTCGTGGCCGCGGCCACCCGTGACCACAACCCCCTACCTGATCCGCGCTGTTGGGGCTGCCGCAGCAGCATTGGGGGGGTCACTGGAGTTCGGCTCCATTCGCCTCCCACACCTCGACCCGGTGAGAGAGGCATCCCAGGCCTCCCCTCGCGTTGTCAGGCCACTCTGCATCGCTCCCGGATCCAAGATGGCCGCCCTGCCCTGCCTCCTCTCAGAATTTAAAGGGGCCTCATCCTCTATATTGGATTCAGCTGCATCAATTGGGCTCAGGTTCAGGGAGGTATTTAAGGAGACTTCCTCTGCACATTCCTTGAATTGGCAACGAGTCTGCTTGCTTCGGGGAGTCTTCTGGTGCCTTGGGTTCCTGATTCCTGGTTCCTGGTTCCTGCTTCTTCTCGGTGATTCCTTGGTGTGTGACTTCGGACTGGCAAGCGGCAGCCCTCTGGTACTCCACCTCGGACTTCTTCCTGACCATCCACCTTCAAGGGCCCACCTAAGTCCCAGCGGCCCGGGTCCCTACAGGCTCCTCCCGGGGGGGCTGCGGGCTTCCAGTGGTGAAGATCCAGTTGGCCCTTGCACTGACCCCACATCTCTTTGACCTCTCAAAGGTCCACCTAAGTCCCAGTGGCCCGGGTCCCTACGGGCTCCTCCCAGGGGGGGCCGCGGGCTTCCAGTGGTGAAGATTCAGTTGGCCCTTGCCCCGACTTCACGCCTATTCGCCCTCTCAGAGGCCGTCTAAGTCTCCAGCTGCGAGGATCCAGCCAGTCCCCACTTCTGTTCCTCCTCGCCGCCTGACGGGGGAGCCTGAGGATCCATCTCCTAAGGTTATATCAACCTCCTGTCAGTCCAAGGGTTCACGACCTTCCTGGTCATAACAGATTGCCGAGTCCATGAACCCGGCAGAGGCGTCTGTCCGCCAGGCCATCCCCGGAATAGCCCAATGTATGATGGACCAGCAAAAAACCCTGGATGCTCTTGTCTCCGCAGTGGAGAAACTGAACCAACGCTTTGAGGCGTTAGGGCCCATGAACCCCACCTTGCCATCTCCGTCTATGGCTCCCGGGGCCCGCTCGGTGATTCGCTTGCCTACAACACCGCGCTTTTCTGGGGAACCCCGGGCCTGTAGGGGTTTCATTAACCAGTGCAATATGCACTTCCATTTGCAGCCAATCCTCTTTCCTGACGACGCTACCAAGACCACCTTCATTCTCTCCTTGAAGGGAAGGCCCTAGAATGGGCTTCCCCCCCTGTGTGAACGGGATGATCCCATACTGAGTAATTTGAGAGAGTTCTGGGAGCTTTTCCAAATGAGTTTTGGTGATCCCACTCAAGAGGTTTCCACCAGGCCCAAACTTCTCCATCTGCGTCAGGGGTTCGAGAAAGCTTGTTGAGTTTGCCATTGAGTTCTGGACCCTCTCTTCAGAGCTCGGTTGGGGCCCAGACTGCTTACGAACCATCTTTCTACAGGGACTTAGTCCTAGAATCAAGAACGAGCTTGCGGGCCAGGAGTTACCCAGTTCCTTGAATGCCCTCATCGATCTGGTGGGGCATATTGATAGACGCCATCAAGAGCGCCGCCAAGAGGCCCAGATGGCCATGAAAACCTCAAACCCCTCTAGGCGTCCTCGATGCTCGCCTTCTCCCAAAGGTGAATCAGGAGGCTCCCGAGCACTGTCCGAAGAACCCATGCAATTGGGCTGAGGGAGACTCTCTACTCAGTAGCGTCAAAGGTGAATCAGAGACGGACTGTGCCTCTACTGCGGTGCAGCGGGCCACCAATTAGCCGCATGCCTGGTGCGGCCAGGAAACTCCCGGGCCTAGGACCTGAAGGAGGACTCTTTCTGGGCCTTGACATCACCTGCACCTCCACTAACTCTACCAGTCGCACTAACAGCTGGGGACCGCAAATTCCATACTTTGGCCCTGGTGGACTTGGGAGCCGGGGGCAATTTTATTATGAGGAGCCTGGTGGATCACTTAAAAATTCCACACCTTTGTGCCCAGGCCCCATTGGTCATTTCGTCCATCCAGGGTAAGCCCCTCCCGGGGCAGGTGACTCATTTTACGGAAGACGTCCAACTTCGTGCGGGGCTTCTCCACGTTGAGTGGATTTCTTTCCACATCTTGGAATACTCCATACACCCCATCGTACTGGGACTCCCCTGGTTTCAAAAACATTGTCTACAATTCAACTGGAGAAACTTACAGCTGACCCAATGGGGGCCAAACTGTCACGACACTGGCCTCCAACCGGTAGTTCCAGTGCAATGCTCAACCTCCCTTGCCACTCTCCAAGGCCTGCTGGCCTCCTATACAACTTACTCTGATGTCTTTTCGAAGCAGAAGGCCGAGACGCTCCAGCCGCATCGACCATTGCGCCATTGCCTGTTCCCATTACCGTCACGTCTCCTGTGGCCCAACTCTCTGCGGCGAACTACATCGCCTCTGGATCTCCACCCGGTATGCCTTGCTCTAAGCCAGCCAGATGGCAAAAAAATATGCTGACCGTCGACGAAGACCGTGTCCTCCTCTGAGACCCGGTCAGAAGGCATGGCTGAGTACACAATTCATCCAGCTAAAATTACCTTCAGCATGACTGGCTACTCGGTTCATTGGACCATTTCCCATCCTTCGTCGGATTGGTGTGGTGTCATATCAGCTTCAACTACCACCGTAACTTAAAATCCATAACACCTTCCATGCCTCTCTTTTGAAGCCCTTGGTGCTCTCTTGGCCTTCTAGCACGCCTCCAGCACCCCAACCCATCACTTCTGAAGATGACACCACCTACCAGGTCCAAGAGATGCTGGACGTTCGGAAACATAGGAAGAGATGGGAGTATCTACTAGCTGGTTGCTGGCAGGAGAGGTGTCCCAGGCCTCCCCTCGTGGCATCGGGCTGCTCTGCATCGCTCCCAGATCCAAGATGGCCACCCTGCCCTTAGGCACGAGGCCGCGCCTCCTCTCAGAATTTAAAGGGGCCTCATCCCCTATACTGGATTTAGCTGCATCAATTGGGCCCAGGCTCAGGGAGGTATTTAAGGAGACTTCCTCTGAACATTCCTTGAATTGGCAACGAGTCTGCTCACTTCGGTGAGTCTTCTGGTGCCTCGGGTTCCTGATTCCTGGTTCCTGGTTCCTGCTTCTTCTCAGTGATTCCTCGGTATGTGACTTCGGACTGGCAAGTGGCGACCCTCTTGTACTCGACCTCGGACTTCTTCCGGACCATCCACCTTCAAGGGCCCACTTAAGTCCCAGAGGCCTGGGTCCCTATGGGCTCCTCCTGGGGGGTGCCACAGGTTTCCAGTGGCGAAGATCCAGTTGGCCCTTGCACCGACCCCATGTTTCTTCGACCTCTCAAAGGTCCACCTAAGTCCCAGCGGCCCGGGTCCCTACAGTCTCCTCCCGGGGGAGCCACGGGCTTCAAGTGGCGAAGATCCAGTTGGCCCTTGCCCTCTTCGCCCTCTCTGAGGCCATCTAAGTCTCCAGCTGTGAGGATCCAGCCAGTCCCCACTTCTGTTCCGCCTCGCTGCCCAACAGGGGAGCCTAAGGAGCCATCTCCTAACGTCATGTCAACCTCCCGTCGGTCCAAGGGTTCACGACCCTCCTGGTCATAACACTTGATCTTTTGCTTTCTGAATTTCTTTCTTCTTCTCCCTCAGCTTCACCAGTATTCTTCCCTGTGATCCAATTTTTGGGATCCTTTATACTTCTTGAATGCTGTTCTCTTTGCCTTTATTTTTCAGCCACCTTCTTTGAGAAACAGATTAGTTTCTTTTTTCTCATACTTTTGTTTACATTTCTACTATATAGATTTGTTGTCTTTTAAAAGCTTCTTTAATTTGGCCCACTGTTGTTCTACCTCATCCATTTTCTCCCAATCTTTCAGTTCTTCCTTCAGGATATCTCCCATTTTTGACAAAGTTCATATTTTTGAAATTCAAAACTCGGGTCTTCATGTGACTTCTCTGTATCTTATTTGTAATATCAGACCATACCGTCTGATGATCACCGGTGTTCAGTTCGTCACCTATGTGGACATTAGAGACATCCCCATTTGTGAAGATCAGGTTAAGTATCCCACCCTCCCTCATGGGTTCCATTACATTTGTTTGTGCAGAGTCCTGTGAAAGGCATCCACTATCTCTCTACTTCTTGTAGATTCCAGAGAGGGGATACTCCAATGTACACCCAGCAGATTAAAATCTCCAAAGAACAAACCTCCCTTCTTTCCCACCTTTTAGATGTTTTTGAAAAGATCTCTGTCCAGTTCTTCTATCTGAATCTTTGACTTTATCTCAGGGAGTTGGGAGAAAGAAATTTGGGAATGAAGTCCCTTGATCTTCATTATGGTGAGAAGATATATCAATGTATTGCCCTGGGAGTAAGGTAGAAGGATGAAATCCTCACTATTAATCATCCCTTTCTCTTCAGATTGGCTTGCATGGAGGATTTGAAGATTTTCTAAGCCTGATAAAAGTTTAACAACTGATCCTATGCAGGTTTTAAATTTTCAGGCATTACTGATGGGGCACTATCTTTACATATACTTAAGACCTTGCTGCATAGCATGCTAATTTTGTGTGCACAGAAGGTCCTAACATGCACATGAAAATTTATTGCATAGGTCCCAAAGTCTGATTTTATAAAAAAAATGGTTTCAGGGCTGTATATATAATTCTATTTTTCTGTAGATTTACCATATTTTTTTCATGAACAGACTAGTATTCTCATTAGCTATTCTGTCACACGTTGATTTGTTATAACACCAGATAAGGGGATACTGCCCTGGACAGAACTCATGCAGAATAATAGTGACTAATTTATTTAACTTATGGAAATAGTTGAATACCATGCCAGCACAGTATTTTTAACTGCAATTGAATTTATCCTATTCAAATGCTGCTCATCTTAGAAATTAGGAATCTTTTGTTGTTTCAAATTATTCATTTTTCTTTACATTTTTATACACAGAAAGAACATTTGATAAACTTTTCTATTTAAAAGAAGTGAGAATATCTGCCTAGGAATACTAATGACTATATATTAAGACAGCAAGAGAATTGTAACTTCATATATTGAAACAGTGCAATTATTACATTGTATTTAACCATAATTGCAACCAAAGCTAATATACTTGCTAGCCTTTGGTGAAACAAAAAAAATTAAAGTGTATTGTCTGATCCTAGCAATTTTCTTTTGTTTTGCGCAAAGATTAGCAAGACCTATTAGGATACTATTCAATTGCCAGATATAATCGAGCTTCCAAGAAGACATTGGATAATGGATAACTTTCACAGAGCGGCAGTTATAACTCTCTGCTTCCAAGAAAGCATTGGGATAACCTCATAGAGTGGCAGTTGCAACTCAAGCAGCAGTGGCAAGACTACATTGGATTTCCAAGAAGGCACTGGGGTAACCTGCATGGAATGATAATGGTTAAAAGCCAAGCTTCGATGAGAATGGGCAGGCCAGAAGTTTTCTTAATGGCTTCACTAGTTTTGGTATTTGTGCGGATTGTTAGAAAGCTTGGTAATACGATATGACAGGGTAGCTGGATTTCTGATTTTGTGCTAGTCTTGTAAGAATAATAGAGGACATGGCTTACCAATGGAAGTGGTTGAGGCTAGTATTTTAATAGTTTCTGGGCTAGCTTACTACTACTAATATTTATTTTTATAGCACTATATAAATACACATAAGAGACAGTTCCTTCTCAATAGAGCTTACAATGTAGTCAAACATTCAAAACAAAAGAGGCTTTGGGGAGAATCATTTATTAAGAAAATGGTTAAAATCAACAATACTGTGATCAGGAGAAATGAGTTAAGATTTTAAAGTAGCCTCAAAAAGGTGGGTTTTTAGACTGGAATTGAATAAGATCAGAAAGGGATCATGATGTACCAGTTCAGGAAATCTATTTCAAGTGCACAATGCAGAAAGATGGAAAACTGAGAGTCAGTTGGTGCTGAAGATGAAGGGCACAGATAAGAGTGGCTTGCCTGATGAGTGAAGTTCACAAGGATGGGTGTAGGGAGAGATAAGAGAAGAGAGGCAGTGAAGAGCTGCAGAATGAATACACTTTTAGGTGAATAGAAGAAAATTGAGCTGTATATGGAAATGGATACAGAACCAATGAAGTGACTTGAGAAGATGAATTATATGAGCATAGTGACATTTCTGAAAGATAAGTTGCGTAGCTGAATTTTGAATAGATTGTAGTTGTTATGGTTTGTGGATATGTGAACACTTGGCCTCAGGTGCGAGTTGTTACAACCCGTGGGGAGGAGCCCCAGAGATCCACACCATCAGGAGGCGAGGTACAGGCACAGCAGGGAGCTCTGGACACAGTAGTTGAGAGATTCCCAGGGACCAGGAGGTGACCCCCGTGGGGCGACAGACCGTTGGTAGTACCTGGAGTGAGACCCTGAAGAGAGAGGCGTCAGACAGACCGTGGAGTGGTAGGCGTATGTTGGGATTTGTGGGTGTGTGGGCCCTGGGCCGAGGTGAGACATGGTATCGCCCATGGGGGGGGGGGGGGGGGGGCCAGCCCCGCGAGCGTCACCGTCAGGAAGCGAGGTCTCAGCTGACATCAGATACATTTTGAAGAACATGTTATGATGTCTAAAAACTTTAATTATTGTTCATGGTACTTGGATATTATTATGACATGTAATTACCATTAACTTATGGTATTTTACTATTTAGTTTCTGTGAAACCAAATGTATTGTTTGTATTTTGTTAATTTTGTTTTTATTATGTATGTATATTATGTATATTGCCTAGGCCTTTCAGTGTTAGGCGATTAATAAATTTTAATAAATGTAAATGTACAAGTCTAGAGTCTTTGTTAAAGAGGTGGAGCAGCACTACCCACAGAGCAGAGGGTGCAAGAATAAAGTCACACTGACCCGGAGGCAGCCACGGGTCTTGAAGAGTGGGGGATACCCAAAGTGTAGATTGTGCTGCAATGGTCCACAGTGCAGGATACACTGACAAGGAGCCTTCAGTACAGACGAGATGGTGGTGGTCCGCGGAGAGGGATACACCAATGAGGGTCCTCCATACAGATGGTAATGGTCCATAGTGCAGGTGTACCAAAGAGTGTCCTCAGTAGAGACAGTAATGGTCCACAGAGCGGGGGTACACTGATGAGGTCCTCAGTAGAGATGGTAATGGTCCGCAGAGCGGGGTACAACCGATGAGGGTTCTTCACTAGAGAAGGAAATGGTCCCACAGAGCGGGGTACACCGATGAGGTCCTCGGTAGAGATGGTAATGGTCTGCGGAAGTACTCATGGCAGGAGTAGCGATGGTTTCCAGGGAAGCCCCGGGGAATGGAGCAGGCAGAAGTCCTGGGTGTCAGGCCCTCCAAGGAGCGGATAGCCAGATACGAAGAGAGAGCTCCCGAGGAGAGGGTACATGGTACGTCTCACACCAAGGAAGCAGGAGCTGGAATGAAGGGTCCTCTATGAGTGAGGTGGATTCAGCAATGAGGAAGTTGTTGCCAAGTCGTAGGTAGGCAGGGCCAGTTGGCTTAAATGTCCTGGAGGAATGATGTCATCCGGAGGGGAAGCCCCCAAAGTTCCCGCCATGACGTGCTTAAGACTGGCCCATGCATGCGCGTGTCTAAGGGAATCTGAGGGCAAGATGGGAGTCAGCAGCATCCATGCCGTCCAGAGAGGCCTGGGAGCGGTAGGCAGCCACTGACATAGACAGGAACCCGGAGAGCGGAGGAGTGCTGAAAGCCTAGTAGAGAAGCAGGTCTGAGTAGCATTGAAGAACTCGGGAGATGTCTCGGCGATGACTTTGAAGGTCTTGAGAGAAGACTAGAATGTCATCAAGATATATGACGACACATTGGTACTGCATATCTCTGAAAACTTCGTTCAACAAGTTTGAAATATCGCGGGTGCAAGGTACAAGCCGAACGGCATCACAAGGTATTCAAAGTGGCCGTCGCATGTGTTAAAGGCGGTTTTCCACTCATCGCCCTCCCAGATCCGGACCAAATTATAGGCTCCACAGAGATCCAACTTTGAAAAAATATTGGCCCCTTAAAGCCTGTCAAAGAGCTCTGAAAGGAATGGCAAAGGGTAGCGATCCTTGATGGTAATCTTGGTAGTCGATGCAGGGACGCAGGGATCCATCCTTTTTTCCCCACGAAGAAAAACCCTGCCCCTGCCGGAGACTTGAAGGGCTGGATGAACCCTTTGGCCAGATTTTCACGAATGTATTCCGACATGGCTTGGGTCTCTGTCTGTGAGAGAGGGTAGGTCCTACCCATGGAGGTTCTGTATTGAGCAGTAAATTAATCACACAATCGTACAAATGATGAGGTGGTAAATTATCTGCATCCTTTTTAGAGAAGACGTCAAAGAAGGATGCAAATTGCGGTTTGAGGCCAGACAGAGGAGGGTACATTTGTCATGCAAGGCAATGGTGAGACAGATTCCAAGCAGTTCTGTTGACAGGATGAAGCCCCACTGGGAGAGCTGTAGGGCAGCCCAGTTGAACTATGGAGTGTACTGCTGAAGCCAGGGTAATCCCAAAACACCAGGTGGATGGCCTTGTCTAAATTGTGAATGAGATGTGTCTCCACATGCAAGGTTCCAGTGCATAGCTGGATGGGAACGGTGGGTGTGCGTGACCTCACCAGGCAGAGGTTCCCTGTGGATAGACGAGAGTAGCAAGGGAACTGGAGAGCGAATGGTGGGGATCCACAAGTGCTCAGCTGAGCTGCTTCAAGATGAAGTTCCCTCCAGCCCCGGAGTCCCACCAAGGCTAGGGTGTGGAATTCCTGGTTGCTCATCTGAATGGAATGGGGATGGTCAGCGGAGGAGACGGCGAGGTCAGGCCTAGGAGGAGTCCTTCAGCAGAACCTAGGCCTGACAGTTTGACCAGACAGACGGACATGAAGCAATGGCATGCCCGGCCTGACCACAGTACAAGCAAAAGCCAGACTGTTGTCGACAACAACGTTCCTTGGGAGAGAGTCTACTCCTACCCATTTGCATGGGTTCTTCCTCCGTAGGGTTAGGCGGAGTGTCAGTCAGGAGAAGATGAACATCGTTCTTGGGGACGGTCCTGAAGCCGGTTTTCCGGGAGGCTCTGGACTCTAGAGAGTGTTTCTTGTAATCGCGGTCAATGCGCCCAGTGAGGTCGATGAGAAAGTCCAAGGAGGTGGGCAATTCGTGAGCAGTCCACTCATCCTTATGCAATAACTCAATCCCTCCAGGAAGATGGAGCGCAGACAGTCAGTCCCAATGCAACTCTGACGCGAGAGTCGAAATTCAATGGCATAGTCCGTTAAAGGTTGAGAATCCTGCTGAAGATGAATAAAAGTCGACCTGGAGATGGCATGCTGGCCAGGGTCTTCAAAGACAGACCAAAACAGGGCTAGGAATCCTGAAGGTCCAGAAGGATGTAATCTGCTCGCTCCCAGAAAGGTGATGCCCCGGCCAGGGCCTTACCTTCCTGAAGAGTCAAATGGTATGTGGTCTTGGTGATCACATCGGGGAATATGCGGGTTGCAGCAGAAGTGCATATTGCATTGATTCGGGAAGCCCCGACACTTGAGAGGATTTCCTGAGAAGCGTGGTGGTGCCGGCAATGGCAGATTCAAGCCGAGTTGCTGGTGAAGAGGTAGAGGTATTGAGCTGGTAGACGTAGTAGTGGCAGCACAGTGGCATCTAAACAAGAGCTCAGGTTGTCTATGGCAGCGGCCAGGGACTCCAAGAATTTTTGTTGTTCGCTGATCCATTGTGCAGGCCAGGAATGGCCTGGAGAGCTGAGACCCTCTGCCGGTCAATGGACTGGCAATCTTGTATGGTTTGTGGGTATGTGGACCCTTGGCCTGATGTCGAGTTGTTACAGCCCATGAGGAGGAGCCCCACAGGTCCGCACCATCAGGAGGCGAGGTACAATCAATATTAGTGACTTCCTTTTTAAGAGGAAATATCACGGTTGTGAGCTCTTGGGCTATGGCATGGTTGATGCAGCCTAGTAGGCGAGCCCACTAAGCCCATGATGAGAACTGGCGGACACACCCTTACAGGGACTGTAGCTAGAACTTTACCTGTAACAGCCCTGTTCCCCATGGGTTGAGCTTTGGGGTACAGGGGCTAGCAGGGCTTAGGCGAGTATCCCTTAAAGAGTTGTCAGAGAAAGAGTCCAGGTATGGGCAGTGATAAGGGTAGGGCAGCAAGCAGATGATGTCGGGTCCAGGCCAAGGGCAGGCAGCGAGCAGATGATATTAGGGTCCAGGTAGGTTCAGGGCAGGCAGCGAGCAAAGTCAGAACCAATGCAGAGATCAGAACAGGGAGTCAAGTCAAGACAGAGAAGACAGAGAGAGACAAGATACTGAGGGACAAGACGGGGCATGACAGTCAAGGCATGGCAGACAGGGCAAGGCAACAGAGGCAGGGCAAGGGCATGGAAAAGGCAAGGCAAGACAGCAGGATAATGAGGCAGGCACAGGGAAAGCAAGACAAGGCATGGAATAGCAAGACAATGCCCAGGGAGTAGCAACACGCACTGCAAGGCAGTAGGACCTATTGCTGTGGCATCGGCTGAAGCATGGCTGAGGTTTAAATTCCCTGCCAATACTGACATCATTTCTGTGTGCTGCACCGCAGTTCCTAAGAAGGAAGGCATCGGCAGCATCCTTGCTGTGGTGGCAGCTTGCGGTGTCCCAGAGTGATTGGGCTGGTCACGGGTCTGCCCCGCAGAAGGCCAAATGTTACAGGAAATAACAATGAGTGGCACAGTACTTATTCAACGTGCAGTTATGGACATGGAGGAACTCATGTTGAGGGACACTGCATATGCTCAGTGCAAACAAAATTGTATAAGGCAACTACTTATAGTCCACTAAAGATGGGGTTAATTGAGACCCTGTAGGAAAAGCAGCAGGCCTTAAAGCAGGAGTCTGGCAAGCTGCAGGCATGTGGCCATAACCAGAAACCTCAGAGGGTTGCAGGACTCATGCTGTAACCTTTTTCATCTTATATTGAGTCAACTGAAGTACAAGCACATTGAGCCAGTAGTGAATTAGAGTGGAGAGAGACAGCTTCAGGAACTGAATTTTGAAGAAAATAAAGAGAACTATATGTAAACCCTTCTAGAGTTCATTAAAAAAGAGCTTTCTTTTTCAAGTGAGGTCTTTCCAGTAATGGGAAGTACAGGGAGGTGGGAGCTTAGGACAGTGACTTATGGTGGGTGCCTTCCCCCAAAGGGACTGGATTTTAGGATGTGAATAAACATGTCTTCCATGAGGCATGTGGAGGAGTCTTAAGCAGGAGCTGAGAGACTAGGGAAAGGAGCAGTGAAGTACAGTTTGGGTCTGCTGTGAGTGGACACAGAAAATTTACTCCAGTTGCAGCTGAGGCCAACTGGGAGAATAGGGACCCTTCAGTCTTTTGAGACATCTCTTCAGCCTGGGAAAGCCTCAGTTTTTGAGGAAGCTGACAGGAAGAAGTCTGTTCTCCATTTGCAGTTTACCCCTTGGGGAGCCTGAGGAGAGAGAAAGGTCCCAGCCAGAGATTGTTAAGGAGGCATGAGAATTAGATTAAGATAAATAGATGGAAAAGAACTGTGAATTGGAATAACCATTGTGGGAATCTTGAGAATATTTCAGAACAATGCTGACTTTTTCCGGCCTTCTTAAATTTCTAGATGGACTGTTGACTGCATTTTTCTGCTTAATGGGATTTTTATTCTGGGACTTTGAATAAATTCTCTCTGTTTGCTTTGGAACACAATTTCGGTGTGGACAGCTGTTTTTGTATATGTGAGTCTCCCTTGAACCTTTAGCAGTAGTCAGCCCTTAGTGGACTGAACCTCAAAATCCAGATCTCCAGCTGGGTTTTTCCACCTCTTCAGTATCTGAAGGTGAGCCCTTGTGAAAGGAGGCGTTATGGGGAGGAGGGGGGGGGACTTTAGGGAGGAGGAAGGGATGCTTCTATAGTTTGATTTTGACTGATAAATATTCACAGAAAATAACTGCATTTTGTCTGCATCAGTTTAAAAATCACTGACATGTTATTTGCTACTGAATCCAAGGGCAAGCATTTTGTTTTTTTAACAATTAAACACATTTTACTTTATTTAATAAGTGTGCAGGCTTTGTTTCTTTGGCTTATCAATGAAGAAGTTGGCAAGTGGACAGAGAGATAAAGCCCCAAAATTATCATTCAACTCAGGTTCCAGAAATAAAGACCATTGAAGACAAGAAACTCCTATCAACTTAAGTTTTCCCTACAAAGGGAGCACAGTTGTGATGGAACTTCTTCTTGAATGAAAATAATAAGAATAATAAGGACATGAAAGAGCCTGTGAGCTGCAGTGCCATTAGCTGCAGTCTGCTTTATGAAATAATCTAATAACACCAAACCATTAGAAGGGAGCAAGGTTAATTTAATTTTACAGTTTTATATTCTGCTTTTATAGTGAAACAGAAAAAAGCAGAGAACTTCATTAAAAAACCTAATTACATTCAAGATCATATAATTAATTCATTACATGTATAAAACAAAATCAATTAAGACTAAAAATAAAAATAAAATAGAAACATAGAAATGACGGCAGAAAAGGACCAAATGATCCACCCAGTCTGCCCAACAAGCTTATGCCAGTATCTGCTGCACTGACAGGTTACCCTCATGCTTATCAGTTTCCCAGACCGTAAAAGTCAGGCCCTTGGATGCTGTCTGTATCCAATTTTCCCTAATCCTTGTTGCGGAAACAGAGAGCAATGATGGAGCCACATCAAAAGGATCAGGCTTATAATTAAGGGTAGTAAAAGCCACCTGAGCAAGTAACCTCCATGTTTATTTGTTCCCCAAACCGGAAATGCCGGGGCCATCGTTGATTGCTGTCTAAATCCATTTCCCCTTTTCCCACTGCCATTGAAGCATAGCGCAATAAAGGAGTTGCATTAAGCCTTGATACTGTTATTTGTTAAGGGTGGCAACTGCCACACCAGCAAGTTACCCCCAGTTACCCCCATGAACTCTTTTCTTTAATTCCATCTTCTAGCCTTTAGGTATACATGGTGTTTATCCCATGACACCTTGAATTCCTTCACTGGTTTGATCTTTACCAATTCCTCCAGAAGGGCATTCCAGACATTCATCATCCTCTCCATGAAGAAATATTTCCTGACATTGTTTCTGAGTCATCCTCCCTGGAGTTTCATTTCATGACCGCTAGTTTTATTGATTTCTTTCCAATGGTAAAGGTTTGACGATTGTGCATCATTAAAACCTTTCAGGTATCTGAAGGTCTGTATCATATCTCCCCTGCACCTCCTCTCTTCCAGGGTGTACATATTCATATCCTTCAGTGTCTCTTCATAAATCTTCCAATGCTGACCCCTCACCAATTTGGTGGTTCTTCTTTGGACCGCCTCTGTCCTCTCTTTATCGATTTTTAGATACAGGAACCAGAACTGAATGTACTTCTCTAGGTAAGGCTTCACCAAGGACCCGCACAAAGGCAATATCACCTCTTTTTTCTTACTGGTTATTTCTCTCTCTATGCAGTCCAGCATTCTTTTGGCTTTAGTTATCATCTTGTCACATTGCTTCACCACCTTCAGATCTCAAGACACTATCACACCAAAGTCCCCTTCCCAGTCCATGCTCATTAGTCATTCACTGCCATCACATATAGCTGTTTTGGATTTCTGCCACCCCCAGATGCATGACTCTGCACATTCTTGGCATATAATCCCAACTGTCAAATCTACCACTCTTCAAGCTTTCTTATATCACTTTTCATTCTCTCTACTTCAGTGTGTCTATTCTGTTTCAGAACTTAGTATCATCCTCAAATGGACAAATTTTACCTTCTATCCCTTCTGCCAGGTCGCTCACAAAGATATTGAACAGAATTGGTACCAAAACTGATCCCTGTGGCACTCCACGTAATATTGTTCTTTCTTCGGAGGAGGTTCATTTACCATTACACACTATTTCCTGTCAGTCAACCACATTTGCAATCCATGCTACTACCATGGCACCCACTCTCAAGCTTCTCATTTTGTTCACGAGTTTCTTATGTGGACCGTATCAAAACCGTTACTAAAATCCAAGTAAATCACATCCAGCATTCTTCCCTGATCCAATTCTCTAGTCACCCAATAAAAAAAACCCAATCAAATTTGTCTGACAGGACCTTCCCCTGTGAATCCATGCTGCCTCAGGTCGAGCAACCCACTAGATTGTAGATAGTTCACTATCCTTTCCTTCTGCAGAATCTCCATTAATTTTCTCACCATCGAGGTGAGGCTAACTGGCCTGTAGCTTCCAGCCTCCTCTGTGCTCCCAGACTTCCGAAGTGGGACCACCACCGCCCTTCTCCAATCTTGCGGCACCACTCCTATTACTAGGGATCTATTGAACAGGTTCTTCAGTGGACCCGCCAGCCCATCTCTGAGCTCTCTCAATATCCTGGGATGTATTTCATCTGGCCCCATGGTCTTGTCCACTTTTCAGTTTCCTAGCTCTTCGCATACATTCTCTTCTGTAAACTGAGTATTGTCTACTCCACCCCCATCCTCAATCTTGTCAACCAGCAATGGTCCTTCACCAGGGTCTTCTTTGGTGAACATCGAACTTAAGTATTTGTTTAATATTTTGGCAATTTCATCATCTCTTTCCACACATTGATCTTTGTTACCCTTCAGTTTCAATATACCACTTTGGTTCTTTCTCCTTTCTTTGATATATCTGAAAAATGTTTTGTCACCTTGCTTTACCTCTTTGGCAATCCTTTCTTCCGCCTGACTTTTTGCTTTCTTGCTTTCTTTCTTTGTCTCCCTCAGTTTCACCAGATATTCTTCCCTGTATTCCTCTTTTTGGGATCCTTATATTTCTTGAACGCTGTTTTTTTCCCCTTTATTTTATCAGCCACATTCTTTGAGAACCAGATCGGTTTCTTATTTCTTTTACTTTAGTTTTCTTTTCTCACATATAGATTTGTAATTGCTTCTTTTAGTTTGACCCACTGTTTTTCGACCTCTCTCATTCTCTCTCAGTCTTCTAGTTCTTCCTCCAGATATTGTTATGCCTGTCAGTCACAGATGGCTGTGACTGCTAGTGCTACCTCCTACTCTGCTCTCCTGGGGCAGCTCGCTGCGCGGGCTTGTCTGCAACGCCGTACTCCGCAGGACTCTCTTCAGCTGCATGGACGCCGCCGCCCGCTGCTCTGATGCTGGGCCCTCCTAGGCGCGTGTGTCACAGGCCCCGCCTATGAAGCCTCTTCAGTGTGAACCTCGGGGGCATCTCGCTGTGATGATGTCATCAGCCTTCCGCTTATAAGCACCGCTGTCACCCCTAAGAAACTGACTTGGCAACAAGTTCCTTCCTGGACTCAAGTCCTGCAGATCCACGGGACATCATCTGCCTGCCTGCCTTGAGCCCTGTTTGTCACCCGCTCCTCGGGGGTCAGTGTGCGCACCCCACAATTTGACTGGACTACCCTACAGCTATCCCAGTGGTGTCCCACAAGAGCATAACAGATTGCCAAGTCATGGACCCAGCAGAGGTATTGGCTCTCCAGGCCATCCCTGGCCTGGCACAATGGATCAGTGAACAACAGAAATTCTTGGAGTCCCTGGCTACCGCCCTAGACAACTTGAGCTCTCATTTAGACGCCTCTGTGAATGCCATGACCACGTCTATCAAGCTCAAGGCCTCTACCTCTTCACCTGCTCATCGGCTGACTGTGCTGTTGCCAGCACCTCCACGCTTCTCGGGAAAACCCTCTCATGTGTCGGGACTTCCTGAATCTCTGCAGCATGCATTTCTGCTTGCAGCCCGCATACTTCCCAGATGTGATCACCAAGACCACGGAGATTCTGGTCCTCCTGGATGGCAAGGCCCTGGCATGGGCTTCACCTCTCTGGGAACGAACAGATCCTATTCCTTTGGGACCTTCCAGGGTTCCTCGCCCTGTTTTCAGTACATTTTTGAAGACCCCGGCCGGCGTGCCATCTCTCGGTCAATGCTGCTCCACCTTGAACAGGGCTCTCGGCCCTATGTCATAGAGTTTTGAACTCTCACATCAGAGTTGCATTGGGACACCAACTGTCTGTGCTCCATCTTCTTGGAAGGGTTGAGTCCTCGCATAAAGGACGAATTGACTGCTCGTGAACTGCCCACCTCCTTGGACTCCCTCATTGACCTTACTGGGTACATCGACCATCGATTACAAGAATGCTCTCTTGAGTCCAAGGCATCTCGGAAACCGGCTCCCAGACCACCCGCAAACTCGTCATTCCTCTTCCCAAGAGGAATCTCCACAGAGGAAGAACGCATGCAAATGGGTAGGACTAGGCTCTCTCCCAAGGAACGTCATTGTCGACAGCAGTTTGGCCTTTGCTTGTACTGTGGCCAGTCCGGGCATTCCATTGCCTCGTGTCTCATCTGTCCAGGAAACTGTTGGGCCTAGGTTCTGCTGGAGGGCTCCTAGGCCTGACTTCACTGTCTCCTCCGCTGATTGCTCCATGTCTATCCGGGTGAACCATCAGGAATTCCATACTTTAGCCCTGGTGGACTTCCGGGGCTGGAGGGAACTTCATCCTGAAACAACTCAACCGAGCATCTGCATATCCCCACTATCCGCTCCTCCGGTTCCTCTATTACTCTCGTCCATCCACGGGGAACATCTGCCTGGTGAGGTCACCCATACTACTGCACCCATTTCAGCTATGCACCTGGAACCTTACATGTGGAGACCATCTCATTCAACATCTTGGATAAGGTCATCCTCCGGTTGTTCTAGGGTTACCCTGGCTTCAGCAAGCACACCCAACAGCTATCCCAGTGGGTCTGGCCTGTCACCAAGAACTGTTTGGAGCCTGTTACATCTTTGTCCTGCATGACAACCATACCTGATCTGCCTGGTCTACCGCCGCAGTACGCATTCTTTGCTGACGTTTTCTGAAAGAAAGCTTCAGATACTTTACCACCACATCACTCTTATGACTTTGCAATTAACCTACTGCCCAATACTGAGCCGCCATGGGGTAGGACCTACCCTCTCTCTCAGACAGAGACCCAAGCCATGTCAGAATACATTCAGGAAAATCTGGCTAAAGGCTTCATCCGGCCCTCCAAGTCTCCGGCTGGGGCAGGGTTATTCTTTCGTAAGAAAGAAAGACGGCTCACTGCACCCTTGTATAGACTACGAGGACTACATGCGATTACTGTCAAGGATCCTTGGAGCTTTTGACAGGCTCCAAGGGGCCAAGATCTTTTCTAAATTGAACCTCCATTATGCCGAATAATTTGGTCCAGATCCGGGAGGGTGATGAGGGAAAAAACTGCCTTTAACACCACGTGATGGCCACTTTGAATATTTAGTAATGCAATTCGGCTTGTGCAACGCACCCCGCGGTGTTTCAAAACCTGATGAACGAAGTGTTCAGAGATGTGGTGTACCAGTGTGTAGTCATATATCTTGATGACATCTTAGTCTTCTCTCAAGACATTCACAGCCATCTTCAAGATGTCTCCCAAGTTCTACAATGCCTACGAGACCTCAACTCTTCTCTAAGCTCAAGAAGTGCTCCTTCGAGCAAGAGTCTGTCGCTTTTTTTGGGATACGTGGTCTCCAGTCAGGGATTTAGGATGGATCCCCAGAAACTAAAGTGCATCCGTGATTGGCCACAGCCCACGGGCCTCAAAGCCCTCCAGAGATTCCTGGCTTCACAATTACTACCGCTCATTTATACACCATTATTCCATCCTGACTGCCCCACTCACAGCCATGACTCGCAAGGGCACCAACCCCTCGCAGGGGACCCAGGAAGCCATTACCCGCCTTCCAGAATCTTAAGTCAGCCTTCTTAAAAGAACCATGTCTCCGACACCTGGACCACACACATCCGTTCATAGAAGTCGATGCCTCCAACGTCGGAGTTGGGGCGGTGCTGAGTCAGTTCTCCACTATCTATGAGCTCCACCCCTGGTCATTCTTTTCTTGATGGCTTTACACTTTGCCCGAACGAAACTACTGCATCGGGGATAAAGAACTGTTGGCCATCAAATTGGCATTCGAAGAATGGTGGCCCTGGCTTGAGGGGGCACAACACCAGATTATGGAATACACGGACCATAAGAATCTCCAATATCTGCACCAGGCCCAGCATCTGAACAGCTGCCAGGCTCACTGGTCTTTCTTTTTCATGAGGTTTCGACTTTGTTTCTATGATACCGCCCTGGTGCTAAGAATGGTTGTGCTGATGCTCTCTCTCAATCATTTGTAACTGAGGATCTGTCGGATACCCCGCGACACGTTATTGACCCTGCAAGGGTCATTCTGTCTGCCACCTTTCCTGTGCCTCTGGGTAAGACAGTGGTTCCTCGCCGCTGTTGCTGAAGGTTCTACGATGGGCCCATCGGGGCATCTGGTGCTACTACTGTTGGCCCACCATGCGAAAAGATACCCAGGCATATGTGGAATCATGTCCTATGTGCGACCAGCACAAACCTCCGGCAGGGAAACCATGGGGGCATCTATAGCCACTCCCAGTTCCCAGTGAACCTTGGACCCATATAACCACCGATTTTATCGTGGATCTGCCATTCTCCAATGGAAACAATACCATTTGGGTCACTGTCAACCAACTTCTCTAAGATGGCGCATTTCGTGGCTCTTACCTGACCCTTCCTATGGCACCTCAATTGGCCAAACTGTTTTTAAACAGTGTTTCGGCTCCACGGCCTACCCCAACATATTCTCTCAGACCATGGGGTTCAATTTACCGCTCGCTTCTGGAAATCACTGTGTAAGAAGTTTGACATTTCATTGGATTTTACCTCGGCTTACCACCCTCAAGCCAATGGGCAAACCGAGAGGTCTAACAGAACTCTCAAGCAGTTCTTGCGAGCCTACATGAGTCTGCGGCAGGACGATTTGGATAGTCTATTGCCCTGGGCAGAGTTCGTGCTGAATTCTCACGTGTCCTCCTCCATAGGGTCGTCACCTTTCCAAATAGTCTATGGACGCCAACCTTTGCCACCACTTCCACTCCCGCTGTCCGTCGCTTCTCCAGCAGCTCAGGCAACTGCCTAGGAACTACATCAACTGTGGCAAAGTACTCAACGGTTGCTAAAAAAGACAGTCCAAAGATCAAAGAAGGCTTTCGATGCCCATAAACATGCTGCACTCCAGTTTCAACCTGGAGATAAGATATGTTTGCATTCTAAATGTAGGAATTCTGTTTTCTCTATATTAATTACTAACTCCATTTGGTTTAGTAGCTGTTTAATGATATCTAGATACATGTTAGCTATGTTTAATGTTTTTTCAATTGTGTTGTCGATGGGTAGTATTAATTGAATATCGTTGGTGTATATATAATGCGTGATGCCCAGACCAGCCAGCAGGTGAGATAACAGTAACAGGTATATGTTTAAAGAGTGTCACAGACAGGGCAGATCCCTGTGGTACTGTTTGAAGGTTTATTTTCTCTGACATTACGTCTTTGAATTGTACTTGGAAATATCTGTTACTTAGATATGATCTAAACCATTTGATCACATATGCTGTTTTACTTTAATCACTTACAAAAATGTTGGTATGATGTATGAGGGCAGGATTAGAAATATGCGACGTATTCAATATAAGTTTCCATTAAATCGATTATATGGAAATCTATTATACTCAATCAGTGAATATGAGCAAAATGTTGATCTCTCAGATAAGTTAAATATATTGGGTGATCTTGTTTGTTATCTAATAACATTCTTTTGTAGTAACCTTTGTGAATTTAATAAAACCGTTTAAACTCTGAAAATAACACAGTTCAGTTTAGGTTAAACAATTGCCCAAACAAATTCGAAGGAAAAGAAATGGAAAAAAAAAAGAATCTAGGAGGGAGAAAAGCACGTCAGAGGAAAGAGGAAACCGGAAACAGTGGTTGTAGAGGAGAAGAAGAAGGAGTCAAAGGGTGAGATGAGTGAGTCAGCAGCTGTCAAAAAAAGAAAGAGTATAGCGAGAGACATAAGCAGCCTTAGCTATTGTGGATAGGAGGAAATCTGGGGGAGAGAACAGTGAACCAGAGAGTTTGGAAAGAAGAGGGTACTGGGAAGAGAAGTGAGAAGCAGTAAATATACAGACGAGAAGAAAATCCAGTGAAGAGAAGAGAGAGGCAATAACAGCAGATGTGAGACTATAAAACTATGAGACACTGCAGTAATTTGTTGTATAGGCAAGTGAGACAGCACATGGCTCTCATGAACTCACACTATGGATGTGCAGGCATAACATTTTTGTGGGGGAGAGGAGGATGTGAGATTCATGTTGTTTAATATTTAGTTTGATTTGTTTGCCCAACTGAAATAAACATTACATTTAAGAAACCAAACAGAAAAGAAAAGCTCCCACTCCCACTGGAGGCCCCCCCAGGTCTCCAGCCATTCTGGCTGCTGTTTACCCTACTGGGACGTTTCAAAGAGAGAACAGGCCAAGAGCGAGCCCTGCGCACTGCTGCCTCACCAGCTGCACTTTAAAAATGGTGCTGGTCTCTGGGCCAGCCGGGGCCTAGTTGTAAATATTGTGCATTATTTGTTTGCATGCACTATTTACTGAAATTAAGACTTCAAAATTAAGCCGTTTTCGGTCAAACCAAATATGCCCTCATTTGTTGTGTTTTACCCATTCAAGTGAAATGAATGCACATCCCTAACTTACACTACTCAACTGTGATTTTGTGAGAAAAGCCAGTATGACAGCAATACTTCAGTTAACCCATGGATAACAAAATTTAACCAAAACAAAATTCAGAGGGTAATTTGGGACATGTTTTTGGAAAATGTAAAAAAAAATACAAAAACAATTTTTTTTCTCTGTTGGTGAATCTCATGTTGTATTCCAGTCTTCCTCCCCACTCTATATTCTCCTGCCTGGTTCTTTTCATTTCTTCCATAGTTCTATGTGCCTGTTAAAGGTGCTTCAAAACCTTGGGTGGCATATTCAAAGCATGTTCAGTGCTCGATAACCAGATAAAATGGACTTAACTGGCTATCTAGCGAGCCGCTGAATATCTGTGTATATTCAGTGGCCACTAGATAGCCGGATAAGTCACTTATCCGGTTATCTTTTAGCCACTTAGAAAATGGACGGGCAGTGGACAGATCAGAGCAGGCAGTGGGTGGATCCAGTCTAACTTAGCCTGATATAACATATCTGGCTAAGAAGCGATTTGTATGCATGCTGTTGAATATCCCTTGTAACTAGGTCATATCCGGCTAAGTTACTTAGCTGGATATTAGAGATGTGAATCGTGTGATCGATCGTCTTAACGATCGATTTCGGCTGGGAGGGGGAGGGAATCGGATCGTCGCAGTTTGGGTTTTTTAAATATCGTGTAAAATTGTGTAAATCGTGTAAATCGAAAACCGGCACACTAAAACATCCCTAAAACCCACCCCCGACCCTTTAAAATAAATCCCCCACCCTCCTGAACCCCCCCAAAATGCCTTAAATTACCTGGGGTCCAGTGGGGGGGGGGAGGGGAAGGGGGAGGGTGGGAAAAACGCGGCACACTAAAACAACCCTAAAAACCCACCCCGACCCTTTAAAATAAGTCCCCCACCCTCCCGAACCCCCCCAAAATGCCTTAAATTACCTGGGGTCCAGAGGAAGGGTCCCGCGGGGGTCCGGAACGACCTCCTGCAGTCGAATCGTGTTGCCGTATGGCAACACGATTCGACTGCAGGTCGTTCCGGACCCCCGCTGGACTTTTGGCAAGTCTTGTGGGGGTCAGGAGGCCCCCCAAGCTGGCCAAAAGTCCCTGGGGGTCCAGCGGGGGTCCGGGAGCGATCTCCTACGCTCCTGACGTCGGGGGACAAAAAACCAAAATGGCGCCGGCACTACCTTTGCCCTGTCATATCACAGGTCAAAGGTAGCGCCGGTGCCATTTCTACAACGCACGGAGGTCCGAGAGTAAAAGATCACACCGGGACCCTTCCTCTGGACCCCAGGTAATTTAAGGCATTTTGGGGGGGTTCGGGAGGGTGGGGGTTTTATTTTAAAGGGTCGGGTGGGTTTTAGGGTTGTTTTAGTGTGCCGGTTTTCCCGTCCTCCCCCTTTCCCTCCCCCTTCCCCCGATTTACGATTTTTTGACGATAAATCGGGGGAATTGTTATTGTATCGCGGCTCTAACGATTTTTGACGATTTAAAATATATCGGACGATATTTTAAATCGTCAAAAAACGATTCACATCCCTACTGGATATGGCTGAATATTAGGGCCCTTTTGTATTATGTTTAATTACAATGGTCTTGTAATGTCCTGGCCTGCAAAGTAACACTGAGGTAACAAATCTCAGGAAGCCATTTCACAGTTGCTTAGTTTTTTTCTAGTGGTGAAGAGTGAAGCTCAGCAATGGCTGTCTATTTTCATGCAAAGTTGTTTATGGACATTTTATAAAGTGGTAGAGCTTTTTGAGTCACCTTATGCCATTTATAAAGCCTCTTTGGACCTGTTGAGCAGAGCTGAGGTTTCAGGATATAAATAAGAAGGTGATAGCACCTCATGTGATCTTAAATCATATAAAACTGATACCATAGCAGCCAAAATGTAAGGGAACTGTTATAACCAATGGGATGAACACTTTTTTAAAATTTATTGCAGTGACTGCATCCAAGGTGAAAGGAATGCACTGTCAGACGCAGTCACATAAGCAGGCTGGCACAAAGGAGCCCATGCATTGACAGTCCTGTATAGAGAGGCACTAGAAATGATGCGATGCTTATTTACTCTCTTCTACATTCTATTTCTAATAGCTTTCTTGAAAGAATCATTGATCTTTCTGTAGGCACTGAACTAGAAACAAATGAATCATCTCATTAGAGGGAGAATAGGTTAAAGTCGATGCTGGATCTGTGAATGATTAAATTACAGACACAGCCATAATCAGTAGAAGTGTAGGAGAAATAATATTTTCTGGCCAACTCCAAAGGGTCCGAATGTTCTGTAGAATCACATGAAGGTTCTCTTGTTTAGATCTATTTCTCCCTGTGCATTCATCTTGAGCTCAGTCTGTTTGATAGATGATGCCCCCTAGATTCTGTGTAATTATCAGGAGATTTTCTTCTTGGTGGCCATTGGTGAGGATGACTTTCCATAGAGATACTTTTTGAATTTGAAATTATTTTGCTTACGTCCTTCAGGCATCCAGTACAATCCATCAAACTCTGTTGATTGGAAGCTGACCTGAATTCTGATGTAAATTATTAGAAAACTATAACATAGACTTTGGAATGCTAGAGGGCCAGCTGTAAGGTGGCCACCTGAGCTCTTTTCTTCTGACCCTCCGTGGCTTAATCCTTGCTTCTTTGTTTATTTATGCCATCTACTTCTGATCTCCCAAGCGCTCTTACCTGCCCCAGTCAGTGATAGAGTGACTGCCTTTGGCTCTGATAGGCTGTTTCATTGTTGTGTGGGCCAATATCTCTCCGCACAGTGCAGGTCTGGTCTTGAAATGGCATACTTGTTTGGGCAGGTAGCTGAATGGCAATGGTGCTGCATGTGATGGAAAAAATATGAGTTTTTAATTATTGGATGTTATTCTGTTCATCAGCTATTTTGAAATAGTAATTCTTTTCATTAGTATGCTTTTACTTTTATGATTGATACTTTTTTATTTCTTGATTTCATTGTTTGATGTTTTCTGAAGAATAGTGATCTGTTTTTCCATTAGTACACTACATAAGGAATCTTAAATCTGACTTATTATGGTTTCCAGTTCAGATTTTATCTGCACTATTCCATTTATACTTTATAGTCACTTTATTCTGTATTTGGTGAGGGTGTGTGTGTTTTCTGCATCTGTGACTGAGATTAAGTATTCTGCTAGCATGCCATTTCTGTGTAGTGATCTATAGCAGCTTGGCTTGTTCTGTTTTCCTAATAGGAGATGTATTAAGAAGAGCATAAGAACATAAGATATGTCATACTGGGTCAGATCAAGGGTCCTTCAAGTCCAGTATTCTGTTTCTAACAGTGACCAATCAAAGTCACAAGTACCTGGCAAGTACACAAATATTAAGTAGATCCCATGCTACTAATACGGGCAACAAACAGTGGCTATTCCCTATTGATTAATAGCAGTTTATGGACTTCTCCTCCATGAACTTATCCAAACCTTTTTGAAACCCAGATACACTAATTGCCTTAACATCCTCTGCCAATGAATTCCAGTGCTTAATTGTGCGTTGAGTGAAAAATACTTTTCTCTGATTTGTTTAAATGTGTTACCTACAACTTCATGCAGTGCCCTCTAGTCCTTGTATTATCTGAAAGAGTAAAATAACCGTTTCACATTTATCAGTTCAAGTCCTTTCATGATTTGTAGACCACTATCATATACCCCCATAGCCATCTCTTCTCAAGCTGAGCAGCCCTAATCTCATTAGCCATTTCATGCCCTTTATTATTTTGGTCACCTTTCTCTTTACATTCTCCAGTGCAACTATATTCTTTTTGAGACCCGGCAACCAGAATTGCACACAGTATAGTGATACAAAGGCATTATGACATCCTCTATTTTATTTGCCATTTCTTTCCTAATAATTCCTATCATTCTGTTTGCTTTTTGACTGCCACAGCACTCTGAGCTGACAATTTCAATGTAATATCAACTATGATACCCATATCTTTTTCCTGGGTTGTAACTCCTTCTATGGAACTTAACATTGGATAACTATTGCACAGGTTATTTTTCCCTACATGTATCACCTTGCACTTGTCCACATTATATTTCATCTGCCTTATGGCCTTATGGATGCTCAATGTTCCAGTCTTGCAAGGTCCTCCTGCATTTTATCACAATCCGCTTGTGATTTAACTACTCTGAATAATTTTGTCTCATATGCAAAACTGATCACCTCACTCATCGTACCCCTTTCCAGATCACTTAGAAATACATTTAGAAGCACCGGTCCATGTACAGATCCCTGAGGCACTCCACTGTTTACCTTTTTCCACTATGAAAACTGACCATTTAATACTAGTTTCCTGACTTTTAATCATTTTGAAAACCACAAAAGGACAATACCTCCTATCCCATGAATTTTTAGTTTTCTTAGAAGCCTCTCATGAGGAACTTTGACAAATGTCTTTTGAAAATCCAAATACACCATATCTACCAGTTCAACTTTATCCACATGTTTATTCAGCTCTTCAAAGAAATGTAGCAGGTTTGTGAGGCAAGACTTCCCTTGGATAAATCCATACTGGCTATGTGTTGGGACCTGAACGTGAAATGTGGACTCCTGGCCCGAGCTGGTATTGACACAACCTGGGAGGAAGGCCTCCCGCAGGTTCCCAGCATCAGGAAGCAAGGCTGGTGGAAGACAGGGGCCGGCTGGAGCTTCACCACTACCAACCCCGTTCCCTGCAGGTTGAGCCCTGGACTTAGGTGGACTGGGCCAGCTGGACTTAGGTGGGCCCCTGTGTAGAAGCTCCAATGAAGTAAAGAAGCGAGATCCAAGGAGTGGCTGTGGCAAGGCAGGGAGAAGTCATATCTGAAGTCCTGGGCAGGCGGCAAGCAAGCAGCGTGAAGTCTGATCCGAAGTCCTAAGCCAGGGAGGTCCGTCCGAGGGGAGAAGGAACAGGAAGATGGAACGAGGTCTGGAAGGGAGGAGTGGATACTGGAAGAGAGGAGCAGGTGCTGGAAGGGAGGAGCAGATACTGGAAGAGAGAAGCAGGTACTGGAAGACAGAATAAATCAGGATCCCACAAAGAATACAGCATGAGAAGACTTGTTGCCAAGTCGTGGAGGTGCTGTGGAATCAGGCCTAAATAGGCCAGGACAGATGATGTCATGTGTCGGAGCCCGCGGGTGATTCCCGCCGCTGACCCTTTAAGTCGCAGCTATAGCTGCGCGCGCTTAGGGGAAAGGCCCGGCCGGCTGGGATGCTGCCATCATCCTGCACACCAGGGGAGACCCGGCACAGGGGAAAATGAGGGCCGAATAGCTGTGGCACTTCGAGGAGGGCCCAGAAACCAGCGGCCCGAGAGTGCGGCGTCGGGGAACGCAAGGAGCCGGTCGGTGAGTGCAACACTATGTCCCATGTCTATCTATATGTTCTTGTGATTTTATTCTTAATGATAATTTCCATGATTAGTGTTGGTGTTTTAGAGCCTGGTGTCATGTTTACATGGTCACCTTTTCATTTGTAGGGTTGTAACTGATTGAGTGCTGGAGGCAAGTGCTGTTTTGGAATGGGTGGTTTATTATATTGTATTTCAGTTTAGTCATGGCTTTCTGAGGACCAAACCCACACCCAACATGCATTACAAAATTCCTAATACCATTTGTGTTCCAAGTGCCATTTATGCAGGGTTTTCTGGTTGACGCCAGATCAGTGCAAGTAAATATAATATACATGCTGTTGTGATATTTGTACTTCAAAAGTCTGAGTATCCTTTTCATATAAAATCTTTTATTATAAATACATAATTCGAAATTGTGTGATGAGAGGGCTGTGGTGGGGAGAGGGCCAAGCACAAATCTATAAGATTCACTTAGGGTGCTTGATAGCTTTGTAGTGGCTCTGATTAGAAAAATAATACAAATTAAACATTAATAAAAAACAATGAGGTGGGGATAGCACAGTAATTGTTTGCACAAGACAACAAAAAAGCTACTACTGGCCCTTTGTGGAGCCATCCTGTAGTGAAACACTGGTGGGATTCCCACTCTCCATAGTGAGACAAGACCCATGAGGTAGTGCCATGTGGTGATGTGCCTACTCTGTTCTAAAAATCAATTATACCTCTATATTATTAAGGAGTGATCATATCTGTAATGGCGTACAAATATGAACATGAGCCTGGTGACTCCATAGTCTAATCAGAGCTCACAGAGCATTTTTTTAAATCATGAATCGCTTACACATCCATTGCTCACAAGCTAAAAAATGTTCACTCAGCAGTGCATGCTTCAGAGGAAGATATCTTCGAAGGATACTACTGAAGCAGGAGAGGTTCTAATAAAAATAAAAGTAGTTCATGTGCCTATAAGTAAAGAATCACGTGAGCTAAAGGATTCCAAATTATCCTTATCAACCGAAAAGCAGGTTAATATAAATAAAAAACACACTTTTAAATTTCTGTATGCTGATGCCAGAAGTCTAAGAAGTAAAATGGGAGAGAGTGTATAGCAGTGAATGATGAGTTGGACATAGGGGTAGATTTTTAAAAACCACTGTTTTATAACATGCGCGCATTGGCTCGCACATGTTATAAAATAGGATTCCCACAGGTACATGCATGCCAGATTTTAATATCCACGTGCGCATGCGTGGGCAGGAGGGCTCTTCCGCATGCAGGAGGGATATTTAAAATTACGCACAGCGACATGATATGCCTTTTCCCAATTCCCTACCAGTCTGCTCCAATAAAAGAACACCCCTACCTGACCTTCCTACCTTTTCTCCTTTCCTCCATGACCCTTAAACCCTCCTTAACTTTTTTGAATTTTTTGGTTTTTTTACTTAAGTGCTGTAACGAGCAGACATACGTTCTCTGCACTGGCCGGCTGCTAGCACCCGCTTCCTTGGCACAGAATCTAATGGCACTGTCTCGGCCTGTCCCCCCCCCCCCCCACACACACACACACCTTGCCACTCCTCGTCCAAACCTCGCCCCCAGGCCCACTGCTTTCTTCACGCCTGACACTTGTGTGCGTATCAAGGGTTTCGTGCATGACCGGGCCATTTCGAAAGTGCGCTCGGCATGCGCAGGGCCCGGCCATGCACGTATCCAACAAATTTTACATGCATGGGCTTTTTAAAATTTGGGCGATAATTGGCATCTCCTAGACCTGGTGGAAGGAGGATTACCAAAGGGTCAGTGCTATATCAGGGTACAAATTATATCGCAATGATAGGGAGGATCAACTTGGTGGGGGGGTGTCGCTTTATGTCGGAAAGGCATAGAGCCCAACAGGATAAAGTTTATACAAGAGACTAAGGGGTAGATTTTATAAATTTGCGCGAGCGCGTACTTTTGTTTATGCATCAGGCGCGAACAAAAGTACGCTGGATTTTATAAGATACGCGCGTAGCCGCGCGTACCTTATAAAATCCAGGGTCGGCGCGCACAAGGGGGTGCACATTTGTGCAACTTGCGCAGAGCTGAGCCCGGCATGTGCTGCCTGTTCCCTCCGAGGCCGCTCCGAAATCAGAGCGGCCTCGGAGGGAACTTTCTTTCCACCCCCCCGCACCTTCCCCTCCCTTCCCCTACCTAACCCACCCCCCCCCCCCCCCCCCCCGGCCCTATCTAAACCCCCCCTACCTTTGTTGGCAGATTTACGCCTGCTAAAAGCAGGCGTAAATCTGCGCGCTCCAGCGGGCTGCTGGCGCGCAATCACCTAACCCAGGGGCTGGTCCGGAGGCCTCGACCATGCCCCCGGACTGGCGCCACGCCCCCGGTTCCGCCCCGAACTGCCCCCTGACCCCAGACACGCCCCCTCCCCGCCCCTTTTACGAAGCCCCGGGACTTACGCGCATCCTGGGGCTGTGCACGCGCCGGCGGCCTATGCAAAATAGGCGTGCCGGCGTGCGAGTGCCCTGCATGCATAAATCCGGCTGGATTTACGTGTGCAGGGCTTTTAAAATCCGGCCCTAAATGCACAGTGGAATCTATATGGGTAGAAATCGCATGTGTGTAGGGTAAGAGTATAGTGATAGGAGTATACTACCGTCCATCTGGCCAAAATGTTGAGACAGATGATGAAATGCTAAGAGAAATCAGGGAAGCTAACCAATTTGGCAATGGAGTAATAATGGATTTCAATTAACCCAGTATTGACTGGGTAAATGTAACATTAGGACATGCTAGATACATAAAGATCCTGGATGGAATAAATGACTGCTTCATGGAGCAATTGGTTCAGGAACCGATGAGAGAGGGAGCTATTTTAGATGTAATTTTTAGTGGAGCACAGGATTTGGTGTGAGAGGTAACGGTGATGGGGCCACTTGGCAATAGTGATCATAACATGATCACATTTGAACTAATGACTGGAAGGGGGGCAATATGTAAATCTATAGCTCTAACACTAAATTTTCAATAGAGAAACTTTGATAAAATGAGGAATATAGTTAGAAAAAACTGAAAGGTGCAGCTGCAAAGGTTAAAAGTATACAACAGGAATGGAAATTGTTTAAAAATGCCTTCTTAGAAGTGCAGTCTATATGTATTCCATGCATTAAGAAAGGTGGAAGAAAGGCAAAATGATTACCAGCATGGTGAAAAGGTGAGGTGAAAGATGCTATATTAGCCAAAAAAATTCTTCAAAAATTGGAAGAAGGATCCATCTAAATAAAATAGGAAAAAGCATAAGCACTGTCAAGTAATAAGTGTAAAACATTGATAATATAGGCTAAGAGAGAATTTGAAATTAAGTTGGTCGTAGAGGCAAAAACTCATAATTAAAACTTTTTAAAATATATCTGAAGCAGGAAATCTGCAAGGCAGTCGGTTGGACCATTAGATGATCAAGAGCTAAAGGGGCTCTTAGGGAAGATAAGGCCCTTATGAAAGACTACATTAATTCTTTGCTTCTGTGTTTAATAATACAGATGTTGGGGAGATACTGGTTCCGGAGATGGTTTTCAAGGGTGATGAATCAGATGACTTGAACAATCACTGTGAACCTGGAAGATATAGTAGGCCAGATTGACAAACTAAAAAGTAACAAAACACCTGGACTAGATTGTTTGCACAAAAGGGTTCTGAAGAAACTAAAAAATTGAAATCTATTAGTTAAAACATGTAACCTATCATTGAAATCATCCATTGTACCTGAAGACTGGAGGGTGGGCAATGTAACCCCAATATTTAAAAAGGGTCCCAAGGGTGGTCAGGGAATCTATAGACCGGTGAGCCTGACTTCAGTGCCAGGAAAAATAGTAGAAACTATTCTAAAGATTAAAATCACAGAGCATATAGAAAGACATGGTTTAATGGAACCAGTCAGCATGGATTTACCCAAGGGAAGTCTTGCCTCACAAATCTGCTTCATTTTTTTGAAGGGCTTATAAACATGTGGATAATGGTGAACTGGCATTTTTCTGAGTGGGTGGGAGGCCTTAGGAGGCCCAGATTTGGTGTTTGGCTGTATTTTTTTTTTAAATATTTGATTTGTTTTTTCACATGAATGAAACAAATCAAACATTCCACGAACCAAAATAATGGGTAAAATCCTCCAAAACACAACCAGAAAACAATTTTTCCCCCTGGTGTTTGCACATTTAGGGGTAGATTTTCAAAAATTGCGCGATCGCGTACTTTTGTTTGCGCACCAGGCGCGAACAAAAGTATGCTGGATTTTATAAGATACGCGCGTAGCCGCGCGTATCTTATAAAATCCGGGGTCGGCGCGTGCAAGGGGGTGCACATTTGTGCAGCCTGCGCGTGCCGAGCCCAGCGCGCGCTGCCTGTTCCCTCCGAGGCCGCTCCGATTTCGGAGCGGCCTCGGAGGGAACTTTCCTTCGCCCTCCCCCCACCTTCCCCTCCCTTCCCCTACCTAACCCACCCCCCCGGCCCTATCTAAACTCCCCCCCCTACCTTTGTCGGCAAAGTGCGTGCCCCCGAAACGCCAGGGCACGCACCCGAAACGCCGCATCGTTTCGGGAACGCCCCCGGACACGCCTCCTCCCGCCCCTTTTCGAAAGCCCCAGGACTTACACGTGTCCCGGGGCTTTATGCTCGCCGGCGGCCTATGCAAAATAGGCGCGCCAGTGCGCGCGGGCCTTTTAAAATCCGCCCCTTAGCTTGTATTTATTTTTTTGTATTCAAGTGCATATTTGGCATGTGTGGTGTTATTGCTGAATAAGAGCTCTGCAATATCTGTACATCCCTTATGAAAAAAAAAAGAATGATTTATGGATAATTTCTGTTTTTAACAAAGCTTCACAGAGAAAACGCTGATGGAAGCTAGAATGGAGCCAAGAGGTGAGCAAGAGGGAGGGACAATGCTTGTGTTGCTGTGAAGTTGCTATGATAAAACAGTCTGACTTCTCTTCCAGAGAGGAGAGAATGACTATGTCACTAAAGTAACAAATCAGTTTCTTTTTTGATGTGACTTTTTATTTCCATATCAAGTAGTAATGAAAGTACTATCCTCTCTATCATGAAAAACAATAATGGCCAGATTTTAAAAGGACAACAATATAGAAAAAAGCCTTAATGGGTAATACGAATTGACAATTGCACACAAAAAGACGTATCCACCACAACTTATAGTAATGATTTAAGGGACCTTCATATCATCCCCTCACTTTGATATCTTTTAGAGCCTTGTGTAATGCTCTATCGATGAATCAAAGGAGTATTCCTTTTAATCATTGGTCCAACATTTTCAACAATTTTTTTGAAACATTTTTTGCAAAAACTTTTAAATGTTTAAAAAGTGCACTACTTCCCCGTTTTGTTGAAGTTAATTCATGCCCAACACAATACCATGTTTCACAATCTGCTGCTTCAGGGGCTAGAATCAGCATATACTCAATCCGGGATATTTCTCCATATTCAGTCCCAATTTATTCTTCTGAAATACAACAAATATACACTTTAGAGTCTCACCAATATTCAGGAAAGTCCAAACAGAAAAGACAATGACTGAAGGGGTTGATCATCTCTTTTTTTCATCGCATTTTCACCTGCCAAAGGTTCAGCGTCTTCAACTATGGCGCCAAAGTGAACTCTTTAAATTTTTCCACGTGATGACAAAAACACGGTGCTCTGTTCAGGCCGATTTAAAGGGACTGCAGAAAGGATTTACCACATAATGACATGATGATGTATCCATCATTAAAAAATTTAAAAGGACTTCAAAAGAGTACTTGAAAGAGAACTTACTGAATTTAACTAATCAACAATAAAGCAAACAATCCTTGTTTCCTTTGAAGTGAAATGAAATAAATCTTTCAACGAAAAGCCATCCACACAATCTCTTTGTTAAGTCCTTGAGGGACCATGGTACGGAGTTTAAAAATCAATTTTTACTCTTGTTGATAAAGACGAGTTGCTCTGTTTCCACCTCACCAATGAGAAAGCACTTTCTCCAGAATTGTACACTTGCATTCTTGAATTCGGTGATTATGCTGCAAAAAATGTTCTACTAAAGGTGCTTCGAGCTTTTGTGTGTTCAAACGAGATTTATGTTCTGTCATCTGAACTCGAAAGCTTCGATGTGTCATTCCTATATATAGTAGTTTGCAGGGGCATACTATGCAATATACCACATGAGTTGTTTTACAGGTAAATTCTGAAGAAGGTACTGTTTTATATCCTTGGAAAAGATGATTTTCCGAATCCAAGAGTTTTTGTTGACACAAATCACAATCACATGTATGTATATCCAAATCATCCAAAGGAGAATTATAGTTACTGGATCGTACTATCTGATCTCTGATATTTTGAGCTCCTGAGTAAGCAATTCATAATGGAAATGAAAAAACAGATGAACATCCTGTAGAGACCACCAGTGTTTTTGAATAATTTTGCTTGCAGATGCTGCTAATGGAGAATGTCTCATAACCAGGGTATGGTGGTTAGATTCCTCAGATGGTAATTTCAAAAACAAATTATCTCGATTATTGTATAGTGCTCTACGTTATGCATTTCGGACACAAGAGGGTGGGTACCCTCTGTCTAAAAAATGAACAGCCATATCCCTTGCTTGATCTTTGAATTCCTGTTTTTCAGTGCAAAGCCACCTAAGTGAAAAAAATTGACTGGTAAATTTATTTTAAAAGGTGTAGGATGTGCACTATCGAAGTGTAAAAGATTATTACATTCTGTGGGTTTATGGTAAATACTTGTTTTCAGCAAGTTTTGAGTTTAGTAATCAAAATATCTAAGAAAACAATCTCTGAAGTGTGATGAGTAATAGTGAACTTAAGGCTGGTTGATAAAGCATTAATAAGCCAATGAAAAAAATCAAGTAGACTCGAAACTAAGCCTTGCCATATGACGAAAACTTCGTTGCTGGAAAAATACACACAGATGTCATCTATGCATGCAATTTTCCTCCCCTAAGCTAAATAAACCCCTGGGAACACCTCCTCCCAATATGGCTAAAAGGCCAAATTTTGTTCCGCATCATGTGAATTTCTAGTCACACCGAGGGAAGGCCATTTTCAGACAGGCGATTAAATTGGTTTAAAATGCTTTTTTCTTGCATGAATCACTTTGGAAATTCACCCCTTTTATAATTAATCAGGACTCAGTGCACATTTAAATGGAGAATTGTTTTATACTTGTATAATAGGGTTCAGGAAAAGATTTGAATCTAAGAGCAATGAGATAGAAAGCAATTTTAAATCAATTTGTGCTTGGAGAGGGAAACAAGATTAAAACATCCCAAATCATATTCTAAATGGATTTGCACATATAATACATTTCTTAAATTTTGAAGGTTGAAAGCCATTCACATGGGTAAGCAGGTAACTACCCAGGTAAAATCACCTGTCCTCCTCTATCCGGCTACAAGTATCTGCAGCAGGCTTCCATGGTGCATGTGCTTGTTTCTTGGTTAAAAGCCAGGTATTCCCGGGAAGGGTGCCGGGAGAGGTATTTAGGCTGAAAGAAGAAAATAGTGTGTGTACATTAAATTTTCAAATGCCCTTTCACTATTTTGCCTCGCCCCCCCAACCCCCCCCCCCCCCCAAAGCAGGTGCAAAAATGCACAGGCTTGTTAACTGTGTGTACGCAGGCTTATTAAGCATATGTATTTTTGTGGCTGCTAATTCTCAAAGGAAAACAGTACAAGTGGTTTCCCTTTCAAAGCTGACTGTTCCATCTGTGGGTAAAATGTGTCAACATTCAAAGAACAAAGGCCATACCCACACTTTATAATGCTTTGTCATGCTTCACATCACACAAAACATGTGTCCCAAAAACACAATAAATATATTCAGTGAATTAAAGGAAGTATTCTTAATTAATCCATAAAACAAAGGGCCTCATTTGGCCATGGTAAATTAATATTTTATTCTTGGTGAGGTTTAATGTACAAGGAATCGCAACCAAAGCTCTTTTAATTAAAGTACATCTCTTGACGCACAGTCGTTATCATGTCTCCTCTTGCAAGAGATGATGACTCTGTTCCTCATCTATTTTTGCTTTAATAACCTTATTTTTATTTTCTAATATATTGTCTTGTTATCAGTTACTTGCATGTGTTTAATTATACTGGCTGCTATCTAATTATGTATTCAGTAAGTGCCCTGGGGGATTCCAGCATTCTCCAGAGTCATTTGCTGGGTAAAAGAATGGAGTAAACAGCAAGGTACAAGGGACACAATAAGAAGAACATGCCAATCTTCACAAGTCTCATTTCACATCTGCTTCACAACACTACACATAAGGAATCAGTAGGGATGTACAGGGGGAAATGTTTTTGGTTTTTTTTTAATTTGGGTTTCAGGTCTTTAAATTTTTATTTAGGATTGATTCAACTGCTGAACCATGTCACTGTAACATTAAAAAAAAACCCCTCAAAAACAGGAATCAAACAGAGCCTCTTCGGGTCCCCCTTCCTCCGACCACTTCAGGGCTTGCTCGGGACCCTCCATCCACCTTGCCAACAAACTGGGTTGGGGCCATGGCAAGGCTGGGACCTCCTCAGGCAGGGCTTAGCCAGCCTGATATTGCCTCTTTATAGGTTGCAGGTGAGACCTCATTCAGAATACTGTGTACAGTTCAGGAAACCACACCTTCAAAAGGATATAAACAGGATGGAGTTGGTCCAAAGGGTGGCTACTATAAAGATCAGTAGTCTTCATTCTAAACATATAGGGATAGACTTAAAGATCTAAACATGTACACCCTAGAGCAGAGGTTCCCAGCCCTGTCCTGTGGGCCCCCCCAGCCAGTTGGGTTTTCAGGATATCCACAATGAATATGCATGAGAGAAAATTTGCATTCACTGACTCCATAGTATGCAAATTTTCTCTCATGCATATTCATTGTGGATATCCTGAAAACCCAACTGGCTGGGGGGTCCTCAGGACAGGGTTGGGAACCACTGCCCTAGAAGAAAGGAAAGATAGGAGAAATATGATAGAGTCATTTCAATATCTCAAAGGTTTCCATGCACAGGAGGTGATCTTCAATTCAATGGAAAGGAGGTTCTAGAATGAAGGGTCACAGAATGATGTTGGAAGGAGGTAGACTCAGGAGTAATCTTAGGAAATATTTCTTTACAGAGAGGGTTGTGGATACATGGAATGGCCTCCCAGTGGAGGTGATAGAGGCAGAAACAGTATCTGGTTTCAAGAAAGCAAGGAATAAATAAATGGATCTCTAAGAAAGTGATGCAAATTATAATGCTAAAATGGGCAGATTAGATGGGTCATATGGTCTTTTTCTGCTGTCATGTTTCTGTGTTTCTATATTTCTAAATCTTACCATTTAGATGGATATCTAAGTTTCATAAGAACATAAGAATTGCCATACTGGTTCAAACCGAGAGTCCATCGAGCCCAGTATCCTGTTTCTAACAGTAGCAAATCCAAGTCACAAGTATCTGGCAAGACCCTGAATCTATCATGCAGAGATAAGTATTGGCAATTCTCTAAGGGCCGGATTTTAATACCTAGGCGCGGGCGTACATTTGTGCTTGCAACCCGGCGCGCACAAATATACGCCCGATTTTATAACATGTGAGCGCATGTTATAAAATCCGGGATTGGCGTGCGCAAGGGGGTACACAATAGTGCACCTTACGTGCGCCGAGCCCTTGGGGAGCCCTGCTGGCTTTCCCCGTTCCCTCCAAGGCCGCTCCGAAATCGGAGCCGTCTCGGAGGGAACTTTCCTTCTGCCCCCCCACCTTCCCCTCCCTTCCCCTACCTAACCCGCCCCCCAGCCCTACCTAAACCCTAGGGATGTGCAGACAAAAGTTTTCATCGATAAGTTGATAAGTTGAAGTTGAGGGTCGATTTCGTTCAATATGGACATATGGAGAATTCCATAAGTTGAGGGTCTGTCCATACGTTCACCGGTTCCCTAAATAAAAATTTAAACCCCTCACCCTCCTTAATCCCCCCCAAGACTTACCAAAACTCCCTGGTGGTCCAGCGGGGAGTTAGGAAGCCATCCCTGCACTCATCTGCGATTTACTCATGGCGCCGATAGCCTGTGTCACAGGGGCTGCCGTGCCATTGGTCAGCCCCTGTCACATGGTCACCGGTGCCATCTTGTACTCCTACCACGTGACAGGTAGGTCATGTGGCAGGAGGTCGCTCCGGGACCCCCGTTGGACCCAACCGGAACTTTTGGCCAGCTTGGGGGGGCCTCCTAACCCCCCCAAGCTGGCCAAAAGTTCCGGTTGGGTCCAACAGGGGTCCGGGAGCGGAGGCGCGGAGGAGCACGTGACGTCCGCGTCACTCTGACGTGACGCCGACGTCACGTGCTCCTCGCAAAGGAATACAGGAATGGCTTCCTGACTCCCCGCTGGACCACCAGGGAGTTTTGGTAAGTCTTGGGGGGGTCAGGAGGGTGGGGGGTTTAAGTGTTTATTTAGGTTCAACGTATTCAATATAGCTATGTTGAATACGTTGGAACTTGCGATGCGTTTCTCCTCAAACCTTTTTTTTCTCTTTTAAAAATATAAGTTGCGTTTTACATATGCGTTCAAAACGAATGCACACCCCTACTAAACCCCCCAACCTTTATTTTATAAGTTGTGCCTGCTTCCCGTATTTACGCACGTAGAGCTTTGAAAATCTGCCCCTAAATGCCTTAACCAAATCCTCCAGCAATGAAATATAGAAACATAGAAATGATGGCTGAAGAAGATCAAACGGTCCATCCAGTCTGCCCAGCAAGCTTTAACACTTATTTTCTTTTCATACTTTTCTGTTACTCTTGTCCCTTTAAATAACTTTTTTGGTTCTATTTCCCTTCCACCCCCGCCATCGTAGATAGCAGTGCTAGGAGCTGTATCTAAGTGAAGTATCTAGCTAATTGGTTTGGGGTAGTAACCGCCGTAAAAAGCAAGCTACTCCCACGCTTGTTTACCAAGCCTGTGCAATTCAGTCCTTATTGTAGTTGTCTGAATATAAATAATCTTTTCTTCATTCCCCCTGCCGTTGAAGCAGAGAGCTATTCTGGATATGCATTGAAAGTGAAGTATCAGGCTTATTTGGTTTGGGGTAGTAACCGCCGTAACAAGCAAGCTACTCCCCTGCATTTATGTGGATCAAATCCTTTTTTCCACATTTCTTCTTGCCATTGAAGCATAGAGCAATGTTGGAGTTGCATTAATCATGTGTATGTTTATTGAATAAGGATATTAATCTCCAGGTAGTAGCCATCATTCCTGCAAGCCACCCCCATGCCTCTTCTCTTCATTCACATCCTCTAGACTTTATGGATCCACAGTATTTATCCCATGCCCCTTTGAAATCTTTCACAGTTTTGGTCTTTACCACTTCCTCCGGAAGGGCGATCCAAGCAACCACCACCCTCTCCGTGAAGAAATACTTCCTGACATTGGTTCTGAGACTTCCTCCCTGGAGTTTTAAATCGTGACCCCTGGTTCTGCTGATTTTTTTGCAATGGAAAAGGTTTGTCATTATCTTTGGATCATTAAAACCTTTCAAGTATCTGAAAGTCTGTTTCCTATCACCCCTGCTCCTCCTTTCCTCCAGGGTGTACATATTTAGATTCTTCAATCTTTCCTCATAATTCATTCGATGGAGACCACCTTTTTGGTTGCCCTTCTCTGGACCACCTCCATCCTGTCTCTGTCCCTTCGGAGATACAGTCTCCAGAACTGAACACAGTACTCCAGGTGAGGCCTCACCAAGGACCTGTAAAAGGGGATAATCACTTCCCTTTTCTTACTCAATATTCCTCTCTCTATGCAGCCCAGCATTCTTCTGGCTTTAGCTATCGCCTTGTCACATTGTTTCGCTGACATCAGATCATTAGACACTATCACCCCAAGATTTCTCTCCTGCTTCGTGCACATTAGCCCTTCTCTCCCTATCGAATACAGTTCTTTCGGATTTCCACACCCCATATGCATGACTCTGCACTTTTTGGCATTGAATCTCAGCTGCCATATCTTCGACCACTCTTCCAGTTTCCTTAAATCCCGGCAGGTCCACTCTGTTACAGATCTTAGTGTCATCCGCAAAATGACAAACCTTACCTTCTATCCCGTCTATAATGTCGCTCACAAAGATATTGAACAGGATCGGTCCCAACACCGATCCTTGCGGCACTCTGCTCAACACCGTTCTCTTTCAGAGTAAGTTCCATTTACCATCACACATTGTCTTCTGTCCGTCAACCAGTTTGCAATCCAGGCCACCACCTCGGCACTCACTCCTAAGCTTATCATTTTATTCACCGGTCTCCTGTGCAGAACCGTATCAAAAGCTTTGCTGAAGTCCAAGTGTTTGTGCATTGAATGAAAATGAATATTCTCTGATTTGTTTGAATGTGCTACTTACTAACTTCATGGAGTGTCCCGTAGTCTTTGTATTTTTTGAAAGTGTTAAGTATCCAATTTACATTTACCATGATTTTAAAAACATCTATCATATTCCCTCTGAGCTGCTTTTTCTCTGTGTTGAACATCCCTAACCAGTTTAGTCTTTCCATCCCCTTTATAATTTTGTTCACCTTTCTCTATACCTATTCCAGTGTAACTATATCTCTTTTTAGATTCAGTGACTGGACTGTACATAGTACTCTAGGTGCGACTTCATCATGGAGAGATACACAGGCATGACATTCCCTGTTTTGTTCTCTATTCCTTTTCTAGCAATCCCTAAAATTGTTAGCATTTTTGATTGCCACTGCACATTGATCTGAGGTTTTCAAAGTATTGCCTACTATGATGCCCAGACTTCTTTCCTGGGTAGTAACTCCTAATATGGAACCTAATATCGTGTAGTGTATGTTACTTTTCCCATGCGCATCACTCTGCACTTGTGCACATTAAATTTCATTTGCCATTCTGAATGTCCAGTCTTCCAGTTTTGCTAGATCCTCCTGCAATTTTTCACAATCTACTTGTGATTTAACAACTCAGAATAATATTGTCTGAAAATTTGATCATCTCACTCATTGTTCCCCTTTCCAGATAATTTATAAATATACTAGCGGTACCCGACCACGCATTGCAGTGGCAGAGTCAGGTTCTTTGCCTTCCCTTCCCCTTCCCCTTGCTCATTTACCTCAGTCACTCATCCTCCTCCCCCTTGGTCACTCACCCCCCCTTCCCTCCCCTGTCCCCACTACAACTCTCTCCCCTCACACTCACCTCTCCCCTCATTCTCCCTCCCCTGACACTCACCTCCCCCCTCATTCTCCCTCCCCTCACTGTCACCTCCCCCCACCTACTGCCTACCCTTCAGATCAGAAAACCTTTGTCTTTCTATTTCTGTGGGAACCCCCCCACCCCCCAAAAAATACCCCAATCCCAACCCTTTAAATCAAATAATAACCCCCCACCCTCCTGCCCCCTCCCAAGACCTGGGAAATTAAAATTGTTGGTGCTACATGTGGTCTGTCCCTGGACGTCTGTGCGCGTTATGTAGCCAAATAGGGGAGTGCCTAACCAAATTTGCACTTCCAAATTTGTTTTGTGGTCTCGGGAGGGCTATTTTGGTGCGTTCCCGAGATCATGCAAGTTTAGTGTATGTATTTGTGTGTGAATCTCCCCCTTCCCCCAAAAAACAACCCTAAGAGAAAAGTTCTCTTAAACTAACCACCCCACACTCTCCTGCCCCTCCCTCCCCCAGCCCTGCGAAAAACAGTAGCCTCCCCTGCCCCCCCTAGAGTTAGTGAATGAATGAAACCTGCCCCCCCCTCGTGACCCCTCCCAAGATGTTCGCAATAAATTCATTACCACCCCCCACCCTCCAGACCCCCCGAGACCTGATAAAAATGTCAGTTGGTGGAGCGGGCGTTCAGGAGCGGTCCGGGAGCGATGTATTGGCGTTGGTCCATTGGCTGAGAGCATTGAAACGGGTTCCGACGGCCCTTTGCCCTTACTAGGTCAGTGGGGTGGAGCAATGGCAGCGGTAGGTCCTCTGACCTAGTAAGGGCAAAGGTCCGCAGGCTGCCAGTCCTGAAAATGGCGCCGAGGGGCCCTCGCCCTTACTATGTCACATGGGCTACTGCCGCCATTCATGTCCCCGAGTGGCATAATAAGGGAAAGGGCCATCGGCGCCATGTTGATTGCTGGCAGCCGACGGCCGTAGTGCAGGAGATGTGTCCCGGACCGGTCCTGGCCCCCCACTGGAGCCTCCCGGACTTCTATCAGGTTTTGTGTGTGTTGTGAGGGCCTGGGAAGTAAATAAATTTGGCATGTGTGTGGGGTGTGTGAGGAGGGTGGTTTTGTTTGTGTTGGGAGGCTGTGGGAAGTAAATCGATTTGGCATGTGTGTGGGGGGTGTGAGGAGGGTGGTGGGCATATTTTATCTGTAAAGGAAATAGTTATCTTCCGGCTAAAAAAGTGCGCAAATGTGTTAAAATGGAAATGAAACGTGGACCTGGACTGGCGAAATGATTAGTATAGCGTGTGTTAGTGTAAGGTGTAACAGATGGCGCTTACGTCCAGCAGATGTCGCTGTTTTCTCAAAAAAAAATTTAAACCTATTTTACCTGTCACAGGTGTGACATATCTGTAATGTAAGTACAGAAGAACCTTCCTGTATGTGAAATGAAGGTTGTGTCCAAATTTGAAAGCAATCGGTTCAGTGGTTTCTGAGATTAGCGATTTTGTCCAAACTATTTAACATTTTTATTTATATAGATTAAAAAGCATTGATCCCAGTACAGATCGCTGAGGTACTCCACTTTTTACCTTTACCACTGAGAAAACTGACTATTTAGTACTACTCTGTTTCCTGTTTTTTAACCAGTTTGTAATCAGTGAGGAGATAGACGAATCAAGCTAGCTGAGGAAGGGAGCTTGCTAAAGAGGGATGAGAGGAGGAACCTGCTGTGGAGTCTATTGATTATTATTTATTGTCACTATTTTGGCTGCTAGGCAGCTCACCTGCCAGGAGGAGCCTTCACTGGGCCATGCTTGGACCTGCTCTAGCCTCTGCCTTGAAGGCTACAAGTTGCAGAAAGGGCTGTTCTACATAAGTCTTCCTCAGTTATAGCTCGAAGCTTCATCATGAAGTCACCCCGGCTTTTTGCTTTAGCTATTTTGCGAGTACTTTGCATTGCCTAGCCTAAGGTTCCTGTTTGCCTTGTCATATATGTGGCTGGTCTTGCCTTTGGTTCCTGTTTGCCTGTGTCTTCTGGTGGCCCTTCTTGCCTGTGGGTCTAGGTCTCCCGATTGCCTAGCCTGTCTGTATATCTCTTGCCTTGTCCTTACTCTGGTTGGGTCTCCAGCTGGCCCTTCCTGCCTGTGTGTTCTCTTATCTTGTTCTTGCCTGTGTGTTTTACCCTGCTCCTGCCTTATGTCTCCAAGCTCCTCCTCTGTCCAGCCTTACCTCTCCATCCAGCTTTGTTCCTCTGTCCTGCTTTGACTTTGCCTTCCCAATCAGCCTTACTCAGACTGATCTTTGTTGCCAACTTGGACTATCTCTGGCCCTTGCCTCTCCACGTGCACCAACCTCTGGCTGGACTCTGATTTCACCTGACTGCTTCCTGCCCTGACCATACTCTGCCAGCTAGAGAAGTCCTGCCAGCCCCCAGAACTTGCAGATCCCACCAAAGGGGGAGGTAGCTGGACAGCCAGAAGAACCTGCCCTGCTCGTCTGTTGGAACATGTACTGCTCCTGCTGGGGGAATACCTGTATCCAGCCTGCCTGATCATGACATCTATCATATAGCTGGGTAAAATTATCTTCATATATCAGCAATGTAGTTAGTTTTACACATGTACCTTCAAAGTCGTTCTTGGGGCAAGTGTGAACCGCTGCCCCTGCAGGGTGAAGACTACTGTCATGGTTGAGGTTGATGTTAAGAGTGTAGTCGTATGACCAGGGCAGCAAGCTCTCGGGTGTAACCCCCAGGGGTGCGGTTTAATGCCTTCCTCCCAACTAGGTTTCCCACAGGGACAAGGGTCCACAACCCACCCAGAAAAGTCTCTCAAGGTAAAGACGGGAGGCAAGGATAATAAGGACAAAAATATATTTCACTCTCAGTATAAACTAATTTATCGATTTTATTTTAAATAGTTAGAACAATGCTATTGTTTCTCACCATGAACAATGTGCACATAAATAAGAGAATTTAAACATTCTTCAATACCATTAATATTATTTCTTTCTTTTTCCTCTATTATTTTTCCCTATAGAAATTATTACACAAAACAAGCAAGGAATTAGAAAACATCTATCAACTTTTTGGCACTTATCAGATAAGTATTTCCTTATGATCTATTTTTGTTACTATATTACTTTTAAGAAACTAATGCTCAATGTCATATTCCTTTGACTGTTAAGGATTGATTCTTTGTGGGGACTTTTTTTATTTTAGGTCCAGACCAATTCTTCTTTTCATATCCAGGTAAGTATTTTTTATTCTTTTACTTTCTGTATAGTATTTTCTTTTCTCCTTGTCTTTCCTATTCTCTTAGATTTTCAAAAGGTTACGTGCGTAACAGGCCTTACGCATGCCGGGCCTATTTTAAAAAGGCCCGGTGACATGCATAAAGCCCCGGGAAGTGTGTAAGTCCCGGGGCTTTATGCCCCTGCCCCAGACCGCCCCTTTTTATAAAAGGGGCGCCGGTCTGGGGCAGGGAGGGGGTGGGGTGGGGCAGTCCCTGGCGGGGTGAGACGTGGCCAGAGGCCTCCGCACGGCTATTAGGCCGGGGATCGCGAGCTGGCAGTTGGCCGGCGCACGCAACTTACTTCGGCCCCAGGGCCGAAGTAAGTTTTAAAACAAAAAAAAAAGAAGATGAAAAAGGTAGGGGGGAAGGGCGGGGGAGGTAGGGGAAGGGATGGGAAGGTGGGGTGGGGGGTATGAAAGTTCCCTCCGAGGCCGCTCCGATTGCGGCCTGGGAGGGAAGGGGAGAAGGCAGCATGGCTTGGAGCGGGTTCGGCGGGTGCATGTTATAAAATCGGGCGTACATGTGTGCGTGCCGGGTAGCGCGCGCACATGTACACCCGCGCGCTCCTTTTTAAAATCTACCATGAGCCCTTGATGGCATCTCAAGTGGCAAATTGGCACTGAAAGTGGCATTAGCATCCTAAGCAGCATGAAGGGGGAGCAAAGCATAAAAGGTGGCAGTAAAACCTCCAAGGAAGGCATAGATAAAGGGGCCAAGTAGCACAAAAAGCAACTTCAAAGTGTAAGGTCTATTTATTATCACACTTAGCACATCACAAAAGATGAAAGGAGAAACGATTTTTATGTATGCATGTGATAAAACTTAGAGTAGTGCCAGACATTTCACGCAAAGCCAGAAAATGAGGAAATGGAACAGACTGAAATCAGCTCAATGATGGGGGAAATGGTCTCTAAGTAAAGCAGCCCTTACTGCCTTCCTGGAAAAGCACCCAACAATCATTAGTGAAACCTTTGTGATGTACTAATTATGATAATAACCATTCTACAAGAAAATCTAAATTCTACCCTGCCCCTTGGGGGTTTTGATTAGTCTTTAAGGTGCCACACCCATCTCTTGACATTTTTAAGCATACTAGATACTAAAGTACAGCTTCTCTCTATTAAAATAGGCCTATACATAGCAGTAATAGTAGCAGTTTGTAGATTGTCACCAGAACATTGACTAGACCCTGATATTTTTTAGTCTAATAATACCATATACTATAATTTTTGAATCTATGAACCTTCAAATGAGATGTCTGGATTTCTAAAATAGGGAAGATATAGTTCTCTTAAGAGATATCAAAGCTACATAATAACTTTACTACAGTGACAATTAGTTGAAGTCAATTGAATTCAGCAGCTGTGTAACCGACAATAGCTTCTGACCATCCTTTGAAATCAGAAATATAGTAAGAAGCCTCAGAACAAGTTAGTCAACTACAGTACTAGTACTAAATGTATTAAGAATCCATCCTATAGGAGTCAAATAGCAACCCAAGTATTGCTCATTCTTCATAAAGAAGCTGACAAGTAATACAAAAGCAGGTGTATTTCTCTCCAGAGGTTCAGGAATCAGACAGCGTAACAAATCATTTTTACTTAATTAGAAGAGCTGCCGTGACCTGAGGAAACAGAAAATCTTCTGAGAAAAATCTACTAGTGCACCATAACTTTCAAGATCTAATTTTAACCAGAAATGTATCTGATGTCAGGAATTTACAAACATTTTAAGCAAAAATGTCTTATAGTGCACATTTTATGTTAAGACAGATTGTTATGATCCTTTATGTAAGTAAGCAAATCCAAGAGGATATCCCAGAAAATCATATGTACTAACTTTTAAAGGCTTCTTTACCTTATACTTTCAATCCTATGAAGTCTATTTACTGAGATCTACCTTAATATGCAGGTTAAGGCAATGCTGCATAGCATGCTTTTTTATGTGTTTAAGGACCCAGAAACTTTATTTAGTCACATTTATATAATCTCCTTTTCTTTATAAAAATTCAAGATGATTTATAATAAAAACAGCTTTACAATACAGAATATCAATATACAATTTAAACAAGATTTATTCTTTATCCCATCTCTCCCTAAAACCCCAACCTAAAAACATAACCATAAAATTCATTCTTTTTGCCCCCCCCCCCCCCACAACATAATGGGCTGGATTTTCAAATCTCTATGCTCGTAAATCCAGTGGATTTACGCGCGAAGAGTGTCTTAGGCGTGCGGGGCATATTTTAGGGCAGGATTCATCATTCCTCGTGGAATGATGAATCCCGCGAAAAAGGGGGCAGGGGGGCGGGCCTGCGAATGGCTGCAGCCGTTCGCACTAATCAGCGACACTGTAAAAGGTGTAGCTATTTGCCTCGCTACTGCCGGTGATAATGTTCCTCACATTATCGCTGGCAGCGGTGCCGCAGCCGACTCCTCCCCCTCCCCACCCTGACTCCTCCCTTCCCCGCACCGACTCCTCCCCTCCTGCTCATTTAAAACTTAGCTCACGCGAAAAGGCCCTTTTTGCGTGCAAGAGGGGTTTATCGTGTGCATTAGGGCCCTAACGCACGCAATAAACCTTTAGAATAACCCCCTTAGAAAGGCCCAGCGCCGCGTGTAAAGCCCCGGGACACTAAGTCCCGGGGCTTTACGAAAGAGGCGGTCTGGGGGAGGGGTGAGGCGGAGCCGGGGTGTGGTGGGCTTGGGGCGTGGCAGTCAGGGGCGGACCGGGGCAGGGCCAGAGGCCTCCGGCACAGCTGCCATTTGCCACTGTCTTGGAGGATCATATGCCGGCAAGCTGCCAGCAGGCGCAAAAGGTATGATAATTTGGGGTGTTAGAGTAGGGCTGGGGGGGAAGGCTAGGAGAAGGGGTGGGAAGCTTAGGTTAGGGGAAGGCAAGGGCCTTCATGGGCCACTCCGATTTCAGAATGGGGGAAGCCCGCGGGCGTCAGCGCACGCAAGGTGCATTAGTGTGCACCCCCTTGCGTGCGCCAACCCCCGATCTTATAATATGTGCGCACCTGCGTGCGCATGTTATAAAATCGGGCGTACATGTGTGCGCTCTGGGTATCGCACACACATGTACACCAGCGCAAGGTTTGAAAATGCACCCCATTACCTGTAAATCCAACCATCTATAAAATTCCTAATCTAAACATTGTCAAAAATAACCTCCATCATAAAATTCTTTTTGGTTCGTTTGCTATGTGAAATGGGGAGAATAGTCAGAAAAGGAAGTGGTTAATATCTGTACTGTGTATTTTGCTTCTTATCCTCTGAATTACTATCTAGAATCTTTCCCCCCTTCTGTTGACCTGTAATAACCATTTAATGAATTCTACAATAGTACAAGTCTGTTAATGAAATATGGACCTAAACTGATTATTGGGAAGATAATTATACTCCTTAGTTGTAATATCTGATGACAAAAGTAATTAGCCAATGATTATGTATTAAATTATATTTTTTCACTCCTATACTTGTAGAAACATATCTGTTGGTTGATCAGGCCAGACGTTTAGAGCAATTGAAATTCAGTGAGCTTATCTAGTTTCCTGTTTGCATCAGAGGCTTCATTTATGTGCCTATAAATTTACCAAAGGGAATATGGCCTATGAAGCATATCATTATATCAGGAACAATAAAAGAAAAAAACATTGTAAATCAACCTGGCTGTTTAAAATATATTGTATTTTTAAGGTGGTACAATGATTAGGATAGGATATGTTTGATAAATCTTTTTTGACTAAATTCATAACCTTTGAGTCAGTATCTGTGGTAGAAAGCAATAGATGAGTTGGAAAAGCCAGTTGTTCATTAAACACTGGCAAGGTCAACGTCACATTTCATAGTAACCAAATATGTTGCTCATCTGCAGTGGGTTTTTTCTTCTTCTTTGGACCTTAGCTGAGAACAACAGCTGAATCATCCTGTTGTCCATGATAAGAAATGTGACTCCTAATTTCAGTTATATCTAAGAATGTATCAAAGTCCCTGTGTTGCTGCATCTTGCTTCGTTTACATCATTGTTTTGAAAATTTGATGCAATTGCAGCACAGCTCTGTACATGTTGGCTCTTTCTTTTCATATTAACTTTTTTCTTCATTTCTGTGACTTCAGAGAAGGCCATGAAATCGTCAGCTCAGTGTACTGCGGCAGTCAAAAAAAGAAAACAGAATGTTAGGAATTATTAGGAAGGCAATGGTGAATAAAACCGAAAATGTCATAATACCTCTGTATCGCTCCATGGTGAGACCGCACTTTGAGAACTGTGTACAATTCTGGTTGACACATCTCAAAAAAGATATAGTTGCAATGGAGGAGGTACAGAGAAGGGTGACCAAAATGATAAAAGGGGATGGAACATATCCCCTATGAGGAAAGACTAAAGAGGTTAGGGCTGTTCAGTTTGGAGAAAAGATAGCTGAGGGGGATATGATAGAAGTCTTTAAAATCATGAGAGGTCTAGAATGGGTAAATGTGAATCAGTTATTTACTCTTTTGGCTAATAGAAGGACTGGGGGCGCTTCGTGAAGTTTGTAAGTAGCACATTTAAAACTAATCGGACAAAGTTCTTTCTCGCTCAACACACAATTAAGCTCTGGAATTTGCTGCCAGAGGATGTAGTTAGTGCAGTTAGTCTAGCTGGGCTTAAAAAATGTCTGGAAAAGTTCTTGGAGAAGTCCATTAACTGCTATTAATTAAGTTGAATAGACAGTGCTATTATTGACATCAGTAGCATGGGATCTACTTAGTGATTGAGTAATTTCCAGGTACTTGTAACCTGGATTGGCCACTGTTGAAAACAGGATACTGGGCTTGATGGACCCTTGATCTGGCCCAGTATGCAATAAGGCCATTGCAGAGAGACTATATTAATTCTTTGCTTCTGTGTTTACTAATGAGGATGAAGGGGAGATACTGGTTCTGGAGATGGTTTTCAAGGGTGATGATTGAGATGAACTGAACGAAATCACTGTGAACCTGGAAGATGTAGTAGGCCAGATTGACAAACTAAAGAGTAGCAAATGACATGGACCAAATGGTATGCACCACAGGGTTCTGAAGGTACTCAAAAATGAAATTTCAGATCTATTAGTTAAAATTTGTAACCTATCTTTAAAATCATCCATTGTACCTGAAGACCAGAGGGTGGCCAATGTAACCACAATATTTAAAAAGGACTCCCTGGGTGATCCAAGAAACTATAGACCAGTATGCCTGACTTCAGTGCCGGCAAAAATAGTGGAAACTATTCTAAAGATCAAAATCACAGAGCATATAGAAAGACATGGTTTAATGGAACACAGTCAACATAGATTTGCATAAGGCAAGTCTTGCCTCACAAGTCTGCTCCATTTTTTTGAAGGGGATAATAAATGTGGATAAAGGTAAGCCAGTACTTTATTTGGATTTTCGGATGTTGTTTGACAAAATCCCTCATGAGAGGCTTCTAAGGAAACTAAAAAGTCATCGGAAAGGAGGTGGTGTCCTCTCGTGGATTACAAACTACCTAAGGAGCGCGACCAAGGAGCTAGCCCCTTGGTGCACCCCTTAGTGCAGCCTCTTATCACTCTTCCATACTGGTACCCCTCTCAGTTCTGTCCTCACCCTCCAACAGCAACCTTCCAGTCCACCCATTTCACCTTTCACGCCTTCCCTCAGTGTCTACTCAGAACACCCCCTCCCTAGCGCTTTAGGCCCATCAGAGCATACCTTTATTTATTTACTACTTCAATCCCGGCCCCAACCACCCCCTCCACCCATTGCAATACTTATTAAACACTCTAACGCCACCCAGCACCCAAATCTGAGACCTTTAATACACCCCCCTCTCAGTACCTCCCAGAATATTCACTCCCCTCAACATAACATGACATCCTACCCCATCCCCATTCTCAACCCCCAACCTTATCTCCGAAAACAAATCTACTCCCCCCTACAACAAACCTCAGATCTCTAGTACCCATCATGATCTCTCCATTAACACAACTCCTCTGCCTAACTACACTATCACTCCTTCTTTTCAATTCCCAATCTCTAACAAAAAAATTTCCCATCCTGAACAACCAACTGCTGGACACCCAGCCAGACATCTGTGCTATCACAGAAACATAGCTTAATTAGACTGATGTTGTACTACTGAATCAACTCCCCACCAACCTCTATGATATTTACTCCATCCCAGACCCAAAAAAAGAGGGGGCGGCCTCCTATTAGCAGCCAAGAAAGAACTCAAACATATCCCCCAAGAAGTCAACATAGCCCATAAATTCGAAGTTGGCTTTTTCAAATCACTGCAACTTTATATCTGTCTGGTCTATACCCCTCCAGGCCTCCTCAATATTAATGCTTCCCCACTTATCAAATTCATTGCAGACAAGATAGACATGGATATACCTGCCATCATCCTTGGGGACTTCAACTTACACGTGGATTGTATTCCCCTACCACCCTCTTGCGAGGCCTTCCTATCCTCTATTTCAGCCATGGGTTTCACACAAATTATATCCAGTCCTACCCACAAAGCCAGCCACACCCTCGACTTGATATTTACAAACTCCCACCTCTTCCCAACTGTAGCCCCCATCTGTACCCCCATACCATGGTCAGACCACTCACTCATAAAATCGGTCCTCACTATTAACAAAGTATACTGCTCTAACAACAAAGAAAACAACACCATACACTATAGGAAATCTTGCTCTTTAGAAGAACTAACCCTATCCCTTTTGAAGGACCTGCAGAATCTAGACCTCACCAATGAAGATTCGGCCTACAGCTCCTGGAAGAATATTACAAAACACATTGCTGATGAAATCTGCCCTAGTATCACCAAAGAAATAAAGCCATTCAATCCAAAAAAAGCCATGGTTCACCACTGAACTTAAGGCTCTTAAACATCAATTACGAGCCAAAGAAAAGAAATGGAATAAGAATCCTACTCCTGCCCTTCAGGTATCCTACAAACACACTCTTCACACCAACAGAACTTCCATTTTGAAAACTAAAAGAGATTACTATGCTCAGAAAATCCACAATTACTAATACGTTGCTAAAGCCCTCTTTGCTTATGTATCATCCCTCACAAACTCGGCTCCTCTTCCCATCACAGATACTGATGCCAAAAACAAAGGTAATGAATTAGCTAACGTTTTCCATACCAAAATCACCAACCTTATCTCGAAATTCCCCCCTTCCTCCCCTCTCCCTTTTGCCATCCAAAAGAGCCCCAATACCACTCTCAACTCCTTCGAACCGACCTCTGCTTCAGAGATAACAAGACTCCTAAAGAAAATGAAGCCCTCCACCCACCCAGAAGACTCCATCCCTACAAAATCTCTTCTAGCTATCCCTGACATCATAGCCAAACCCATATCCGAAATTATTAACCGATCCCTCACCCTTGGTCTGGTCCCCGCTGAACTGAAACAAGCCACTCTCAAACCCATTTTAAAGAAACCTAATCTAGACCACGCAGTTCCTCCAACTACAGACCAATATCCAACTTATCATTCATAGCAAAACTCAAGGAAAGGGTAGTCAATGCTCAGCTCATAGATCACCTTGAAAATCACAGCCTGTTATTCCCCTCACAATTCAGTTTCCGAAAATTCTTCAATATCAGAAACCCTGTTAATTTCTCTTACTGATACCATTCTCAAAGGGCTGGATAAGGGCCAAACATGCATTCTGGCCATGCTATACATCTCTGCGGCTTTCGATACCGTCAGCCATACTATTCTAATCAATTGTCTCTCTGACATCGATATTTCAGGATCAGCTCTGAGTTGGTTTACATCATTCCTTGACAATCGCCACTACAAAGTCAAAATTGGCAACCACGAATCAAACCCAGTTAAGTTATCACATGGGGACCCCCAAGGCTCTTCCCTCTCCCCAACACTCTTCAATATTTACCTACTTCCGCTATGCTGACTCCTTGCAGACCTTGGACTTTACACACTACGTCTATGCGGATGACGTTCAGATACTCATCCCTGTCACTGATTCCATGAATAATGCCCTCGAAACCTGGGATAAATGCCTCACCTCAATTAACAGTCTTCTCACCAACTTCAACCTCGCCCTAAACACCTCAAAAACAGAACTACTCTTTATATCCCCAGCCCGCCACATCCCCCCCTCTCCTCATCCCCCCCCCCATTCCTTCTCACAACATGTCAGAGATCTAGGGGTCACCCTGGATAACCACCTCAACCTCCAAAAACACACAACTAACACAGCAAAGGACTGCTTCTATAAACTACATATACTGAAGAAATTAAGACCCCTCCTACACCACAGCGACTTCCGAACAGTACTCCAAGTCACCCTATTCACAAAGATCGACTGTTGCAATGCCCTACTCTTGGGTCTTCCCGCAATCACAACCAAACCGCTGCAAAGTCTGCAAAATGCAGCAGCTAGAATCCTCACCAACTCACGCAGATCGGACCACATTACCCCAATCCTCAGAGATCTCCACTGGCTACCAATCCCAATTAGAATCCTTCATAAAAGCCTATTTATTTATTTATTTATTTGAAACATTTTATATACCGGCATTCGTTGTGGACATCATGTCGGTTTACAGTCAACAAGTTAAGTTTGGAAAATTACATTTTAACAGGGAAGTTCAAACTGGGAGAGGAGGTAACGATAGGCAGCTAAGAAAAGACAGAGTAAACAAAACAAGGATCCTCGCGGTGAGGAGATGGATTATAACAAAACATAGTTCCTCAATATGAAAAAAAGGGAGTAGATGTATTGTGGTCTACATTGGCACGGGTTGATGACTTTTTATTCTGGGTAAGCTTGGTTGAACAACCATGTTTTCAATTTCTTTTTGAAGTTGTTCATACAGGGTTCAAGGCGTATGTCAGGCGGTAGTGTGTTCCAGTGGGTGGGACCTGCAATCGAGAGAGCACGGTCGCGTGTAGAGGAGAGATGGGCTGTTTTCAAGGAGGGCACAAGTAGGGTGCCAGCTTTTGCCGTTCTGGTGGGTCGACTGGACTTAGGAGTTGTAAAAGGGAGGTCTAACCAGTTGGAGTTGTGCGTGTGGATTGCTTTGTGGATTATGGTGAGTGTTTTGTAGATAATGTGTGATGTAATGGGGAGCCAGTGTAAGTCTCTGAGGATGGGGGTGATGTGATCATATTTGCGGGAGTTTGCAATGAGTCTCGCTGCAGCATGTTGTAGCATTTGTAGGGGTTTAATGGTAGAGTAGGGGAGTCCAATGAGTAAGGCATTGCAGTAGTCCAATTTGGAAGTAATGGTGGCTTGGATAACTGTACGGAAATCATGGGTGTGTAGGAGAGGTCTCAGTTTTTTGAGCACATTAAGTTTGAAAAAGCAGGCTTTGAGTATAGAGTTTACGTAGTTCTTCATGCTTAATTGATGGTCAAGGATGACTCCAAGGTCCCTAACAAAGGGTTGTGTAGAGGGGAGGTTGGGTTTAGTAGTGTAAGGCAGAGGAGAGGAGGCGGATGAGTGGGGGGAGATGAGTAGCAGCTCCATTTTGTTCATATTGATGGCAAGATGGAGATTAATGAGAAGGGAGTTAATGGCTGTGAGGCATTTCTCCCAGTGTTCGAGGGCGTCAGCAAGAGAGTTCTGTATAGGATGATGATCTGAACGTCATCAGCGTACAGGTAGAACTTGAGTTTAAGGTCAGAGAGGAGGTGGCATAGGGGAGTGATATAAATGTTGAAGAGGGTGAGAGAAAGTGAGGAGCCTTGGGGGACTCCCTGCTGGAGGGGTTGTGGGGTGGATGTGGCGTTCCCGATTTTAACGGAGAACTTTCTGTTAGAGAGGAAGGATTTAAACCAGGCAAGAGCAAGACCTGAGATGCCAATGTTTTCCAGACAGGTTAGAAGATGATGATGGCTAATGGTGTCGAAGGCTGAAGAGATGTCGAGGAGGGCAAGGAGGTAGCTGTGGCCTTGACCCATGCCTCAGAGGAGATGGTCAGAAAGGGACAGAAGTAAGGATTCAGTGTTAAAGTGTTTCCGGAATCCAAATTGTGATGGGTGGAGGATCAGATGGTCTTCGAGATAAGCCATGAGTTGTGAGTTGACAACTCTTTCCAATAGTTTGGCAATGAAGGGGATGTTGGAGATTGGGCGGAAGTTGGAGGGATCTTTGGGGTCAAGTGAGGGTTTCTTGAGGAGGGGTCTGACTACTGCGTGCTTGAGTGCATCTGAAATGGACCCATGCGCCATACAGCAGTTGATGATGTCTGCTATGGCTTTGACTATAGCGTCAGGAACGGCTAGTAGTGCTTTGGAGGGTATAAGGTCTTCAGGATGGGAGGAGGGTTTGAGCTTTTTGAGGATAGCTTGGATTTCTATGGTGGAGGTAAAGTCAAGAGCGGGCATTGAAGGTTGGCAGGGGGTGGGAGGGGCAGGCAGGATGGGTAAGGGACTGTTCGAGGATGGGGGGAATCTTTTTAGGAGGGTTGCAATTTTGTTGTAGAAGTATTTGGCTAGTTCCTCGCATTTGGCGGAGGCATCATAGTCCGGTGTGGTAAGAGAGATAGGGGTGGTGAGACTTGAGACATAGGAAAAGAGTATTTTGGGGTTGAATCTGAGGTCATGGATTTTTTTAGCGTAATAGTCTCGTTTATGTTTTTGGGTGGAGATTCTGTAGCTGTGGAGAGCTGATTTAAAAATGGCGGAGTTTCGAGGGGTCTGGTCTTTGTGCCATTGTCTCTCCCTTTGCCTTAGAGTCGTTTTTAAGCTTCTGAGTTCTGGAGTGTACCATGGTAGGGGTGTGCATTCGGATTGACCGCATTAGTAAAACGCAACTCATATTTTTTTTTTACTTAAAAAATTGATTCGACATAAATGATCGGATTTCCCACATATCGAACATAGATATGTTCGATATGTGGGAAATCGCGATTGTTGAGCCAAAATAAAAATATAAACCCCCTCACCCTCCTTAATCCCCCCCCCCCTGACTTACCACAACTCCCTGGTGATGGAGCGAGGAGTGAGGACGCCATTTCTGCAATCCTTGGCGAGAAGCATGTGACGTCGGCGGCACGTCGAGTGACGCCGGCGTCACGTGATTCCCGGCTCGTTCGCGCCGGATGGCTCGTTCGGCCCAAAAAGAACTTTGGCCAGCTTGGGGGGGCCTCCTGACCCCCCCAAGCTGGCCAAAAGTTCTTTCTGGGCCGAACGAGCCGTCCGGCGCGAACGAGCCGGGAATCACGTGGCGCCGTGTCACTCAGACGCGACGTCACGTGATTCCCGGCAAGTTCGCACCGGACGACTCGTTCGGCGCGAACAAGCCGGGAATCACGTGACGCCGACGTCACGTGATTCCCGGCAAGTTCGCGCCGGACGGCTCGTTCGGCCCAAAAAGAACTTTTGGCCAGCTTGAGGGGGTCAGGAGGCCCCCCCAAGCTGGCCAAAAGTTCTTTTGGGTCGAACGAGCCGTCCGGCGCGAACAAGCCGGGAATCACGTGACGTCGCGTCTGAGTGACGCGGCGCCACGTGATTCCCGGCTCGTTCGCGCCGGACGGCTCGTTCGGCCCAAAAATAACTTTTGGCCAGCTTGGGGGGTCAGGAGGCCCCCCCAAGCTGGCCAAAAGTTCTTTTTGGGCCGAACGAGCCGTCCGGCGCGAACGAGCCGGGAATCACGTGACGCCGCGTCACTCGACGTGCCCCCGACGTCACATGCTTCTCGCCAAGGATTGCAGAAATGACGTCCTCACTCCTCGCTCGATCACCAGGGAGTTGTGGTAAGTCTGGGGGGGGGGGGATTAAGGAGGGTGAGGGGGTTTAATTTTTTTTTTTGCACATATGTACATATACCCAACTCATTGGATTTTTTTTATGTCCATATTGGCCGCAAGTGGGACCCCCTTTCGGACATAAAAAATATGAACATAAAATTTTGCTCTGCACATCCCTATACCATGGGTTGGTATGTTTTGAGGAGTTTCTTATAACTTTGTTGGAGACTGGGCAAAGTTTATTGGCGATGTCTCCTGTGAGGTTATTCCAGGATGCAAGTGCTGTATCCGGCTCTGAGCAGTTTAAATTGTGTAGTGAGGTGGTTAGTGCATTCGCCATGTCGATACTAGTGGGGAATTTTCTGAATGTTACGGTCTTACTGTTATTGTTGTTGCTGGGGGGGGGGGGGGGGGGGGGGTGTTGATGGAGAGCTGGCCCTCTATCAGAAAGTGGTCAGACCATGGTATAGGGGTGGAAGTGGGATGGTTGGTGGCTTGGATGGCGGAGTTGATAAACATTAAGTCTAAAGTGTGTCCAGCCTTGTGTGTGGGGGATGTAATGATTTGCTGGAATCCTAAAGCCTGTATGGATTGTAGTAGGGATTCACATGAGGTAGTTTGAGGGAGGGAGTCAACATGGAGGTTAAAATCTCCAAGGATGACGGAGGGGATGTCAGGTTTTATCCAATCTACAATGAATTCAATTAGAGGAGAGGGGTCAGCTTCTAGGTAGGTGGGAGGGGCATATATCAAACAGATTTGCAGGGCGGTTGATCTGAAAAGGCCTATTTCTAACCTGGGGGGGGGGGGGGTGGCTATGGGGATGGGTTTGAGGTTTAGAGATTTCTTGGCCGCTAGTAGGAGGCCTCCCCCTCTTTTTTTGGGTCTGTGGATTGAGAAGAATTCGTATGAGGTAGGGAGCTGGTTAATGAGGACAGTATCGGAGTCTTTAAACCAAGTCTCCGTAACAGCGCAGATGTCGGGTTTGCAGTCACTGGGTCAATGGGTCAATGCAGTCATTAAGAATGGGTGTCTTTTTGGATAGGGATTGAGCATTGAAGAGTATTATGGAGAGGGTGGTGAGGCCGAGGAACTGGGTCAGTGGAGAGATTAGAATGGGGATTAGGGATTTGCGAGGTTCGGGGGGGGTAGAGAATGTTGGGGGGAAGGCGTCTGTGGAAGGGGGTGTGAATGCGTCGGATCGGGTATGATTCCATGGCGGTATGTGGAGCTGGTACACTGAAGGTGGGGTTGGGGAGAGCCTCAGGGGAGAGCCTGGTAGGGAATGGGTAAAGGTGCACAGGGGATGTTAATGGTAGTAAACAAATGGCAATAGACAGTGGTAGGCAGTAATCAACAACATGGCAATAGACTGATAGGCAGTAATCAACAATAGTAATGGTTATAAGTAGTAATTAACAATGGCAATAAGTAATAATTAGCAAAACCTGCTTCTTGTAGTAGACAGTGATAGACAATTAGAAGACAGTGGCTGCCGATTGTAGACAGTAGGTGTAGTATCAGAAATGCGGAGTAGAGACGCTATAAGGTGAGGGAAAGGGAAAGGGGCAGTAGGTATTTGACTCAGCAGTGTTAGATACAGAGACGGTAGTGTGGCTAAGTAATGATGATAGTACCAGACTGTGGAGAGTATAAAGTAGTCTTGAGGAAGGTTCAGCCAGTCTTTCCGTAGTATCTGGGTGGGCTGGATGGTGCGGGCCCCTGGCCCTGGTCGGTCTGCGATGGTGGCGTGTGGCTTGGCTTGGCTTGGCTTGGCTTGGCCTAACAATTATCCACAAAACCCTAGACAATAAAGAGATTCATTGGCTCAATGATTCTCTCCAGTATCATACCTCCAGCAGATCAACCAGGTCCGCCTACTTAGGTACTCTGTCAACCCCTTCGCACAAACTCACCCAGCTCACTTCCACCCGAGAACGAGCCCTGTCCATAGCAGGTCCAACTTTATGGAACTCGATGCCACCTGACCTTTGCCTAGAACACTGTACAACAACCTTCAAAAAAAAAATTGAAAACCTGGCTGTTCAAACAAGCATTTACTTAATCCTACCATACCCCTGACCACTTAGCCTTGTAACATAATTGTAAGGTAATATAATGTAATATAACTACTGCTAAATAATTTGTTATATAAATTGTAATATAAGTACTGTTAACTAATCTGTTATATAATATACTGTACCCTCCTTATATTCCTCCTTCTCTCTAGGTCTCCCTGACCTTCTTCTCTATCCCCCCTGTTCTTCACGATACCCCTGTTAGATGTAACTATTATTTTCCTTTCTTTCTGTTAAGTTTTACCCCAGTTCTATGTAAACCGATGTGATATTCATTTGAATGTCGGTATATAAAAGTTATAAATAAATAAATAAATAAATAAACAGAGAGTAGGATTAAATTGTCAATTTTCTCTATGGAAAAGTGTAAACCGGGGAGTGCCTCAGAGATCTGTACTTGCACTGGTGCTTTTCAATATATATAAATGATCTGGAAAGGAATACAACGAATGAGGTAATCAAATTTGCAGACAATACAAAATTATTCAGAGTAGTTAAATCACAAGCAGATTGAGATAAATTGCAGGAGGATCTTGTGAGTCCAGAAGATTGGGCATTCAAATGGCAGATGCAATATAATGTGGACAAGTGCAAGGTTATGCATATAGGGAAAAATAAACCATGCTGTAGTTACACGATGTTAGGTTCCATATTAGGAGCTAAAACCCAGGAAAATGATCTAGGTGTCATAATGCACAATACATTGAAATGATTGGCTCAGTGTACTGCGCTAGTCAAAAAAGCAAACAGAATGTTAGGAATTATTAGGAAGACAATAGTGAATAAAACAGAAAATGTCATAATAAATTTGTATCGCTCCATGGTAAGACAGCACCTTGAGTACTGTGTACAGTTCTGGTTGCCGCATCTCAAAAAAGATATAGTTGCGATGGAGAAGGTACAAAGGAGGGTGACCAAAATAATAAAGGGCATGGAATAGCTCCACTATGAGGAAAGGTTAATGAAAGAGGTTAGGGCTGTTCAGCTTGGAGAAGAGACGACTGAGGGGGGGATATGATAGATGTCTTTAAAATCATGAGGGGTCTTCAATGGGTAAATGTGATTATTTACTCTTTCGGATAATAGAAGGATTAGGGTGCACTCCATGAAGTTAGCAAGTAGCACATTTAAAGCTAATTGGAGAACATTCTTTTTCACTCAGTTAAGCTCTGGAATTTGTTGCTAGAGGATGTGATTAGTGCAGTTAGGGGTAGATTTTAAAAAAATGCGCGTTCACGTACTTATGTTGGCGCACAAATCGCAAACAAAAGTACGCTGGATTTTAGTAGATATGCGCGTAGCCACGCGTATCTTCTAAAATCCAGGATCGGCGCTCGCAAGGCTGCCGATTTTGGGTAGCCGGTGCGCGCCGAGCCGCGCAGCCTGCCTCCGTTCCCTCCAAGGCCGCTCCGAAATCGGAGCGGCCTCGGAGGGAACTCTTTTTCGCCCTCCCCTCACCTTCCCCTCCCTTCCTCTACCTAACCCACCCCCCCGGCCCTATCTAAACCCCCCCCCTACATTTGTCCACGGATTTACGCCTCCCGGAGGGAGAAGTAAATCCACGCGTGCCAGCGGGCCGCTGGCGCGCCGAGATGCAACCCGGGGGTGGTTCCGGAGGGTGTGGCCATGCCCCCGGACCGCCCCGGGCTGAAACCACGCCCCTGGGCCCACCCCCGAAATGTCGCGTCCCGCCCCCAAAACGCCGTGTCGATCGGCCCCGCCCCCGCCACGCCCCCGACAAAAAACCCCGGGACTTACGCGAGTCCCGGGGCTCTGCGCGTGCCGGCAGGCCTATGGAAAATAGGCGCCCGGCACGCAAGGCCCTGCTCGCGTAAATCCACCCGGATTTATGTGAGCAGGGCTTTTAAAATCCGCCCGTTAGTGTAGATGCATTTAAAAAAGGTTTGGATAAGTTCTGGGAGGAGAAGTCCATTAACTGCTTTTAATCAAGTTGTCTAAGAGAATAGCCACTGCTATTACTGGCATAAGTAGTATGGGATCTACTTAGTGTTTGGGTACTTACCTGGTGGTCCAGCGGGGGTCCCAGGAGTGATCTCCCACTCGGGCTGTTGGCTGCCACAAATCAAAATGGTGCTGATGGCCCACAATGGATGGTGAGAGAGAGAGAGAGAGAGAGAGAGAGAGAGAGAGAGAGAGAGAGAGAGAGAGAGAGAGAGAGAGAGAGAGAGAGAGAGAGAGAGAGAGAGAGAGAACCCAGCTATAGTGCTCTCACACTAGATAGCTATTTATATCTCTATGAGAGGCCCACTTAGTAACTCGAGGTGAGGTTTAGGTATTAGTGTAGGGGTTAGGGGCCACTTTGACATTCAAAGTGAGACGTACAAACAGAACAGTGCTCTCTTGTGAAGATTTGATGACCTTCGGAGCGAGGAAAGTCACCAAAGATGACATTTGTGCAATGTTCTCTCAACCTAGCTTGATGGACTCTCTACCTGGGTAACATCAAGCTAGGGTGAGAGAACACTGTTCTGTTCATACGTCTCACTTTGAATGTCAAAGTGACCCCTAACCCCTACACTAATATCTAAACCTCACCTCGAGTTACTAGGTGGGTCTCCCACAGATAAAAATAGCTATCTAGTGTGCGGGCAATATGGCTAGGTTCTCTCTCTCTCTCTCTCTTTCTTTCTTTCTCCCCCCCCAGTGGTTGAAAGCAGCATTTGCAAAAACATCACACTGTGCAATAAAGCCCTATTGCATGGCTTTATGCAAATGAAAAAGGTGTAGTTAAAGGTTTGCAAAACTGTGAGCCCAGCCCACAGGCAATATTCTCTCATTTGCATCACACCAAGCATTATGGTATTTTTGCATACACTAAAGGCATTTTTTTGCATGCCAAAATGCCATAAGGCACCTTCATAAATGACCCACCTGGTTCTCCTGCATGTAAGTGATCAATACATTTTATTAAAGCTAAAGATAATATATTGCTCAACAAACGTTATAAGAGATGACAAGAATTAAACAAGCCTTTTAACAATTATTATTATTAATTACAAGATACACAGTGTACAGTATAAGTAGATTTGCTCATAATAGTGTTTTGGGATCTTTAAGGGTAAAACAGAGGTAACGTGGAGCAATTCTAAATTCCTGTCTTTTATTTCTGCATTGACACTTTTCTGAAATACTCCTGGATGGGCCAAATCAAGAATCTTGAGTACTGTGTGCAATTCTAGTCACCACATCTCAAAAAAAAAAAAAAAAAAACAGAATTAGAAAAAATACAGAAAAGGGTGATTTATTTATTTATTTATTTATTTTTAGATTTTTATATACCGGTGTTCCTATATGAAATAAAGATCACATCGGTTTACTTTGAAACAGAACATGAAAATTGCCAAAAGGCATTACATAGAACAAGGTTATGAAACTTGGAAGACTCCAAGATGAGATTTGGACAATGTTCTCTCCACCTAGCTTGTTGTTGCCCAGGTAGAGTGTCCATCAAGCTAGGTGGAGGGAACATTGTCCAAATCTCATCTTGGAGTGAGTTTCCCCACTCCGAAGGCCATCAAATCTTCACAAGAGACCACTGTTCTGTTCGTACGTCTCACGTTGAATGTGAAAGTGGCCACCAACCCCCTACAATAATACCTAATCCCCACCTCGAGTTACTAGGTGGGCCTCTCATAGGGATACAAATACCTGTCTAGGGAGTAGGATCTATAGTAAGTCTCTCTCTCTCTCTCTCTCTCTCTCTCCTCTCTTCTCATCCTCTCTCTCTCTCTCTCTCTCTCTCTCTCTCTCTCTCTCTCTCTCTCTCTCTCTCTCTCGCTCTCTCTCTCTCTCTCTCTCTCTCTCCAATGATTCTTTGGGTGTTTGATCATGCACCAGGGAAACTTCAAGATATTTGCAAATGGCACACAATGTTTTCCTGCTGCATGAAAAAAGCCTCATTTGCATGGGGAAACACCCCTTCATGTGATATTGGTAAATGAGGCCCAATGTTTAATTTCATAGTATACCTGCACACATTCATATAAATGTCAAACTAAAATTTCAGTCTCCAACCCTTACTATCTGTAACTGAGGGGCCAAAATTCAAAGGCTTTTAGCTGGTTAACTTACAGTTGGGTAAATGTCAACTTGTCAATATGTCCTCCACTTATCCTGCTAAATTTTAGATGTAGAACTCATTTATCCGTCTAAAATGTAGCTGTATAGTATAGGGTGTTATGGGGGTGTTTCTTGGTGATGTTAACTTATCTGGCAAACTTAGGGGGTTTAGATCTACCTCCTTGGCACGCCACCCTCAATGCCACCCACCCAGTATCTGATCACACCTTTGTTTGCAGCCCTGTGATCTCAGTATGCTGCTATCACAGAAGCTTCCAGCATTGTTCTGGTCAGCAATGCTGGAAGCGTAAACTATCAGTGTAACTGTAAAGCTCAGCCACTGGACAATTACACTGACAGCCTTTGCTCCCAAATTGGGATTCTCCAATCATTTCTAAGGAAATTTGTGGGGAGACATTATCAGAAGAGGGAAATGCAATCCAATGCATTAAGACTATGTCATAGCACCAAAAGTGACGTGAAAACAACAAAAATTCAACTTATTGAAACATGCACAAATATCTGATATATTCAAGATCTATATGACCATTATAGGAGGACGTGAGAGCCTTTGGTCACATCCACACTTTCAGGCTGATGCAAGATCGGTGTGTATTAAACAGGTGCTCATGACTGAGTGCCTGCTCTCTGAACGCGGGCAGATCCACCTCTCCTGAGCGCCTGATTTAATATTTAAATCAGCTGCTACAGTAAAAAAGGAGGTGCTAGGGAAAAGTTTGCTTCCCTAGTGCTCAGGAGAGGTGGCTGTCAGCAGCCACGGGTTAGGAAAATGGATGTTCATTAATTTAGCATCCCTTTTCCTAACCTGACTGCTGGCACACGTTTTTGTTTTTTTTTAGGGTTCTCCTTTTTCAGTTCCTCTGACTTAATATAGTCATTATATTAAGTTGGAGGAAATACAGAAAAGCAGTATTTTCAGCTTTTCTGTAAACTTTGTGGGATCCTGAAGAATTAACGCCTGCTCCAGGGCAGGCGTTAATTTTTGAGGGTAAAAATGTGTATGTTGGGTGCACATTTCTTTTTCTTTGGAGAGAAATAGCTAATAGCCTCATCAACATGAATTTACATGTGGTGAGCGGCAGCACTACTATCTACATGCTCGGTTGGACACGCATTTTAGATGTGCTAACCCCTATTGGGATTTATGGGCGCATGTCCAAAATGCACATCTAATTGTGTGTTGAATAGTACACTGTGGCCAGCACGCAGTATTGTATCGGCCTGTTTATGTTGTCTAAAACTCAATTGTCAGACTGTATCAGACTACATGTTTTTTATAATCAGCAGTAATCAAATATTTGGTTTTCAAGAATGTTTGAAATGCACATAAAAAATGAACAACTTCAATTCTTGTGTCCAATAGTCACCCAACACTGCCAGCAGTGTTTCAATGCTTCAATTGTCTGCATCAGGGGCATAGAAACACTAAACAAAACACATTTCATCATTATGTCTCTGATAGCAGCAAGCAATTGAATTTTGTAAAAGCAAAGATAATACTACATCTCAAGCCATATTGCAGGAGTATTTGCCTAACACAAGATGGCTGCTCGATGGCCTACTTCCCCGCCTGCTAATTTGCCAACCGCAAAATGGCCGCCTCTCAGGCAGGAAAGATTTTGGTGCAATCCATTCCCAAGATTGCTGCCATAGCCATGCCATCTTGCCTTCTCTCTGCTCATTCCATTACCAAGATGGCCACCACCAAATGTTCGGCACCATCTTGGGAGGGGCTTCTTTGTCCTTAGGAATGTGAGCCAACTGGAAATGGTCCACAGCTCCCCTGAGCACTGCCACCACCAGGGAAAAGAAAATATGCTGTGCCCCTCCAGGGAAAGGAAATCAGCTGCACTCCCGCATCACACCGAGGGGCTGCCAATGCAGGCAGCTGTGAGGTCCAGCCTCAGTGCCGGGACCCGACCTGTGCTAAAGACACACTCATGCGGGCCGCACCCTCGGCAGCCAGCCCTCCACCGACTGTGGATCATATGTGGCCCGAAGGCAGTCCCTGGTGACCAACCAGACGCAGCCCCCTAGCGAGGGAGACACCACAGTCCCCAGCTACCTACGTCAGCATTCAAACACTTTGACCAGCTACCGAATGGAAGGGGTTGAAGTCTCACCCAGAATGCTGCCCTCTCCACTTTTTATTTTTTGACTTTGGGTACCTTCCGCTTCACCCTCCTACTCCCGGCTTGCCAGCCGCACCTTCCAGCAGCATCCTCCCGGGTCCCCAGAGCCTCCCTCCTCCTGCCCAGTGCCAGGAAGGATCGAGCTGTCCGCCCGCAATTGCATGGATCTGAGCCTGCCCAGCTGGTGCCCCTATGGACCAGCCAGAAACTGGGAGAAGGAGAGAAAGGGCCTGCACTGGGAGAGGAATGCAGGCAGCTGCAACCCAAACATACTGGGGAAGAGGATCGATACTGAGCAAGGGCACCTTTGGTAAGTGAAAATTTGTGCCAAGGTCGGTCGCCACTACAAAAGGGGGGTTCTCTGTGTGAGTGCCCCTTATCAGCTTGCCCTGGCAGCCAATGGGAACCAGCCTCCTCCCATCCTCCTCCCCCCCCCCCCCATTGTTCCTACTTTACCTGCCCTTCCCTAAGGACCTCCCATTAATTATATCCCTGACTCTTTTCTTCCCTCCTCCTAGCCTGTCTAATGTGTTTCTAACCCTTCCAACTAACCTGTTGGCTGCACCACACATATTGCGCCTGCACCGGAGATTGGGTCCCTTACATAGAGGAACTTTCTCTAAGGACCAAACTGCTGCCAGTGCTCAACTCAGTGCTGTGCTGTCATGGCACTGAGAGTGGGTTTATCAAATATGTTAATGTATTATTTCAGCCAAAAGAGAATTCTGTGACTGGTTCTTCCAAGAGGCATATAAAATATACCATCAGTTGGGCAAAGTAGATTAAAGTAGAAAAGCTTATCGATCATACCAATCAATCAACTTGTTCAACCCATTGGGTGCCATGGAGTTCAAATAAAAAATAAACTTTTGCTCACAATAATTTAAAAAAGAAGAAACAACTCTTCCCCTTTGTGAGTCTTGAATCCTCTCTAGTATTGCTCCTCTTAAGGGCCTGAACTAATACTGTTACACAGCACATTATTGTGCTATCAGAGCACCAAGAAGCTGATTATTTTTCTGTGATGTTCTCTGAGCCAAACAAAATTTGCAGCTGGTTCTTCCAATATAGATGAGTGGGCATGGACATTGAATCGCATATACCACATTACTGGTGGAACAATCTGAGCATGAATGATGTGAAATTTCTATATTAATGATTGGATGTTTCTAAACAATGGCTGTAATGGTGAATACACACATGTCACACTTTCCACACTGGAAATGACCAATCAAGTCCTTATTTGTAGAGAAACTAGAGGGTATCATGGCTCTGATAGATTTTTCTTTTAGGATGGGTCCTCTACTAAAAGAAAATCTGGGTGGTTGATGTAGAACTGGATGAAGGAATAGTACATGCCAATGGCTTTGAATAATAGACACTGCTATTATCACACGTAACTGCAGTACAGATTTTAGTTTTTAGAGTTCAGAGAGATTTTAAATTTTTTTTATAAACTTTAATTTTTAATTTTCAAATATTTAAGAAGGACCTTCATATCACCCTCTGTAAATATTAGGATCACACACATCAGGTTCCTTGATTTTTTCACTTTAGGGTCTTTTTTAATCATTGGTACAGTTTTTAAACAAGATGAATTAACAAAATATTTTTTTTAGGGTTTTTAAAGCTTAAGATATTTCCCCCGTATAACATTGCCCGACATGATATCCCATTTCTGTATTACTGCCAGGAAGCTGTATCTCATTTGACAAATACTCTCTGTAACGATAAAGTATCAAAGTTAGGCACATAAACAGATTTATATGGGTCATGATAAAAGAGTTCACTTCAAATATACTCACAATTTATGAAGTCAATGATTCAAATTCAATGCGCCAAAGCACAGTACTTACTGACGCTGCCAAACAGTCTTGAAGGCAGGTATACGCATGTACTTTAAATATACCCTGATGTAGATACATCACAAAATTACATCAGCCGTCAAACTCTATAGAAATGTGTGACCTGCTCACTAGGGATGTACAGAGGGATGCCATACATTGCATTCGGGATTCGGATTCGTCGGGGGCAGATACGTTGCATTTGGCAAGGGAGGGCCCCCGATACGTACATGCGTTAATTCCTATTCGTTTCCTGGCTATAATTGAATTAAGTACAACCCCCACCCTCCTGACCCCCCAAGACTTACCTGGTGGTCCAGTGGGGGGTCCAGGAGCCATCTCCTGCACTCACACCCTCGGCTGCCGGTATTCAAAATGGCGCCGATAGCCTTTGCCCTCACTATGTCTTTTGGCAAGTCTTGGGGGACCCTCCTGACCCCCACAAGACTTGCCAAAAGTCTCTGGTGGTCCAGCAGGGGTCCGGGAGCAATCTCCTGCACTCGGGCCATAGGCTGCCAGTAATCAAAATGGCGCCGATAGGCTTTGCCCTCACTGTCACTGTCACAAGTTGAGAGATAGTGGATGCCCTTCAAGGAGCTCTGCTCAAATACATGGTAATGGAACACATGAGAAAGGGTGTGATACTCGATCTAGTGCTCACTAATGGTGATAATGTTTCTAATGCTCAGGTAGGGGATACCTAAGCACCAGTTATCATCAGATGGTATGGTCTGATTTTGCACATAGGATACAAAGAAGTCACACAAAGACCCAAATTTTGAATTTCACAAATATGGACTTTGTCAAAATGGGGACATACCTGGAGCAAGAACTGGAAGACTGGGAAAAAAATAGGTTAGGTAGAACAACAATGGGCCAAGTTAAAAGAAGCTATTACAAAGGCAACAAATCTTTATGTTAGAAAAGTTAGAAAGAGTATGAGGAAAAAGAAAGCGATCTGGTTATCGAAGGAGGTGGCTGAAAAAAATAAATGCAAAAAGAACAGGGAGGGTGAAAAACTAATGTGTTTGGACCAAGAGAGGGATCTTGGAGTAATAGTATCTGATGATCTGAAGATGACAAAACAATGTAATAAGGCAGTAGGGATGTGCATTTGTTTCATTCGTTTAATTTGTTTCATATGTTTTCCATTACATGTCAATTAGATGTGCATTCGTTTCATATGTTTCATACGTTTCATATTACATGCTTGTATAGGAAACATAGGAAACGGATGAAATGAATGCACATCCCTATAAGGCAGTTGCTAAAGCCAGAAGAATACTGAACTGCTTAGAGAGAGGAATAACCAGTAAGAAAAAGGAGGTGATAATGCCCTTGTACAGGTCCTTGGTGAGGCCTCACCTGGAGTATTGTGTTCAATTCTGTGGACCGTATCTCAAGAAGGATAAAGACAGGATAAAGGCAGTCTAGAGAAGAGCAACCAAAGTGGTGTGGGGTCTTATTAGAAGACCTATGAGGAGAAGCTGAAGGATCTGATTATGTGTACCTTGGAAGAGAAGAGGTGCAGGGGAGATATGATATAGACCTTTGGATACCTGAATGGTTTAAATGATGCACGGAATTCAAACCTTTTCTTTGGAAAAAAAAAAAAAGCAATAAAACTAGGGGGTCATGAAATGAGACTCAAGGGGAGACAACCCAGAACCAACGTCAGGAAATATTTCTTTATGGAAAGGATGGTGGATGCCTGGAATGGCCTTCCGGACGAGGTAGTGAAGATGAAAACAGTTAAAGAATTCAAAGGGGCAGGGGATAACCACTGTTGATCTCTAAAGGTTAGAGAATGGAAATGAGAAAAGCATGCAGGGGGGTAACTTGTTGGTGCGGCGGTTATTTCTCTTAGCAGACGGCATGGAGATTACCATCCTTAACCAATAAGCCTTGATGTTTTTAATGCAACTGCAACATTGCTCCTCACTTAAATGGCTAGAGAATGGAAATGAAGGATAGCTTTCAGGGTGGGTAACTTGCTAGCGCAGCAGTTACTACTCTTAACAGATGCTCCCAGCTCAGAGGAGGAAAAGAGGAATTGGATTCAGACAACAACCGAGGGCCCCAAAATCTATGATTTGTGATACTAATACACAAATATAAGGTAAACAGTGCAGGACTGCTTCTACAGCCAAGTCCTAAAGGAAATGAAGAAAGCATGCATGGGGTTAACTTGCTTATGTGGCAGTGCCAGTTACTACCCTTAGCAGAAAGCATTGAGATTACTACTCTTAACCAATAAGCCTTGATGCTTTCAATGCAACTGAGACAAACCAAAAATATCCTATGCACCAAATTTTTTTTTAATGGACACTTCTACAGAATCAATTCCAACTCATATACAAAATGTCCAATAAATTACTCTAGAAGATTTATGATTTTTTGAAAGGTAACAAACCTCTGACTTTATAAAAAAAATACTAAATAAGCAATGAATTTACTGAACAATTTTTAAAGGAGGAAGTGGAATGTTTCATAAATTTACAATGCATTACTGGCTTGCAATGCTATGTTTCCATTTTAATCACAAACTTTCCACCTCCAACCTTGATAATCTTTTTTATGTGAATGAAAAGCGCGCTGTGGACTTTAAATTTTATAGTTTATAAGTCGGTATCACACTGGCAGTATGGACATCAAGCAGAATAGTATGTTTTGAACTTAAATGAGTTCATCTCACACTCTAACAAATTATTGTTAATAATTTTAAAATTCACAGCGCACTTTTCATTCACATAAAAAAGATTATCAAGGTTGGAGGTGGAAAGTTCGTGATTAAAATGGAAACATAGCATTGCAAACCAGTAATGCATTGTAAATTTATGAAACATTCCACTTCCTCCTTTAAAAATTTTTCAGTAAATTCATTGCTTATTTAGTGTTTTTTATAAAGTCAGAGGTTTGTTACCTTTCAAAAAATCATAAATCTTCTAGAGTAATTTATTGGACATTTTGTATATGAGTTAGAATTGATTCAATGCAACTGAAACATTGCTCCCCTCTACAACAGCAGAGGGAAAAGGGGAATTGGATTCAGACAACAACAAGAGGACCCTGACTTCTATGATCTGGGGTACTGATAAACATATATAAGGGAAAAAGTACAGGGCTCCTTCTTGGCCAAGTCCAAAAGAAAAGCACATCAAGCAACACTGTATGAATTTTCAAGAAAGCTCATCACCCAGCAAAAAATGTTACTAGCTGAAATGTTTATGGGTAACATAAGGATTGGGGATAACTGTATAGAGTGGCAGCTACTATCTTAAGCTTGCTGGACACACTCGATGGTCGTTTTCTGCCGTCACTGCTATGTTTTTATATAATATGATACTAAGTGAAGAGGGCCCAGGCAGAGCCTTGAGGCATATCAACTAATAGTAAAGTAGTGGAGGAAAAACCAACTGAAAATACTTTTTAAGTACAATGGGAAAGGTAAGAAGAAAACTAAGAAAGAAAAGCGTCCTGAAATTCAATCCAGTATAGTGTGTCTAGGAATAGATAGTGAGAATCAAGTAAAGGTCCTTTTGCTCTGGCAATGAAGAGGTCACTATAGCCTTTAGTGAGAACAGTTTATGTAGAATGAACAGTGCAAAAGCCAAAGAGGAGCAGATTCAGCATGGTTCGGGATGAAAGAAAGTAAACACAACGCGGCTTCAGAAAGCGTTTCAGCACTGAAACACTCCTTCTCTCCCTCTCTGATTACATCATCAGAGGATTTGACCAAGGTCAAACTTACATCCTAGCCCTATTAGACATCTCTGCAGCCTTCGATACCATCAACCATACCATTCTACTCGAGAGGCTAGCTGACATTGGCATATCTGGGACTCCTCTATGCTGGTTCAAATCATACATAAGCAACAGACAATACAAAGTCAAAATTGAAAACCACGAATCTGAACCAATCGACATCACAAGGGGCGTCCCTCAAGGCTCCTCCTTATCATCCACACTCTTTAATATATTCCTCCTCCCCCTTTGCCAGCTGCTTTCAAATCTCAGTCTACCACACTTCGTCTACGCAGACGACGTACAGATCCTTATACCTATCTCCGATTCCATCAACAATGCCCTACAAAGATGGGACAACGCCCTTACATCCATTAACTCTCTCCTCACTCAGCTCAACCTAGCCCTAAACCCCACCAAAACAGAACTTATGATCATCTCCCCACAGTCCATCAATTCATTACCTACACCTGCAACCAATGCTCCCCCCACCCCTCACACTTTCTCCCAAACCGTTAGGAACCTAGGTGTCACACTCGACCCCCAATTCAGCATGCAAAAATATATTGCATCCACCATCAAAGACTGTTATTTCAAACTCCACACCCTTAAAAAACTCAAACCCCTCTTGCACTTTAATGACTTCAGAACCGCCCTACAAGCCCTTATTTTATCCAAAATAGACTACTCAAATTCGTTGCTCCTAGGTCTCCCGAAAAACAGCCTTGCCCCCCTCCAACTACTGCAAAACGCAGCTGCGCGTATTTTAACCGGCTCCCGCAGAAAAGAACACATTACACCTGTCCTCAAACAACTTCATTGGCTTCCTATCACCGCCAGAATCCAGTTTAAAACCCTCACCCTCATACACAAAGCCGTTCACAATCCTGACATGCTATGGTTCTCTGACAGTCTACACATCCGTCTTCCCTCCAGACCCACCAGAACACACTACACAGCAAATATCCACACCCCTTCCCCCAAACTCTACCACCTAACAACCACCAAACAACGTGCGCTCTCCCTAGCTGGATCCTCCTTATGGAACTCTATCCCCACCTCTCTACGCCACGAAACCTCCCCAAAAAAATTCAGACAAGACCTCAAGACGTGGCTTTTCACACGAGCCTACACCTGAACCCCCTGCCCTTCACACCTACACTCCTCCTCACCCAAACCCCTCCCCTGCCCCCCCTGCCCCTCTCCCCTACCCCCTTAACCAATTTATCCTCATTGTAAAAAATTTACTTGTATATAATATTTGTATATAATTTTACTGCCTATATATAATCATGCTCCCACGCTTATAATCATTTCACCTAGCTTATATTTTTCTTGTACATTAATTTCCCTTCATGTTTCCCCCCTCTTACCACTCCCCAGTTCTATAATCAGTTTCAATGTAAAGCCCTGTTGGCCAGTTTTATGTTACATGGAAACCGATGTGATGTTTGCATAACAAACGTCGGTATACAAAAATTTTAAATAAATAAACAAAAAATAAATAAATAAAGACAGAGGAGGTGAATGGCTCATTCATGTAGTTTGAAAAATGGAGGATGGAGATGAGGCATTAGTTAAGAGGGTAAGAAGGGTCTAAAGTGTTTTGAGGAGCAGTGTGATAATAGGATGTTTGGAAGGAAGAGGGGTAGTCATAGTGGCAAGTAATTAATTAAAGATGTTACAGATGGAGGGATTAGTGCAGGGAAGAAAGAATTTACAAACTGGGTGGGAATGGGATCAGAGAAACAAGTACTGAGTTTGGAGGAGAGGTGATGGACAAATTCCTCCTTTTTGATTTCAGAAAAGGAAGAAAGTGGAAATGTGGCAGCAGGTTTGCCAATGGTGATAATCCCCAAAACAGGAGATAGTTGGGCCCTGTTAGAGCTGGCTAGAACAAGACCAAGATTGGCTTAACACCAGGATCTTCTGCCTACACCGGCCACCTCCCTCAGTTTAAGCCCTCAGGTTCTGGTGGCCAGTGGGACTTAGCAGGAGGTACACTCAGATGCTTAAAGAGCAGAGAAGACAAAAGAGTGTGCACAAAACAAAAACATTATAGGGAGTGAACCACAAGACACAGGACCAAGAGAAAGACAAAATAAAGCAAAACCAGAGAGCCCCAAACTAGGTCCTCAACCAGGCAAGAAGGAAATGAAGTGATGAAGAGAGAGCGGTTTTAAGTGGTGTACCGCAAGGATCGGTGTTGGGACCGGTCCTGTTCAATATCTTTGTGAGTGACATTGCGGACGGGATAGAAGGTAAGGTTTGTCTTTTTGCGGATGACACTAAGATCTGCAACAGAGTGGACACGCCGGAAGGAGTGGAGAGAATGAGACGGGATCTAAGGAAACTGGAAGAGTGGTCGAAGATATGGCAGCTGAGATTCAATGCCAAGAAGTGCAAAGTCATGCATATGGGGAGTGGAAATCCGAATGAACTGTATTCGATGGGGGGGGGAAAGGCTGATGTGCACGGAGCAGGAGAGGGACCTTGGGGTGATAGTGTCAAATGATATGAAGTCTGCGAAACAATGCGACAAGGCGATAGCAAAAGCCAGAAGAATGCTGGGCTGCATAGAGAGAGGAATATCGAGTAGAAAAGGGAAGTGATTATTCCCTTGTACAGGTCCTTGGTGAGGCCTCACCTGGAGTACTGTGTTCAGTTCTGGAGACCGTATCTACAAAAAGACAAAGACAAGATGGAAGCGGTACAGAGAAGGGCGACCAGGAAGGTGGAGGAACTTCATCGGATGACGTACGAGGAGAGATTGAAGAATCTAAATATGTACACCCTGGAGGAAAGGAGGAGCAGAGGTGATATGATACAGACTTTCAGATACTTGAAAGGTTTTAATGATCCAAAGGCAACGACAAACCTTTACCATAAGAAAAAAATCAGCAGAACCAGGGGTCACGATTTGAAGCTCCAGGGAGGAAGATTCAGAACCAATGTCAGGAAGTATTTCTTCACGGAGAGGGTGGTGGATGCCTGGAATGCCCTTCCGGAGGAAGTGGTGAAGACCAGATCTGTGAAGGACTTCAAAGGGGCATGGGATAAACACTGTGGATCCATAAAGTCAAGAGGCCGCCAATGAAGAGTAGGTGACTCGCCAGAATGATGGCTACTGCCTGGAGACAATACCCTTATTCAATAAACATACACATGGTTACTGTGACTCCAACATCACTCTAAGCTTCAACAGCAAGAGGAAATGTGGAAAAAAGGATTTGCACTCACAAAGACGGGAGTAGCTGGCTTGTTACGGCGGTTACTACCCCAAACCAAATAACCAAATTACTACCTCCACCTTCCTCTATTCCTGATGCATTTCAACTAGCTTGATCACGCCATTCTTATACTTCACTTTCAATGCATATCCAGCATAGTTCTCTGCTTCAATGGCAGGGGAGAAGAAAAACTGTTACTTCACACATCCAGCAGAGCTCTCTGCTTCAACGGCAGGGGAGAAGAAAAAAGGGTTCACACTCACAAAGCGGGGAGTAGCTGGCTTGTTACGGCGGTTACTACCCCAAACCCAATGTGCCTGATACTTCACTTTCGATGCATATCCAGCATAGCTCCCTGCTTCAACGGCAGGGGAGAAGATAAACAACCAATATGGGCTGTATAACATAATCTGGGTAAAAACAAATGGGCATGGGTGTAGCTTGCTTATTGCGGCGATTACTGCCCCTACTACCTCTAACTAATCAAGCTAGATATTTCACTTGGATGCAGCTCCATCACCGCTCTCTGCATTAATGGTGGGGGTGCAAGGGAAATAGAACCAAGAGCTAAGAGAAACAGATAAGTATGAGAGAAAAAAATGTGTGAAGCTTGCTGGGCAGACTGGATGGGCCATTTGGTCTTCTTCTGCCGTCATTTCTATGTTTCTATGTTTCTATGATACAAACAAGTACAAAATCAGAAGGCCTCAATCTTGGGTCATACTCATACTCTTGGGCAACGCACTCTTACTAGGACTCCCAAGCACATCGATAAGACCATTCCAGATACTTCAAAATACTGCAGCCAGAATACTGATGGGAAAAAAGAGGAGGGACCATATAACCGAAACTCTAGCAGACTTACATTGGTTACCCATCGAATACAGGATAAAATACAAAGCCTTATGCACTATACACAAACTAATATATGATAAAGAAGCAGACTGGCTAAACACAGCCTTACGAGTACACGTTCCACAAAGAAACCTCTGCTCAGCAAACAAAGCACTACTAACAATCCCTTCAGTAAAGTCAGCAAAATTAACCCAAGTGAGAGAAAGGGCTTTATCAGTGGCTGGGCCCATACTATGGAACACGATGCCCCCCGAACTCAGATTACAGAATAATCTCAAAACTTTTAAGAAAAATCTAAAAACATTGCTCTTTAAAAAAGCCTTCACTAAAGAGTGTGGAGGGTAGAGAATGAAAGTACAGGGTAATGCAGATGAGAATGAATTTACTCAATCCGACATTTAAGAAGTAATATTTCAAAGCGATAGTAACTCAATAATACACCTGGACTGACCAACATTACTCAAATAATGATTTTATTTATGAAATTGTAACCGAACTTTATTGGCACCTGTTAGAATGTACGATATCCTACATTTACTTACCTTAGTCTATGTGCCTATTTGTAAACCGTTGCGATGGTATATAACTTAGCGATGGTATAGAAAAGTTTTTAAATAAATAAATAAATAAATAAATAAATAAATAAATACATGCAAGAACCAAAACAAGAGAAGAACACATAAGGCAAGAAGAAGGGCCACAACCAGCAACACAGAGAATTTGAAACTGAGGCACTGAACCCACCTAGGGACAGGCTTCTATCCTGTGGCAATGCAAGGAAAAATGGCCTCCAGCAGGACTGCCAAGCCATAGGGCTTGGAGGACTAGGCAGCAGGGAACATGGCCCCCTGAGGGTCATGTTCCCTGCTGGAGGGAGGGGAACACTGTTTACAGCTCCTCACAGGAGGCCCAAATGAAGTTGGGGGGTGGTAGAGAATGACATGGAGCAGAGAAGGTGGTCTGGTAGGAAGTTCATCCCAGTATTATGCTTGTCAATCTTTTCATGGAAAAAGTCAGCCACAGTCCGGAAGAGAATGAAGGGGGAGATGGGTGATGGAGGCAGCTACCAACTATTAGCCAAGAAGGCTTAGTGATGGGAGCTAGAAGTAAACAAATGGAATGAATCAGCTCATTAGGATCAGTTTGGTCATTTTTCCAAGTGACTTGGATTGTCCATTGTCAGAAACAGGATAGTAGATTTAATGAAACACTGGTCTGACCCAATATAGCATCTCTTATGCTCTTATGTTTTTATTATCTTCATGGGAAAGCTTTAACCCTACTATAATGAAGATGAGGTTTTTAAAGAAAAACTGCTTTAAAAATTAAGAAAATAAATCTGATTCCCAGCAATATCGCAACCTTTCCTAGGTTACATTTATTTTTAAACCTAGATTAGGCATAATCAACCATTATCAATAGTTGCTTCCATTTAAAGCTAAAATGTTACAGAAAAAGTAAAGAACTCTGCCCTTCTAATGTCTAGGATTTGTCATGTCAGAGATACTAAAGATGACTGAAAAATAGACAATAAATGAAGCACACACACGTCCAAATGCAAACCTGTTCCTTTGTAGGGTTTCTGCTTTGCTTAGTAAACACTTCCTTTACCAAGTCTAAAATGCTGTATCATTTATAAATTATATGCCCAGAAGAATATTTAATTTGATTCTAGGTCATCTGATTAATTAGAACACAGGGAATTAACCCCTCGGAAATGCTTTGCTTTTCAAACTTAACTCTTCTGAGAATTTGTGGGTTTTCTGTTACTTCTTTTATTGAAATATTATGTAAAATCCTCTCTCCCACAACACCTACTTAAAAGAGAGCTATGTGCCAAAAAAGAATAATCTCGCCATAACAAGCAAAACCCTAGACAGGGCACTTATTAGACTGAATTCAACTCTTCAGCTTTGCTCTTCAGTTTCTCCACACAGGACTTTAGTTGCATACAAATACCCCAGCCCATCAAGAATTATTTAATTACCAGTAGAAAAGCATAAAATTATTTTGGTACTATAATGCTACTAGGCATCCGTTTGACAGGCCTTGAGAACCACAAGATCCCAAACCCTGAAATAAATATGAGCCCTTTGATGAAAATAAATCTAACAGTAAACCCTTAAAAAAAGAGACTGGCCTTTGCAATGTCTATATTGACTGGTGATTTAAAAAAAGCAACAAAAAAACTATGTAATCCAATAACAGTGGGCAGCAAGTTGTTTTTTGAAAATGTATTATTCAAAGAGATCTTTATCACCCTATTCTTTTAATCTGTAAACGATGTTTCTGCATGTAAGTTAGAGTGGCAATGCATCACTTTCTCTTTATACAGAAAGTTCATCCAAAGACTGATGAGAAAAAAGTAGAAACCTATGAAGATTCCTGGATTCCTGCTGAGATTTCAGACATGTTGATATAAATTCTGCTATGATATAAAGCTCTTGTCCAATCTCTTGATGAAAGTATAATGCGACGATCATATTTTTTATTTATTTTATTTTATTTTTATTTTTTCTATACCGATATTCTTGTAGAGATACAAATCATACCGGTTTACATTTAACTTCAATTTCACCTTAAAGCGATACAGTAAAACAAGTTTCAGCAATTTTAACAGTAAAAAGAGATGAAACATTCTGATCTGAACATTGCCTTATAAGATCATTGGAAATTAGGGATGTGAATCGTTTTTGAACAATTAAAATTATCGTCAGATAATTTTAAAATCGTCCAAAATCGTTTGAGTGCACAATACAATACAAATGCCCCCGATTTATCGTCAGGGGCATTTGTATTATATCGTTAAATAGGGTGCGGGAAAACCGGCACACCAAAAAAACCCTAAAACCCACCCGAACCTTTAAAACAAATCCCCCACCATCCCGAACCCCCCAAAATGTTTTAAATTACCTGGGGTCCAGTGGGGGGCTCCCGGCGCAATCCCCCTCTCTCTCTGGCCATGGCTGCATTGAGAAATGGCGCCGGTGGCCCTTTGCCCTTATCATGTGACAGGGCAATTGTGGTGTTAGGGAAAGAGAGAGGAGGATGTTCTTTTACTATAAGGTTAGAGTTGATGAGTCGGTGATCCGACCAGGGGATCGGAGTAGTTGTTGGGATGGAAGTAAGAGAGATACCATTGTTGATGAATATAAGGTCTAAGGTATGGCCAGCTTTGTGAGTAGGACTGTTCACAATTTGTGTAAAACCTAGGTAGTTAAGTGAAGAGAGTAAAGTTTCACAGTTGTGAGAAAGATGGGGGGTGTCTACATGTAAGTTAAAATCACCTAAAATTATGGCAGGTTTGGCTGCATTAATGTGTTTAGTTATAAGTTCAATGATAGGGGAGGGATTGGATTCTATGGTTCTAGGTGGAGTGTATATTAGGCCAATTTGAAGGTGAATAGATTGGAAGAAGGCAGCTTCTATGTTATAGTAAGTGTTAGTGGTTTGAAGCGATAGTCCTAGGCCTTTTTTTGCAGCTAGAAGTAGGCCTCCACCTCTTTTTTTAAGTCTAGGTATGGAGAAAAAGTCATAAAGATGGGTGGGAAGTTGACTGGTGATTACAGTGTCTGTGGGTTTTAGCCAGGTTTCTGTAACTGCACAGATGTCAGGACTGGCTTCTGATAGGTAGTCATTGAAAATATCAATTTTTTTGGAGAGAGAGTGGGCGTTGAAAAGGGAGAGAGTGAAGAGCGAAAGCCCCAACAGTTGAGTGACTGGAGAGATCATTATAGGAATACGTCTTTGGTGACGGATAATCTGAGGAATGGAAGATCTGGCATTGATGTAGAGAGTTCTTGGGAGGTACTTAATTACTGGGATAGATGTTGTTCCCATCTGAGGAAAGTAGTGGCAGATAAGAGGTAGTAAAGTTAGGTTAGGATGATTGTGAATGTGTAGAATGAGTATGGGTGATTGAGCTTTTTAAATTTAGAGATGGTAGTAATTATGTAATGCTGTTGCAATTGTTTGAAATTCTGATCCCCTCGCTTCCTGAATTGAAGTTAAATGAAAGAAGAAGAAGAAGCCCTGTAGTCAAAGGAGCTGAGTTCTGTTCTGTCCTCAGTGGCTGCACGAAGGGGCGCACAAAGGGGCCTGCCCCTTTGTCGCGCTCCTTTGGCATGCGACGCTGGCGCGTGGCGCCGGAGGATGAAGAGGAATTTAAAAGTCCCTCTGTGGCCTGATTGGTAGTTTGAAGAGGTGGGCAGTTCTTAGTGCCGGTAAGCTGGCTGCTAGATCGGCGATCAGGCACGCAGGGGGGAAGGGAATTAAATGGCCTTACCCCGATGGGTCTGGGCGCCGATCGCGCATATCGCCGATCGCGATCATATAATGTCACTATATGCTTGCGGCTTATATATGAAGCCTGTGAAGCACAAGGACTATCTAATCATAGGTCGCTTATACTAAAGTACATATATTCTCCCGGACGGAGCTATAAATGCATCAGAGGAATGCACCACATCTGAAATTGTAACGTGCACTTATCTCTGGAAACCACGGATGGCAGTCGACACTGTGGTGTTTCGGAGTATGAAACTCCTTCTTCAGGGAGCTTCAGGAAAAAGTCTGCTGCCCATGAATTCCATATGAAGAGTGGAAAGAGAGCCATGTATTAATGCATTCCAGCTTTTGATTAAAGACATGGCCATTGACTGGAAATGAGGACTTACGGGGTTACTTGTGTGTGGTCAGCCTACCCACTAAGGTCTGTGGATTAGTGGGCTACAAATTAGTAGAATAAATAAATAGAATAAATGCATAATAGGGTGCACTGTTTCCCAACAACAACAAAAAAAATCCCACAAAAATGGTTTATTTTTAACATATTTCAGTTTGTTTGAAATGAAACAAAAAATGGACTCATTCGTCACATTTTACACTTTCATTTCAAATGCATGCACATCCCTAAAAATTACTTTTCCTATGTATATTAAAGATACAGAAATTTAAAACAAAACATACATGGTGAAAGCCAAATTCCAAACCAAGTGCAGAGGATTTGTCTAATTCACCGATACTGGACTGGACAGCAACTATTTTTCTGGAGGACAGAAGTATTGATAATAGTTCTGGGCAGTGCTTTCTTTCTGAAAAAAAAAAAATGTGCCAGTACTTGTGTGCAGAATTTTTGCTTTTATTGAAGAATCACAGCACAAATCAAATAGGTAGAGGAAAAAGGTGCCAGTTCTCAGTACTGGCACATACACCCTGAACACCCCCTCCCCCCCCCCCCCACCCTCCGGTTATGGATTACAAAAAATAAAATAAAAGCTCTTATGTGCAACTGGTAAATGTGCCAATTATAGCCAATACCATATTTTTTTTAAATAAAAGTCTTCCTGCACATCTGTGTGAATCTAGTTATATCTGGACTCTAAGAAATAGAAAAGTTGTTTCTTTTTGCTGAAAATAGGAGCTAAAATCAATTATTTATCCATCTGAAAAACCAGCTTCTCTACAAAGTGGTTTCAGATGGAGAAATAAGAGAAAACTTAGAGACAAATTAGACAAAACATTATCAGCTAAGTTAACAGAATCACAGCCTCCATTGCCTTATTGCCTCCCTTTTCTGTCTTATCAGAATGTATAATGTTCTAGCAATTGGGGGAGAGTAGGAAAGTACCCTCTGGGATTTTCAAAACTTAACCAAATAATGCTGAAATAAGTCATGAACAATTACTGTTTCTTAGAAAAATAATAACTAACCTCAAGTTTTTGTCAAATCAAATCAAATGTATTATTTATATGCAGCAAGTCAAAACATTAAAAGAGATAGAAAAATACATAAAACAAAATAAATTTTATATTTAAAATATAACCACAACAGGAGATAACACTTGACAAACTCTGATCAACAGATGCCTAGTTTATATCAGTGCTGATTAAAAGCCAAACTTTCAAATGTCATCAAAAAAATAATAATAATCCAGTTCTAAGTGGAGTTTTCCTGGAAAAGATTTCATAGGGAAGGTTCCATCCAGGAGAAAGCTCTCTTCTTGGAGCCAACCGGCCTAAGCTCTGAACATGCCATGCCAGTAGATTTCAATAGACACTATGAGATGAGATAAGGGCTGGGGTAGGAACAATTTTTTTATGACAAATAGTAAAGGCAAAAAAACCATGCAAGGCACAAAACAACATTTTATTTTTAAATTGACAGCGGTATCAGGAAGTCAATGAAAATGACTAAGGGTAGGTTAATAATATACTTTCTTCAGTTATTCCTAATCCAATTATCTACTTTTCCTCAAAATACCTACAAATGAGATTATGCCAGATTGTCTCTCATCCACCAAACATGTTAATAATGGTTACAGACTACCAGTCTCCTCCCTTTGATCTATGGTCAAGATCCAGCCTCCCTCCTTAACAGATAGCACTGCCATATTGATAGCTCTGGGTTATCTTCAAGCCTTCATTTGTCAGAACAAGCACCGGAAGTGAAGTCTCCTCTACTCAATCAGCAACTCCTGGCCCTGACCCCTGACCTCCTGGCCCCAGCAGCAATGAGGAGGATTCAGCCAGGAGAAAAAGAATGTCCAATGCTCACAAACGTTTGCTGGGCTAGTACTTCTGGATTGAGGATTGCCATGGAATCTGAATCAACAACTCTGTTACTGGCCCAATGTATGTGGCAGCTTCTGGTATAGCTACTATGATCAATTACTGAACAGCTGTACATTAGGATTTACGGTAGATCTTCAGAAGGATAGCCTTGCTAGCAAAAATAACAACCAATTTATTGAGGCATGAACTTTCAATGACAGAGTCCACTTCGTTAGATGTGGACACTGTCTGATTAGGGCTAATTTATTATGACAATTTATTTATGACAAATAGTGAAGGCAAAAAAACCAGGCAAGGCACAAAACAACATTTAATTTTTAAATTGACAGCGGTATCAGGAAGTCAATGAAAATGACTAAGGATAGGTTAATAATATACTCTCTTCAGCTATTCCTAATCCATTTATCTAAATTTCCCCAAAATACCTAGAAATGAGATTATGCATTGTGCAGATAAATGTGGTAGGCCCATCAGATCATGTTTCATGGAACAGACAAGCTAAAAGGAATGTAAGTGAAAATATACATTTATACTGCTCAGATGACAGTCGTACCACACCAACATATCCCTTTTCATAGCAAAGAACTGGTTGAGTAGGAGCTAGCATGCATGGGAGAACTTGATATTATACAATGTGTTGAGAACCCACATCATGGGTATCCCCAATAGTAGCTATTCATGAACCAAACAACCACTAAAAACTAGATATGTATTAACATGTGCCTACCAAAGTGGGCCATTAAACATCACTTCTCCTGTGGATGGCATCATTGCAGATCTGAAAAGACCACAGGTTTTTCCGAAACTCGACCTCATACCTGGATGATACATCAACTTGTACTGTACCCTGAGTATAGACACATAAGTACTTTTACAGCTCATTTGAGCCTTTGCTGATACAAAGCTGCAGCAATATTTCTACATAGTATCCAGGACGTGTTAGCTGACCTTCCTGGAGTTCTTAATGCTAATGTTTACATATTAGTGTTTGAAACAACATTTGAAGAGCAAAGCATTTGACTTGCCGTGGTCTTACACTGAACTGTCAGGTGTTGTGTGTGCAGATGCTTCCCTGTCCTGATTGGTCCAGCAGGTTTCAGCCTTTATTGAGTTGGGTATTTATGCCCCACCAGCTGCCCTGCTGGTTCATTCATGCTGGTTTCATTGCCCAGTAAGGATGTATTGTCATTTGCTTCGTTTCATTTTGATTTGTCCATGTAACTTTCATGGATTTTATTTGCACAGTGAGTTTCTCTTTAAGAAGCCTTGGGTTGCAGGATTCAAGTTGTGGAAACTTTCCTCTCAGATACAGTATGGATCCCTAAAAGCAGTGGATCCAGAAGAAGACTCCTGGAACAAAACGTAATAAAAAGTCTGAACTCTGAGGAAAGGGACTGGACAAGTAGAAAATTCTGATTGTTTCTCCTGCAAAAAAAAAAAATCTGAAAGATAATTGTAGAATAAAAGTATTCTACGCATTCTTTTAATGAATACTTGATTTAATGTTATTTTCATGGTTGATGAAACAATTTTTTTCAAGGGTAAGTGACATAAATACTTTTATATCTTTGCTTGAAACAAATAACTCTTTCTCCTCCTCTCTGGTTTTTCCTGAGAAGCTGGTAAGTGGTTTCATCTGAGCTTGGAATAAACATTCCGTTTCCATAGTATTGCCTTGGTAACGGCTTTCCTAGGAACTGGTTGCTCTGTCCATCCAGCTGTTGGGCCTCATTTTGTACCTGACTTAATACAAAAAATAAATATAAACATGAATAAAATCCATAAATTAAATGTAGAAATGCCACTCAAACATTTAAAATCCACTCGAAAATACTCCCACTCTCAAACTTCCAAATTAATGTATTTTACCACAAAAGAAAAATTAAACAGGGAACATCGGCACCCCCTCTGCTGTTCCCAACAACCTCCCCATCTCTCTAAGGCATTTTGTTCATTTTAATTTGCCTGAATGGGCTCCATGAAAAAATGGGCCAAATTCCATTTTAAAATTGTTTTATCTGTCCAAATTCTTGTTTCATTCTGATCCTACACCTTTCCTCACTTGATCACCACCAGCAAATTATTCAATTGTATTAAATTTAAAGGATGTTTCACCCCATACTGCCGGGTACATTTAGATGCTTCCCAGTTAATGAAACTCAGTGGAGAGCCTCTCCTCAGGCTGCTCACCTGAATTACTAGTTTTGTTCATTTTAAATTTTACTGATTTCCTCAGTTTTTAACTTAAAAGCTGGCATCTGGCTGAGCCAATACCTCAATCAGTGCTTCACCAGCAGTGGCAGATTTCCCAAGGCTGCCGCTGCCTCACTGTTCCTGTTCCTCCCATGGATCTGTGCTGATCTTTTTTTTTTTTTTTTTTTTTTTTTTAAGAAACCATTGCCGCAGCCACAGCTGACTTCAGGAGATCCAGAGCAGCAGCAGCAGTTAGATTTGATACTCATTCCGGCTCCCACCAACATGGCATCTCTCCTCCTGCATCGCATGACTATCAGCCACTTACATTTTTCAGCATGCCACAGCCACTCACAAGGGCTTCCTGCCATTCCTCCGGGGACTCTCAAACTTTTAAAAAACCCTTTGCAACCATGCTCTCCAGGCCCTAACACAACCAGGGATTACCTCCAAGTCTGCTTCAGCCCAGCAGGCCAGAACACCATCGGGCTTCCCACAGACTCAACAGAACCTCCCAGGGCAGGACAACAGCAACACACAAGGGCAAGTAAATAATTACTTTATTTTTTATTTTATTTACAACTGTATCAACCAATTCACCTATACCCAAAGGTTTATTTATACCCTCAAATAATCTAGTATATTGGTACGCCAAGGCCTCCCTTTGCAAAAACCATGTTGAGTCTCCCTCATTAATCCATGTCTATTCATGTGGTCAGTAATTTTATTGTTAAAAATAGCTTCTTCCATTTTGCCCTGCACCAACGTTAGGCACACCAGTCTATAATTACCTGATTCACTCTTGGAACTATTTTTAAAAATTGACATCACATTGGCCACCCTTTAGTCTTCTCCATGCCTTTTATAAATAATAGTTTGAAAATCACCAGAAACAGGTCTGCATTTCATTTTTTAGTTCCTTCAGAACTCTGAGGTGAATACAATCTGATCCCGGTGATTTGATATTCTTTAGTGTGTCAGTCTGAGTTATTTTCACAGTGACTCCATCTAGTCATTCAGAATCATCATCATCATAAAAACTGTTTCCAGTGTACGTATGACACCAACATTCTCTTCAGTAAAGACAGAGACTATTCATTTATTTAGTTTTTCTCTATTTCATTAACCTACTGGAACACCCCTATTAGCCTTCAGTCATTTCTTGGCTCAACTGACTCTCTCACAGATTTTTGGTTTTGAATGTACTTGAAAAAGTTTTATTATTTGCTTTTACCGCTATGGAAAGTTTCTTTTTAAAATTTTCTCTTAGCCTGATTAATTACTTTTTTACATCTTACTTGCCAGTGCATATACTCTCTCCTATTTTCCTCATTTGGGTCTGTTTTCCATTTTTTTAATGATGCCCTTTTGACTTTAATTGCCTCTTTTACCAAAATATTAAATCACACTCATAGTTGTTTGGTTTTCCTTTGACTTTTTTGAATGCATGAAATATATTTTGTCTGGGTCTTAAGGATGGTAATTTTAAACAGTGTCTACCCATCTTGCAAGTTTTTAATCTTGCAGGAGGTTGATTTCTCCTTTAATTTTATTTCTAACGTATGTCCTCATTTTATAATAGTCTCCCATCTTATTTTTAAATGCTACTGTTGTAGTTTTCTTTACTATTTACCCTCAAGTGATTATGTCACATTTTATTACATTTTAGAGATGTGAATCGTGTCCTCGATCGTCTTAACGATCGATTTCGGCTGGGAGGGGGAGGGAATCGTATTGTTGCCGTTTGGGTGTGTAAAGTATCGTGAAAATCATTAAAATCGTGAGCCGGCACACTAAAACCCCCTAAAACCCACCCCCGACCCTTTAAATTAAATCCCCCACCCTCCCGAACCCCCCCCCCCAATGCCTTAAATTACCTGGGGGTCCGTAGCCTTAAATTACCTCCGTAGCGGCGGTCCGTAGCTAAATCGGGGGAAGGGGGAGAGCAGGAAAAGCGGCACACTAAATCATGTAGTCTTCAGCCGGCGCCATTTTGCAAACCCTCGCTGAACCCTCGCTGAATGACCTCCTGCAGTCGATCTCCTGCAGGCGCCATTTTCCGTACGGAAAACGATTCACGGCAGGAAATCGCTCCCGGACCCCCGCTGGACCCTCAGGAACTTTTGGCCAGCTTGGGGGGGCCTCCAGACCCCCACAAGACTTGCCAAAAGTCCAGCGGGGGTCCGGAACGACCTCCTGCATCGAATCGTTTTGGTCTATGGCCGCCGCCATTTTGCAACGGCCATTTTGCAAAATGGCGCCGGCTGAAGACTACACGATTTAGTGTGCCGCTTTTCCTGCTCTCCCCCTGCCCCCGATTTAGCTACGGACCGCCGCTACGGAGGTAATTTAAGGCTACGGACCCCCAGGTAATTTAAGGCATTGGGGGGGGTTCGGGAGGGTGGGGGATTTAATTTAAAGGGTTGGGGTGGGTTTTAGGGGGTTTTAGTGTGCCGTGTTTTAGTGTGCCGTGTTTTAGTGTGCCGCTGGACCCCCAGGTAATTTAAGGCATTTGGGGGGGGGGTTCGGGAGGGTGGGGGATTTAATTTAAAGGGTCGGGGGTGGGTTTTAGGGTGTTTTAGTGTGCCGGTTTTCCTGCCCTCCCCCTTCCCCCGATTTACGATTTTTTGACGATAAATCGGGGGAATTGGTATTGTATCGTGGCCCTAACGATTTTTGACGATTTAAAATATATCGGAAGATATTTTAAATCATCAAAAAACGATTCACATCCCTATTACATTTTGATCACTATGGGCCTCATTTTCCAATATCGTATTGGTAACGCATTAAGGGGCGTTTCCCATGCAAATGAGGCTTTTTTCGTGCAGCGGGGAAACATCGCGGCACGCAATGTTTTCGCGATTTGTGCAAATGTAATAATGTAATTGCGAAAACATTTTTGCGGTGCGCGATAAAACAACCAAAGAATCATTGCAGTGCATGAACAGCGAGAGAGAGAGAGAGAGCGAGAGAGAGCGCCTTGCTATAGTGTCTACTCCCTAGGCAGGTATTTGTATCCCTATGGGAGGCCCACCTAGTAACTCGAGGTGGGGATTAGGTATGAGTGTAGGGGGTTGGGGGCCACTTTCACATTCAATGTGAGACGTACGAACAGAACAGTGGTCTCTTGTGAAGATTTGCTGGCCTTCGGAGTGAGGAAACTCACTCCAAGATGAGATTTGGGCAATGTTCTCTCAAACTAGCTTGTTGTTGCCCAGGTAGAGTGTCCATCAAGCTAGTTTGAGAGAACATTGCCCGGGCATGGCGACCCGGGCACAGCGACCTGGGCACCCAGGAGAACTGGGAGCAAAACAGGTGGTGCCTGAGTAAGAACAGGCCAAAGCCTGAGAGGCCAAGTCCAGAGTAGATTCAACAGAGGCATGGAAAAGCAGGCTGTAGTCAAGGCAGGCGGCAGGCAAGGAGAAGTGGCAACACAGATACAGGTCGAACCGGAAGTCAATTGGAGAATGGTCAGGCAAGGCAAAGGTCAAACCAGGAATCAGGCAGGACAGTAGTCAGACATAGCGGAGGTCAAGATGGGTATCAATCAGAAGCATAGTAAGATGAAGCAGGGGTCAAGCCAGGTATCAATCATTAGGTTAGTCAGATGAAGTAGGTGTCAAGCCAGGTATCAGTCAGTAGCGCGGTCAGACGAAGCAGGGGTCAAGCCAGGTATCAGTCAGTAGCGAAATAAGCAGGGAAGACATGGAACACAGGAACAGGAATGGATATCTGGAGCAAGGCAGGACCAGGAACCAGGAACATAGACGAAGCACAGGAACGAGCAACTAAGCACATGACAAGTGTGGAGACCTGTTGCCAAGGCAAGGAAGCATGGCTGGGCCCAGCCTTAAATACCGGGACCAATGACATCATCATCTGGGGCTGCGGGGTGGTTTCCCGCTGTGGCCCCTTTAAAGGGAGACCAGATGTGCACGCGCATGGCAGTGCAAATGAAATGGAAAGCCAGAGAAACCAGATTGTGTAGAATACTGAAGAAAAAGCAAATGCAATAAATTAGGGGTGTGCTTTCGTTTCCTACGTATTTGTAATCCGCAACGTATAGGGCCATATTCGTTGTATTCGTGGGGAAACGAAACGTATCGCGATTCCCCACGAATACAACGAATCTTCGCTGAATTATTCGGCCATCTAAAGAAGCAAATTTAAACAAACCCCCCACCCTCCTGACCCCCCCAAGACTTACCAAAACTCCCTGTTGGTCCAGCGGGGGGGTTCGGGAGCCATCTCCTTCACTTACACCCTCGGCTGCCGGTATTCAAAATGGCACCGATAGCCTTTGACCTTCTATGTCACAGGGGCTACCGATGCCATTGGTCAGACTCTGTCACATGGTAGGAGCAATGGATGTACGGCGCCATCTTGTGTTCCTACCATGTGACAGGAGCTGACCAATGGCACCGGTAGCCTCTGTGACATAGTGAGGGCAAAGGATGCCAGTATTCAAAAATGGCGCCGATAGCCTTTGCCCTCACTATGTCACAGGGGCTGACGTAGCCTTGTGGGGGTCAGGAGGGTCCCCCAAGACTTGCCAGAAGTCCCTGGTGGTCCAGCGGAGGTCCTAGAGCAATCTCCTGCACTCGGGCCATAGTGAGGGCCATCGGCTGCCAGAAATCAAAATGGCACTGATAGCCTTTACCCTTACTATGTCACAGGGGCTACTGGTGCCATTGGTCAGCCCCTGTCACATGGTAGGAGCACAAGATGGCGCCGACATCCATTGCTCCTACCATGTGACAGGGGCTGACAATGGCACCGGTAGCCCCTGTGACATAGAAGATCAAAGGCTATTGGCGCCATTTTGAATACCGGCAGCCAAGGGTGTGAGTGCAGCCGAGGGTGTGAGTGCAGGAGATGGCTCCCAGATCCCCCGCTGGACCACCAGGGAGTTTTGGTAAGTCTTGGGGGGGTCAGGAGGGTGGGGAGTTGTACTTAATTCAGTTTTAGCCGGGAAATGAATAAGAATTAACGCATGTACGTATCAGGGGCCCCACTTGCCGAATGCAATGTATATGCCCCCCAACATACGAATCCCAAATGCAACGTATGGCATCCCTCTGCATATCCCTATAAGAAATGCACATTCCCAAAGATGGTATATTCCAAATACTGAAAGGCATAACACATTTTTTTTTTTACCTTTATTGTCTGATCTTATTTGACTAATTGTTTGGTTCCAGTCTCTTTATTTCATAAAAACATAAGAAATTGCCAAACTGGGTCAGTTCAAGGGTCTATCAATCCCAGCATCCTGTTTCCAACAGTGGCCAATCCAGGCTACACGTACCTAGCAAGCTCCCAAACTCTAAGTAGTTCCCATGCTCCGCATGCCAGTAATAGCAGTGGCTATTCTCTAAGACAACTTGATTAACAGCAGTTAATGGACTTCTCCTCCAAGAACTTATCCAAATCCTTTTTAAACCTAGTTACACTAACTGAACTAACCACATCCTCTGGCAACAAATTCCAGAGCTTAAATGTGCATTGAGTGAAAAAGAATTTTCTCCAATTTATCATTTTGGTCACCCTACTCTATACCTGGAGTGATACAGATGCATTATGATATTTTCAATTTTATTCACCATTCCTTTTCTAATTATTCCTAACATTCTGTTTGCTTTTATGACTACCGCAGTAAACTGAGGTGATGATTTCAATGTATTATCCATTATGATGCCTAGATCTTTTTCCAGGGTAGTAGCTCTTAATATGAAACCTAACATTGTGTAACTACAGCATGAATTATTTTTCCCTATATGCATAACCTTGCACTTGTCCACATTATATTTCATCTGCTATTTGGATTCCCAATCTTCCAGTCTCGTAAGGTCCTCCTGCAATTTATCACAATCTGCTTGTGATTTAACTACTCTGAATAATTTTGTATCATCTGGAAATTTGATTTCCCCACTCATCGTATTCCTTTCCAGATCATTTATATATATATATATATATATATATATATTGAAAAGCATCAGTCCACATGCAGATCCCCAAGGCACTCCACTGTTTACTAGAGATGTGTATCGTGTGATCGATCGTCTTAACGATCGATTTCGGCTGGGGGGGGAGGGAATTGGATCGTCGCGGTTTTGTTTTTTAAAATATCGTGTAAATCATAAATCGGGGGAGGGCGGGAAAACCGGCACACTAAAACATCCCTAAAACCCACCCCGACCCTTTAAAATAAATCCCCCACCCTCCCGAACCCCCCCCAAAATATCTTAAATTACCTGGGGTCTAGTGGGGGGGGGGGGTCCCGTTGTGATCTTCCACTCTCGGGCCACGAGTGCGTTGATAGAAAATGGCGCCGGCGCTACCTTTGCCCTGTCATATGACAGCATCCAACAATATATAGTGACATATACATATATTTCTCAATCTTTATTTTGCAAAATGGCACCGGCAAAATGGCGCCGGCCATATGGCCATATTGCCGTACGGCAAAATGGCGCCGGCCGTATGGCAACACGATTCGAGTGCAGGAGGTCATTCCCGGACCCCCGCTGGACTTTTGGCTAGTCTTGTGGGGGTCAGGAGGCCCCCCCAAGCTGGCCAAAAGTCCCTGGGGGTCCAGCGGGGGTCCGGGAGTGATCTTCTATGCTCGTGACGTCGGGGACAGGAACCAAAATGGCGCCGGCGCTACCTTTGCCCTGTCATATGACAGGGCAAAGGTAGCGCCGGCGCCATTTTCTATCAACGCACTCGTGGCCCGAGAGTGGAAGATCACAACGGGACCCCCCCACTGGACCCCAGGTAATTTAAGACATTTTGGAGGGGTTCGGAAGGGTGGGGGATTTATTTTAAAGGGTCGGGGTGGGTTTTAGGGATGTTTTAGTGTGCCGGTTTTCCCGCCCTCCCCCTCCCCTCCCCCTTCCCCCGATTTACGATTTTTGACGATAAATCGGGGGAATTCCTATTAAATATCGCCTCTAACAATTTTTGACGATTTAAAATATATCGGACGATATTTTAAATCGTCAAAAAACGATTCACATCCCTACTGTTTACACTTTTCCACTGAGAAAATTGACAATTTAATCCTACTCTTTGTTTCCTGTCTTTTAACCAGTTTATAATCTACGAAAGGACACCGCCTCCTGACCCATGACTTTTTAGTTTCCTTAGAAGCCTCACATAAGGGACTTTGTCAAATGCCTTCTGAAAATCCAAATACACTACATCTACTGGCTCACCTTTATCCACATTTATTGACCTGTTCAAAAAATGAAACAGATTTGTGAGGCAAGACTTGCCTTGGGTAAATCCATGCTGACTGTGTTCCATTAAACCATGTCTTTCAATATTCTCTGTGATTTTGATCTTTAGAATAGTTTCCACTAGTTTTCCCAGCACTGAAGTCAGGATCACTGGTCTACAGTTTCCTGGTTCTCCCCAGGAGCCCTTTGTAAATATTGGTGTTACATTCGCTACCCTCCAGTCTTCAGGTACAATGGATGATTTTAATGATAGGTTAAAAATTTTAACTAATAGATCTGAAATTTCATTTTTGAGTGCCTTCAGAACCCTGGGGTGCATACCATCTTGTCCAGATGATTTGCTACTCTTTAGTTTGCCCGTCTGGCCTACAACATCTTCCAAGTTCACAGTGATTTCGTTCAGTTCATCTGAATCATCACACTTGAAAACCATCTCTGGAACCGGTATCTACACATCATCCTCATTAGTAAACATAGAAGCAAAGAATTATTTTAGTCTTTCTGCAATGGCCTTATCTTCCCTTAAAGCCCCTTTAATCCTTTGGTCATCTAACAGTCCAACCGACTCTCAAAGGTTTCTTACTTCAGTTATATTTTAAAAATATTTATTATGAGTTTTTGACTCTATGGCCAACTTCATTTCAAATTATCTTGTAGCTTGCTTTGTCAATGTTTTACACTTAACTTGACAATGCTTATGCTTTTTCCTATTTTCTTCAGATGGATCCTTCTTCCAATTTTTGAAGGATTTGTTTTTGGCAAAAATAGCCTCTTTCACCTCACCTTTTAACCGTCTGGGTTTTTGCCTTCCTCCCACATTACTTATTGCATGAAATACATTTCAACTGTGCTTCTAAGATTGTATTTTTAAACATTGTCCATGCCTGTTGTACACTTTTAACCTTTACAATTGCACTTTTCAGTTTTTTTTCTATTTCCTCATTTTATCAAAGTTTCTTTTGCGTGTCCTGGCCGCGCTGGTGCCAAGGCCGAGCCTGCTCACCTCAGGCTCCCCTCCGCGAGGCCTGGTCTGTCCTCCCTTGCAGCCGCAGCCAGCCCCCGGCGTCCATGGCATCCTACGGCATCCCACGGTGTCTCCAGGGCCTTCGACCTCACACTGCTCCTCACGCCGGGATTCAGTGTCCTCATCGGCGTCAGGTCCGCCCACAGGTGTGCGTGTGTGGTTCACCCGGCCCTTGAAAGGACCAAGTGCGGGAAACTTCTCCATGGCGCGCAGCACTGACGTCACCTGAGCCCTGCATAAAAGGCAGGACTTAGTCTCCAGTTCCCTGCCTTGACAAACAGATCATCACACTTGTTTGAAGCTAGTTGCCGTCCACTGTTCCTGTGTTCCTTGTTCCTGTGCTCATTCCAGTGTTCCTGCATTCCTGTGTTCCTGTGTCCCAGCGTCTGTTCCTGATTCCTGTTCCACGTTCCGCTATCCAGGTTGTACCTTCTCGGACTGATACACGGTACTGACCTCTGCTTGCCTCTGACTACGTTTGGACTGCTGCCTGGAACTGACCTCTGCTTGACACTGACCATGTTCGACTTGTACCTGAAACTGACCCCTGCTTGCTACTGACCATGCACGGACTGATACCTGGAACTGACCTCTGCTTGCTACTGACCACGCTCTGAATGGTACTAGAAACTGACTTCTGCTTGCTACTGACCACGCTCGGACTGATACTTGGAACTGACCCTTGCTTTGGCTGACCACTCTCGGATGGATACTCTGGCTTTGACCCTTGTGCTTCACTCGGATACTCTCTTTGCCTCTCTTGTGACCACCAGGCCTGCCTGCTCTGACGCTGCCTGCGGCCTTCTACTAGCTAGACCACTAAGTGCTACCTATCCTGCCCAGAGGACCTTCAGTTCCTGTTCCCTTCCAGTGGTCTCTGGTACACTCTGTTCTGGTCTAGCTCATCTGTCCTCCGCGAGCCATGCATCCTTGCTCTTGGAGGGAACACCTCTCCGCTACCTCTCTGGGAGACCCTCAGAACCCCACCTAACCCCATATGGTCCAGGTAACCAAAAGCTCAACCTATGGAACCTCCAGACTGTTACTGGTGAAGCTCCAGCTTGCCTCTGTCTCCTCATCTGCTCTGCCTCCTGACAGCAGGTGCCTCCTGGGACCTCCCTGAAGGCTGTACCAATCCTGTGCCAGGCCAAGGGTCCACCTCCAGCGCAACAGGTTGCCAAGGCCATGGACTCAGCGGAGTCTTCCGCCTTACAGGCTATTCCATGCCTGGCTACATGTGTCCGGGAGCAGCAGCAATTCCTCGAGGTATTGGCCACCTCGGTAGAGACAATAAATGCACAACTCGAAGAGTCCATCATGGCTAACCCAGAGACTCATGCTACCAGCGCTTCCTCTGCTTCTACGCCCTAACAGGCTCTGCTGGACCTCCCAGCTCCTCTGCCGAGGCTTTATCAACCAGTGTTACATGCAGTATGAAGTGACAAAGATCACATTTATGTTATCACGATTGGAGTGGAAGGCCCTGGCATGGGCCTCCCTGCTTTGGGAGCATTCTGATTCCATTCTACAGCAGCTCTCTCAATTCATTTCCACGTTCCGATGCACCTTCGATGATCCTGGCCGACATTCGGTCGCCGGACACCATCTCCTCCACTTCCGCCAAAGGTCCCACTCCCTCTCTGAATACACCGTGGAGTTCTGAACCATGGCAACGGAACTGGGATGGCAGGAGGACTGCCTTTGGGCACTCTATCTCGAGGGATTGTCATCCACTCTGAAAGATGAATTGGCAGCCCGAGAGACCCCTACGTCGTTGGAGGACCTCATCTTCTTAGTTGGGTGGATTGACCACTGTTTCCAGGTATGGCAATGGGAGATAAAGGCTATCCGACTACTGGCTCTGGAACCACCACAGTCTACTAGCCCCAGATCAAGGGCCCCTCTGGTGGTTTCCGCTCCAAAGGAAGAACCGATGCAAATAAATCACAGATGCCTTTCTCCCGAAGAACGCCTCCAAAGACGGAAGTCCTGTCTCTGCCTCTACTGTGGGGGTCCTGGCCACCTTATCCAGACCTGTCCGGTGCATCCTGGAAACTCCAAAGCCTAAGCCCGGCAGGGGTCCTAACTTGGGCACTACTGTTACCGGCCCTCAACTTCTGCTGCCTGTATCCCTCTTTAAGGAGGCACACTCTTTCTCCATCACTGCCCTCGTGAATAGTGGAGCCGGTGGGAACTTCATTCTTGAAGAATTAGTTACCTTACTTCAAATTCCTACTCAACCCCTTGATGTACCATTGCGAATCGCCTTCATCCATGGAGAACCCTTACCTGATTGCATCACCCATCGCACCCTAACTGTCCAACTGACCATAGGTACTGTCCACGAAGAAGAGATTCATCAACTGATCCTGAAATGGTCAGTACACCCCATTGTTCTAGGCCTACCCTGGCTACAATTGTACTCCCCACATTTCGACTGGGAGTCACTCCATCTTACCCAGTGGGGCTCTCATTGATAAGAACATTGCTTATGGTGTGTGTCCCTGTCTGTACCAGTGCTAACATCTACTACCCTTCCTGGACTACCTATACCCTATGCTGACTACCAAGATGTCTTCTCCAAGCAGCAAGCCGACATCTTGCCTCCTCTCCAGAATTTTAACTGCCTAATCGAACTGTTACCCGGCAGCACACATCCCAAGGGCAGAACTTACCCTCTCTCACTTCCCAAGACCCAAGCTATGTCCACCTACATCAAGGTAAACCTAGCCAAAGGTTTTATTAGACCCTCTACATCCTGTGCGGGTGCCGGTTTCTTTATTGTGAAGAGAAAGGATGGCACCTTAAGGCCGTGTATTGACTATCGAGGCCTGAACGCCATCACCCGCAAAGACTGGTACCCACTGCTGCTCATAAGTGAGCTATTCGATCGGCTTCAGGGGGCTCGAATCTTCACTAAGTTGGACCTACGTCGGGCCTATAATTTGGTCCGCATTCAACCCAAGGATATATGGAAAACCACGTTCAATACGCGGGATAGACACTACAAATATGTAGTAATGCCCCTTGAGCTATGTAACGCCCCTGCCATTTTCCAGAGGATGATGAATGAAATCTTTTGAGACCGCCTATATTCCTTTGTCACAGTGTACCTAGATGACATCTTGTGTTTTTCAAAAGACTTGGAATCTCATCGCTCTCATGTTCAGACCGTTCTCCAGCAACTTAGGGTCCACCATCTCTACACCAAACTTGAAAAATGCCTTTTTGAACAGTCTAACCTCCCATTCCTGGGCTACATCATCTCTAGCCAAGGATTCACCATGGACCCGGACAAACTCCAAGGTATTTGTGACTGGCCCCAGCCAGTTGGCCTGCGGGCCATCTTGGGATTCACGAACTACTACTGCCACTTTATCGCAGACTACTCCATGTTGGCCGCTCCATTCACCGCCATGACTAGAAAAGGATGTGACCTCCGGGAGTGGAGTCTCAAAGCCCAGTCTGCTTTCGAGGCCCTTAAGGAGGCCTTCTGTACCAGCCCTTGTCTCCATCATCCAGACTCGAATCACCCCTTCATCGTAGAAGTTGACACATCTGCCATTGGTGCCAGGGCAGTTCTCAGCCAGTACTCCTTGAAAGGAGTCCTTGTTCCATGCTCTTTTTACTCCCACAAGTTCTCTCATGCAGAACGCAATTATACCATCAAGGACCGCAAACTTCTAGCCGTGAAGCTTGCCCTCCAGGAGTGGCGCCCCTGGCTGGAGGGGGCACAGCACAAATTCACCATTTATACGGACCACAAAAACTTTGAACATCTAAAGGAGGCTCAGTTTTTGAATGCATGGCAGGCCCACTGGACCCTCTTCTTCGCACGGTTCAATTTTGAACTATGCTACCACCCGGCTGAGAAGAATCTCCGTGCCGATGCGCTCTCATGCTCTGTAGAGCTGGAAGATACTCCTGAGACTCTAGCTCATATCATAGATCCAGCCTGCATCGCTCTCGCAGTTACTACCACCATGCCAGCAGGCAAGACAGTGGTGCCTTGCTGCCTCCAGGAATGAGTGCCATGTTGGGCTCATGGCTCCCAAATCGCTGGCCATCCTGGCAGAGCCTGAACTCTAGAGATGCTCCACAGGCACTATTGGTGGCCCAGTATGGTCAAGGACTCCCAAGAATAGGTAGACTCTTGTCCTGTCTGCACTCTACAAAAACCTCCCACTGGACACCTGTGGGGGTTTCTTCAGCCCCTTCCTGCACCCAAGGAACCTTGGACTAGTCTTTCTACAGACTTCATTGTTGATCTGCCCTCTTCCAAGAGACACCGTAATCTGGGTCATAATAGACCGTTTCTCCAAAATGACCCATTTTGTGCCCTTACCTGGTCTACCGTCAGCTCTTGAACTTGCCTGACTCTTCCTGAATCATGTCTTCTGTCTCCATGGATTGCTGCAAGAGATCGTCTCAGACCGTGGCCCTCAGTTTGCTGCTAAGTAATGGAGATCCCTCTGCAGAAAATTCAATATCACTTTAAACCTCACATCTGCCTATCACCCACAGGCTAACGGTCAGGCTGAGAGAACCAACCACTCCCTGAAGGCCTTCCTCTGGTCCTACGTTAATGACCAACAGGACAATTGGGTCGATCTTCTCCCATGGGCAGAGTTGTCACACAACACCCACATCGCATCCGCCACTGAGACCTCTCCATTTGGGGTGGTTTTTGGTCGGTATCCCCGCCTGCCTCTTCCAGTCCCACTCAGCGTGCCATCTCCTGCAGCGCAGACCACGGCCTATACCATCTGCCGGCTATGGGACCAGGTCAAAGAATGCCTCTGTCAAGTGGCCAATTGTGCTAAATGGGTGATGGTCACCCATCATCAAGCCACCCCAGTATTTCTGCCTGGACGGAAGGTCTGGCTCAGCATGTGGCATATCTGCCTTCGGCTGCCATCTAAATGACTGGCTCCTAAGTACATAGGCCCATTTCCTGTCCTACGCCTGGTGGGAGCAGTAACCTACCAGCTGGAGCTACCTGCGAGCCTCGGGATCCACAATACATTCCATGTATTTCTGCTCAAGACATTTGTTTCATCTTGGCCCTCGCGGAGACCACTGCAACCCACTCAGCTTTCTGCGGAACCAGAGGCCACCCTCCAAGTCCTGGAGGTTCTAGACATTCGTCGCCATAGAGGGCGCTGGGAGTACCTCCTGGCATGGGAGGTTTCTGTCCAGAGGAAAATTCATGGGAGCCCTCCCACCACATCCTTGACAAGAACCTCCTTCGTACCTTCCACCATCAGCACCCTGCCTAGACCGGTAAGGGGGTGGCCTAGAAGGGGGGGTACTGTTGCGCATACCAGCCACGCTGGTACCACGGCCGGGCCTGCTCACCTCAGACTCCCCTCCACGAGACCTGGTCCGTCCTCCCTCACAGCCGCAGCCAGCCCCCGGCATCCACGGCGTCCCACAGCGTCTCCAGGGCCTTTGGGGCCTTTGACCTCGCAATGCTCCTCACGTCGGGGCTCGCGTCCTCATTGGCGTCGGGTCCGCCCCCAGGCTCGCGCGTGTGCAGTTCACCCGGCCCTTTAAAGGGCCAAGGGTGGGAAACTCCTCTGCAGCGCACAGCGAAGACGTCACCTGAGCCCTGCATAAAAGGCAGGGCTCAGTCTCCAGTTCCCTGCCTTGGCAAACAGGTCGTCACGCTTGTGTGAAGCTAGTTGCCGTCCACTGTTCCTGAGTTCCTTGTTCCTGTGCTTGTTCCAGTATTCCTGCATTTCTGTTCCTGTCCTTGTTCCAGTGTTCCTGCATTCCTGTGTTCCCATGGTCCTCCTGTGTCTCAGTGTCTGTTCCTGATTCCTGTTCCACATTCCCCTACCCAGGTTGTACCTTCTCGGACTGATACATGGTACAGACCTCGGCTTGCCTCTGACTACGTTTGGACTGCTGCCTGGAACTGACCTCTGCTTTATACTGACCATGCTCAGACTGATACCTGGAACTGACCCTTGCTTTGGCTGACCACCCTTGGACGAATACCCTGGCTTTGACCCTTGCGCTTCACTCGGATACTCTCTTCGCCTCTCCTGTGACCACCAGGCCTGCCTGCTCTGACGCTGCCCATGGCCTTCTACTAGCTAGACCACTAGGCGCTGCCTATCCTGCCCAGAGGACCTTCAGTTCCTGTTCCCTTCCAGTGGTCTCCGGTACACTCTGTCCGGTCTAGCTCATCTGTTCTCCACGTGCCACACACCCTTGTTTTTGGTGTGTACACCTCTCAGCTACCTCTCCGGGAGATCCTCAGAACCCCACCTAAGCCCAGGCGGTCCGGGTAACCAAAGGCTCAACCTATGGAACCCCCGGACTTATTGGTGAAGCCCAGCTTGCTTCTGTCTCTTTGTGTGCTCCGCCTCCTGGTGGCAGGCGCCCTCTGGGACCTCCCTGAGGACCGTACCAGTCCTGTGCCAGGCCAAGGGTCCACCTCCAGCGCAGCAGTTTCCCTTTTGAAAATTTAATGTTAGACCTGTAGATTTCCATATTGTCCCCATTCCAGTCATTAGCTTATCATATTATGATCACTATTGCCAAGTGGCCCCACCACCATTACATCTCTCACCAAATCCTGCATTCCACTAAGAATTAAATCTAAAATAGCTCCCTTTCTCATTGGTTCCTGAACAAATTTCTCCATGAAGCAGTTGTTTATTCTATCCAGGAATTTTATGTCTCTAGACTGACCTGATGTTACATTTACCCAGTCAATATTAGGGTAATTGAAATCTCCCATTATTACTGCACTGCTAAATTGGTTAGCTTCCCTGATCTCTCTTAGCATTTCATCATCTGTCTGATAATTTTTGCCAGGTGATGGTAGTATAATACTCCTATCACTATACTCTTACCCAAAAACATGGGATTTCTACCCATAGAGATTCTAATGAGTATTTAGTCTCCTGTGTGATCTTTATCCTGTTGGACTCTATACCCTCCCGGACATACACCCCCACCAAGTTGATCCTCCCTTTCATGGTATAATTTGTACACTGATATAGCACTGTACCATTGGTAATCCTCCTTCCACCAGGTCTCTGAGATGCCAATCATGTCTAGCTCATCATTCACTGCTATACAGTCTAACTTTCCCATATTTCTTTTTAGACTTCTGGCATTGGCATACAGACATTTCAAAGTGCCATTTCAAAGTGTTTTTTCAGTTGATATGGATAATTTGGAATTTTTTAGCTCAGGTGATTCTTTACTTATAGGCACATGGGCCACTTTTGCTTTTGTTGGAACCTCTCTTTTGGAATGTCCTAACCCTCCTGTTTCATTAGTATCCTTAAAATGCATATTCCTCCGAACCATGCACTGCTGATTGACTGTCGACTTTCACCCTTATTCTAGTTTAAAAGCTGCTCTATTTCCTTTTCAAACGTTAGCACCAGCAGCCTGGTTCCATTTTGGTTAAGCTGGGCCCATCTTTTCAGAAAAGTCTTCCCCTTCCCCAAAAGGTTGTCCAGTTCCTTAAAAATCTGAATCCCTCTTTCCTGCACCATCATCTCATCTACTCATTGAGACTTCAGAGCTCTGCCTGCCTCTGGGGACCTGCATGTGGGACAGGGAACATTTCAGAGATTGCCATCCTGGAGGTTCTGGATTTTAGCTTTCTACCTAAAATCCTAAATTTGGCTTCCAGAACCTCCCTTCCACATTTTCCTATGTCATTGGTGCCCACATGTACCACAATAGCCTTCTCTTCACCAGCACTGTCTATAATCCTATGGAGGTGATGCATGAGATCTGACACCTTTGCACCAGGCAGGCACATTACCAGGCAGTCCTCACGTCCACCAGCCACCTAAACTATCTACATTTTTAATAATCAAAGCACCAGCTATGATAGCTGACCTAATCCTTCCCTTTTGGGCAGTAGTCCTGGGAGACTTGTCCTCGGTGTGAGAGGACAACACATCATCTAGAGAGCAGGTCCTTGCTACAGGATTAGTTCCTGCTACACCAGGGTAATGCTCTCCATCTGGGAGACCTTTCTGATCCAAGGCAGCACCAGGGCTGCCAGACTGGATTAGTACTTGGCTACTGTGTCCCTGAAGGTTTCATCAATGAATCTTACTCTCTGCCTCAGCTCCTCCAGGTCTGCCACTCTAGCTTCCAGAAATTGGACTCATTCTGTGAGAGCCAGGAGTTCTTTGTACCAGATATACACATATGATCTCTTACTGGTGGGTAAAAAATCATACATTTGATACTCAATGAAAAGACTGGACAGCCCCCTCTTGCTGTTGGACTGCTGCCTTCATCTGAATTTTGCTGAGTTCCTAGTTAAGTTTAGGTTGCTAAGGAAGTAGGAATTAGAGTACTTTAAAATTATAGATGTATTCACTAATTAATCTGCTAGTGAACAACAAGGGGATGATTAAACTCTCAATAAGGGCTGGTGCAATAGTATGATTTAGAAAAGTGCCTGATTGATTTTTACTGAGAAAGTTTTTCTTGTCTAAAAATCAAGGGTTGAGCTAGTGGTGGGTGAGAGGGAAAGTCAGACACTAGAATTAACTCCCTCTGGCTTGCTTATTATCTCAGAAACACACAAACTCTCAAGAATATATCCCACTATTAAACCTCTCTCCAAACATTTTTAAGTGCTAAGAATTTCCAAAGCTATATTTATCAATTTTCTTCAACCACCATTAAGTTGATCTTCACTCAAAGGAGTGAGAGGTTTGAGATTTGCACACCACTTCCGATCCTCTTCTACTATAAATTGGGAGGGGCCTCTGAAAACTGGGGCAGTGGAGTTTGAAACCTGGATCGCTCTGTGTGACTTCTAAAGTCCTCTCCCAAGGGATGTTGCAAACAGTATGCAGATAAGCCTTCCAGTCCTCTTCTACTGCAAAGGGTGCAGGGCCTCTGGAACCTGGGGCAGTGGAGTTTGAAACCTGGATCACTCTCTGTGACCTCTGGAGTCTTCTCCCGGGGAATGCTGGGAGCAGTATGCAGATGAGCCTTCCGGTTCTCTTCTACTGCCATCTGTATTTTCCTTATTCCTTTTTAGGGTCTCTTTTATTCTTTTTGTTTCTTCTCTCTCATCCTGTCTTCTTTCCTTCCTCCATATACACATATAGGCTCTCTCTCACATGAGCAATCTCACACACAAGCTTTCTCTCATGCAGGATCCCACTTTTGCATGTTCTTTCTCACATACACACAGGCGCCCACTCTTATATGCTCTCTCTCACATGCAAGCTCTATCTCTCACAAGCTGTCTCACCAACAGGCATCCCTCCTGGATGGCCTGCACCATTTTTAAAGATGGCGCCGGCCGTCAATTACTCCTACCATGTGACAGGGGCCAGCCAATGGCATGGATAGCCTGTCACATGATAAGGGCAAAGGGCCATCAGCGCCATTTTTATTAGTGTCAGCCGACGGCCCGAGAGTGGGAGATCGCTCCCGGGACCTCCACTGGACCACCAGGTAATTTTAAAACATTTTTTTTGGGGTGGGGGGGAAGCTAATGGAGCTGTTTTAAAGGGTCAGGGTGGGTTTTTTGTTTATCGGCTAGGGCGCAGCCGATAAAAAAAAAAAACCCGATTGGGCCGCACGAAAAAAAATTCACGATGTGAATCGGAACCGTAATTGGAACCGATTCTGGTTCCAATTCACATCTCTAACAGACACACACACTCTCTCACACAGTTTCATATTGCCACACAAACACACAGGCTCTCACATGCTCTCTCTGAAATGCAGGCTCCCAATCCCATACATAAGTACACACACTCATTCTCACATGCAGGCTACCACTCCCACACACACATACATTCCCTCACACCCACACACAGGCTTTCACTTCATGCTCTTCCCTCTTTCTCTCCCTCTCTCTCTCTTTCACCCACTAACAGGCTCTCATACCCACATGCTCTCTCTCTCACATATAGACATACACACACACTCAGGCAGGCTCCCATGCACACACACCCAGGCAGGCTCCCATTCACACACACCCAGGCAGTTTACCATTCTCTCTTACAGACATACCCAGGGAAGCTTACTATTCTCTCTCTCACACACATACACTCACTAGGAAGGTTCTCATTCACTCACGTACACAAAGATAAACAAGGAAGCTCCCGGCAGACCTGATCCTGCCTGCAGCTGAGAAGAGGAAGGAACACATTATCCCGCTGCTCCTGGTGTGCCTTCCCTGCACTGTTCAAAACTTGTGGTGCTAGCACTTCCTGTTTGCTGATTTCATGATGCACAAGATCAGCATAGAGCACATGGGCCACATGTAATATGAAGGCCGGCACACTTAGAGAAGCAGGAGAAATGGATTCTTCCTCTTCTTGGCTGCTGGCAACCTCCAGGACTTCTCTCTCCTCAGCCGCTGATGGGATGGAGTCTGCCAGTAGCCTCCTAGACCTGTTCTATTCTCAGCCACCGATGAGATGGGGTCTGCAGGTAGCCTCATGGGTCTCTTCACAGCCACAAGTGGGCCTCTTTCTTTTCTCTATCGCCAATCTCCTAGTTGCACACGCAGGTGGTGGTGCATGGCACACTCCATTTTAAGGTTCGTGGTACCTGGGGACCACGGTATACTATGGACGCTATCCCATGAGGAAAAGTATGTACTTTCAATGCATTACAAGTATTTACATACAACTAAACATACATGCGTATGTTGAGCAGTAGAAATACATATATTTTCTAACCTTGCGCATACCTGATATGATTACGTTGTAAAATACTGGAGTGAATCTCTTCATGCCCATACAAGCTGAGTTTTTAGAAAATTACTTTCTAAGGCTATGTCTACTAGAGATGTGAATCGTGTGATCGATCGTCTTAACGATCGATTTCGGCTGGGAGGGGGAGGGAATCGGATTGTCGCCGTTTGGGTTTTTTAAATATCGTGAAAATCGTGAAAATCGTGTAAATCGAAAACCGGCACACTAAAACATCCCTAAAACCCACCCCGACCCTTTAAAATAAATCCCCCACCCTCCCGAACCCCCCCCCAAATGCCTTAAATTACCTGGGGTCCAGTGGGGGGGAGGGCGGGAAAACCGGCACACTAAAACAACCCTAAAACCCACCCCGACCCTTTAAAATAAATCCCCCACCCTCCCGAACCCCCCCAAAATGCCTTAAATTACCTGGGGTCCAGAGGAAGGGTCCCGGTGTGATCTTTTACTCTCGGACCTCCGGTGCTTGTAGAAATGGCGCCGGCGCTACCTTTGCCTTGTCATATGACAGGTCAAAGGTAGCGCCGGCGCCATTTTGTTTTTTGTCCCCCGAGGTCAGGAGCATAGGAGATCGCTCCCGGACCCCCGCTGGACCCCCAGGAACTTTTGGCCAGCTTGGGGGGGCCTCCTGACCCCCACAAGACTTGCCAAAAGTCCAGCGGGGGTCCGGGAACGACTTCCTGCATGCAAATCGTTTTTCCGTATGGAAAATGGCACCGGCCATACCGGCCATACGGCGTGTTGTCTACGGCCGGTGCCATTTTGCGCCGCCATTTTGCGCAAAATAGCGCCGGCCGTAGACAACACGATTCGACTGCAGGAGGTCATTCCGGACCCCCGCTGGACTTTTGGCAAGTCTTGTGGGGGTCAGGAGGCCCCCCCAAGCTGGCCAAAAGTCCCTGGGGGTCCAGCGGGGGTCTGGGAGCGATCTCCTGCCGCAAATCGTTTTTCCGTACGTAAAAACCAAAGGTATCGCCGGCGCCATTTCTACAAGCACCGGAGGTCCGAGAGTAAACGATCACACCGGGACCCTTCCTCTGGACCCCAGGTAATTTAAGGCATTTTGGGGGGGTTCGGGAGGGTGGGGGATTTATTTTAAAGGGTCGGGGTGGGTTTTAGGGTTGTTTTAGTGTGCCGGTTTTCCCGCCCTCCCCCTTCCCCTCCCCCTTCCCCCTTCCCCCGATTTACGATTTTTTGACGATAAATCGGGGGAATTGTTATTGTATCGCGGCTCTAACGATTTTTGACGATTTAAAATATATCGGACGATATTTTAAATCGTCAAAAAACGATTCACATCCCTAATGTCTACCAAACTCTCCATTGGCCAGGTAAAAATAATCCAGTTGACTATTTGGCCAGGAATTCTGGCATAAATCCTACTACTAATCACAGCCTCACTAAAAAGGCAGAGATACACATTAATTTTCTTCTCTTCCATGCTGTTCACAAAGTGCTTTCTTTACTGCAGTTTAAGAGTGTGACAAATTCTGACTCGTACCTCTAAATTATCATCAAAATAGTTCAAAAAGGCTAAGAGTTACAACTTTTGAGTGATTTGCACCACCTATCCCCTGAAGTACAATATATTCTCTAGCCATTTACCTGTATTAAATGGGAGCTTACTGACATAGACGATGATATACTTTCTTAATTTTCACCTTCTCTCTATCTCTGACTCCACACTTTTTCCTGAGGCATAATCTAGCCATCTTGGGAAATTTGATAACTATATTTAGCTGCTGAGGGGAATGCTACATTTTGTGCAGGGAATTTACAGGGATTACTACTTAGTTACCTGGGGAAATTCCTTTTGAAATTGTCCTCATAATGATCAACCCTAGATTTGTCAATAGGCACCTAATATACTTGTATCTAAGGTGGCAAATATTTAAGGGCAGCAGGCTGGCTAATATTTGTTTCCTTCCAGTTCTGCTGACTTCTCATTCAGCAGAGACCATTCCTCTGCTACCTTATAATGACCCTTACAGGAGATAGGAAGTTAAAAGCACCAAAAGTACCTAGGAGCAGCAAAATCCTAAATCCGCCCCTAATCATGATTACTATACATTTTAATAGATTAGTAAATATTTTCATAGTAAATTAAATCTAAAATTATATAAATGTAAATCAGATTCTCTAAATTCATTTTTATCCATCTGAAGTTCTGATATCTTCAATACTGTTCCCAGCAGCCCCCAGGTTTCCTCAAACCTCCATATTATACTCTAGGAGGTAGATTTTAAAAGCCTTGTGTGCACAAAAACAGCCCATGTAGGAGCTATATGCCCTCAGTGGGCAGATGGTAGGGGGAGGGGGAGAGGGAGAGAGAGATGCTCTTTAAAAAGCTCAGCCTGACACTCAATATATGGGCCATTGTAAGGAGGCACTTTGATTCGGAGTACATTTTTGGGAGGTGGGTTGGGGTTTGGTGGAAGTTGTTACAGAAACATTCAGAGGCATTGATTGTAAAATTGACATCATTAAAGCATGTTAGACCTTATAAGCAATGAAAATGAGCTGGTTTATCCAATGAAGCTAGCAGAGACTGCAGTGTACAAAACAACTCCACTTGTAGAATTTTCATCCCTTCTAAGGTCTAAAATTATTTAATGATGTCAGTTTTACAATCAATACCTCTGAATGTTTCTGTAATACCAACTCTAAACCCCAACCCACCTCCCAAAAACTCACCCTGAATCACGGTACCCCCTTAGAGTGGTCCAAATATTGAGTGTCAGGCTGAGCCTTATAAAGGGTCTTCCTCTCCCTCTCCCTCCAGACTCCTACACCTACCAAGTAGCTGTAGCAAAGTAACATGCATAACATATTCACACTGGCTGAGGGAAATTAGGGGTTATACACATCAGTGCTAGAACACCCATGCCCTGCCCCTTTTATGCCTACTTATATATATAATTAATAATAACCTGTTATATACACATCTTTCCCATCTATTAAAAATGTGTGTAGCTCCTGCATAGGCCACATATGTGTGCACATGGCTGTTTTTGCACATGCAAGGCTTTTGAAATCTACCTCTATCTATTTACTAGACCTTATCTGTTTTTTATTTGGTTGTAAGTTCTGATTTTACATGGTTATTGTTTTGGTAGGAGTAAGTTGCTGCAGATTTTACATAGAAGGAATGTAATTCAAAACAAGAGTCAATAAAGTGGATAACTAGGGAAATGTAGTTATATTAATTGTTGTGTTTTGAGGGTCATTGTCAGACAATACAATAAATCTATAAACTAAAGGTCATTTAGCTCAGGTTACATCTCTGCTCCCTTAGAATTTTAACTCGATAGCAAATCAACAAAATTATGATGCAGAACGTAGTCCAACAGTGAGAGGGAGGCTTTCAAGTATTTTGCACTGAGAGCAATATGTATCATAATCTCCCAGCTGGCGAGAGCTATATGTGTGTGCTAGGTGCGAAGAGCTCCTAGCCCTCAGAAAAGGAGTCCAGTCTCTGGAGGCTAGAGTGGCAGACCTGGAGGAGCTGAGGCAGACAGAGAGGTATATAGAGGAGGCCTTCAGGAACATAGTAGAGAAGTCCCACCTCCTATCTTGAAGCCCTTGTGCTGTCTTGGAGGAGAAAGGTCATCTGGAAGGAGAGTATCACCACGAAGAGGCAGGAAGCAATCCTGTAACAATCCTGCCCTCAAGGTGATGTGTAGTCACACACGGGTCACAAACAAATACACAACCTCTTTATCCCAACTATATATAAGTATCACCAAAAAAGAGGATCCGTTTAATTTATTTGTTCAAAAAGAACATTCACCTATCTAACATTAAAAACTATCTAACACAATCACTCATCTCACACATACCCCCACATAAAAACATAATACATCAAAAAACATGAAAATGTATCAATTACAATATATGTAACAGTATAATTTTACAAAGTTCATATTAATTATGTTTAAACATGTAAAGTGCAAATGCTTTTCTATAAATCTATAAATACATATAATGTTTTCCAATTATTAATTTAAATGAACAAATGTTAGCTCATATGTATTCCTAATTTAAATGAACAAATGTTAGCTCATATATGTTCCAACAAAAATCTTCGTTTTGCCTGATCTCTCAAAGGCTTCTTCAGGGATGAACCAACACCTCAAATTCACCAACTTCTATGTATCTCTCAACGGGTGTGCTGATAAACCATATCCACTCGTTGGCATACACTCCAACCAAACCACTTCATTTAAATTCTTAAATGTGATCCCAACCGGGACTCCATCTTCTTTCAAAATTCTGCAAAGATCACATTCACATAGTAGTTCCCGACTATTTTAGTTCAAAATTTGGTGTCTATAGGACAGCATCTTCAACTAGAGCATTGAAAATTCATTATATCACCACTGACTTCAGAAATTACTCCTTCGAAAATTCATATTGTCGAAACCACGTCACCCGGAACTGACATCATCCTCATGTTTGAAAGTAGCCATTCTGAAGTCAGTGGTGATATAATGAATTTTCAATGCTCTAGTTGAAGATGCTGTGTTATAGATGCCAAATTTTGAACTAAAATAGTCGGGAACTACTATGTGAATGTGATCTTTGCAGAATTTTGAAAGAAGATGGAGTCCCGGTTGGGATCACATTTAAGAATTTAAATGAAGTGGTTTGGTTGGAGTGTATGCCAACGAGTGGATATGGTTTATCAGCACACCCGTTGAGAGATACATAGAAGTTGGTGAATTTGAGGTGTTGGTTCATCCCTGAAGAAGCCTTTGAGAGATCAGGCGAAACGAAGATCTTTGTTGGAACATATATGAGCTAACATTTGTTCATTTAAATTAATAATTGGAAAACATTATATGTATTTATAGATTTATAGAAAAGCATTTGCACTTTACATGTTAAAACTTATAATTAATATGAACTTTGTAAAATTATACTGTTACATATATTGTAATTGATACATTTTCATGTTTTTTGATGTATTATGTTTTTATGTGGGGGTATGTGTGAGATGAGTGATTGTGTTAGATAGTTTTTAATGTTAGATAGGTGAATGTTCTTTTTGAATAAATAAATTAAACGGATCCTCTTTTTTGGTGATACTCAAGGTGATGTAGCATCCTCTCGTACTGAGCATAGGTCTCCAGGGGCATGTGCCCAGGAGGGAAGGGAAGGGTTAGGACAGCTGTTATAGTTGGTTATTTGATTATTAGGAAGATTGAAAGCTGGGTGGCTCATAGACATGAAGATTGCTTGGTCCCCTGCCTGCCTGGTGTGAAGGTGACAGACCTCACACATCACATTGATAGGATTTTAGATAGTATTGGAGAGGAGCCAGCCATCTTGGTACATACGGGGTACCAATGATATAGGAAAGTGCAGTAAGGTGGTTCTGGAAGCCAAATTTAGGGTTTTAGGTAGAAAGCTGAAATCCAGAACCTCCAGGGTAGCATTCTCAGAAATTCTTCCCATTCCATGTGCAGGACCCCAATGGCAGGCAGAACTCCAGAGTAGGGATGTGAATCGTGTGACATATCATCTTAACGATAGAAATCGTCTGGCAGGAGAAGAAAATCGTGTTAGGCACGATTTTTTAGTTAAAAAATCGTTAAAAAATGATACAAATTGACACTTTACAGGTCAGTAAAGGTCAGTTAGGAATGAATATGTATTCCTATTGGCTGGCTGCCCTCTTATCTATTGATGTTACCAAGGTTCCCACTGAGGTGATGGTTGGGGGATGGGAAATGGAAATGGAAACTCAGGAACACTAACAGAAAATGATACAAATTATTGACACTTTCCAGGTCAGTAAAGGTCAGTTAGGAATGAATATGTATTCCTATTGGCTGGCTGCCCTCTTATCTATTGATGTTACCAAGGTTCCAACTGAGGTGATGGTTGGGGGGATGGGAAATGGAAACTGTTGGTAGTTGACAAAAAAAGTAATGTGATCAGTCAATATGACTAGAACTTGTGCCCTATTCCTGATACCAGGGGTGTTGTGATCTTCCTGCACTCAGTGCACTATCCCTGATACCAGGGGTGTTGTGATCTTCCTGCACACAGTGCCCTAACCCTGACACCAGGGGTGTTGTGATCTTCCTGCACACAGTGCCCTAACCCTGATACCAGGGGTATTGTGATCTTCCTGCATGCAGTGCCCTATCCCACCTGCATTACTAGTGAGAGGCTGGCTTCACAGACAGGGGGGAGCTTCCTCACCCTCACTCCTCCCCTCCTCCATGTCCCAGCCAGTGAATGGTGTGTGGGTGAGGGGGGGGGGGGGAGGATGGTGAGGCTGAAACAGCTCCTTCCCTGCATTACTAGTGAGAGGCTGGCTTCACAGACAGGGGGGAGCTGCCTGACCCTCACTCCTCCCCTCCCCCATGTCCCAGCCAGTGAATGGTGTGTGGGTGAGGGGGGGGGGTAGGATGGTGAAGGCTGAGACAGCTCCCTCCCTGCATTACTAGTGAGAGGCTGGCTTCACAGACAGGGGGGAGCTGCCTGACCCTCACTCCTCCGGGGTATTGTGATCTTCCTGCACACAGTGCCCTATCCCTGATACCAGGGGTGTTGTGATCTTCCTGCACACAGTGCCCTATTCCTGATACCAGGAGTGTTGTGATCTTCCTGCATGCAGTGCCCTATCCCTATTAATACCAGGAGTGTTGTGATCTTCCTGCACACAGTGCCCTATCCCTAATACCAGGGGTGTTGTGATCTTCCTGCACACAGTGCCCTATTCCTGATACCAGGAGTGTTGTGATCTTCCTGCATGCAGTGCCCTATCCCTGATACCGGGATGTGTGCAAGAAGATCACAACACCCCCGGTTTCAGGAATAGGGCACTGTGTGCAGGAAGATCACAACACCCCTGGTATTAGGGATAGGGCACTGTGTGCAGGAAGATCACAACACTCCTGGCATTAATAGGGATAGGGCACTGTGTACATGAAGATCACAACACCCCTGGTGCCAGGGTTAGGGCACTGTGTGCAAGAAGATCACAACACTCCTTGTATTAATAGGGATAGGGCACTGTGTGCAGGAAGATCACAACACCCCTGGTGTCAGGGTTAGGGCACTGTGTGCAGGAAGATCACAACACTCCTGGTATTAATAGGGATAGGGTACTGTGTGCAGGAAGATCACAACACCCCTGGTGTCAGGGTTAGGGCACTGTGTGCAGGAAGATCACAACACTCCTGGTATTAATAGGGATAGGGCACTGTGTACATGAAGATCACAACACCCTGGTGCCAGGGTTAGGGCACTGTGTGCAGGAAGATCACAACACCCCTGGTATCAGGGTTAGGGCACTGTGTGCAGGAAGATCACAACACTCCTGGTATTAATAGGGATAGGGCACTGTGTACATGAAGATCAGAACACCCCTGGTGCCAGGGTTAGGGCATTGTGTGCAGGAAGATCACAACACCCCTGGTATCAGGGTTAGGGCACAAGTTCTAGTCACATTGACTGATCACATTACTTGTTTTGTCAAGCTACCAACTGTTTCCATTTCCCATCCCCCATATACTGTCAGTGGGAACCTTGGTAACATGAATAAATAAGAGGGCAGCCAATAGGAATACATATTCATTCCTAAACTGACCTTAACTGACCTGAAAAGTGTCAAATTGTATCATTTTCTGTTAGTGCACACTAACATGATTTAACGATTTTTAACGATAAATCGTTAGAATTTCTATTGTATTGTGTTCTATAACGATTTAAGACGATATTAAAATTTTCGGACGATAATTTTAATCGTTGAAAAATGATTCACATCCCTACTCCAGAGTCTCAATGCATAGATGACTTGGTGCAGGGAAGAAGGGTTTTAGGTTTGTTAAGAACTGGGCTTCATTTTGGGGACGGGGGCCTTTTCCATGAGTATGGGCTCTACTTTAACCAGAGTGGAACCAGGCTGCTCTCATTAACCTTTAAAAAGGAGATAGTGCAGCTTTTAAAGTAGATGATGGAGAAAGGTGATAGTCACTCAGAAGTGCATGATTGACTGGAAATCCCAATAGAGAGGTTGCAAAAAAATGCCAAAGAATGCCAGGTGTCTTTAAGTAAAGTGCAGAAAGATTCCAAATTATTGCTGTCAACTGATGAGCAGGTTGTTAATACAAACAAAAGACATGCTTTTAAATGTCCATATAAAAATGCTAGAAGTGTAAAAAATAAGATGGGAGAGTTAAGAGTGTATAGCACTGAATGAAGATGTAGATATAATTGTATCACAGAGACCGGGTGGAAGGAGGATAACTAATGGCACACTGTGATACCAGGGTACAAATTATATTGAAATGATAGAATGGAAAAATTGGTGCAGGGGTGGCACTTATGTTAAAAAAAGTTTTGAGTCAAACAGGATAAAAGTTCTGCAGGAAACAAAATGTAATGTTAAATCCTTATGGATAGAAATTTTGAGTGAAAAGGGGAATAAAATAGTAGAGGAGTATTTTACCTCCACCTGGCCAGAATGAACTAACAGACAATGAAATGCTAAAATAAATTTGGGAAGCTAACAAAATCAGCATCACAGGAAAAATGGATGATTTCAATTAAGAACATGCAATACTGGGTCAGACCAAGGGTCCATCAAGCCCAGAATCCTGTTTCCAACAGTGGCCGATCCAGGCCATAAGAACCTGGTAAGTACCCAAAAACTAAGTCTGTTCCATGTTTCTGTTGCTAGTAATAGCAGTGGCTATTTTCTAAGTCAACTTAATTAATAGCAGGTAATGGACTTCTCCTCCAAGAACTTATCCAATCCATTTTTAAAGATGGCGCCGGCCATCCAGTGCTCCCTCCATGTGACAGGGGCCGGCCAATGGCACGGATATCCTGTCACATGGTAAGGGCAAAGGGCCATCGGTGCCATTTTGATTAGTGGCAGCCGACGGCCCGAGAGCGGGAGATGGCTCCCGGGACCCCCACTGGACCACCAGGTACCTGTAAAATGTTTTTGGGGGTGTCAGGAGGGTGGGGGAAGCAAAGGGATTAGTTTTAAAGGGTCGAGGTGGGTTTTTTGTTTATCGGCTCAGGCGCAGCCGATAAACAAAACCGCGATCGGGCCCGATGGAAAAAAAAACACATGTGAATCGGAACCGGAATCCGAACTGATTCTGGTTCCGATTCACATCTCCATTAGCCACCCTCCAGTCTTCAGGTACAATAGATGATTTTAATGATAGGTTACAAATTTTTACTAATAGATCTGAAATTTCATTTTTTAGTTCCTTCAGAACCCTGGGATGTATACCATCCAGTCCAGATGATTTACTACTCTTCAGTTTGTCAATCAGGCATACCACATCTTCTAGGTTCACAGTGATTTGGTTCAGTCTATCTGAATCATTACGCAAGGAAAACGTCTCCGGTATGTGTACCTCCCCAACATCCTTTTCAGTAAACACCGAAGCAAACTTTCCACGATGGCCTTTCCACGATGGCCTTGTCTTCTCTAAGTGCCCCTTTAACCCCTCGATCATCTAACAGTCCAACTGACTCCCTCACAGGCTTTCTGCTTCAGATATATTTTAAAATGTTTTTACTGTGAGTTTTTGCCTCTACAGCCAACTTCTTTTCAAATTCTCTCTTAGCCTGTCTTATCAATATCTTACATTTAACTTGCCAACACTTATGGGTTATCCTGTTTTCTTCTGTTTGATCCTTCTTCCAATTTTTAAATGAAGATGTTTTGGCTAAAATAGCTTCTTTCACCTCACCTTTTAACCATGCCAGTAACCGTTTTGCCTTCTTTCCACCTTTCTTCATCTGTGGCATACATCTGGACTGTGCTTCTAGGATGGTATTTTTTAACAATGACCACACCTCTTGCAGACTTTTTACCTTTATAGCTGCTCCTTTCAGGTTTTTCTAACTATTTTTCTCATTTTATCAAAGTTTCCCTTTTGAAAGTTTAGCATGAGAGCCATGGATTTGCTTACTGTCCCCCTGCCAGTGCAGAGTCATGCATATGGGGTGTGGAAATCCGAAAGAACTGTATTCGATGGGGGGAGAAGGGCTGATGTGCACGGAACAGGAGAGAGACCTGAGGGTGATAGTGTCTAATGATCTGAAGTCGGCGAAACAATGTGACAAGGCGATAGCTAAAGCCAGAAGAATGCTGGGCTGCATAGAGAGAGGAATATCGAGTAACAAAAGGCATGTGATTATCCCCTTGTATAGGTCCTTGGTGAGGCCTCACTTGGAGTACTGTGTTCAGTTCTGGAGACCTTATCTCCGAAGGGACAGAGACAGGATGGAGGCTGTACAGAGAAGGGCATCCAAAAATGTGGAGGGTCCTCATCAAATGACTTATGAGGGGATATTGAAGAATCTAAATATATACACCCTGGAGGAAAGAAGGAGCAGAGGTGATATGATACAGATTTTCAGATACTTGAAAGGTTTTAATGATCCAAAGACAATGACAAACCATTTCCATTGCAAAAAAAATCAGCAAAACCAGGGGTCACGATTTAAAACTCCAGGGAGAAAGACTCAGAACCAATGTCAGGAAGTATTTCTTCATGGAGAGGGTGGTGGATGCCTGGAATGCCCTTCCGGAAGAAGTGGAGAAGACCAAAACTGTGAAGGATTTCAAAGAGGCGTGGGATAAACACTGTGGATCCATAAAGTATAGAGGATGTGAATGAAGTGAAGAGGCATGGGGGCGGTTAGTAGGAATGACGGCTACTACCTGGAGATTAATATCCTAATTAAATAAACATACACATGGTTGTGCAACTCCAACATTGCTCTATGCTTCAATGACAAGAGGGAAAAAAAAAGGATTTGCATCCACAAAAAATCAGGGGAGTTGCTTGCTTGATACGGCGGTTACTATTCCAAACCAAATTAGCCTGATACTTCACTTTCAATGATATCCAGCATAGTTCTCTGCTTCAACGGCAGGGGGAAGATGTAAAGATGATTTATATTCGGACAACAACCAACAAGGACTGAGTTGCACAGGCTGGATAAACATGCCTGGGTTAAGCTTGCTATGATAGCGGTTACTACCCCTAAACAATTAGCTAGATACTTCACTTAGATGCAACTCCAGCACTGCTAACTTCATCGATGGTGGGGGTGGAAGGGAAATAGAACAAAAAGTCACTTACAAGGGACAAGAGAAACAGATAAGTATGGGAAAAAAAAAAGTGAAAGCTTGCTGGGCAGACTGAATGGACCGTTTGGTCTTCTTCTGCTGTCATTTCTATGTTTGTATATGTTTCTCTATTAATTCAAATTTGATCATATTATGATCACTATTGCCAAACGGTCCCACCACCGTTACCTCTCTCATCAAATCCTGTGCTGCACTGAGAATTAGATCTAAAATTGCTCACTCTCTTGTCGGTTCCTGAACCAATTGCTCCATAAAACTATCATTTATTCCATCCAGGAACTTTATCTCTCTAGCATGTCCTGATGATCCATTTACAATATTGGGGTAATTTAAATCTCCCATTATTACCCAACTACCAATTTGGTTAGCTTCCCTAATTTCTCTTAGCATTTCACTGTCCATCTCACCATTCTTGACCAGATGGACGGTAGTATTCTTCTATCAATATAGGAGTATACTACCCCAACACACAAGAGATTTCTACTCATATAGATTTGATTGTGCATTTAGTCTCATGCAAGATGTTTATCCTGTTGGACTCTATGCCATCCCGGACATAAAGTGCTACACCACCTCCCGGGTGCTCCTCTCTATCATTGCGAAATAATTTGTACCCCGGTATAGCACTGTCCCATTGGGTGTCCTCCTTCCACCAAGTCTCTGAGATGCCAATTAAGTCTGTCATCATTCACTGCTATTCATTCTAATTCTCCCATCTTACTTCTTAGACTTCTGGCATTAGCATACAAACATTTCAAAGTTTGTTTTTTGTTTGTATTTTCATTCTGCTTTTTAATTGACAGGGATAAGTTAGAATTTTTGTTAGCTCAGGTGAGTTTTTAGTTACAGGCACTTGGACTACTTTTCTTATTATTGGAACCTCACTGTCGGGATGCCCTAATGCATCATTAGTAACCTTTGAAGATACCTCCATCCGAACCATGCGCTGCTGAGCGATTGTCGGCTTTCCCCTTTGTTCTAGTTTAAAAGCTGCTCTATTTCCTTTTTAAAAGTTAGCGCCAGCAGTCTGGTTCCACCCTGGTTAATGTGGAGCCCATCCCTTCAGAAGAGATTCCCCCTTCCCCAAAAGGTTCCCCAGTTCCTTCCAAAACTGAATCCCTCTTCCTCGCACCATCGTCTCATCCATGCATTGAGAGCCCGGAGCTCTGCCTGCCTCTGGGGACCTGCGCGTGGAACAAGGAGCATTTCAGAGAATGCTACCCTGGAGGTTCTGGATTTAAGCTTTCTACCTAAGAGCCTAAATTTGGCTTCCAGAACTTCCCTCCCACATTTTCTTATGTCGTTGGTGCCCACATGTACCATGACAGCCGGCTCTTCCCCAAGCACTGTCTAAAATCCTATCTAGGTGACGCGTGAGGTCTACCACCTTCGCACCAGGCAGGCATGTTACCAGGTGATCCTCACGCCCACCAGCCACCTGGCTGTCTACATTCCTAATAATCAAATCACCACCTATGAAGGCCAACCTAACCCTTCCCTCCTGGGCAGTAGGCCTTGGGGAGATTTCCTCGGTGCGAAAGAACAATGTACCACCTGGACAGCAGGTCCTTGCTACAGGGTCCTTTCCTTCTGCACCAGTATTGACTGGGAGAATGTTACATCAGGATATTCTAGAGAAGTAAAGTTCCTAGATGAAATAAATGACTGCTTCATGGAGCAGCTGGTACAAGAACCAACAAGAAGGGGAAACTATTTTAGTCCTAGTCATTATTGGAACACAGGTGTGAGAAATCACAGTGTTGGAGCCACTTGGTAATAATGATCACAATATTATCAAATTTGAATTAATAACTGGAGGGAGCACATTAAAGGAATCTACTATGACAGCATTTAACTTTTAAAAAGTTGACTATGATAAAATGAGGAAAGTGGTTAGGGAAAAAATAAAAAGGAGCAACTACAAAAGTTAAGAGTTTTGCTCAGGCATGGACATTGGTTAAAAATACCATCTTGGAAGCCCAGACCAGATGTGTTCTACACATTAGAAAAGGTGGAAGGAAGGCTAAACAACTACCGGCATGGTTAAAAGATGAAGCGAGAGAGGCTATAATATCTAAAAGAACATCTTTCAAGTAAAGGAAAAGGGATCTGAATGAAGAAAACAGGAAACAGCAAAAGCACTGGCAAGTCAGATGCAAAGCATTGATAAGGAACGCAAAGAGAGAATTTGAAAAGAATCTTGCCGTGGAAGCAAAAACTCATAATTAGAAACGTTTTTAGGTACATTTGAGGTAAAAAGCCTGTGAGGGAGTCAGTTGGACCATTAAATGACCAAAGGATAAAAGGGGTACTTAGGGATAACACAGCCATAGCAGAGAGACTACATTAATTCTTTGCTTCTGTATTCAGTGAGGAAGATTTAAGAGATATACCTATTAACATCAAACAATCCAGAAGGAAAGCTGGCACTCGTACCTCCTAGAGGTATTTCATTTCTACTAGTCCAGTTTTTCTTTGAGGATTCAGCATCAGAGCATCTTGCAACAAACTTTATAGGTGTATCACATCTCTTCTGGGACCAATGCTTTTTAATATATTTATAAGCAGTCTGGAAATGGGAACAGCAAGTGAGGTGATAAAATTTGCCGATGACACAAAATTATTCAAGGTTGTTAAATCACAAGAGGATTGTGAGAAATTGCAAGAGGACATTGCGAATCTGGGAGACTGGGCATGCAAATGACAAACGAAATTTAATGTGGACCAATGCAAAGTGATGCATTTAGGGAAGAATAACCCAAATTATGGCTACGCAATGCAAGTTTCCATATTAGGAATCACCACCTAGAAATAGGATCCCGGAATCATCATTGAAAATACATTGAAATCTTCTGCTCAGTATGCAGAAGCAGCCAGGAAAGCAAATAGAATGTTAGGAATTATAAGGAAAGGAATGGGGTTCAAAACAGAGAATATCATAATGCCTCTGTATAACTCCAAGGTGCAACTTCATCTTGAGTATTTTGTGTGCGTCTGGTCACCACATATCAAAAAAGATATAGCAGAATTAGAAATGGTACAGAGAAGAGCGACCAAAATGAAAAAAGGGATGTACCAATTCCCCTGTGAAGAAAGGCTAAAGAGGTTAGGACTCTTCAGCTTGGAGAAGAGATGGCTGAGGGGAGATAAGATAGAGGCCTATAAAATAATGAGTGGCATGGAATGAATTAATGTTAATCAGTTGTTTACTCTTACAAAAAGTACAAAGGCCATGGGACATGCAATGAAGTTATTAAGTTCTACATTGAAAATTAATAAGAGAAAATACATTTTTACTCAATGCATAAATAAGCTCTGGAATGTGTTGTCAGAAGATATGGTGAAAGCTATTAGTGTAGGTGAATTTAAAAAAGGTTTGGACAATTTCCTGGAGGAAAAGTCCATTAATCATTATTAAGGTAGAGTTACAGAAATCCACTGCTTATTCTTGGGATAAGCAGCTTGGAATCTATCCACCCCTTAGGATCCTGCCAGGTACTTGTGACTTGGATTGGCCACTGCTGGAAACAGGATACTGGGCTTGATTGTCCCTTGGTCTGACCCAGTATGGCAAGTCTTATGTTCTTATGTGCCCCATCATCTGAAAGCTATTCTGTATTTTAATTTTTAAGGTCTTATTACCTTTCTAATACTATTTTTCTGTGTCTTTAGACTAAGGGGCAGATTTTCTAAGTTTGCAGAACGTAGAAAATCCAGTGGTAACAGGGGGCGAGAGGGCGAAACGGGGGGGGGGGGGCAGTCCTGCGCTAGCCAGCAGTGATCGCACAGCTGCGGTGCGATCGCTGCCGGCGATGCGCCGAATAACTACACCATAAAAGGTGTAGTTATTCGGCACGAAATAGGCAGCGAAAAGGCTCCTTACCTTTTCGCTGTCTGTGCCGTCTTCACGGAGTTGGCCCCGGTGACGCCCCGACTCCTCCTCTTCTGAGGCCGACTCCACCCCGATGTCCCTTTCGCAGGTGTGTGCTACAATTTCTAGCTATCGCACGCTTGTGCTGGTAGCGCAAGCATGCGATAGCCTTAGAAAATAAGGCCCATAGTTTGGCAAGGCATGCAATAAAACTGTCTTTGCTACAGAGTGAGAAAGAGGGAATAAAACAAAAATAGTGCACTGCACTGAGAGGCATTGATGTGATCAGAATTTTAGGTTTTTATCACTACCTTTCTTCTACAAAAGGCTTTTATCAACAACCATTTCAGTGAAAAGCAACCACAAGCACATGGAGCTCAATTCTACAAAATACCTGAGCAATGTTGAATATATGGTGATTTTCAACCCTCAGCATTCTTTTTTCAAGCTGCAAAAAACAGAGATCTAGATGGGCTCAGGGGAATTTCAGCTCTATTCTATGGAGATTTACTTCTCTGCATAGATTTTTGCATGCTCTAAATAGCTCAGAATCATTGCCATAGCTGGCAACAAGGAGTTCACCGTCCATTTTTTTCTTAATCTCTAGAAAGAGAATTATTGTTACAATAATGCTAAAGTTTTGATAGTCATGTCTAAAACTATTAAATACATGTACGCACCTAAATGATCAATGCACTGAAGGATCCTGGGGGAGTTTGAGAGGAAAGATTATTTCTGGTGGCTGAAGAAGATAAGTAATTATTGCTTGCTGGGTAATATAAAATAAATAAATAATGCTGGTACTTAAAAGTTTGTGGAGAGGTGAAATTGTGGGGTAAATTAATTTTTAGTGCATGTGCTTTGATTAAAAGCTAGGAAAGGTAGCTAATTTCTTTTAGTGTGTGTTTGCCTACAATAAAAGCTAGGAAAGGTAGGCACATTGTTATTGTGTATTTGTGCCTTGACTAAAATAAAGACTAGGAAAGGTAGGTAATTTCTTTCAATTCACGAGTTGGGGCCGCTTGGCATTAGTAGTCATAGTGCAATCAAATTGTTGCGGTTCTGGCCGTGAGCGCCGCGACCAGACCCTTACCTCCGTGCTTCTTGACCTACTCCCACTTCTGGAGGCCTGGTTTGCGCCCTGTTCGGCGGCGCCCCCACAGGGGCCGCGCCGCCGAGAAGCTTCCCCTGGATGCCCTGCTTCTAGGCGCGCACGCGCGCCACTTGAACGCTTTTCTAGGCCGTTTCCCGCCTGTGGTGACTCCGCCCAGCCTTGTTAAGCCGGCCGCGGACACTCAGTCTTTGCCTTGCAACGGGCTTACCTCCTGGTTCCCTGTTGCGCCGTGCCCTGGAGTGAGTTGCCGTGCTACTCCCTCCATTCCTGCTTGCCTGCTACAGCTCCTGCCTGGTTCCAGTACCCGTGCCCTGTTACAGTACTTATCTACTGTTCTAGTCTGGTTCCAGTTCTCAGTCCTGATCAACAACCCGCCTAAGTCCCAGCGGTCGGGCTCCTACGGGCTCCTCCCGGGGGAGTACCAGCTTCCAGGGTGAAGAGCACCTCTACGTCCTGCCTGAACATCTGCCTCCCGGCCTGCCACATACTAGAGACATTGACCACCTTTCCCAGTCTCCTGCAGGTCGGCCTAAGGGTCCACTAAACTGAGACTCCATAACAGATTGCAAGGCCATGGACTCGGCGAATGTGCCTGTCCCCTTGGATCTGCCAGGGTTGACCCAGCAGCTGCAGTATCAACAACAGTACCTCGAGGTCCTTACTGGTTCGGTAGGGGAGTTATCGGCCAGATTGGATGCCAGGGCCTCATCTGCCCTAGAACCAGTACCCGAGGGTCAAGACTCTTCAGTGACTCAGCTCCCGGCACCCTCTCAGTACGCTGGTGATTTAAGGACCTGCTGTGGCTTTCTGAATCAATGTTTTATATGGTTCTCTCTGTTGCTCTGGCAGTTCCCCTTGGATGCGGTGAAAGTGGCGTATATCTTGTCCCTGCTTGATGGGAAAGCCTTAATATGGGCTTCTCCCCTTTGGGAAAATAATGATTCCTCGCTAACGAATTTACAACTGTTCATCTCGAACTTTCGACAGGCCTTTAATGAGCCCGCCCGAGTAGCCCCGGCTACCTCTGATCTGCTGCAACTCCGTCAAGGGACTCGCTCCTTGGCAGATTATGCTATGGAGTTCCGGACTTTAGCCCAAGAAGTAGGTTGGCAGGATGGTAGTCTTAAGGCCATCTTCTTGGAGGGTTTCTCCGGATGCATAAAGGATGAGATTGCTGCTCGGGATCTGCCGGAGGACCTCAATGCCTTGATAGAGATGGCCGCTCGCATTGACCGCTGCTTACAACAATGGGCCAAGGAGCAGCGCTCCACTCACCACAGTTCGGCTGTTGGGTCGGCGAGACCTGTACCTTCTCCTATGACTTCTCGTCCAGATGCTCCCAACAGCGAACCCATGCAGCTGGGTCGGGCCCCACTCTCAGCTGAAGAGAGGCAACGTCGCCGTTCGTTGAAGTTGTGTTTGTATTGTGGTCAGAAGGGCCACTTCTTGGCACGCTGCCAGGAGCGTGTGGAAAATGCCAAAGCCTAGGAGGTCGGGAGGAGCTCCTCCTAAGCTGTGCTACAGCTCCTCAATGTACCGTGCCTGTTACCCTGGAATACCCTGGAGGGTCCATTGAGACGATTGCATTCCTGGATTCTGGAGCCGGGGGTAATTTCATCCTGCAGGACTTAGTCTCCCAGTTGCAAATCTCTACGCTTAGACGGGAGGTCCCGATACGAATTACCTCTATCCAGGGGACACTCCTTCCAGGACCTGTCCTGATGTCCACAGTACCCATTACTGTCCGCACTGGGGCAATCCATTTGGAGGAGATAGCCTTTCTTGTGTTGGATAAGGCTGTCCACCCCATGGTGCTAGGGTTGCCATGGTTACAGAAGCACTCGCCCACGATTCAATGGGATACTCTACAGATTGTCAAGTGGAGCCCTTTCTGCCTAGCTAACTGTATGAAAGTGCCTAGGACTCCTGCACTTCCGTTGATGCACTCTGCCCTAGGTCCTCCTGCACCATATGAGGACTTTATGGACGTATTTTCCAAGACCAAGGCGGAGATCCTTCTGCAGCATCGTCCATATGACTGCACTATAGACCTGTTACCTGGTACTATGCCCCCCCCCCCCCCGAGGAATGGTGTATCCCTTATTACCTGAGACCCGGGCTATGTCCGAGTATATTTCTGAGAATTTGGCCAAGGGGTTCATTCGCCCGTCCACGTTGCTTGCAGGGGCAGGCTTGTTCTTTGTCAGCAAGAAGGATGGCTCGCTGAGACCGTGTATAGACTATCGAGGCCTAAATTCCATTACTAAGCGAGACTGTTACCCGCTCCCGTTAATCCTGGAGCTCCTCGATAGGCTCCAGGGAGCAAAGATTTTCACAAAGTTGGACTTACGAGGTGCTTACAACTTAGTCAGAATTCATCCCGGAGATGAGTGGCTTATGTAATGCTCGGAGGTGTTCCAGCACCTTATGAATGAGGTGTTACAGGACCTCCTGAACACCTGCGTAATTGTTTATCTCGACAATGTGCTAGTCTAGTCCCAGGACCTGCCTTCACACCGTCAGCATGTCCGTCAAGTGCTCCAAATACTTAGGGAGCATGGTCTGTACGAGAAACTGGAAATGGCTTTAGTAAAGAATTCGCCCGGGAGCTATCGTGGCAGAGGGCCTGTGCAGGCATCCATCTTCGCCAGCGGGGGCTGCTTTCACTGCCAGCTTCCCCCGAGAGGCAGGGGGCAGCCCCCAGGAGGCAGGGGAGCCACGGTCCATCTCCGGAGGAGGGCTGCAAGAAAAGTAAGTTACACTTTACATGTCGAGTTGCTTTTCCCCTTTTCCGCTTTTTTTGCTTTTTGTTGCTTCGGGAGGAGGGTAGAGAGGACTGGGCTGCCCCGGAGACCGGCACCCATGAATGCGGCCAGGGCAGGTGAGCGAGGGCTTGGGGAAAGTTTGCCGCCTACCCTTACCCCTGCCTCTAACGCAGGGGTAAGGGTAGGCGGTAAGTTAGCAGGTTAAATGCACGGCAAAACTGCAGGTTCAAAAAGCGATAATTGGGGCGCGCGTTACTGTATGGGAGGGAATAGCTAATCCGATCATTTACATCTCATATACATGCTGCGGGCGGAAGGGGTTTCCCATTGATTTAAAGAGGCGGTAAGAATGGGTTAAAGGGGATAGTGAATCGCGGGTTGGACTAACGCGGCCAAATTGTGAGTAGAAAGCGGGTTAGAAGCAGGGTAACCACGGCCACACTTTACTGTATTGACCTGAAAGTGAGATCAGCTCGGTGCTAAACTTGAAGATCCGGGAATAGATCCTGAAGAAGTAATCTTTGGTTCATTGGGTTTCCAGAAACTATATCGGAAGGAGAAGTAGCTGCTGTTCTAGAGGAGTGGCTGCCAAGTACTCAGCAACTGAGCTGCCAGCACGGTGAACTTCAAACTGAGCGGACACACAGACTAATAGGTTTGAAGCAGCTCCCCCGTAATAGGGCGTGGACGGCGATAGCAAACTCCTTAAACTTTGCGCATCAGGCAGAAATTATTCAAGCTTATAGGAGAAATTGGAATTTTCAAGATTTCTCAGAGGCAGTGGCGGCCAAGAGAGAGACTTTTGCCTCTGTGTGTGCTGGTGGAGAGATGATTAACTTTCACGTTGCAATTCCTTGTGAAACTGCATGTAATGCATGAAAATCAAATGATCTTTTTTTTTTTGATTCAGCGGAGAAGGCACAAGCATTTCTTTAGTCTATGGAGCAACTGTTAGACTTTAGTATATGGAGCAACCTCATGTGCGTGCTAGTTCCTCAGTCAAATAGGGATGGCAGCTGCTTCCTTATGGCGGGCAAAGCCAGGCAGGGCAGTTTTGACAGCGAGTTTTTACCTGAACAGTTGTTACATTGTTGAAGCAGCGCTTTTTATTGGCATATCGCTCTTTCACCCCTTTTACAAGGCTCCGGCAGTGGATTATTTCCACCAACTCTCTTTGTAATTTTCATCAATTGCCATCGAGCCTCAGAGAGATGTTGGTCTTTCTTTCCACTGAGCAACAACTGAGAGCGGCAGTTTTTTTGTTCAGGTTGAGTAAAGCCTGCTGTGAAATTGGTCCGCAAGTTCCCGCGGCGAGTCTGTCTGTGGTGCAGTGTTAGAGTCTGCATTTGAAAATCACCTACGCTGTTGATCAACACAAAACTATCTTCGCCTGTTGTTCATGCGGTTTTCAAAGGGAGATCTTTTCACATCCTCCTTTTGTTTACATCAGCACGTCCAGAGTCTTACAGAGAGGTGAATCAGCTTTTACGCTGAGCAGGAGAGGAAAAATGCAAGTCAAGGGACTTAAAAAGCAGCGACGAGTACGGAGAGAGAGAGAGCTGACCCTGTAACATTGGAATAGTGAGACGACACTTAAGCATAGTCAAAGCAAGAAATAGCTGTAAAGTAATAACAATAATGATGACAATAATAATAATAATAGTAATCAGTACTGCTGTGATATGTACAGAAAAAAACATATGGTTGAAAAAATCGTATCCTTTTCAAACCGTGGTATTCGCCTTGGTATCCTAAAGTTTAAAATGTAAGCATACCTCGTTCTGACTAAGAGGAGAAGAGGAGAAGGGGAACGTGGTAGGTCAGGGGTAACTGATATGCCTAGAGTGAGGCGATGTTCATTTGGGGAGTGACTATAATTCCGAATTGGGCTAGCGGTAACCGGGGAGGAAGAGGAAGGGAGCAGAGAGAGTGGCAAAGGGGGAAGGGCATGCAGATGGTAAGTGGAAGGTGGTATGAGAGGGAAAAACCTGTGGAGAATAGAGCACAATCTCATATAATTGGAGGACTTGCCGTGACCAGGCAATGGTGAATATAGACCAAGCAGAGCTCCTTTATATTTAGGATTGGCAAGGGCCGAGGGTCCAGGTCTTACATAAAGCGAGGGTGTCTGGAGTACAAATTGAAGAAAATCTTTACCAAATATGTTTGAGTAGTCATTGCAATTTTTTTTTTCACTGTAGTATATTTTCAAACAATATAATTACAACTCTGGTTAAAATATGCAATATGACTATAATAATAATTTTATGAATGTGATTAAGGATGCCAGTAAATCAGTGAGATAAAAGGATGCTAAATTACATTATTTCTACATTTACATTAACTGGAGGGCATTCTGCTACTGACTGATTGTGAGAGAACCCTGATAAATTGCTTTAAACCAGGATTCGTTCATATTTTTGCATTAAAAACATTGGGTAAATATTTGTTTATGCATAAAAACTGCAGTGTAAATAAACTATTAATGTTAAATATCTTCTTTATCTATTATTTCAACATTTGTTTATGTGAGGATATAAATTAATGTCATAATATAAATCCTAGCGTTTCTAAATATATTGATTCCTTTCCCCTTTTTTCTCCTTGGCATAAATAATTATAGGCTAATAATCCTAATGCCAGGATTAAACTGTACACCAGGAATCTATTCCGTCAAGCATTACATCTACACAATAATAAGAGTCCTGTTTACTAGTAGTTTGGATTTTAGCAATGGGCACACAGTGTCAAGAAATCTATAAATGAAATTAAAGTTTAGACATGCATAACCTGTTTTGGTCTACAGCTCTGGATGGTTTGCAGCTAGACTGGAAAGGCAGGAATATTCAGGCAGGTTTCTTTGTGATAGACAGTGGTGCAAGTGTGGTAAATAAACTAGAAGATGGGAGCTTTCAGGGTGTCCATTGCTTTGCACACTTACTGCATCTGGCAGTGAGGGATGCCATGAGGCTGCAAACTAAAGACCATGGAAATCTATTCTGAAAGGACCAAATAGAGCAGTGCAGGAAAATGATAAGGCATTTCCATCAAAGTGTGATGGGAGGGCAGCTTCTCTGTGAGAAGAAGGAAGAATTTGGGATGCCTCACATGCATAAGATCCTAGGAAGTTGCCATACTGGATCAGACAGAGGTTCCATTTAGCCCAGCATCCTATTTCCAACAGGGGTCATTCCAGGTTACAAGTATCTGGCAAGCACCCAAACATTAAACGGCTTCCATGCACTAATACCAGTGGCTATTATCTAAGTCAACTAGATTAATAATAGTTTATGGATTTCTTCTCCAGGAACTTATCCAAACCTTTTATAAACCCAGTTACATTAACTTCCCTAACCGCATCCTCAGGCAATCAATTCCAGAGCTTAATTGTGTGTTGAGTGAAAATAATTTTCTCCAATTTGTTTTAAATGTGCTACTTACTAACCTCATGAAGTGCCCTCTAGTCCTTCTATTATTTGAAAGAGTAAATAACTGATTCATTTATCCATTCTAGTCCTCTCATGATTATAGACCTATATCACATTCCCCCTCAGCCGTCTCTTCTTCAAGCTAAACAGCCCTAACCTCTTTAGCCTTTCCTCATAGGGGAGAAACGTTCCATCCTCTTTATCATTTTAGTGACCCTTCTCTGTACCTTCTCCAGTGCAACTATATCTTTTTTGAGATGCAGCAACCAGAATTGCACACAGTATTCAAGGTGCGGTCTCACCATGGAGCGATATAGAGGCATTATGACATTCTCCATTTTATTCACCATTCCCTTCCTAATGATCCCTAACATTTTGATTGATTTTTTGACTGTCACAGCCCACTGAGTCGAAGATTCTTTTTCCTGGGTGGTGAGTCCTAATGTGGAACCTATCATCATGTAACTACAGCATGGGTTATTTTTCCCTATATGAATCACCATGCACTTTTCCACATTAAATTCAGTCTGCCATTTGTATGCCTAATCTTGCAGTCTCATAAGGTTCTCCTACAATTTATCACAGTCAACATGTTATTTAGCTACTCTGTATAATTTTGTGTCATCTGCAAATTTGATCACTTTGCTCTTTGTATCACTTTCCAGAACATGTATAAATATATTGAAAACACTGGTCTAAGTACAGATCCCTGAGGCACTCCACTGTTTATCTTTTTCCATTGAGAAAACTGACCATTTAATCCTACGCTCTGTTTCCTGTCTTTTAGCCATGTTCTATGATTTTATTTTTAAGAATGGTTTCCACTATGTTTCCCAGTACTGAAGTTCTATTCACGAGTTTATAGTTTCCTGGATCACCCGTGGAGCCCTTTTTAAATATCAGGTTTTCATTGGCCATCTTCTGGTCTTCAGGTACAACAAATTTGGTTACAAGTTTGTACTAATAGGTCGGCAATTTCAGAACCCTGGGGGTGTTCTAATTCAAGATGTTGGCACCCACTGGAATTCCGCCTATATGATACTGCAGAGGTTAATAGTGATCTGTCTCTGGAAACAGATAGGTGTGGATCTCGCTCAGGTAAATTATGATTGTGTATTCTTGAGGCTGCTGAAGGTGTATTGACAGGAGAAGAACATTTGGCTGGTGACTGAAGAGGATAGGAAAGTATTGATTGTTCTGTAATACTGGGACTTAAAAGTTTTGGGGAGAACTGAAATTGTGGGGTAAAGGAAAGGTAAGCAATTTCTTGTACTGTGTATATGCCTGGTTTAAAAAAAACAAACTAAGGAGCTAGGTAATTTTTTTTAATGTCTCTCCTCCACCCCCACCCCAACTGCCCCATCCCTAAGCTCATTCTATGATTTATAAAGTCATCATATATTATATATAATTAGATAAGAGATATTTCCACATCTAAAATCAATTAGGGATTTATCTAGAACAAGGGAGAGACCTAGCTCTTATCAATTAGATTAATTGTCCCCTTGGAGGTCATTGCCAAATTAATATTAAATACATCACATAAATTTAAATGACTCTGATTTACACATCCTCACTCCCATAGCAACCTAAGTGAATTAGGAGCTCAACAATATTAAGATGCTGATAGCAGTGCAGCAGCAAGATGAGGGCTTTTCAGTCTTTTGCACATTGCCACATGTATGATTATCTACAAGTTGGTGAGAGTTTGTATGTGTGTGTCCAGTGCAAAGAGCTCCTGGCTGAATCTGATATCTGAGACTAAAGTGGCAAATCTGGAGGAGCTGAGCCAGACAGAGAGCTATATAGAGGAGACCTTTAGGGACGTAATTGCCAAGTTTTAACTCCAGTCTGGCAGTCCCTGTTGTGCTTTGGAGGAACCAAGTCACTTTTTTAGATTCACTACCTTGGTGTAGCAGGAAGTGATCCTGTAGCAAGAACCTGCTCTACAGGTGATGCATTACCCTCTCACTCCAAGGATGAGCTTCTGAAGTCTAGTGCCCTGGAGGGAAGGATTAGTTCATCCATCATACGGTAGTTGGTGAATTGATTATTAGGAATGTGCATAGCTGGGTGGCTGGTGGACATGAGGCTTGCTGGTAACCTGCCATATATCTGATGCAAAGGTAGTGGGCCTCACACATCACCTAGATCAGATTTTAAACAGAGTTGAGGAGGAGTTGGCAGTCATAGTACATGTGGGCACCAATGACAGAGGAAGGTGTCAGAGGGAGATTCTGGAACCCAAATTTAGGCTCTTAGGTAGAAAATTGAAATCCGAAACCTCCAGGGTAGCATTCTCTGACATGCTCCCCATTCCACATTCAGCACCCCAGAAGTAGGCAGAGCTCCAGAGTCTCAATTTGTGGATAAGATAATGATATAGGGAAAAGGGCTTTAGTTTCATTAGGAACTGGGCAAGATTTTGGAGAAGGGGGAATCTATTCTAAAAAGATGGGCACCAACTTAACCAGGGGGAACCAGGCTACTGGTGCTAATCTTCAAAAAGAAGATAGAGCAGCTTTAAAAACAGAGCATGGGGGAAAGCTGACAGTCACTGAGCAGTGCATGGTTCGGAGAGAGGTATCTTCAAAGGATATTAAAATAATAGAGGACTAAGGGCATCTCAATAGAGAGGTTCCAATAAAAGCAATAATAGTTCATGTGCCTAAAAGTAAGGAACTGCTGAGTCAAAAGATTCCAAAATGCCCCTGTCAAGTGATAAGAAGATTGTTAATATCAACCATACAATATATAACAAAAAAATTGTGCTTAAATATTAAACATTTACCAATTATGAATGTATTGCTTTCTAAACGCTGCATGACGCCTACAAGGGGGGCACCATGACTAAACAAATTAGGGGGTCGCGCTAGCAAGGAGGCACTAGGGTTGCTTGTGCAACTTTAGCGCCTCCTTGCTAACGCGATTCCGTGGTTACCAGCGATCTGCCGGTTATGAACACCGATGCCGAGAAACTTGGCGTTGGTTTTCATAACTGCAGTCTGCCGGTTATGAAAACCGACGCCGAGTTTATCGGCGTCGGTTTTCATAATGCAGCCGGCCGGTTATGAAAACCGACGCCAAGCATATCGGCGTCCGTCTTCAAAGCAGGCGGCAGAGGCTCTTTTTTCTTTTCTTTTTTTAACTTTTAAAAAAGTACAGAAAAGCAGTTTTTTCTGCTTTCTTGTACTTTTTTTCAATGCGCTCAGCTATTAACGCCTGCTCCAGGCAGGCGTTAACAGCTGAGCGATAAATGTGCATCTGAGACACTCATTTATTTTTTTGCATTTGGAGTGAATGAGTAATAGCCTCATTTACATGCATTTGCATGTGATGAGCGCTATCTCATTCACTCTGCGTCAGACGCGCGTTAAATAGGCGCTAATCCCCCTATTGCATTAGGGGGTGGATTAGTGTCTATTTAACCCGTGTCCGACTGCGGGTTATACAGTGCGCTCGGCTGAGCGCACTGTATTGCATCGGCCCCATCATATGCTAACAGAGATTTTTGCTCTATTATCAATCTCCAGCAGAAAATAAATGTTTGAAATGTGTCCTTAGATATTCTGATAGTTCTCATCCAATAGCATCAATCACTAAGAAGCACTGTGCATGCCCTTGCCCTGCTAATTCTAGCCTTCTATCATAGTGAATGAAACTACTGCAGCAGGAGTGATCAGAAAAAGTCTTTTATCAGAGCCAAAGCCTGATAAATCTTTTTTTTTTTCAAATCTGAGACAGCTTCTCCAAAGAATCCTTCTTTACAAACTGCTATAGAGCAACTGGAGAGTTTCTTGCACATTCTCAGCCCATTCAGTGAGATGACATCAGCATCTCTTGATCAAGGTAGCAGCTATAGTTTAGTTAAAAAGATGCTTCACTGTGTTTTGTCCTCTTTCTGGTATTCTTGTCAACTTGTCCTGCCTCAGCATCTAGGAGGCTGTGTTGTCACAAAGGCAAGAGTTGGTTGCTATAGTTACCAGTTGTTTGTTTAATAGTGTACAACCATAGAATGTACCTAGACTTGAATGAGAAACCAAACCAAATGAGATGAACATTTTCATTTAAATCTATTAATATGCTTAATTTGTTTCAGGGGTCCATGAATGAAACAAAAATGGACTTATCTGTTGCATTTTATTCATTTGTTTCAAATTAATGCACATCCCTAGCACTGATATTTGGCACTACCCAGATAAAGATAGCCAGGGAAGTTTGGTAGGAAAAATACCTGTCCTAAAGTTAACTGAATAACTTTATCTAGGTAACTTTAGCAGGGTATATTCTGTGGTAGACTTACCAAGATAAGTGCTGGTGAATATCAGAGTAAAGTTTCCTGGGTAACTTTTCATTCCCCAGCCCACTAAATATTGGTCTCTCTGCTTTTTTTGAATATCAGCCTCAAAGTAAACAATATATGCCATTGAAGCCTGCAGACCATCTTCTTCCATTTTTGACTGCAAGGCACACGGGAAAGAAGTTCCTACTAGCATACCTTGACATCTTTTATTCTGTAGTGGGTAATCCTCATCAACACACTATTTCCCTCTCCATTGTTATTTTCAGTGTTCACCTGGTTTGATCCCTGAAAAATGGTGAACTAAGGATAGTTGGGCAGGTGCCATGTTCATTGCCCCCCTCCATAGTATTTATTTATTTTTATATACTGACATTTGATCTGAGATATCACATGGGTTTACATTTAGGTACTTCTCTATCCCCAGTGTTCTTATAATCTAAGCTTGTACCTGAGGTAAAGGAGGGTAAAGTGACTTGCCCAAGGTTGCAAGGAGCAACAGCAGGACTTGAATGCTGCTCTCCTGGTTTGTAACTCACTGCTCTAACCACTAGGCTATTCCTCCTCCTCGTTTTAGGATTGCTCTTAATTTAACCTCCTATAATAGTAGATAGAGAAGCGAGAGCCATGTACTGCTGAAGTTAGTTTTCAAATAGATATTTCGCTATTCCCAGTTAGTTTCTCTGTGTGTGTTTTTCTCTAGGATTAATCACTGCCACTTGAAAGCAGCAATTGTCTCCCTATCAATCATTTCAGCACTTGACAGTTGTGACCCAGTCTCTATGGTGCTAATTGCTCTCCCTGACTTCTTCCAAGAGTGCAATGAATATTGCTGAGTAATGTTTGTGCATGCTGACATTTTCATTACAGGGTTTTAGATAGTGTTTATAAACAACGAAGTATGCAAAAATCACATTGAGTTCGCCATTCATGCATAGATTAGAAAAATAAAGGTTAATATCTATTCATGCAAGCATACGTTTATAATATATGTTCTCATTTTCCACTCTAAGAGAGTTTTAAATTATAGTGACAAGTCAAAGGGCAGAGGTTTTGTAAAGAAACGCGTCCTCCCTCCCCCCCCCCCCCCCACACATTCTTCACTGAGACTTGAAAGCTCGTACTGTACATTCTATATCTGAAAGGTGAATAGCGGAAAAGACAGAATTGCAAGTACCTAAGTCTGATATTTAGGGGAAATTCATTAAAAATAAAATCAAATATTGATCACGGTCTCCATTAAAGCCTTCCATGGAGTCTAGACTGCTCACAAATCATATTTTAAACAACCCTTCACTCAATTGCATGCATGCCTTTCGTTAGTCTCTTGTATTCTTTTTTTTTATTTTTATTATTCTTTCATTCAGGGGCAACTCAAGGTAATCTGTCACCTGAGGCGAGGGATGAAATAGCGGCCCCCTTCCCCCAGGTGCGACACAGGTAAAATCATCATGAGGCCTGGAGTGTCCCCCCTTGGAGTCTGGCTCTTTTGGTGACGTGCAGAAGTGGGAGGGGGCAGGGGTCAGAGCTCCCAGAGGAGTGGCAGATAGAGCGTCAGTGATAATATTTCTAGGAATCTGGTAACCCTGCCACGCTCCTGGGAACCCTACCATCCACTTCTCACCCCTCCAACAGCATCTGCTCCCTGGCGGCTTTAGAAGATGGGTGAATGGTGGGAATCTGTGTGGGGTCCCCTACTTTAAGTCAGTGCAAGGGTATTAGGTGTGTGCAAAAATCCCTTAAATGGGATTAACTTGGGAGGCCCCTTGGCCTGGCTTTTTATACTTCTGTCTATAGCAATTTAAAAGCTTTAATGAAAAAATTGTAATCACTAAAGAAGCAGAAGATACTTGGTTTACTTATTTATTTTATTATCTAATTGTGCACAGACAGAGATAAGGTTACTGACAGCAACCCAGAATATGAGAGCTTTAGATGGTTTAGCAAAAAAATCCCATCTTATAAATAATCATAAGACACTGATAGTAGGGGTGTGCATTCGTATTGAACATAAATGTAAAACGCTACTTTTTTTTTTTTTTAACTTAAAAAAGTGATGAGACATAAACGATCGGATTTCCAACTTATTCAACATAGCTATGTTGAATAAGTTGGAAATCGCAATTGTTGATCCAAAATAAAAATTTAAACCCCTCACCTTTCTTAATCCCCCCCCAAAGACTTACCACAACTCCCTGGTGATCCAGCGAGGAGTGAGGACGCCATTTCTGAAATTCTTTGCGAGGAGAACGTGACGTCGGCGCCACGTCGGAGTGACGCGGCGTCACGTGATTCCCCGCGGGTTCGCGCCGGAACGCTCGTTCGGCCCAAAAGGAACTTTTGGCCAGCTTGGGGGGGTCAGGAGGCCCCCCCAAGCTGGCCAAAAGTTCCTTTTGGGCCGAACGAGGATCCCGGAAGCGACCCCGCGGGGAATCACGTGACGCCGCGTCACTCCGACGTGACGCCGACGTCACGTGCTCCTTGCAAAGTTGGTCAGAAATGGTGTCCTGACCCCGCTGGACCACCAGGGAGTTGTGGTAAGTCTTGGGGGGGGGGGGGGGGATTAAGGAGGGTGAGGGGTTTAAATTTTTATTTGCACATATGGACATATACTCAACTCATTGAATTCTGTTTATGTCCATATTGACCGCAAATGGGACCCCCTTTGGACATATGGACATATGAACTTAAACTTTTGCTCTGCACATCCCTAACTGATAGCACGTAATGGACAAATCAATGGTCAGCATCTCATACTCTATATGAATATATCTGACATGTTATCAATATTCATTGAATTCCAAGAATTTATACCTAATTCAGTGTAACTAATACCTATGTATAAACATATTTTTCCTAAGAAATTACAGTTACCTTTTTGAAGTAAACTCTACCTCCATATATGGTTAGGTTTTTTCTACTAAAGATTATATAAATATATAATTCCCAGCATGCTGTAGTTATATCATTTTCAGTACTTCTGCCTTTAGCTGTTCCTAACTAGGCCTAAAAGCACAGTCTCAGTCCTTGTGATGACAGTTAGCATAACCTAACTAAGGCCTAGATTCATCAAAATGCTATTAATTTTGCATGAATAGTGCTACAATATTTCCACTTTGCAGAGAAAGACAGAGAGAGAGAGGGAGGATTTGGTTGGGGACTAAGGTTCTGGGGCCAGTTTTACATGCACGGTCAGATATACAAACAGCACAGTACATATCAGTGAAGACTGGATGTGATTTGGAGTGAAGAAAGATACACAAAGATGAGATTTCTACACTCTTCTCTTGCCCTAGCTTGATGCATCTCTACCTAGGTACTATCAAGCTAGGAAGAGCGAAGATTATAGAAATCTCATTTTTGTGTATCTTTCCTCATTCCAAATCACATCCAGTTTTCACTGATATGTACTGTGCTGTTTGTATATCTGACCGTGCATGTAAAACTGGCCCCAGAACCTTAGTCCCTCCACCAAAACCTCACCTTGACTTACTAGATGACCATCCTATAGTGGTATTAATAGATGACAACTATGTGTACCACCCCAGAGTCTCTCTCTCTCTCTTTTTCTCTCTCTCTTTCAAGATAAATATATTTTCGGGCTTAACACCAGGAAAAAAGTGCTGATAATGTGTGTTATGCTATTGCACACAGCTTTAATGCCCCTCATTTTCATAAACTCCTCCCCATTGACTAAAAATGTGCATTCGCATCTCATGATGCAATAAATAAAGTATGCATTATGGCATTATGGTGGGAGTTAGGGCCCTAACACGTGATAACGGCTTAATGCATTTTGATGAATGACCCTGTAAGTATCTTAAGCTGGAAATCCTGAAATTTACCAATGTTCTCCCCTCATTTTTATTCTATCTGTCATCATAAACCTAAACTAAACAACTGAGGAAGTCCTCCCTGCATCCACTGCCGCGGCTGTGGTTCTAGTAATCACTCAGTTCTGTGATAACTCAACAGCAAAGATGTCTCGGGAAATTTCAGGGTGGTGGAGGTGGTAGAAGAGTGTCAACTGCCATGATGGTATTAGAAGACACCGAGGAGGCATTCTTCCTGCAGAAGACAGAAAGCACTGAACAAGAAAACAGACAGATAATATCATAACTAATTCAACAAAAATGAATACAGGCCGATACAGTAAGCTGCGCGGGAGAGTGGGAAAGCGCCCGCTCTCCCGACGTGCGTCCAGGCCACTCTCCTGGGCGCGCGATTCAGGAAGCCAAGAGATGCAAATTAGGGCCTGTGGTAAAAAGGAGGCGCTAGGGACACTAGCATGTCCCTAGTGCCTCCTTATTGACAGAAGTGGCGGCTGTCAGCGGGTTTCACAGCCGACGCTTAATTTTACCGGCATCGGTTGTCAAACCCGCTGACAGCCACGGGTTCGGAAAACGGACGCCGGCATAATTGAGTGTCCATCTTCCAACCTGCGGGCCGTGGCCAGATTTTTAATTTTTTTTTTATTTTTGGGGCCTCTGACTTAATATCGCTTAGGGGTAGATCTTTAAAAAATATGCGATCGCGTACTTTTGTTCGCACCTGGTGTGCGAACAAAAGTACGCTTGATTTTATAAGATACGCGTGTAGCCGCGCGTATCTTATAAAATCCAGGGTCGGCGCGCGCAAGGGGGTGCACATTTGTGCAACCTGCGCGCGCCGAGCCCAGCGCGCGCTGCCTGTTCCCTCCGAGGCCGCTTCGATTTCGGAGCGGCCTCGGAGGGAACTTTCCTTCGCCCTCCCACCCCCCACCTTCCCCTCCCTTCCCCTCCCTTCCCCTACCTAACCCACCCCCCCGGCCCTATCTAAACCCCCCCCTACCTTTGTCGGCAAAGTTACGCCTGCTGAAAGCAGGCGTAACTTTGCGCGCGCCGACCGGCAGCTCCGCTTCGTCCTCCGGTCCCAGGGACTGGTCCGGAGGCCTCGACCATGCCCCCGGGCTGGCGCCACGCCCCCGGGCCCGCCCCCGAAACGCCGCGGCCCGCCCCCGAAATGCCGCGTCGTTTCGGGAACACCCCCGGACATGCCCCCTCCCGTCCCTTTTCGAAAGCCCCGGGACTTACGTGCGTCCCGGGGCTTTACGCACGCCGGCGGCCTATGCAAAATAGGCACGCCAGCGCGCGAGGGCCCTGCGCGCATAAATCCAGAAGGATTTACGTGCGCATGCCTTTTAAAATCCGCCCCTTACTGTATAAAGGGTAAAAATAGCGAGTCAAAAACATGCAGCCAGACGGGGGCCAAAGGTGCGCTTGGCCGAGCGTACCATACTGAATCAGCCTGATAGTAAGCAATTTTCTTTCCCAATCATCCAAAGAAATTCCAATTCCCAGGAAATCCCAATTCCTATCAATCTATAAACCACCCACATTCAGTGCATGGCCTCAAAATCTAAATCTCTTAGGGTAAGGACAGATTTTTGAATGCCCCCTTGTTTACCAGTATAAGTGAAACAGGTAGTATTAATCACTTGACAAACACTACCTTCTTTGGCTAGCAGCATGTCCAAGGCCATCTTAATGCACACCGATCCACCTCTCTCGGGCACCCAATTTAATATTTAAATTGGATGCCGCAGTAAAAAAGAGGTGCTAAGGGAAATTGTGTGCCCCTAGCGCAGGGGTGGGCAAGTCCGGTCCTCGAGGGCTGCAAACCAGTCGGGTTTTCAGGATACCCCTAATGAATATGCATGAAATAGATTTGCATACAACTGAGGCAGTGTGTATGCAGGTCTCTCTCATGCATATTCATTAAGGATATCCTGAAAACCCGACTGGTTTGCAGCCTTCGAGGACCGGAATTGCCCACCCCTGCCTTAGCACCTCCTTGACAGTGGGTGCCTGGGAGAGGTGGCTGTCAGCCAGTTAGGAAAATGGATGATCGTTAGTTGAGCATCCCTTTTCCAAACTTGACTGCCGGCACCCCTTTTTTTTTTTTAATTTTCCTATTTCACTTCCTCCGACTTAGTATCACAATGATATTAATTTTCCTTTTTCAGTTCCTCCAACTTAATATCACAATGATATTAAGCCAGAAAAAACGAGAAAAGGAACAGAAAAGCAGTGTTTTTCTGCTTTTCTGTAATTTTTTTGGGCTCCTCAAGAATTAACACCTGCTCCAGGCAGGTATCAATTTTCGCGGTTAAAATGTATGCGTTGGATGCACTTTTTTTTTTTTTGCTTCGGGGGGAAAAAGGTAATAGCCTCATCAACATGATTTTACATGTGATGAGTGCTATTACCGATGCGCTCGATTGGATGTGCATTTTGGACACGCTAACCCCCATTTTGCTTTGGAAATTATGGACATGCATCTAAAATCATGTGTTGAGCCATGCTCTGTGGCCAGTGCATGGTATTGCATCGGCCTGAACATGCAGAATATATTCATTTCATCACTTGAGGCATAACAATAAAATGTATTTGTAGTGTAACAAAAGGTCTCCATGCGGTGTTTAAGTGCAATGAAGTAGTCCAAAGATCCTTTCCTGTATTACAGCTTGTGCCTTATTGTGAACCGTTGTGATGGCACCCTCTTAACGACGGTATAGAAAAGATTTTAAATAAATAAAAATAAATAAAATAAATGTACTACACTCCCTCCCCCCCCCCCCCCCCCCCCCATGTGCTTGGAAACATGGAGGAGCCAGGCAAGCAGAGGAAGGCAGAATGGTGAAAGGAGCCACTGGGCTTCCACTGGGGCCCAGGATGGGGGAGGGAACACAATGTTGACATGTCAAGAAGCTGACCTTCAGTAATTTCTTTCTGTAAGAAAAGGAGGTCAGATACAGAAATCTTGTCCGGCACCTTAAAAGGGAACAAAGTTTAATTGAGGGAGTTAAAAAGAAAAATGTCAGAGAGGGCCTCATGCATATGCAAAAGGCTTCCTAAAAGCTTTAAAGATATCTGCAAACATTTTTGGAAAATATCTCAGCACAGAAATTCAAACATTACAACAATGATATCAAAGTGACATAGTATTTTAAAACAATCTGGGGCCCCAATAAAGCAGCAAAAAAAAAAAAAAAGAAAGAAACCCTCAAGTAAAAAAGCAATGTCATTACTCCCTTTCTGTCATAACAAGAAAAAGAAAGCTAAAAATTGAGTATGCCCAGAAAGTCTGTTAATAATAACAAGGGATGCTTCTTTAAAGAATTTTTATGGCCAATTATGCTTACACTGTCTCATCTTAAAGAAAAGAAGTGACTAAAACCTGGGTTGGCTATAGGGAATATCTCTGTGCAAAAATAGAGGTTAAAACTGATGCACTCAAAAATGCAGAATGAGACATTTTGGATCTTTTCAAAAAGACTACAAAATTGGAGGAAAAATCTTGGCGGTTTTTGTAAATACCTAGTGCAATTAATCATGTGCTTTTTGATAGTAGCCTCTGAAAAAAATGCAATTTATTCTGGTGAATTTGCTAGCTGAGGAATTTACATATATGTGTTTTCCGGCAGGTGAAAAGTCCATCCTCTTTTCCTTTTTCTGATAGTTATAGTGCTTGTTTCAAATTTAGAAAATGTTATTCCTGATAAAAAGGATTATATAAAAAGGAAGCTGTTAAGAAATTACTAGAATTATAAAGAAAATAAAATAGTAAGAGGTCGATATTCAAAAACCATTTATTTGGATAACTGAAAAGGAGGTATTTCAGGGTGGGCTAGAGTTAGCCACATAAATTATTCAGAGTTAGCCGCTTAACTAAAGTTGCTAACTCTGGTCATGCCTTAGGTATGTCTGAAAATTAACTGGATACACTTTTCTGGCTAACTTTAAGATAGCCGGGTATATTCAGCGGCTGAATATTCCCATCTCTTTAACACACTCTATCCTCAAAGGCTGTATTTAAGAATGTACATTTACAATTTATTCAATAAAAGAAATATATATATAATATAAAAATTGTTTATATAAGTAGAAAGCTACTAGTTCTTACTTGCAAAAGGAAGGAAATAAAGAGATGAAGCTCAAGTCTCGATGAAGCTCAAGTCTCGATGAAGCTCAAGTTGCAATGAAGCTTGCCTCGATGAAGCTCAAGTCATGTGAATTCAAGGGACCAGTCTGTAGCCAGTACAGGTCCAATCGAACTCGATACAAAGGGGAAGTTTACCTGGTTGCAGCTATTGATATACCCTGCTCGTAATAGGATTATAACGCGCTTGCTGACGTCGCTTGCTGATGTCACAGGCACAAAGCGGGAACAAAGCCGATATCAAATATGCATTATTCCTTTTCAATATCGATTTTTGTACTTCAATAATTGAACCTCATTTGCCAAACGTTTTTGACAGTTATACGCAGGGGGTAGATTTTTTAAAAAAGCGCGATCGCGTACTTTTGTTTGCGCAGCAGGCGCAAACAAAAGTACGCAGGATTTTATAAGATACGCGCATAGCCACGCATATCCTCTAAAATCCTGGATCGGCGCGCGCAAGGCTGCCGATTTTGGGCAGCCTGCGCGCGCCGAGCCGCGCAGCCTGCCTCGGTTCCCTCCGAGGCCGCTCCGAAATTGGAGCGGCCTCGGAGGGAACTTCCTTTCGCCCTCCCCTCACCTTCCCCTCCCTTCCCCTACCTAACTCACCCCCCCGGCCCTATCTAAACCCCCCCCTTACCTTTGTCCCTAGATTTACGCCTGCAAGAAGCAGACGTAAATTAGAAGCGCCCGAAAATCGCGCACGTTGCTCGAAACACAGCGTCTATAGCGCTATTTTTTTATTGCATTGGATGTTCAATATTGCATCACTGGAGCAATATACGCTAAAAAGTCTCAGACGGATTTTAAAAGCCCTGCTTGCGTAAATCCGCCTGGATTTACGCGAGCAGGGCCTTGCGCGCCGGTGCACTGCGGACTGCTGGCGCGCCGTCTTCCGACCCGGGGGCTGGTCCGGAGGCCTGGACCACGCCCCCGGGCCGGCACCACGCCCCCAGTCCTGCCCCCGAAATGCTGCGCCCCGCCCCCGAAATGCCGCATCATCTGGTCCCGCCCCGACACGCCCCCTTCGAAAAACCCCGGGAGCTACGCACGTCCCGGGGCTCTGCGAACGCCAGCAGCCTATGCAAAATAGGCGCGCCGGCGCGCAAGGCCCTGCTCGCGTAAATCCAGGCGGATTTACGCAAGCAGGGCTTTTTAAATCCGTCTGAGACTTTTTAGCGTATATTGCTCCAGTGATGCAATATTGAACATCCAATGCAATAAAAAAATAGCGCTATAGACGCTGTGTTTCGAGCAACGTGCGCGATTTTCGGGCGCTTCTAATTTCAGCTTCATTTAAATATTGCATCGGCGGTGCTGTCGAAAAAATATGCATGCATTAAAACCACGTGCGTTCCTAATGAGCGCAATTTCTTCACATGTTTTTTTATTGCGTCGGCTCCTAAGTTAGCCAGATAGCCTAGGTATTTGACACAACTCTCTAAATCTGTGTTCCACATCTAAGGCATCCTCTGGTTGACCTTCGCAAATGGAAGTACACCCAGATTTGCCCCAGATCTTAAAAATCAGCTTGCACAGTTCATTCATTTCTGTTTTTAACCTCCATTTGGTGTTAGAAAATGTCTTCAATAAGGTGAGAGAAGAATCTCCCCATGAGATCACATTCCAAGGAGTGGATCTTTGCATCCCAGCCTGATAAGCTGGATCATCCTGAATATCCTCTGATGGGGGATCAGGGCAGGGAGAAACAATGACTGGATATAAAGGGACAGGGGTATTTCAGGGAGGGACTGGGCTATGGATATTGGAGACAAGGGCAAATCCTTTCTCCCCTCTCATCTCTATTGAGCTGCAGATACCAGAAGCAGGGGCACACCCTTTTTCACTGCCTGTAACTGCAGGTCCAGGCTGACAACTTTTAAGACTTTATGGCACTTCCTCTTTTGGATTTTCAAAGCACAAGGCACCTAATTCGTTTTTTGCTTCAAGCAATGCTTTTTGTGATTTCCTCCAAAGAATCTTTTAAACTCGCTTTAACAGATTTATCCTTTCTAAATGAAATTTCGTGCTACCCATGCTGATAGGCTAACCATTCCCCTGCACTAACTTTTTCTCTTTCTTTCAAAACCTTCTCCAGGTATACAATTTTATCCCAATCAAAGGCTCCCTCAAGGGCAAACTGCATCTGCCCATTATCTTTAGTACTATAATGTCATCTCTTCACGTAAGTAACATCGGTGAGTTCATCGTGGAGCCACATCCAGCTGGCTCCACTTATTAACATGTGGCTCAGGTGCAGGCACGGAAAAGTCATGACCCATGACAAAAATAAAAATGTAATTCACCAGGCACTTACACTAAAATGTCTTAGACACACTCCCATTCACAAACAGCAATCCCCTATGTCACCAACTGGCAAAAGTAAACCAGGATTCTCTTTTTCCCTGTCTGGCTCTCCTTTTTTTCTTTTGCATACTACAAACGCTAGACACAAGTAAAACACAGTAAGAAACCGTTTTCCCAAGACACTATGCCAAGTGTCTATTATCTTAAAACCAGCCTGGGGACCATCCTCCCCAAGCACTTCTCCCCCTCCCTAGGAAGATCTGTAACCTGCCCCCTCCCTGTGCTGGCTGGTATGGGAAATAACAATTACTGGTACTCCAAGACAGGGATACATTCCTCGCCTTTTCCAACCGGGGACACAACCCTTACCACACAAAGGGGACGCAGCCCTTTTATACGGGGACACAGCCCCTTCACAGCAAGTAGGGATGCAACTCCACCATTAAGCAGAACCTAGCCAGAACCCTGTTCCCCCCCATTGGCTGCAGTGGAGGGTAGAGACCTCCTCCCAGAGCCAAGAGGAGGGACCCCGAAAAACACAGAAACCACAATGGACATAGAGAAAGTCAAAAAGGATTGGAAAGAACACCGCACTTACCAGAGAACTACTTGGGGAGAGCCGGAGAGAAGCAAGTTGAACAGCTGCTACACCAAAACCACATAGTCAAAGAGAAAAGGTGGAGGATGCAGGCAACTATAAATGCACTGTGAGAGGCAGCCAGCCACGGCTCAGAATCCTGGAAATCCTCAGTAGTGGGTGAATTGTCAGCCCTAAGGAAAAAGAAAGAATGTAAGGAAGCAAAACTGCCACAAAGCCAGAGAGGTTCGAGGGAGAAACACCTTTCTCTACCCCACCTGAGCCAATGCACCAAAATTATGGAAAATCCCATCTATGGGATGGAATTTACCCAGAAGGCTCCTTGGGCCTGGCTTTGTAAACAACATCTGTCTACACCAATTCAAAAGCTTTAAAGAAAAATCTGTAATCACTAAGAATTCAAATAGCTTACTTACTTATTTTATCTGATCATACGCATGAATATAAAACAGGCCATCATTTGTCACCCAAAATATGAGAGCACTGAGTGATGCAGCAACAATTCACATCTTATAAGTGATCTTAACATACAGATAACAAGCTATGGACAAATCAGTGGTCAGCATATCACTCAGTACATGAATATTAATGGCATTTTATCACTATGCATTGAATTACACAAACTTATGCCTAATTTGTGCAACTAATACCTATGCATAAGCTTATGTTTTTCCTAAGAAATTGCAGTAAGGATTTGGAGTAAGCAACTCTAAATACATCCATACATGGTTGTGCTTCGTTAGTAAAGATTATATAAATATATAATTCCTAGCATGCTGTAGCTACATCATTTTCAGTACTTCTGCCTTCAGCTGTTACTAGATAGGCCTAAAAGTGCAGTCTCAGTCCTTATGATGGCAGTGAGCATAACCTAAGGCAGTGGTTCTCAACCTTTTTTTCGGCCGGTACACACCTGACAGATGGTTCTCACATGCGTGACACACTGAACATATGACCATCACGGGGCTATATGTAAACATACACTCTGCATCCACGGGAATCCCTTGACCCCTAACAATGGATGCAGAGCAGAACTAGGGCATTATCCATAGAACTCACCATGCAAAAAAAAAGATTCTGGTTCTGATGACATCTCAGTAAAAGCAAAACAAACTCCCTTTACTACCAGTCACAATAGCCCTCCTTATGAAAAGTTAATAATTTACCACTAATGCATATCCTATTGAGAAAACACAACAAATACGATTGATACAAATGTCTACATGCTAGTAAAATACCTCACCTCGGGCACACACACAGAACCTACCTTTACCAAGTACAGAAAGACCACACATTAGAAATATGGAGACAAACTGGAATGGAAAACCAAAAAACGCAACTCTGCATGCAGTGCAAACCTTGAAAAATGGAAAGAGAAATATAGCACCTAACACAGTCCCAGGATCTGCAATAATGCACAGAAACTAATCTGCACAAAGTTACACCTGCATTATGGAACACATAACAACCCTATCTATGAAAAGGCAACACTACAAATATTAAATCAGGTCTTAAACACTAATACACTTCCTATTAGGATAACAGAACAAGCCAAGCTGCTATAGATCCCCATACAGAAATAACTGTAAAACTATATTAATAAATGTTTCAAAACAGCTGATGAACAGAATAAGGTCAAACAATTAAAACTCATAAACATTGTTAAAAGTTGTCCAAATATCAATAAAATATTTCAAAACAGCAGACACATCACATAATACTCAATAATTAAAATGGCAGTCAATCAAGACAAATACACTTAAAATGCCACCTTTACTTACCCTCTCCAGCAACTCTCCTACTCCTTTCCCTTGAAAGCACATAGCAGGAGCAGCAGCGGCTGCTGAAGCTCTGTCCTTACAGTCCTCTCTTTAGGGCCCACAAGTCACAGACACACACACACACACAAACACACACACACACATACACATACACACACCAATTAAACCCTATGACCAGTCTCTGTCTCACACACAGACACCAGTCACCTCCCTGCCTAGTCTTATCTCTCTCTGTCTCTCACACACCCCCCAGTCATCTCCCTGCCCAGTCTCTGTCTCTCACACACAACACAGTCACTTCCCTGCCGTCTTTATCTCTCACAAACACATCTCAGTCACCTCCATGCCCAGTATGTCTCTCACACTCACCCCAATCACTTCCCTGTCCAGTGTCTGTCTCTCTCTCACACACACACCCCAGTCACCTCCCTGCCCAGTCTTTGTCTCTCACACACACCCCAGTCACAATCCTGCCCAGTCTCTCTCTCACACACACACCCCCAGTCACCTCCCTGCCCAGTTGCTCTCTCTCACACACACACCCATCACCTCCCTTCCCAGTCTCTGTCTCTCACACACAACCCAGTCATTCCCTGCCCAGTCTCTCTCACACACACACACACACACACCCCAGTCACCTCCCTGCCCAGTCGCTCTCTCTCACACACACCCGTCACCTCCCTGCCCAGTCTCTGTCTCTCACACTCACCCCAGTCACCTCCCTGCCCAGTCTCTGTCTCTCACACACACCCCAGTCACCTCCCTGCCCAGACTCTGTCTCTCTCACACACCCCTGTCACCTCCCTGCCCAGTTTCTATCTCTCACACTCACCCCAATCACCTCCCTGCCCAGTCTCTGTCTCTCACCCCCCCCCCCCGTCACCTCCCTGCCCAAACTCTGTCTCTCACACACACCCATTCAACTCCCTGCCCAGTCTCTGTCTTTCACACACACTGCTTAGAGCCCCAATGCTGTGTTCCCCTTTAATTTTGCAGTGGCAGATTTCCCACTGCCACTGCCTTCTCAGCCACACTGGAGCAGCAAACATTTATTTTATAAAAATATGCTACAGCACTCATCATTTCTTCTGGCTGTCGGGATATCCCTAGGCTCCCGCGGCCACCCATCTACCTGCTTTTACAGCCGCTGGTAGCTCCAAGTGCCCCATTTGTAATCAGCATGGCTGAGTGCCACTTTTACTTTAAATGCGGTTCTGCCATGCTCACTGTTGCATGGTGGTGGGGGGGGGGGGGAGAGAATCCCCGGAGCAACTAGCCTCTTTGTGCTTGGGGCTCACTGCCGCTTTGGTGAATCCCTACTCTTTCTCGGTTCCTGGCGTGGCTGGCCTCTTTTTTCTTTGTGGCTCGCTGCTGTGTTTAATTTCAGCACTTCAAGTCCGTGGTGGCCACAGGGTCGGGCTTCTTCACTGCCATGGGCCTGGACACTGCCACTCCTCCCAGCCCTCCTCAAACTACCCCACCCCCGGGCTATGAGATGCCCCCCTCCTTCCTGTCTCACAAAATAAGGTCAAACAATTAAAACTCAAACATTATTAAAAATTGTCCAAATATCAATAAAATTATCCCTTACAACTGAAAAGCAGGTTGTTAATTCAAACAAACAACACACTTTGAAATGTCTGTATGCCAATGCCAGAAGTCTAAAAGTAAGATGGGAGAGTTAGAGTGTATAGCAGTAAATGATGAGATTGACATAATTGGCATCACACAAACCTGGTGGAAGGAGGATAACCAATGGGACAGTGCTATATCAGGTAGAGATGCGAATCGGAACCGGAATCGGTTCGGATTCCGATTCCGATTCACATGTGGGGGGTTTTCCATCGGGCCCGATCATGGTTTTGTTTATCGGCTGCCCCCAAGCCAAAACAAAAAACCCACCCCGACCCTTTAAAACTAATCCCTTTGCTTCCCCCACCCTCCCGATCCCCCCAAAAACATTTTACAGGGTATCCGTGCCATTGGCCAGCCCCTGTCACATGGAGGGAGCACTGGATGGCCGGCGCCAACTTTAAAAATGGCGCGGGCCATCCAGTGCTCCTACCATGTGACAGGGGCCGGCCAATTGCACGGATACCCTGTCACATGGTAAGGGCAAAGGGCCAGCTGTGTCATTTTGATTAGTGGCAGCCGACGGCCCGGGAGCGGAAGATCACTCCCAGGACCCCCACTGGACCACCAGGTACCTGTAAAATGTTTTTTGGGGGGTCGGGAGGGTGAGGGAGGCAAAGGGATTAGTTTTAAAGGGTCGGGGTGGGTTTAGGAGTTATTTTTGTGTGCCGTTTTTCCTGCCCTCCCCCAAAACGATAAGAGAACCCCCACGATCAATATCGTGGGGTTTTCCTATCGTTTCAGGGGTGCCCCCGATTTCTGACAATTTTGAAAATATCGACGATATTTTCAATCGTCCGAAGCCCGATTCACATCCCTAATATCAGGGTACAAATTATATCGTAATGATAGGGAGGATCAACTTGGTGGGGGTGTGGTACTTTCTGTCCAGAAGGGTATAGAGTCCAACAGGATAAGGATCATTCAAGAGACTAAATGCTCAGTAGAATCTATATGGGTGGAAGTCCCATGTGTGTTGGGTAAGAGTATAGTGATAGGAGTATATTACCAACCACCTGGACAAAAAGGTCAGACAGATGATGAAATGCTAAGAGAAATCAGGGAAGCTAACCAATTTGGCAGTGCGGTAATAATGGGAGATTTCGATTACCAATCTTAAAAATGGGCAGAAACCAAAAAATCACATCATTCATAAATTGTAAAACCTAAATGAAGGTATCAGCAAGCCAGACGTTGTGTATACAGAGAAACCAACCAGTCTTTTCTATCATTCACCTTCAATAATGTAATGTTTAAAAAAGGAAAAAAACCTTTATTATTCTTCTCTTAATTGTCCAATTTTCACAATGTCCATATTTTTATTTTATTTTATATTATTAATTTTGTAATCCCATAGTCCATAGAGAGATATGATTACAACAGCTCTTGATGGAAAACTGAAAAACAGCCTGAAACGGCAGATGTTTGCTAGAGACATAAAGCTTCATCAGAGGCACATTAAACCTCTTGTTATAAAAAGACTGTTGCCTGCAAATATAATTATAAAACAACTCGAAAAATTCAAGAAACAAATGATAAAAAATACTTATCTTGCAAATGGCTATCGTTTTAAGCAGGACTCGGCATCTCAACTGCCATCTCATAGGAAGTGGAAACCAAAGCTTGAAAATAGCCATCCTTTTAAAACGTGATGAACATCAGTGTAAAGCAATGACATCATCAAAGATCCTACAATATGAGTAAAGCTGTCACATAGGCACAATTGAAAATTGGCATCCAGGATTGGCAAATAATAACATGTAATGGCAAAACTGTTGGGCATTGCCATTACATGTTATTGGGCAATTACAAACTGTTCATATGAATTGGGCATTACAAACTGTTCATATGAACAGTTTGTAATGCCCAATTCGTATCAATTCTAGAGTACAACTTTCATCAAAACAATTAAAACAAACAAAAAGGAAAAATGGCTTGCTGACACCTTCATTTTGGCTTTAGAATGATAGAAAAGACTGGTTGGTTTCTCTGTATACACAACGCCTGGCTTGCTGACACCTTCATTTAGGCTTTATGATTTATGGATGATGCGATTTTTTGGTTCCCCCCTTTGTTTGGGATTGTTTATTCTTTTGGGTAACTTGTTTGGACTCTGTTTATATTAGATTTCAATTACCCCAATATTGACTGAGTAAATGTAACATCAGTACTTGCTAGAGACATAAAAATTCCTGGATGTAATAAATGACTGCTAGAGATGTGTATCGTGTGATCGATCGTCTTAACGATCGATTTCGGCTGGGGGGGGAGGGAATCGGATCGTCGCGGTTTTGTTTTTTAAAATATTGTGTAAATTGTAAATCGGGGGAGGGCGGGAAAACCGGCACACTAAAACATCCCTAAAACCCACCCGACCCTTTAAAATAAATCCCCCACCCTCCCGAACCCCCCCAAAATGTCTTAAATTACCTGGGGTCCAGTGGGGGGGTCCCGTTGTGATCTTCCACTCTCGGGCCACGAGTGCGTTGATAGAAAATGGCGCCGGCGCTACCTTTGCCCTGTCATATGACAGGGCAAAGGTAGCGCCGGCGCCATTTTGGTTCCTGTCCCCGACGTCACGAGCGTAGAAGATCGCTCCCGGACCCCCGCTGGACCCCCAGGGACTTTTGGCCAGCTTGGGGGGGCCTCCTGACCCCCACAAGACTTGCCAAAAGTCCAGCCGGCGCCATTTTGCCGTACGGCAATATGGCCATATGGCCGGCGCCATTTTGCAAAATGGCTCGTGACGTCGGGGACAGGAACCAAAATGGCGCCGGCGCTACCTTAGCCCTGTCATATGACAGGGCAAAGGTAGTGCCGGCGCCATTTTCTATCAACGCACTCATGGCCCGAGAGTGGAAGATCACAACGGGACCCCCCCACTGGACCCCAGGTAATTTAAGACATTTTGGGGGGGTTCGGGAGGGTAGGGGATTTATTTTAAAGGGTCGGAGTGGGATTTAGGGATGTTTTAGTGTGCCGGTTTTCCCGCCCTCCCCCTTCCCCCGATTTACGATTTTTGATGATAAATCGGGGGAATTCCTATTAAATATCGCCTCTAACGATTTTTGACGATTTAAAATATATCGGACGATATTTTAAATCATCAAAAAATGATTCACATCCCTAATGACTGCTTCATGGAGCAATTGGTTCAGGAACCAACGAGAGAAGGAGCTATTTTAGATTTAATTCTTAGTGGAATGCAGGATTTGATGAGAGAGTTTACAGTAGTGGGGCCACTTGGCCATAGTGATCATAACATGATCAAATTTAAACTAATAACTGGAAGGGGTACAATAAGTAAATCTACAGCTCTAATACTAAATTTTCAAAAGGGAAACTTTGATAAAATGAGAAAAATAGTTAGAAAAAAAACGGAAAGGTGCAGCTGCAAAGGTTAAAAGTGTTCAACAGGCATGGACATTGTTTAAAAATACAATCCTAGATTGGACCCTTGAGCTAGAGCGAGTGGTAGATATCCACCGAAGGATAGCACCCAATGGAACTCGTCTCCAGGAGGTGGTGCTGGCGAGGATGTGATGAAGACAAGGATATGAGTCCAGGTCTGGGCAGGCAGCACTGAGTGGAACCAGGGTCCAGGCAGAAGATCCAGGGCAGGCAGCAAAGAAGCGGGAATGGTGAGACAGGCCAAGGGTCAAGGCGGGCAGCAGAGACGAGAAGACAAGCCGAGGTCAAACCTGGAGATCAAGCCAAGGAATGGAGACAGGAGCAAGGACGAGGCAGGAACTGGAGAAGACAGGAACAGAAGCTGGAACTGGAACAAGGCAGGAATGGAAGCTGGAACTGGAACAAGGCAGGAATGGAGGACCTCTGAAGCAACTAGCACTCAAGCAGGAGGGACCTGTTGCAAAGGCAATGTCCAGAGGGAGCTGTGGGGTTTAAATACCCCTGCTGGATGATGTCATCTTCCGGGGCAGGACTTGATTTTCCCGCTCCTGTCTCTTTAAAGGGCAGGGCATCCTGTGCCCACGTGCCTAGGGAGAGCCCCGCTGAAGAGAGGAGGTCGGCATTGGCGGCCATGCGGCAGGCTATGGGAGGCCGGCCGTGGAGCGGAACATGCCGTGCTGAGCTGCGGTGAAGAGAGGTGGTGGAGCAGGTAGGGGGGCCCAGTTGGGGGTTGCCGCAACCGAGAGCTGCAACAGTACCCCCTCTTACACCCGCTCCAAGAAGGGCCAGGCTTGCTGGGGTGCGTTTGATGAAAGTGCTGGAGTAGGCTCTTATCTAGGATGTTGGACGATGGCTCCCAAGAATTTTCCTCCACACCGAAGCCCTCCCAGGCAATCAGATATTCCCAGCATCTATGGTGCTGATGGACATCTAGGATCTCCTGAACCTGGTAGATAGGGTCATCATCAGACTCTACTTCAGGCGGTTTAGGAGCAGTATGGAATCAAGAAAGTATCAACGGCTTCAATAGTGATACATCAAAGGAGTAATGTATCTGGAGGCTTGCGGGAAGCCATAAGTGGTAGGTTACTGATCCCAAATAGAAGAAGGTCCATTGTACCTGGGGGTGAGTCTCATGGAAGGGACCCTCAGGCGGATGTGTTGGGTACTAAGCCAGACTCGGTCTCCTGTGTTGAACAGTGGAGCGGGTCGACGGTGTTTATCCGCCATCCGTTTGGCAGAGTTGGCAGCTTGCAGTAAGTTGGAATTGGTAGATTCCCATAAGTTATGTAGCTGTTTGACTGTGAGCTGAGCCGCCGGAGAGGTTACAGAAAGCGGAGACGGAAGTGGAGGCCTTGGAAGCTTGCCATACCCAATTTGTAAGGGAGAGTTCCCGGTAGCGGAGTGCACGTGGGAGTTGTGTGAAAATTCTGCCCATGGCAAAAGTGTAGCCCAGTCGTTTTGGCGACAGTTCACAAATGAGCGGATGAACCCTTTTAAGCCCCTTTTAACACGTTCTACTTGTCCATTCCCCTGGCGGTGGAAGGCTGTGGTGAAGTCCAACTGCACTCTGAATGTTTTACATAGTGCCCCCCAATATTTAGCTGTGAATTGGGGACCGCGGTCCGATGTTATGTGCAGTAGGAAGCTATGCAGCCGAAACACATGTAGAGTGAACAGTCTCTCTAGCTCAGAAGCTGATGGCAGCTTGGGCAATAGGATGAAGTGCGCCATTTTGGAGAACCTGTCGACCATGACCCATATTACTTGGTTCCCTGAAGAAACGGGCAGTCTACCACAAAATCCATGGATATATGAGTCCAAGGCTCTCATGGTGGTGGTAGCGGTTGAAGGAGCTCCCATGGCCAGCCAGGTAGTGGCTTCTGCTGAGCACAAGTCAGGAAGGAGCTGACATAGGCACAAACATCTTGAGTCATGTGAGGCCTCCAGTAGTCGCAAGATAACAGTTCTAGGGTTCATGCCCTCCCTGGATGCCCCACAGTGAGGGAGTCGTGTGCCCAAGATAACATTTTGGAACAGAGACAGAGTAGAACCACCATCTTCCCTGGCAGCACAGTGTCCGTGATGGCTAACAGAACCTTAGCTGGGTGCATGTTGTGTCCGTCGGTGCCCAACGTCCTCTCTCTGCCCTCCTTACCTCTCTAGCGCCTCCCTCTCCATCCGCGGGAAGACTGGCTACCGCGGCATTCTCCTGCCACTTGTCCTCAGGCATTCCCAGACTGGCTTGATGCTGCAATCTCCATGTTTCCTGGGGGCCTAGGGGCGCGCGCGCAATGCGGCCCCAACTGAAGTACCGGCATTGGCGCGAACCTCGGGGGCGTCCCCCAAAGATGACGTCACCCGTGACGGATATTTAAGGTCTTGGAATTTGCTAACACATCGAGTTAGCAAGGGTTTCGCTACCTAAGCTACTCTGCCTCCTCGGACTTACCAGAGGTACACGCTCCTCAGGGGCCTCACTCTCTCCTTGTTTTTTCAGGTGACAGTCTGGAACCAGTACTCGCTCCTTGAGGGCCCTGATCCCAGACTTGCTTCGTATACTCCTCGGCCTGGAAGTCTTCACTACCAACTATACCAGCTACATCAGTGAGTTACCATCATTCTCTCTGAGCTTTCCCTGGAACCAGGTACTCGCTCCTCGAGGGCCTATACTTTCCAGCTCATGGGCTTCATTGGGACATTGTGTGAGTGTTACCATCTGCATACCCTGCTTACTCACTATATCTCAGTCTCTCTTCAGCTCAGCCTCCAGGGATTGCTGTTCCAGTATCTGAGGGACTACAGCCCAGCCGGGCTTACCAGCTCACTACTGCCATCTCTGGTGGTTCAGTATACCTTCTAATAAAGAACTAGTGTGTGTGTTTGTCTCCTAACTCTGAGCCTGACTGGTGGTCCCTCTTGAGATCATTCCCCAGGGGCGTGGTCATCTGCCACTGGTCCAAGGATCCACCCTTAACTCTCATATATAACTACAAATCCCGAACGGATTGCTAACTACTATCTGATTGCTCCTCCCATCAAGCATAAGATTCAGAACAGATTTCTAACTCCCTAGCAAATCCGGAACAGTGCAGAATGTAGCTGGGTGGATCTTGCATGTCCTCAGACTCATGCAGTCTGGAGAGAGCATCTGCTTGAGCATTTTTTGTTGCAGGATGGTAGCGTAGTATAAAATCAAAATGGCTGAAGAACAAGGACCAGTGGGCTTGGCGTGGGTTCAGGCGCTGTGCCTTGCTGAGATATTCCAAGTTTTTTTGGTCGGTGTAGACCGTGATGGGGTGTTGCGCTCCCTCCAGCCATTGCCTCCATTCTTCAAATGCCATCTTTATTGCCAGCAATTCCTTGTCGCCAATTCCATAGTTTTTCTCCACTGGAGAAAACTTGTGAGGAAAATAGGAACAGGGGAGTAGAGTCCCTTGGTTAGAGTGTAGACTAAGGACTGCTCCTACTGCGACACCAGAGGCGTCCACCTCTACCATGAATGGTCGAGTAGGATCTGGGTGGTGGAGACATAGTTCTTGCAGAAATACTGCCTTGAGTTTCTTGAAAGCTTGAACAGCCTCACTGGACCAGTACCTAGGATCAGCACCTTACTTGGTGAGAGCCGTAATTGGTGCCACGATATGAGAGTAGTGTGGAATGAAGTTCCTGTAAAAGTTGGCAAAGCCAAGAAAGCGTGGAGTCCCATTGGTTGCAGCCACTCCAGGATGCTGACTAGCTTATCCGGGTCCATTTGGAAGCAGGTGGTGGAGACAATGAAACCCAAGAAAAGGTAGTGATTGCTGCTCAAAAAGGCACTTCTCAGGTTTTGCAAATAAGCGGTTCTCTCTTAGGTGCTGGAGAACCCAACGGACGTCAGAGCGATGGGTAGTTAAATCCTTGGAGTAGATTAGGACATTGTCAAGGTAGACATTTACTCCCTTATGAAGCATGTCCTGAAACACTTCATTCATTAAATTTTGAAAGACTGCGGGCACGTTACACAGTCCGAGTGGCATCACGAGATACTCGTAATGACCATTACGTGTGTTAAATGCTGTCTTCCATTCGTCTCCAGGTTTTATTCGGACTAGGTTGTAGGTGCCACGCAGGTCCAGCTTGGTAAATACTTTGGCTCCATGGAGGTGGTCCAAGAGCTCTGGAATCAGGGGGAGAGGATAGCAATCCTTGTGGGTGATAGCATTGAGCCCCCTGTAATATATGCAGGATCTTAATGAGCTGTATTTCTTGGATAAAAAAAACAACCCTGCACCGGTTGGAGAGGATGAAGGATGAATGAACCCACGGTCCAGATTTTCTTTTATGTACTTGGACATGGCTTGAGTCTCTGGTAGTGACAGCGGATACACCCATCCCCAGGGCAGAACGGTATCAGACAACAGATCAATGGAGCAATCAAAGGGACGATGCGCTGAAAGGGTCTCCACCTCTTACTTGGAGAATACATTGGAAAAGTTGGCGTTCTGTGGAGGCAGATGAATGGTGGTAATAGCAAGTTGGAGTTGCGGTTGTGGCTTCTGAAGTAGGCATGTTGCAAAACATTCAGGTCCCCAAGCCGCAATTTGGAGAGTCCTCCAGTCAATGGTGGGTGAGTGTTTCTGCAACCAAGGAAAGCCCAGAACAACTGGGTGGACAGCCTTTTCCAGGATGAGGAAGGATATCTCCTCCTTGTGGAGAACTCTGGTATGGAGGGTCACCGGGGCTGTACAGGAGGTGAATTGGCCAGGGAGTAGTTCCCCTTGTATGGATGAGATGAGCAAGGGTGGGTTGAGGTGAAGTACCAGATGTTGGAGCTGGTGTACCAATTCAGCTAGGATGACGTTTCCTCCAGCCCCGGAATTGATGAAGGCCAGAGTCATGCGTGATCCCTCAGAGAACTGGAGCATGACAGGAACGGTACATTGGGGAGTGGGATTGATGCAGCTTAGGGCCAGCTCCTCAGTGACACCTAGACCCTGGAGTTTCCTGGACATTGAGAGCATTGGGCCAATAAATTACCCTTAGTGCCACAGTAGAGACACAGTCCAAGTGTTCTGCGGCGCTGTTTTTCCTCTGTGGTCAGGTGACTATGGCCCAGTTGCATGGGCTCCTCCCCATTTTCCGGTGAAGCCCCAGATGTTGCTGGGGAGACCAACGGGTGAGAGAAGGAAGGAGCCAAGGGAACCGTGCTTTAACTGGCTTAAGTTCCTTTGCACGCTGCTGCAAACACCGATCGATCCGACCAGCCAGATCAATGAGAGCCTCGAGTTTGTCCAGGAGATCTCGAGCGGCCAGCTCATCCTTGATACGAGTCGACAACCCCTCGAGGAAGATACCATGTAGGCAGTCCTCACACCAACCCAGTTCAGTCTCCAAAGTGTGGAATTCTACAGCAAATTCGGCCAGTGGGCGTGAAGCTTGACGGAGTTTAAGCAGTTCCGAAGCGGCAGTGGACCGCTAAACTGGTTCATCAAATACATGGTGGAAGGTTTGGATGAAATGGGACAGGTCTCCGAGAATGGGATCCCCACGCGCCCACAGCAGGGATGCCCAGGCCAGGGCCTTGCCGTCCAGTAAGGACAAGATGAATGACATCATGATTTGATCTTTTGGGAAGTGCTGGGCCTGGAGCGAGAATCTGATGAAGCCAGTGATTCAGAAATGCTCAGCACTGCTTTGGCTCCCCAGCAAACCAAGGTGGAGCAACTGGAACCACGGGAGGAGGAGCAGCGGCCCCAGACCCAGACGCGTACTCTAGGTGATTGGCCAGGCATTCCACTGTGGCGGACAAAACATCCAGACACTGCTGCTCCTGCTGTAGTCGTTGGGCCAGGCCCAGAATAGCCTGGAGGCCAGATAAGTCCACCGGGTGCATGGCCTTTGCAAACTGTTACGGTTGTTGACCCTTGAGCCGAAGCAAGTGGTAAATATCCACCGAGTGATAGCCCCTAATGGAAATCGTCTCCAGGAGGCGGTGTTGGTGAGGATGTGATGAAGACAAGGCTAGCAGTCCAGGTCTGGGCAGGCAGTGAAGAGCGTAACCAGGGACCAGGCAGAAGATCTGGGGCAGGCAGTGAAGAAGCGGGAATGGTGAGACAGGCCAAGGGTCAAGGCGGACAGCAGACCAGCAGAAACAAGAAGACAAGCCGAGGTCAAACCTGGAGATCAAGCCGAGGAATGGAGACAGGAGCTGGGATGAGGCAGGAACTGGAGCAAAGCAGGAACGGAAGCTGGAACTGGAACAAGGCAGGAACAGAAGCTTGAACCAGAACAAGGCAGGAACGGAAGCTGGAACTGGAACAAGGCAGGAATGGAGGATGTCTGAAGCAACTAGCACTCAAGCAGGAGAGACCTGTTGCATAGGCAATGTTCAGAGGGAGCTGTGGGATTTAAATACATCTGCTGGATGATGTCATTTTCCGGGGCCGGGCTTGATTTTCCTGCTCCTGTTTTTAAAGATGGCGCCGGCCATCCAGTGCTCCTACCATGTGACAGGGACCGGCTAATGGCACGGATACCCTGTCACATGGTAAGGGCAAAGTGCCATCAGCGCCATCTTTATGAGTGGCAGCCGATGGCCCGAGAGTGGGAGATCGCTCCCCGGGCCCCCCCGGACCACCAGGTAATTTTAAAAGGTTTTGGGGGGGGGGGGGGTTGGGAGGGTGGGGGAGGCTAAGGGGGTTGGTTTAAAGGGTCGGGTGGGTTGTTTTTTTTATCGGGCCATCGGCGCCATTTATATTAGTGGCAGCCAAAATGGCGCCGATGGCCTGAGAGCGGGAGATCGTGCCGGGACACACACACACCCCCCCACTGGACCACCAGGTAATTTAACATTTTGGGGGGGTTCGGGAGGGTAAGGGATTGGTTTTAAAGGGTTGGGGTGGGTTTAGGGGTTGTTTTGGTGTGCCCGTTTTCCCGCCCTCCCGCAAAAAATTCCCGTGCCCGATTTAACGATTTTTGAGGATAAATCGGGGGAATTTGTATTGTATCGCGCACTCTAACGATTTTTGACGATTTAAAAAATATCGACGATTTTTTTAAATTGTCAAAAAACGATTCACATCCCTAGTGGAAACTATTCTAAAGATCAAAATTGTAGAGCATATAGAAAGAAATTATTTAATGGAACACAGTCAACATGTATTTACCCAAGGGATGTCTTGCCTATCAAATCTGTTTCTTTTTTTTAAGGGGTTAATAAACATGTGGATAAAGGTGAACCTGTAGATGTAGTGTATTTGGATTTTCAGAAGGCATTTGACAAAGTCCCTCTTGAGAGGCTTCTAAGAAAGCTAAAAAGTCATGGGATAGGAGGCAATGTCCTTTCATGGGTTACAAACTGTTTAAAAGACAGGAAACAGAAAGTAGGATTAAATGGTCAATTTTTTCAGTGGAGTGCCTCAGGAATCTGTACTTGGATTGGTGCTTTTCAGTATATTTATAAATGATCTGGAAAGGAATATGACAAGTGAGGTTAACAAATTTGCAGATGATACAAAATTATTCAGCGTAGTTAAATCACAAGCGGATTTTGTTACATTACAGGAGGACCTTGCGAGACTGGAAGATTGGGCATCCAAATGGTAGATGAAATTTAATGAGAACAAGTGCAAGGTGTTGCATATTAGAGATGTGATTCAGGTGCCGGAATTGGTTTCGGGATCATGGACCCACGGGAAATTCCGTTTTCCGCAGTCCATATGGTTTTTGTTTTTGGCTGTCCCAAGCCGAAAAAAAACCAAAACATCCTGACCCTTTAAATCTAATTATTTAGAATTCCCCACCCTCTCAACCCCCCAAAAAACTTTCCTAAAGTACCTGGTGGTCCAGTGGGGGTCCCGGGACTGATATCCCGTTCTCAGGCCGTTGGCTGCCAGTAAACAAAAAGCCCTTACCATGTGACAGGGGCTATCAGTGCCATTGGCCGGCCCCTATCACATGATAGGAGCAATGGATAGCCCGTGCCATTTTTTAAGATGGCGCCGGCCGTCCATTGCTCCTACCATGTGTTAGGGGCCGGCCAATGGCACTGATAGCCCCTGTCACATGGTAAGGGCAAATGGCCACTGGCACCATTTTGTTTACTGGCAGCTGACGGCCCGAGAGTGGGAGATCGCTCCTGGGACCCGCGTTGGACCACCATGTACTTTAGGAAAGTTTTGGGGGTGTCGGGAGGGTGGGGGATTGTAAATAGTTAGATCTAAAGGGTCGGGGTGGGTTTGGAGTTTTTTTTCTGTATGCCCTTTCTTCCCCCCCCAAAATGATAAGAAAACCGCATGAATATTCGTCGGGTTTTCCTATCATTTTCGGGGACCCCCGATACTTGATGGATTAGAAAATATTGTACGATATTTTCATCCGTCAAAAAAACAATGCACATCCCTATTGCATATAGGGAAAAATAACCCTTGCTGTAGTTACACAATGTTAGGTTCCATATTAGGAGCTACCACCCAGGAAAAAGATCTAGGCATCATAGTGGATAATACTTTGAAATCATCGGCTATGTGTGCTGCAGCGGTCAAAAAAGCAAACAGAATGTTAGGAATTATTAGAAAGGGAATCTATCTAGATAAATGAGCCCTGACCGACAAATGCACGGTAGGGAGCAGCACGGTAGGGAGCAGCTCTGCCATGCATGCAAAGAACAGATAGCTCTGAGAGACGTGTGCGAGCTGGAAGAGAAGGAGCAGGACGTGAGACGACGGGAGCACTGACTGTGAGCAGGTGCGCAAGCTTGAGATCCGCGCGCGCACTCCCTCCCTCCCCCCCTCCCCCACCTACACCGAAGGTCTAGAGAACCACAGGGTCTGTGGTGGCTGTGAGTCGGAGAAAGAGCAAACACCGACAAACCAAGGGGGAGCCGGGAGATAGCCAGAGCCCGTCCCTCCACCGCTATGGAAGGGGGGAGGGAGTTCGGATGGCTGGATTGTCGAGAGCTCTGATCGACATGCTGTGCTGCAGGGGAAGGAGTGAGTCACATAGCGTAGTGACTGAGAGGGACGAGAAGGCATGAGAGTGAGGTATGGGCTTGGGAAAGTGTGGTGAGTAACTAAGGAGTGAAGGGGAGGGAGTGGGAGTGAGAATGAGGGGGGGAGGTGAAAGTGAGGGAAGAGGGTTTGAGTGAGAGGGGAGGGAGGCAGTGGGAGAAAAAGGGTGAATAAGACTGAGGGAAGAGAATTTGAGTGGGGGCAGGGGAGGGAAGGGAGGTGAGTGGAGGAAGGGGGGTGAGTGACCTAGGGGGAGGAGGATGAGTGACCGAGGTGAATGAGCGAGGGGAAGGGGGAGTGAGGGAGAAGAAGTGTAGAAGAGTGACATTCTTGAATCACATAGCAATGACTGAGGAAGAAAGGTGAGGGAGTGGGAGTAAGAATGAGGGGGGGGAGGAGGAGAGAGTGAGGGAAGGGGGTTTCAGTGAAGGGGGGAGAAAAGCAGTGGGAGAAAGAGGGTGAGTAAGACTGAGGGAAGGGAATTTGAGTGAGGGCAGGGGAGGGAAGGGAGGTGAGTGGAGGAAGGGGAGTTAGTGAACAAGGGGGAGGAGGATGATTGACTGGGGTGAGCAAGGGGAAGGGGGAGTGAAGGAGAATAAGTGTACAAGAGTGCAGTGTCCGAAAAAGAACCAAAAAAATGTTTTTAATCTAGCCCGTTTTCACGGGCTTAATGGCTTGTGGTTAATAAAACGAAAAATGTCATAATGTCTCTGTTTCACTCCAAGATGAGATCGCACCTTGAATACTGTGTACAATTCTGGTCACCAGTGTTGCATCCGTCGGTCTCAGACAGCTTCGACCTCTGTGCCTCACCCTTCTTCCTTCTCTCTCTCCTCAAGCCTTGGGAAGAAGGCTGCTGCTGCGTCTTCATACCACTCTCTCCGGTGTCCCTGGATCGGCAATGGCGACAGTGTTTGCCATGATTTTCCTGAGGGCCTCCTAGGGTGCACGTGTGCATGCCACCCACGTCTTTATCCAGGTCATGGCAGGAACCTCGAGGGCATCCCCTCCGAGTGACGTCATCACATCCTGGTATTTAGCCTGCCCTACCTTTGCTAACAAACTAAATTAGCAAGGGTTGGATTGCCTCCGGTCTAAGCTGCTCTGCCGCTTCCCAGCTGCCGCAGGAAGCTCTCTTTGCCCTTCGGGGTATTTCTCCACTAACCTGGGTACCCGCTCCTTGGGGCCCTTCTGCTCTATTCCAGGTAACCCGAGCAAGACCATTGTACCTGCAATCTAAGAAAGAAATTGCTAAGATGAGCTCATGATTCGAAACTGTCTGGACACCCTGGTCAATGGCGAACACTGGCCAAGCTACAAAAGTATTACTGGTGGCCCACCATGAAAGAAGACACTTTAGCTTATGTAGCCTCCTGTTCCAATTGTGCCAGGCAGAAACCTCTGCCCGGACGTCCTTGGGGCCTGGTTCAACCCTTGCCAGCACAGGATGAGCCCTGGACCCATATTGCAACAGATTTTGTGGTGGACCTGCCACTTTCTGGAGGTAACAATACCATTTGGGTTACAGTGGATGGATTTTCGAAGATGGCTCACTTCATGGCTCTCCCTGGCTTGCCATCAGCCATGGAACTTGCTAAGTTATTCATCAGTCACATCTTTCGCCGCCTACATGGCATGCCTAAACATATTGTTTCTGACAGAGGAGCTCAATTTACAGCAAAGTTCTGGAAAGCCTTGTGTAATAAATTCGACATTACACTTGACTTCACCTCTACATATCATCCTCAGTCAAATGGCCAAACTGAGAGAATGAATAGAACTCTCAAACAGTTCCTCCGCGCCTATGTCGGTTCACGACAGAATGACTGGGCTGAACTGTTGCTCTGGGCTGAATTTGCCATCAATTCACATCCAGCGTCATCTACTGGATTTACTCCTTTTGAAGTGGTCTATGGACGACAACCTTTACCACCTTTGCCACTTCCACTTTCTGTATCATCCCTGGCAGCTCAATCTACTGCCAAAGATATACAGCAGCTCTGGAGAAAGACTAAAGAGATGCTCCAAAAAGCAGGACAAAGAGCAAAGAAAGGCTATGACGCTCACCGAAGCAACACTCCTGAATTCCAGCCTGGAGATAAAGTTTGGCTTTCTACCAAACATCTGAGACTTAAGCTTCCATCTGCTCAATTTGATCCACGCTTTGTCGGACTCTTTCCTATTCTCCAACAGTTGGGCTCACTCACCTATAGTCTGAAACGTCCTCCAGTTATGAGGATTCACAATGCATTCCATGTTTCGCTGCTGAAACTGCTTGTTCTTATCGAGTTTTCCACCAAGACATCTGAACCTACCCCTGTTGGTGCAGAAGAAGACATCATATATAAGGTGGATGTCATCCTTGATGTAAGAAAGAGAGGCAGAGTTTGGGAATACCTCCTGTCATGGGAGGGATACGGACCAGAAGAAACTCTTGGGAACCTTTGGCTAATATTATGGACAAAGAGATGTTTATCAATTTCATCGATCACATCCTCAAAAACCAAGACCAGGTAGGAGGTATGAAGGGGACCCTTTGAAGGGGAGTACTGTTGTGTTCGTCAGTCTCAGATGGCTTCGACCTCTGTGCCTCACCTTTCTTTCTTCTCTCTCCTCAAGCCTTGGGATGATGGCTGCTGCCGCATTTTCATGCCGCTCTCTCTGGTGTCCCCGGATCGGCAATGGCGATGGTGTTTGCCATGATTTTCCTGAGGGCCTCCTAGGGTGCACGCGCGCACACCACCCACATCTTTATCCACGACTTGGAGGGAACCTCGGGGAAGTCCCCTCTGAGTGACATCATCACATCCTGGTATTTAGCCTGCCCTTCTTTTGCTAACAAACTGAGGCCTGGATTTATCAAAATGCGATAATTAATGCATGCGATAGCAAAAGGGGGTGTGGGTTATGCTAATACACAGTTTATTGCAATCTGAGCTAATTATCTATGTGAAAAGCTAAGTTAGTGCAAATTGTGTGATAACATTTTCAGACTTTGTGATAAGTGCCAGATCTGTTGTATTTCCTGCATACAACCACTGGGGGACCATTTGTAATGGTGGGGGGAGAGGGAGAGGGAGAGGGAGAGAGAAATTAGCCATAATGCCCTAACACTAGATAGTTATTTATATCCCTATGGGAGGCCCACCTACTAACTCGAGGTGAGGTTTAGGTATTAGTGTAGGGAGTTAGGGGCCACTTTGACATTCAACGTGAGACGTACGAACAGAACAGTGGTCTCTTGTGAACATTTGATGACCTTCGAAGTGAGGAAACTCACTCCAAGATGATATTTGTGCAAGGTTCTCTCAACCTAGCTTGATGGACACTCTACCTGGGTAACATCAAGCTAGGTGGAGAACCTTAATGCATGCGAAAACGCCTTAGCACATTTTGATAAATGCCCCTGAGTTAGCAAGGATTGGATTGGATTGCATCTGGTCTAAGCTGTCGCAGGAAGCTCTCTCTGCCCTTCGGGGTATTTCTCCACAAACCTGGGTACCCACTCTTCGGGGGCCCTTCTGCTCTATTCCAGGTACCTATCTTGGGATACCTGGTACTCGCTCTTCGAGGGCCTGCTCTCCCTAATCTGGTGCCTGCCACTGAACTACTTCTGCCTGCCAGGACCTTCAACAATACAGCTTTCTGCTTCAGTGAGTACTAACCCTTCAGTCTGTCTCATCTTCAGCTTCAGCGCTCGGTGTCCTCATCCGGGACCTGTTCCTGCTACGCCTCGCTGCCTATCACCTACTCGAGTGTGAGACTGGTCCCCTCTGCTGAGGACCCCTGGACTACTTCACTGGGTTACCTTCACTGCTGCCCACTCCCCGGGCAGTACCATCAAGCTGTACAATAAATATAACTTCTCTGTGTCTGCGTGTATAGAGTCTAGCCTAGTACTGTGGTTCCTCACAGGGCTCCTCCCAGTGGGAGTGGCCATCTCCGCAGTACCCAAGAATCCACTCCAATACCTCAAACCCTAACAACCGCATCTTATGTATGTGCTGTTGGATTTTGGCATGTCGAAAGAAGATTAATTATACCTATACAAGTTAATTAGAAATAGACTTAGGAATGGGGATTCTCCACCCACTCATCATCACACAGCTTGGCTGAAGTGTTACTGATATCCAGTGTGAAATTGCTGAGGATGTTTAAGCAATTAAGGAGAGTGTTTTGAAGGTTAAGGTTTATTATTGTGAAAAAAATTAACACCTGACCACCTTGCTATGTGGGGGAATGGGTTGATTAGCACCTGGCCATGATTGGGTTGATATTCTCTCTGATCTTGCAATCAAGATCCTACAGTGTTCATTAGGGTTATTAAGTGCACAATGCCTGGGCTGAGGATGTTTAAGCAATCAAGGGGAGCATTTTGCTGCTTAAGCTTTATTATTGTGGAGAATATTAACACCTGACTGCCTTGGTATGTGGGGGAGTGGGTTGATTAGCACCTGGCCATGATTGGGTTGATATTCTCTCTGAACTTGCTAGCCAGATCCTACAGTCTTCACTAAGGCTATTATGTGCATAATACCTAGACTGGAGTTTTGCCTGCAGCTGCTACAGGAACAAGACTAAACTTTCTTGTAAGTATGGTTTTCAAATTAAAGCCTAGGGGGTCCTGTTTATTATCTTTATCAGTTCTGGGACATTTATGTTGACAGTTTGTATCTCTTATTTTTTTTTATTTGTGTTTTCTCTGTAAAAGGATCCATGACAGATGTTAGATTTCAAACATGTCTTATCTACTTTCCTCCCATCCCTATGTGAGGTAAATACTCGATCAATGAGAACTAGCTGCTGACATTTCAACATCAACTGAATCTCTTCCCACTATACTAGTTCAGCTAAATAGCTTCTAGCAAGACTGTATTCTATAGCTTTGCATGTTGAAGCCTTTTTGAGAGGTTGAGGGGACCTGTATTATATACCAGGTACAATAGAGCTTATTTTCAAGGCTGGGTGCTAACTGAAGCTCTATAAAAAGTATGATGTTACAAAAAGTATTTGCTTTTCCTGTCCTAAAGAATATGAACATGTGGATGGGTGTACAAGCAAAAAGTTATGGATGTGAAAGAATGGTAATCTTGGCCCATTTGGCTTTAACAAAGAATTTTTTTTCTTTTTAATCAAGAATTTTTCCAGCATATTAAGGGAGTTAATTCTCTCCAGTGTGACCCAAGTGGATAGAATCATTTGGTTTGCAAATGCAGAAGAATGAAGAGGACCAAGAAGAGGCTCTGAGGCCTGGTCCTTACTCTGGGCTGAGGCCAAGGTGTCAGGACCTAATCACTTGGCTGAGGTCTCGGCATCAGGCCTGGCTTAGGGCCTAGGCCCTGGATTTGTGACTCTGCCTCCAGGTCGGGTGACAGCAGCAGGCCTGGATCTGGATCGAGGCCCTGGCATCAGAACCATGCCTCCGGACCAGGTCCTGATGTTGTCCTTGAGTGGGCTGAGGTGGCATTGACCTACTGTGCCCTCAGCAAATCAAGGCCAGGCTTCAGCCTGGGCCTAGTCCTAAGCCAGCAGATTCCCACAGGACTGGGTAAGTGGGTGCCAGATGGAATCCCGGCCTGAGAATATTTTCAGGCAGGGGGCCCTGGGAGGCTTCATTTTGATGTTTTGGCTGTTTTGGTTTTTTTTTAAGTGTTTGATTCATTTTTTTTATCTTGAATGCAAATTAATTAATCAATCCATGAACTAAAATCAGTGGGAAAAAATCTCCTGAAAATGAACCGAAAACAAAAATGATTTTTTTTTCTCATTTATGTCCCTAATAGATACTCAGCATATTTATTTATTTATTTATTTATTTATTTAAACGTTTTTATAAACCGTCATTAAGTTATTCACCATCATAACTAATGAAGACATGACTTAATTAAAAGCGTAAGAGAACTACTTACTTAAGCTAGCTATCATATATATATATATATATATTTTTTTATTTTTATTTTTTTATTATTTATTTATTGTTTTCCTATACCGGCATTCATGATCTGATCACATCATGCTGGTTTACAAAATAACAAGGGGAGTGATAACTATGAACCATGAACAAGTGAAGAGAGTCAATGCAGTTACAATAAAACAGGGTTGTTCAACTGGGGGAAGAAGAAACAAAGCTATAGTAACTTAACAGACAGCGGTAAAATTATTTACAGTATACTGAAGTGTCTTTCGATGGTTGCTGCCAATAATCAGTTAGGGTTGGAAAGGCTTGTTTAAACTGGTGCCCAGGCTTGCCAAGAATCAGTTAGGGTCTGGAAAGGCTTGTTTAAATAACCAAGTATTAAGCCTTGAAAGTTAAATCCTCAACTTGACTGGCTTTATCAATCAAGCATAGCATAAGACTGTAGAAAACTGAAGCTGAAAACACCTGGCATATACCCATATTAGTTCTAGTAAAACTTTTTATTAAGAAGAAATTATAGACATAATATAAATTGCACATAGTGTTTACAGGCCCTTTCATAATGATTTAATAGTAGTAGTTCTATCTTAATTATTATATGATTGCTTTCATTTATACTAATGCAGACCATTATTTTGATTATAGATTATGTTAAGTTTAATGAATATTTTAGGTAATTATAACATTTAAGAGAAATAGGAAAATAAACAAAATATAAGAAATTTACCATTTTAGAATTGTCCAAAGAACATACGCAGTAAGTATTTCTTACCAGTAGCTTGCAATTTTTCAGGAAAGTTGCAAAAAGAAATCCCTTCTGAGCATGTGTTATCCAAAGAGTATATAATTTCAGTGCACAATAGAATTTACAAATCCCCACTAGGAGTGACATATTAGCATGACCAGCTTGGCAGAGACCTAGAATTCCCTATGCAGTCCAGCTTTTCACAAGAGAACCCCTTGGTTACCAATAACAGAGAAGTTTTAGAAGGCACTTTTCAAGAAGGTAGTTACTTTTGCTAGGCCTTTGTTGGGGAACTTACTCTTGCTTATTGTGCTCACATACTGTATATATTCTGTTTTATTATTTATATAAGGTGTTCTCATAAACGCCTGTTTTCTACATAAATTATACAGAGAAAATATAGCTTTTCATTATTTCACATAAGACATAGTGGGGCAGATTTTAAAAGTCTTATGCACGTAAATCCAGGTGGATTTACGCACGTAGGGGGGTTACGCATGCTGGGCCAATTTTCAAAAGGCCCGGTGACACGCATAAAGCCCCGGAATGCATGTAAGTCCCGGGGCTTGCAAAAAAGAGTGGGGCATGGGTGGGGTGTGGACAGGGCTGGGCGGTCTGGGGGCAGGGCGGGGGCATGGCCAGAGGCCTCCGAACGGCCACTATGTCGGTGGATCGTGCGCCAGCATGTACAAGTTATGCCTCTGGCAGGCATAACTGCTGAGATAAAGGTACGTGGTTTTTTTTTTCGGGCTGGGAGCCAGGACAGGTAGGGGAAGGAAGGGGAACGTGGGGGGGAACGGGGAAAGCCAGCTGGTCTCCCCGAGGGCTTGGCACTCGCAAGATGCACTAGTGTGCACCCCATTGTGCGCACCAACCCCTGATTTTATAACATGCACGTAGCTGCGTGTGCATGTTATAAAATCGGGCATACATTTGTGCATGCTGGGTAGCGTGCACAAATGTAAGCCTTTTAAAATCTGCCCCAGTGAGTATTGTTGTTTTCTTTGTCTGTCTGTGTGATATGGATAACAAGGCAAATACCCCCTACTAGCAGAACCCACTGCAGCTACTTTGCCAGATTAGTAAGATAGCAAGATAAGTCTTTAAATACTAGTTATCCAGTTATCATACTTATCCGGCTTACTAGCACATTTCGTTTACTTATCTGTATATCTTACTTTGCCAGATAAGTCTTAAACAACGCTACTTAGCCAGATAAGTAACATTTCTTGAGACTTTTCTAAGTTGCAGCTTTTCTTCTGCTTAGCAGAATAAGAAATAATTTATCCAGCTATGTTGAAAATACCTGCTGCATATTTTTTAGATATGTATACATGTTATTTGGTAGATTTAAGTGAATTTTATATAGTGTGCTCATATTTATGTGAATTATATAAATTATTTGTGCATGCATGCAATCATCCATATAGCTGCATATATGGGTGCACGTGGGTTTGTTTTAAAGTTATCTTTTTAGCTTAACATACATTTAAATATAAAGATAGGATTTACAGCAAATTATATTGCATACAATTTATTTTGGGATACTTTCTTTCCCTCTACATTAAAAAAGACTTTTGGTGGGAAAGAATGGCTGAAAATGAAAGATATTTATGTTCACTTAGCAACTACGTATTTGTAAAAAAAAAAAAAAAAAGGCTTAGAGATGAAAAGATGCAAGTTTGTTTCGATTAAATTGCAGAGCACAATGCTTTGTGCTTTCAGAGATAAACCAAAACCCACCAAATAAAACATAACATTTCAAACACAATCAGAGTTATAGCACATCTCTCTCATAATGTCAGTGTGTTAGGCAGAGATAAAGCTGCAATCACCCTCAAACTTACACAATATCTGACTTCAGAAACTTTTTCTGCAGAGATGTGCAATTTAAATATTTATTTTTCTCTTAGCATACTGATAGCAATTGTTTTTTTTACAAATTTCAAACAAAATAGAAAAATCTAAATTTAGATATGGACATTAAGAAAGTCAGAGGGAGGCAATATATATTTTATTTATAAGGCACTATTGCCTTGCTATATTTTTTTAAACCAGATACAAATTTCTTCCAGGCAGATTAAGGTGTATATTCACTAAAACATGTTAAAAACGCATATTTTTAATGTATGTTAGTGCAAGGTGCTTTGAACCCAATTTTCAACAGTCAACTTAAGATAGCACATATGTATTTATTTATTTAAAAGGTTATGCATATAAATGGCCAAGTGTAAATTAAAGCAGTGTTTTATTAACTCTGAGGCCAATATACAACTGTGAAATAGCTAGGTTATTTAACCAGATACAGCTAGCTAGCTAACTTAGGCCTGGATTTATCAAAATGCACTAAATAAAGCATGCGATAGGAAAAGGGGTGTGTTTTATGGTAATAGGCAGTTTATTGCAATTTGTGCTAATACCTATGCAAAGCACTATCTTAGCACAAATTGTGATAACTTAGAATTGTTGTATTTCCTACCTATAACCACTGGGGGGACCATGTTTAGTAGTTTTAAGCTCCTGGAGAACCAACCTAGCTATCAGGGCCCTCCTATAACCACGGGGGTGGGGGGGGGGGGGGGGGGGAAGAGAGAGAGAGAGACGTAAATTGCTTGCGCCAGCCGACTGCCGTAACCCTTTGAAAATCTGGCCCAATATGTGAGTTCAAGAAAGAAAAAAAATGTGCCCACTACTTAAGAATCCAACAAGTCTTCACAAGAATCATTTCTCCAGTTCCAATAAATTTTCCAAATAAACTCATATTGTTCAATAGTATCATGAAGAGAGTGGGACATATGTTCCATGATGGCAATATCTGCCACCACCCGTTTCCAATGTTCAAACTGTAGCTTCTGTTTCTAAAAATAGGCAATGGTTATCCTAACAGCATGCAATAAATGTTCAATAAGCCTTTGGATCTGTTTATTTGGAGGATCATCTTCCCATTGTCCCAACAATGTCCCTAACGCACGTGCAAACTGCAGTGGCCTTTCACAGGCCTGCCTCCCTTTTCGCAGGATTCATCATTCTGCGCAGAATGATGAATCCAGCCCAGAGAGGCCGTAAGCTGAATATCAAAATTAGTTATATGTAGAATAGTATTTTGTACCTGTTACATATGTCCCACCACATATGTAAATATGAAGCTGGCTGACCACAACCCCTCTAACACAATGGACTTGCAGCACTAAACTTTGCAAAAAATAAAGGATATCTATATGGTCTATGTGAAAGATGAAACACTAGCTCCCAATTCTTATTATACCTAGATAATTTAAAGGTAGCATGCCAAATAGCCCCCCCAATTATCATCATTTAGTTGAACAGACAAGTCAACATTCCTTTTATTGATGTGTGGCATTAGTTTCCTTTTTAGTCCCATCTTATAAATACATATATAAATGAGAAATCAATTTAGGTTGAAAAAAAGGGGTTGTTAATAATTGTTGCAGTCCTGTATGGGTCATAAAAAGAGAAAGTACCATCTCCACCCATCAAGTCTCTGTGCAATTACTCATAAATGTATTTTGTATGAGGAGATATTAAAAATTCAGCACATGAATCCTCAAGTGTGTTAAAGCTCTATGCCACCCAAATTTGATCTAAAGATTTTAGACCTTTAGCCAACCAGTCATCAGTATCCACAGACATCGTCACCAATGATAAGGAAGGATTGCATAGCAATAACGAGATGGAGACGTCCCTTCCATTGCCAAATATAATAATTTATGAACTACAGGCCACAATTCTTAAGTATGAGACATGATTGGGCTGCCTCAACATAATCTATAATATGCAGGAGAGGATGGAGCAAGAGTTAATAATATACCCAGTTTCATATCTCGAGCTTGATATCTTTCCAAGGAGACCCAAGAAGAATTACCCAGGAGTCCACTCCATCCTCCTATTTCAAGCAATTGCGCAGAGATATAGTATAAATAGAGATCCGGAATATCAAGTCTTCCACAGCTTTTCATCAATTGCAAGGTAGACAATTTGATACGTGAAGTTTTCCCTCTCTAGAGAAAAGAAGAGATATATATAGGGAGTACTGCCATTTTAACCAAATACGCCCTGCCTAATAATGACAAGGGGAAATCAGTTCAGCTTCTCAAATCAGAGTGCAATTTAGATAGCACATTAGTATAATTCAATTTCTACAGATCAGAAAGATTAGATAAAATTTCCCTACCTATTTCATAACTGTACACAAGTGATATTTATAACATATGCATGTAATAACCAGGTATTTCAGAAAGCACATGCATTCTCTGCTTTAGAAAATACTTACTAGTACAAATATTTGGAAATGCCAGTTCTCTAATATCTCTACCGGTTCACTCAGACCCTCCAACACTTCACCTTGACCTCCTACCACTTATCACAGATCTCCCATCCAAAAATTGAAGAAAAAAAGACAAATGTATTATTAGTTTCATGAATCAATTAGCAGGTGTAAAACCATACAGGCAAATTAAGTAATGAATGTATGTATTAGGGATGTGCATTCGTTTGCAACAAAATAGGAAATAAAGACGATATTTCCTATTTCGTTGCATTTCGGGGAGCTGACAAAACGAAAGGAAAACCCATAAAATTTCATGTGGTTTTCCTTTTGGGGGTGGGGGGTTGGAGAAAGGGCACATTAAAAAAAAAAACCCCAAACCCACCCCAACCCTTCAAATTAAATGAATTATAAACCCACCTCCCCCCGAAAGTCCTTGGTGATCCAGCGGGGGTCCTGGGAGTGAGCTCCCCCTCTCGGGCCATCAGATGTCAGTAATCAAAATGGCACCAGTGGCCCTTTGCCCTTACCATGTGACAGGGACTACCGGTGCCATTGGTCGGCCCCTGTCACGTGGTAGGAGCAATGGATGGCCCGTGCCATTTTATGGCCTTGGCCATAGGAACCGCTATTCAAAGGGTGCATTAGTGCTGCTGGTGATGTCAGAGTGGTGCAGCCCCAGTAGATCACTGAAAGGACTTTAAAAGGAGGAGAAGCTCTAGTGTAGCCCTGCCAGAATTGACGGTGGGCTGCTCTGAGGAGGAGAAAGAGCACCGCGGCCTCACCAGAATTGTTGGCACAGCTTGAGTTGGAAGAGGAGTGCCACTGAAATCACTGGTGGGGTCCTGATGTCAGGGCCTCGGACTGGACCCTGGCCAATGCCACTGCCTGGTCTGAAGACCAGGTCCCAATGCTGGGGTCTTGACCAAGGCCCAATGCCATGGCCCAGTCCAGAGACTGGGTCCTGATGCGGGGACCTCAGTCCAGACTCAATGCTGTGACCCGGTCAAAAGTCTGGGTCCCAACACCTGGGCCTGACCCTGGGCCAAGGCCCAGGTGTTGAAGATCCTCTTCATTGGTCTTCTTTCTTCGATCTTCTTTCTTCAAATTGTAGCGTCCATACTGCCATCTTCAAATGACAGTGTCCACATGTAAATTTACTCTGGCACATCTTCCCCAGTGGAGGGTGCCTTAAGAACATAAGAACATAAGAAATTGCCATGCTAGGTCAGACCAAGGGTCCATCAAGCCCAGCATCCTGTTTCCTACAGAGGCCAAAACCAGGCCACAAGAACCTGGCAATTACCCAAACACTAAGAAGAACCCATGCTACTGATGCAATTAATAGCAGTGGCTATTCCCTAAGTATAATTGATTAATAGCCATTAATGGACTTCTCCTCCAAGAACTTATCCAAACCTTTTTTGAACCCAGCTACACTAACTGCACTAACCACCTCCTCTGGCAACAAATTCCAGAGCTATTTTCTCTGATTAGTCTTAAATGTGTTACTTGCTAACTTCATGGAATACCCCCTAGTCCTTCTATTATTCGAAAGTGTAAATAACCGAGTCACATCTACTCGTTCAAGACCTCTCATGATCTTAAAGGCCTCTATCATATCCCCCCTCAGCCGTCTCTTCTCCAAGCTGAACAGCCCTAACCTCTTCAGCCTTTCCTCATAGGGGAGCTGTTCCATCCCCTTTATCATTTTGGTTGCCCTTCTCTGTACCTTCTCCATCGCAACTATATCTTTTTTGAGATGCGGCGACCAGAATTGTACACAGTATTCAAGGTGCGGTCTCATCATGGAGCAATACAGAGGCATTATGACATTTTCCGTTCTATTAACCATTCCCTTCCTAATAATTCCTAATGTTCTATTTGCTTTTTTGACTGCTGCAGCACACTGAGCCGATGATTTTAAAGTATTATCCACTATGATGCCTAGATCTTTTTCCTGGGTGGTAGCTCCTAATATGGAACCTAACATCGTGTAACTACAGCAAGGGTTATTTTTCCCTATATGCAACACCTTGCATTTGTCCACATTAAATTTCATCTGCCATTTGGATGCCCAATCTTCCAGTCTTGCAAGGTCCTCCTGTAATGTATCACAGTCTGCTTGTGATTTAACTACTCTGAATAATTTTGTATCATCTGCAAATTTGATAACCTCACTTGTCGTATTCCTTTCCAGATCATTTATATATATATATATATATATATATATATATATATATATATATATATATATATATATATATATATATATATATATTGAAATGCACCGGTCCAAGTACAGATCCCTGAGGCACTCCACTGTTTACCCGTTTCTATTGAGAAAATTGACCATTTAATCGTACTCTCTGTTTCCTGTCTTTTAACCAGTTTGTAATCCACGAAAGGACATCGCCTCCTATCCCATGACTTTTTAGTTTTCATAGAAGCCTCTCATGAGGGACTTTGTCAAACGCCTTCTGAAAATCCAAATACACTACATCTACCAGTTCACCTTTATCCACATGTTTATTAACCCCTTCAAAAAAATGAAGCAGATTTGTTAGGCAAGACTTCCCTTGGGTAAATCCATGTTGACTGTGTCCCATTAAATTATGTCTTTCTATATGCTCTACGATTTTGATCTTGAGAATAGTTTCCACTATTTTTCCCGGCACTGAAGTCAGGCTCACTGGTCTATAGTTACCCGGATCGCCCCTGAAGCCTTTTTTAAATATTGGGGTTACATTGGCCACTAGGGGTGTGCATTCGTTTTGAACGCATATGTAAAACGCAACTTATTTTTTTTTTAAACTTAAAAAAGTGATGATGCGCAACGCATCGCAATTTTCAACTTATTCAACATAGCTATGTTGAATACGTTGAACCTAAATAAACACTTAAACCCCCCACCCTCCTGACCCCCCCAAGACTTACCAAAACTCCCTGGTGGTCCAGCGGGGAGTCAGGAAGCCATCCCTGTATTCCTTTGCGAGGAGCACGTGACGTCGACGTCACGTGCTCGTGACGCGGACGTCACGTGCTCCTCGGCGCCTCCGCTCCGGGACCCCCGTTGGACCCAACCGGAACTTTTGGCCAGCTTGGGGGGGCCTCCTGACCCCCCCAAGCTGGCCAAAAGTTCCGGTTGGGTCCAACGGGGGTCCCAGAGCGGAGGCGCCGAGGAGCACGTGACGTCCGCGTCACGAGCACGTGACGTCCGCGTCACTCCGACGTGACGCCGACGTCACGTGCTCCTCGCAAAGGAATATAGGGATGGCTTCCTGACTCCCCGCTGGACCACCAGGGAGTTTTGGTAAGTCTTGCGGGGGGATTAAGGAGGTTGAGGGGTTTAAATTTTTATTTAGGGAACCGGTGAACGTATGGACAGACCCTCAACTTATGGAATTCTCCATATGTCCATATTGAATGAAATCGACCCTCAACTTCAACTTATCAACTTATCAACGCAAACTTTTTGTCTGCACATCCCTATTGGCCACCCTCCAGTCTTCAGGTACAATGGATGATTTTAATGATGGGTTACAAATTTTAACTAATAGATCAGAAATTTCATTTTTGAGTTCCTTCAGAACCCTAGGATGCATACCATCCGTTCCAGGTGATTTTCTACTCTTTAGTTTGTCAATCTGGCCTACTACATCTTCCAGGTTCACAGTGATTTCGTTCAGTTCGTCTGAGTCATCACCCCTGAAAACCATCTCTGGAACTTTTATCTCCCCAACATCCTCATTAGTAAACACGGAGGCAAATAATTCATTTAGTCTTTCTGCAATGGCCTTATCTTCCCTAAGAGCCCCTTTAACCTCTCTGTCATCTAATGGTCCAACCGACTCTCTCACACGTTTCTTGCTTTGGATATATTTTAAAAAGTTTTTATTATGAGTTTTTGCCTCTATGGCCAACTTCATTTCAAATTCTGTCTTCGCTTGTCTTATCAATGTTTGACACTTACCTTGACAATGTTTATGTTTTATCCTATTTTCTTCAGATGGATCCTTCTTCCAATTTTTGAAGGATGTTTTTTTGGCTAAAATAGCCTCTTTCACCTCACCTTTTAACCATGACGGTAATTGTTTTGCCTTCCTTCCACCTTTCTTAATGCGCGGAATACATATGGACCGCGCCTCTAGGATTGTATTTTTAAACAATGTCCAAGCCTGTTGAACACTTTTAACCTTTGCAGCTGCACCTTTCAATTTTTTTCTATTTTCCTCATTTTATCAAAGTTTCCCTTTTTAAAATTTAGTGTTAGAGCTGCAGATTTACTTATTTTCCCCCTTCCAGTTATTAGTTTAAATTTGATCATGTTATGATCACTGTTGCCAAGTGGCCCCACCACCGTTACTTCTTTCACCAAATCTTGCGGTCCACTAAGAATTAAATCTAAAATAGCTCCCTCTCTTGTTGGTTCCTGAACCAATTGCTTCATGAAGCAATCATTTATTACATCCAGGAATTTTATGTTTCTAGCAAGTCCTGATGTTACATTTACCCAGTCAATATTGGGGTAATTGAAATCTGGCATACAACCAAAATAGTAACGAAGCAAACCTTGCACATCAGCAAGTAACCAATAATAATGGTGCAGGGACAAATCTTCAATTCCACAATTCCTAATATTTATTATATTTGATGATTCAAGAATGAAAACAGGCAACTCCACATATCCTCAGCCCACTCTCCGCCCCTAACTCCTCCTATTTTTAGAATTTGCATCACACCATACGATATGGTGCGATCGCATGCAGTAAACACGTTTTTGCATACGTTAAAGGCCTATCGCAAGCGAAAACGGGGCTTTTCGCATGCGATAAGCCCTTAACGCATGCAAAAACGCCTTACCGCATTTTGAAAAATGACCCCCTTAGTTTGAATGGTCTATGTAAAGTAGCGCATTCTTATATTCCACCTTAATTTTATTTTTCATTTACAGAACCTTTAAATACTTGTGGTCCCTCCCGATGCAGCCACCGCGAAACACGGGACCGTGTCGGGGGATGCTATATAAATGAATATGTTGGATATGTGGAGTTGCCTGTTTTCATTCTTGAATCATCAAATATAATAAATATTAGGAATTGTGGAATTGAAGATTTGTCCCTGCACCATTATTATTGGGTAATTGAAATCTCCCATTATTATTGCACTGCCAAATTGGTTTGCTTCCCTGATTTCTCTTAGCATTTCATCATCTGTCCATTTTGTCAAGGTGGACGGTAGTATACTCCTTTCACTATACTCTTACCCAACACACATGGGATTTCTACCCATATAGATTCTACTGAGCATTTACTCTCTTGTATGATCTTTATCCTGTTGGACTCTATACCCTCCCGGACATAAAGTGCCACACCCCCACCAAGTTGATCTTCCCTATCATTGCGATATAATTTGTACCCTGATATAGCACTGTCCCATTGGTTATCCTCCTTCCACCAAGTCTCTGTGATGCCAATTATGTCAATCTCATCATTTGCTGCTATACACTCTAACTCTCCCATCTTACTTCTTAGACTTCTGGCATTGGCATACAGACATTTCAAAGTGTGGTTTTTGCATGTTTTAACAACCTGCTTTTCAGTTGTTTGGGATAATTCGGAAATCATTAGCTTTGGGGATTTTTTACATATAGGCATATGAACTATGTTTGCTTTTGATGGAACCTCTCTGTTGGAATGCCCTAACTCTCCTTTTTATTAGTATCCTTCAAGGATACATTTCTCTGAACCATGCACTGCTGAGTGACTGTCGGCTTTCCCCCTTGTTCCAGTTTAAAAGCTGCTCTATCTCCTTTTTGAACGTTAGTGCCAGCAGCTTGGTTCCACTCTGGTTAAGGTGGAGCCCATCCTTTCGGAAAAAAGTCTCCCCTTTCCCCAAAGGTTTCCCCAGTTCCTTACAAAGCTGAATCCCTCTTCCCTGCACCATCGTCTCATCCACGCATTGAAACTGGAGCTCTGCCTGCCTCTGGGGCCCTGCACGTGGAACAGGAAGCATTTCAGAGAATGCCACCCTGGAGGTTCTGGATTTCAGCTTTCTACCTAAAATCCTAAATTTGGCTTCCAGAACCTCTCTCCCACATTTTCCTATGTCATTGGTGCCCACATGTACCACGACAGCCGGCTCCTCCCCAGCACTGTCTATAATCCTATCTAGGTGATGCGTGAGGTCTGCCACCTTCGCACCTCGGTCCAGGCCAAGGCCACAGCCTGGTCCAGTCTGGAGACTAGGTCCTGATGTCAGGGCCTCAGACTGGACCCTGGCCCAATGCCACTGCCTGGTCTGAAGACCAGGTCCCAATGCTGGGGTCTTGACCTAGGCCCAATGCCATGGCCCAGTCCAGAGACTGGGTCCTGATGCGGGGACCTCAGCCCAGACTCAATGCTGTGACCCGTTCCAAAGTCTGGGTCCTTTTTGATGTAAATGTTAGCGAGGGCTTCATGCATATGCAAGAGCACTCCTTCAAGCTTCAAATGTATCTGCAGTTAATTTTGAAGACTGTCTCAGCATAACAGTCTTTGAAGGAAAATCAGTAATCAATGTGTTAAAATAATATAGCATTCTAAAACAATTCTGGCGTCCCAATGAATCAACAAAGGGAAATTCAAGTAAGGATCACTGATGTTACTTCCTTTCTGTCACATCAAGAAAAAGAAAAAAAAGGACACATTTAGCATAGTCAGAAAGTCTGTTAATAAAAACAATGGATGTTTCTTTAGAAAATTATTCTGGAAAGTTAAGCTTATGTTGACTTATCGCTTGGTTGGCCAAGGGGAGTGTCTGTACAAAAATGCCGAAGTTTTAAAACTGACTGCAACCAAAAATGCAGTAAGGGTCCTGTGACTCCAGCCTCAGGGAGCAGGAGCATACCATGGAGGAGGGAGGGTATGTTCTGGCAAGAGCTAGGAGCTGGGGGTGGGAGGGGAGGAGAAGTGACTGGGAGCTAAAGGGGTGGGGAGAGAAAGGGTCAGGTTGCAGGGATATCTGTGGGGCAGGTTGGAGGGGTTAGGAAGGGTCTAAAAGGGTTAGGCGAGTATGATAGGGCTACAAAACTTCTTGGGCAGGTGAGGAGTTGGGGGGGAGGGAGGGTTTGAGGTCTTTTCTCTGCCTTTGAATGTCCTTCTTTACTTCCACTGCCACCTGTGTAAAAATAGTGCTGGGAAAAATAGTTGAAACTATTCTAAAGATCAAAATCACAGATCATATAGAAAGACATGGTTTATGGAACACAGTCAGCGTGAACTTACCAAGGAAAGTCCTGCCTCACAAATCTGAACCAGTAGATGTAATGCATTTTATTTTCAGATGGCATTTGGCAAAGTCCCTCATGAGAGATCTATAAGAAAACTAAGAAGTCATGGGATAGGAGGCAGTGTCCTAGCGTGGATTACAAACTGGTTAAAAGACAGGAAAAAGAGAGTAGGATTAAATGGTCAATTTTCTCAGTGGAAAAGAGTAAAGAGTGGAGTGCCACAGAGATCTGTACTTGGACCAGTGCTTTTAATATAAATGATCTGGAAAGGAATACGACGAGTGAGGTAATCAAATTTGCAGATGATGCAAAATTATTCAGAGTAGTTAAATCACAAGTGGATTGTGATACATTGCAGGAGGACCTTGCAAGATTGAAAGACTGGGCATCCAAATGGCAGATGAAATTTATTGTGGACAAGTGCAAGGTGAAACATATAGGGAAAAATAGCCCATGCTGTAGTTACATGTTAGTTTCCTGTTACGCCAGTTGGTTGTAGACGGCTGCGACCACTCTTGCTCACCTCTTTTTGTGCTTCCCTGACTCCGTGGGGTAGACTGGCAGCCCCCACCAGCTGCCAGCAGCCTGCCTACCACTCCCAGGCCTCCCGGGGTGGCTTGGATGCCGCCGACCACCATCTTGCCGTCGGAAGTCCTTAGACGTGCACGCGGGCACACTGGCCAGTCTTAAAGCCGTCATGACGGGAACCACGGGGGCAACCCCTCTGGATGACATCATCCCTCCAGGACATTTAAGCCAGCTGGCCCTGCTTACTGACAACTTGGCAAAGAGAACCCTTCTTGCTAAATCCACCTCGCTCTCAGAGGACCTGCGTTCCAGTTCCTGCTTCCAGGCACAGATGTCTTGGGTATCCGCTCCTCGGGGGCTTTCTCCTCTTCTTGGCTATCCACTCCTCAGAGGGTTTATTGCTTGGGAATTCTGCCTGCCCTGTTCCCCAGGGCTTCCCTGGAACCTCTGCTACTCTTTCCATGAGTACCCCGCTCCGTGGATTACTTCCTGTTCTACCGAGGATTCCTCTGGTGTACCCCGCTTCGTGGACCACTAACATTCCTACTGAGAACCTCTCTTGTGCTCCCTGCTCTGTGGATCACTATCACCTCTACTGAGGACCTTCACTGTGAGTACCCCACTTCGCAGCCTATTACCATCTCTATTAAGGACCTCATCTGCATGCCCTGCTCTGTGGACCGCTATCATCACTACTGAGGACACTCTCTGGTGTATCCTGCTTTGCAGACCACTACCATCTCTACTAAGGACCTCATCGGTGTACCCCACTCTGCAGACCACTACCGACTCAGCTGAGGACCTCCTTCGGTGTACCCCGCCCCACGGGCCACTACCATCTCTACTGAAGACATCATCATTGTATCTTGCTCTGCGGATCATCATCTACTCTACAGAGGTATCCACTTGGGGGGTATTCTCCTATCCATGGACCCTGTGTCTCTTGGTCTGTAAGACCCCCTGTCTGGCACCCCCGCTCCATGGGTTATGTCACCCTTTTCTCTTTAACAAAGTCTCTAGACTGATACTGTGTCTGACGTCACTGAGACCTCGCCTCCCGATGGTGAGGCTCACGGGGCTCCTCCCTGTGGGCGGTACCACCTCTCACCGCGGCCCAGGGCCCACACACTAATCCTAACAGTTCCATATTAGGAGCTATCACCCAGAAGAAAGATGTAGGCATCATAGTGGATAACACATTGAAATCGTCAGCTCAGTTTGTGGAAGTTAAAAAAGCAAACAGAATTTTAGGAATTATTAGGAAGGAAATGGTGAATAAAAAAGAAAATGTCTTAAATACTCTGTATTGCTCCATAGTGAAACTATTTTTGAGTACTGTGTACAATCCTGGTCACTGCATCTCTAAAAAGATATAGTTGTACTGAAGAAGGTATGCAGAAGGGTGACCAAAATGATAAAAGGGATAGAATGGCTCCCCTATGAGGAAAGGCCAAAGAGGTTAGGGCTGTTCAGCTTGGAGAAGAGATGGCTGAGGGGGAATATGATGGAGATCTATAAAATTGAATTGATTATTTACTCTTTCAGATAATAGAAGGACTAGGGGGCACTCCATAAAGTTAGCAAACAGCAAATTTAAAATAAATCAGATAATTTTTTTTTCACTCGATGAACAATTAAGCTCTGGAATTTGTTGCCAGAGGATGTGGTTAGAGCAGTTAGTGTAGCTGGGCTTAAAAAAGTTTTGGATAGGTTCTTTGAGGAGAAATCCATTAAATGCTATTAATCAAGCTGACTTAGGGAATAGCTACTGCTATTACTGGCATTGGTAGCATGGGTTCTATTTAACATTTGGGTACTTGCTAGGCACTGGATTGACCAGTGTTGGAAACAGGATGCTGGGCTTGATGGACCCTTGGTCTGACCCAGTATGGCAACTTCTTTTGTTCTTATGTTCTGTTTCTCCTAATACCATATCAGAAGCTTGACAGGATAAGGCTAAAAGACTGCTAAAAATGGCTAACACTTAGGATGCTTCACAGGCATAGAAATTGGTACATTGCAGAACAAAAGGCACCATGTACAACTGCAGTTTAAATAGGTGATATCTCTTTCCCTCAAAGGCAAACCCTAGGAAATATTCCAAACTTAAAAATGACAACAAAAAAAAAAATTAGAAGACAGTGAACATTTATAACATTTCGGATGCATCTCTAGAAGGCACTGCATGTTAATAGGTTTCAGAAATGCCAGACAAATTTGTGGACAACATTCACATTCAAGTACATGTTGGACAAGGAAGTTTAATTGCCTGACTTGTGAGGCTACTTTGATAATCGCAAATCACTTTGGCAGCACTAGGAAGCTTTTGAAAATGTAGACTTGAATGTTGTGTTTTTTCTTTTTAATCAAGTTGTTGGATATAGGGAATCACATATTCTGAATTGCTTTTATTCTGTGAATCTGAATGTGTTGTGCAGAGAAAAGACCACCAGGTCAAATCCATAAAAGCAGCTCTCATGTGTCATATTAAATGGTTCAGTGGGTTTTAATAAATTGAGGGTGGCATGAACACTGAAAAGCCAAATCCTGATCTGTTCTTTATCACAAAATGCTGCTAAACTGGCTCATTGAATTTTAGTATTCACTACTTCCTACCTTCATGCCATCTTCATATTTTAAAGTGTCATTATTGATCCAGGACAAATGACAGTTACATTGCTGCATGTAAACTGATGTGCATCCAGAGATTAGACAGCATCTGTTTGTACTTTTGACCTTGAAACGTTTGTGGTACATGTAAATGACCCAATTATTTCAGGTAAGGCACCAGGAATTTAGTGTGTATTATTTTATCTGATTAAACCATAGTCCAATAACATTCATCTGCATTCATTGTTTGCAACATTTTACAGCTATAAAGTAAGAATAATTTTTTTTCAATCTTTTCTTTTATTTTGGATTTTTTATGGGTATCAATACTGCTCTAATCAGGGAACATATAGATTAGTGCTATGTATGAATGGTACTGCACTGCCTTCTGCTGCTATTTCTTTTGTCTTTTAATTAAGCCAGAATCCTTAATTTACACAGGAACATTGCTTGCCAGGCAATGCCCTCTCTGGAGGAGACAAAGATCTGAAATGAGATGAATAGTCTTAAAATGGAAGCAGAGCATACATTCGCAACAAAAAGGGATTATTGTTATTACAACTTCTGTCTGCAAGACGTTCTGTGCAAGCAAAACCATGTTGAGGTCAATATTGAAAGTGCATTCAGCTCTGAATAGCCAGAGGAATAGAACTTATTTGGCTATCTAATGGTCCACTGAAAATGAGTGGCCACTAGATAGCCGGAGTAGTCACTATGTTTTAGCTGGCCAGTTTGTGGATGGGAAGAGGGTGGATCTGTATGGCGCTACATAGCTGGTTAATTTAACTGGATAAGTAGCTATATTCATTCTTATCTGGTTAAGTTAATCAGATAAGTTAGATCAATCATTGAGCTGATTTAACTTTCCTAGCGTGTAGCAGATGGACTCAGGACCAATGGGTATAGTGTACTCCTGTTAGCAGTTGGAGACGGATCAGATTTCAATCTGACGTCAGCCCCTAGTACATATACCCCTGCAGGAAGTGCAGCTCTTCAGTATTTTCCGTCTCCATAGCAGTTAGGGACTATCTGCACGCTCTCAGAGCATTAGACCAAAATTAAAGAACAAAAGACGAAATTTAAAGAAGAAACTTACCTGAAGACGAGCCCCGCACTCCTGTGGTGATACCCTCGGGTCCCTCCCCCAGTTGAGTTTCCCAAGGTGATTTCCGTGGTCCCTCGGAGGTGAGCCTCGGTCCGGTGGCCGATTCGCGGAAGGACCTAGCCCCCGAATCCTCGGGCGCGGCGTAGAGGCAGCCTCGGTCCGGCGGCCGAATCGCAGCGAGGACTTAGCCCCTGATCCTGGGCGCGGCTGAGAAGCAGTAGGTGCACCCCTCGAGCTTGGCGGTGAAGGTATTTGCCCTCTCCCCCCGCAGCCAGAGACCGCCCTGAGCGAAACAGGGAAGCGCCGAAGACAAGGTAATGTGGAAATCTTCTACTTTAAGCCGGTCTCCGAAGATCGAGGAGGAGCACAGGTCGGTGAGCACAAGATGGCGCCGGCCATCCAGTGCTCCTACCATGTGACAGGGTCCGGCCAATGGCACGGATACCCTGTCACATGGTAAGGGCAAAGGGCCATCGGCGCCATTTTGATTAGTGGCAGCCGATGGCCTGGGAGTGGGAGGACAGCCCGGAGCGGGAGATCACTCCCGGGACCCCCACTGGACCACCAGGTACCTGTAAAAAGTTTTTTGGGGGGGTCGGGAGGGTGGGGGAAGCTAAGGGATTCGTTTTAAAGGGTCAGGGTGGGTTTTTTGTTTATCGGCTCGGGCACAGCCGATAAACAAAACCACGATCGGGCCCGATGCAAAAAAACCCACATGTGAATCGGAACCGGAATCTGAACCGATTCCGGTTCCGATTCACATCTCTATCCTGTGTCCATCCTTACCAGCACCCAGTTCCGGTATTCTGATCACCTTTACCTGCATTCACTTTCACACATACCTCCATGCTGTTCCTGTGTACCAAGCTCACCCTTACATAGAAACATAGAAACATAGAAACATAGAAACATAGAAATGACGGCAGAAGAAGACCAAACGGCCCATCAAGTCTGCCCAGCAAGCTACGCACTTTATCCATTTTTTTCCCTTTTCTCTCTCCCACCTGTTACTATTGGCTTCCAGTACCCTCCAGCCCTAATTCCCCTCCACCCCACCAACAATTTAGAGAGTTGCTCCGTATCTGCATCCAAGTGACATCCAGCTCAATTAGGGGTAGCAACTGCTGTAACAAGCAGGCCACCCCCTTGCCCCATATTCTTACCCACCCCTGTTTTTATTTTTTGTTTGTTTTTTTTATTTTTTTTTTGGAGATAGCAGCCCTCCATCCTTCCGCTCCGTGAAGGTGGAACACTAACTACTGGCCACTGGCATCCCGCTCCGTGAATGCCTCTGTGGCTACTGCTGCTCCGTGCAGTGTTTGAATGCCACTGTGGCTACTGCCACTCCGTGCAGTATTTTGCTGCCTCCACTTTATTCACACCCTCTAGACTTGATGGATCCACAGTGTTTATCCCACGCCCCTTTGAAGTCGTTCACAGTTTTAGACTTCACCACTTCCTCCGGAAGGGCATTCCAGGCATCCACCACCCTTTCCGTGAAGAAATACTTCCTGACATTGGTTCTTAGTCTTCCTCCCTGGAGCCTCAGCTCGTGACCTCTGGTTCTGCTGATTTTTTTCTGACAGAAAAGGTTTGTCGTTGTCTTTGGATCATTAAAGTTTTTCAAGTATCTGAAAGTCTGAATCATATCACCCCTGCTCCTCCTTTCCTCCAGGGAGTACATATTTAGATTCTTCAATCTCTCCTCGTATGTCATCCTATGAAGACCCTCCACCTTCCTGGTCGCCCTTCTCTGTACCGCTTCCATCTTGTCCTTGTCTCTTTGTAGATACGGTCTCCAGAACTGAACACAGTACTCCAGGTGAGGCCTCACCAAGGACCTGTACAAGGGGATAATCACTTCCCTTTTCTTACTCGATATTCCTCTCTCTATGCATCCCAGCATTCTTCTGGCTTTTGCTATTGCCTTGTCGCATTGTTTCGCAGACTTCATATCATTAGACACTATCACCCCAAGGTCTCTCTCCTGCTCCGTGCACATCAGCCTTTTCCCCCCCCCCCCCCATCGAATACAGTTCATTCGGATTTCCACTCCCCATATGCATGACTTTGCACTTCTTGGCATTGAATCTCAGCTGCCATATCTTCGACCACTCTTCCAGTTTCCTTAAATCCTGTCTCATTCTCTCCACTCCTTCCGGCGTGTCCACTCTGTTGCAGATCTTAGTGTCATCTGCAAAAAGACAAACCTTACCTTCTATCCCGTCCGCAATGTCGCTCACAAAGATATTGAACAGGACCGGTCCCAACACCGATCCTTGCGGTACACCACTTAAAACCGCTCTCTCTTCAGAGAAAGTTCCATTTACCATCAGGCATTGTCTTCTGTCCATCAACCAGTTTTCAATCCAGGTCACCACCTCGGCACTCACTCCTAAGCTTCTCGTTTTATTCACCAGTCTCCTGTGCGGAACCGTATCAAAAGCTTTGCTGAAATCCAAGTAGATCACATAGAGCGCTCTTCCTCGATCCAATTCCTTGGTTACCCAGTCAAAAAAGTCAATCAGATTTGTCTGACAGGATCTTCCTCTGGTGAATCCATGCTGCCTCTGGTCCATCTATTCTCCGGACTGTAGATAGTTCACTATTCTCTCTTTCAACAGTGACTCCATTACTTTTCCCACCACCGAAGTGAGGCTAACCGGTCTGTAGTTACCAGCCTCCTCTCTGTTCCCACTCTTGTGAAGCGGGACCACCACCGCTCTTCTCCAATCACTCGGCACCACTCCTGTTTCTAGGGATCTATTGAACAGGTCGCACAGCGGACCCGCCAGCACATCTCTGAGCTCCCTCGGTATCCTTGGATGAATCCCATCAGGCCCCATGGCTTTGTCCACTTTCAAATTCTTTAGCTCTTCCCATACATTATCTACTGTACAAGGATTTTCATCTATTCCACTTCTCTCCAGTTTCTTGTTGTGTAGAGATGGTCCTTCTCCAGGGTCTTCTTTAGTGAACACAGAGCTGAAGTATTCATTTAATATTTCTACCATTTCTTTGTCTCTCTCCACACATTGATCATTTCCACCTTTCAATTTCACTATACCACTTTGGACTTTTCTCTTTTCGCTGATGTATCTGAAAAATGTTTTGTCACCATTTTGTATCTCCTTGGCAATCCTCTCTTCCTCTTGACTTTTTGCCAACTTGATTAATTTCTTCGTCTCCCTCAGTTGAATCAAATATTCTTCTTTGTGCTCCTCCCTTTGGGATCTTTTATATTTCTTGAATGCTGTTCTTTTAGCTTTAATTTTGTCAGCCACCTCCTTTGAGAACCAGATAGGTTTCATTTTTCTTTTGCTTTCTTTACATTTCTAACATATAGAGCAGTTGCCTTGGTGATTGCTCCTTTTAGAGCAATCACCCTTACCTCCACACACCTTGTATTAGATTCCTCCAGCCTGTATCAGAATCTCTCCAGCCAGCTCCCACCACCACAGGCATCCTCTGCATAACCCTCAGTTTCACTAGTTCCAGACGATATCCACACATTCCTGCCTGCAGTAGCCAGTATCAGAGACTCTAATACAAACTCCTGTTTCTGTCCTACCTGAGTCACTCCTTCAGGCAGTGTTCACTACACCTGACCAGTGCCCATTCGTAACAGCAGGCAGGGACTTCCTTATATCATACTTTCAATCAGGGCATGCCATGGAGTTAGGACCCCACCCTGACCCTACAAGAGGATGCCGAACTCTGGTGTGAGGCCTGGTGCGCAGTGGAAGGCTCGGCGACTGCTGCCGCAGGACGCCGAGGCTTGGAGGACCTTGCGGCTGCTGCTGGGGAGGCTGACCCGTGACCTGCAGAGGAGCTAGCGAGGTGAGCAGGCCCGTGCACAGGCTAGATGCAGATGGGGCACACAACAATGAAGCTACCACTTAGAGGTAGATCTTAAAGTACACGCAACCGACACAAACAAAAGTACGCCGGATTTTATAAGATACGCGCATAGCCGCGCGTATCTTATAAAATCCGGGGTCAGCACACGCAAGGCTGCGCAAAATCGGCAGCCTGCGTGCACCGAGCCGCGCAGCCTGCCTCCGTTCCGGCCGAGGCCGCTCCGAAATCGAGCGGCCTTGGAGGGAACTTTCCTTCCGCGTCCCCCCACCTTCTCCTCCCTTCCTCTATCTAACCTATCCCCCAGCCCTACCTAAATCCCCCCCCACCTTTGTTGTGCAAGTTATGCCTGCTTGAGGCAAGCGTAACTTGTGCGCGCCGCCTCGGCATCCGCCGGCACAGGCCGCAGTGTCGGGGGGCTCGGGACCGCCCTCCCGGTCCGCCCCCAAACCATCACCATGCCCCCGGACCTACCCCGGACCGCCCCTGACCTCAGACACGCCCCCAGACACACCCTGGCCTGCCGACACGCCCCCTCCCGCCCCTTTTACGAAGCCCCGGGACTTACGCTCGTCCCGGGACAATGTGCGCGCCGGCGGCCTATGCAAAATAGGCGCGCCGGCGCGTGAGTGCCCTGTGCATGTAAATCCAGCAGGCTTTTAAAATCTACCCCTTAGACTGATAAGGGAAAAGAGCTGCAACTATCGGGAACTATAAAAAAGTTAAAACTGGCATAAAGCCTAAATGGTTAGTGCAGATAGTGCAGTTAGTATTGCTGTGTTTAAAAAAGGATTGGATAAATTTTTGAACGAGAAGTTCATTACCTGCTATTAATTAAGTTGACTTAGATAATAACCACCGCTATTACTAGCAATGGTAACATGTAATAGACAGTTTTTGGGTACTTGCCAGGTTCTTATGGCCTGGATTGGCCACTGTTGGAAACAGTATGCTGGGCTTGATGGACCCTTGGTCTGACCCAGTATGGCATGTTCTTATGTTCTTAAATTACAAAAACTCAAAGCTTACTGTGATAGAAATGCTCCTTATTCATCTCCCAACATACTATAAGTTGGCAGTTGGAGAAACCGCTAACCAGCTGTGGACAATGTCTTGGGGCTTTAAATAAGAAAAATGGTGCAAAAACAGCTCTCAATCATAAGGACAGCTTCCGGTTTTCTTGGCATTTAAAAACCTCAAAAAGATGACTCACCCTTGATAAAATCACTGTGGTGGTCATGTACTAATCAAAAAAATGAAATAATCTGAGAAAAAAGAGAGGCTTGTCCAACAACATAAAAAGAAAAATTAAAAACGGCATCAAGGTTGCTGCCCATGGGATTAATACAGCTTGCTGATACTATTCAAAACTGTGTATTCAGAAGAAAAAACAACAGATAAAAAATGAAATGTAGAACAAAAAATGAAAATAATACCAAAACATTGAAAAACAAACACTAAGGTCGCTGTCCATAATATTTATACGGACTACAATAGCTCTGCCAAAGAAGTGAAAACAAATGAAAACCATTAACAAAAATATAACATGTAGGACAACAAAAGAAAAGAGGGAGAGAGGTCCTAGAGAAGCACTCTAATAACTAGACCCTAAATTAATAAAAACAAAAACAATCAAAAGGACAAAAAAACCCAAACCTCTCATAATATTATGTATCCAAGGACTAAAGAATAAAGACAAATACAAATAGTGCAAAAATCATAAAAGGTGCCGATCTGTTTTATCATTTAGACCAAATGGGACAAGAATATTAAGTTTATATATCCAGAAGGTTCCTCAATGGTGTAGAAGAGCTCTAAGGGTACATGTTCACGTAGTGTCCGTAAAAGTATAATTGTGTTGAATACAGTGTGATACCGTAGGAACTCGATCATCCCCGGTGTTCTTACAACTCCTATGTTCAATTATATGAACTCCACAGGCATGTGATAAGGCCCACATATAATTTAGGGCAAGGACATTATAACGCATATATCACATTGTGCAATAGGCCTATTAACTGTCACACCTATATGGGTTATCCTCCATTGTATGCCTTGAATGGTTGAGACACATAGATCACAACTATTACAAGCTGCATGTCCAATCAGCGTTTCTTGTCTGGTCTGCATAGATGGTAAATGAGCTCTAATTAAATGTTGCTTAATATCTTGATCCCTCATGTACGAGAACAATGGAGGCTTTTCAAACACCTGTTGTAAATGTAAAACTTCTGGAAAATTGGGGAATAACTAGTTTCTAATCAATGAAAAACAATGACTAGTTAATACGTCCAGTGATTTGTTAATGTGCACCTCTACTGAATCTATATATTGTATCAAACATTTAAAATTACTTTCCTTTATTATTATCAACCAAACAATTTTTTTTAATATAAATTATTTTTAATTTTTAGAGGAAAAGACCTCAGTACTGGCAGAGAATATGCGATGCTGTTAAGATGCTTGAGTCTGTTATCTAGACGTTGTTCATATACACAAGAATAATTCTTTGACTTTCATAATACCACTCTAGTTAAATTGATTCAGGTTTCGGAAACATATGTCTATAGAGTGGACTCATCATTGAAAGAAACTCATAGAAGATTGAAGAAAAAGATTTTAAGTGAAATCAATTATAAAAATAGAGGTTATAAGACCGGTGACTACAATAACTGGCCATTCAGTTTGGGCCGGATTTTAAAACATATGCGCGGGCGTACATTTGTGCGCACAACCTGGCATGCAGCCCCGGCTGGACCACCAGGGGCTTTTGGCAAGTCTTGGGGGACCCTCCTGACCCCCACAAGACTTGCCAAAAGTCCAGCGGGGGTCCGGGAGCGACCTCCTGCACTCGGGCCATCGGCTGCCAGTAATCAAAATGGCGCCGATAGCCTTTGCCCTTACTATGTCACAGGAGCTACCGGTGCCATTGGTCAGCCCCTGTCACATGGTAGGAGCACAAGATGGCGCCGGCCATCTTGTGCTCCTACCATGTGACAGGGTCCGGCCAATGGCACGGATACCCTATCACATGGTAAGGGCAAAGGGCCATCGGCGCCATTTTGATTAGTGGCAGCCAACGGCCCGGGAGCGGGAGGATGGCCCGGAGCGGGAGATCGCTCCTGGGACCCCGACTGGACCACCAGGTACCTGTAAAAAGTTTTTGGGGGCGTCGGGAGGATGGGGGAAGCTAAGGGTTTAGTTTTAAAGGGTCGGGTGGGTTTTTTGTTTATCAGCTCGAGCGCAGCCGATAAACAAAACCGCAGTCGGGCCCGATGCAAAAAAATCATTGGAAGCGGAATCGGAACCGATTCTGGTTCCGATTCACATCTCTACGTTATAATATGGGAATGGCAGCTTTGTGTAACACAGAAAGCCCTTGAGGCTGGCTATCACTTCAGCAATGCTCCTTGTTATAACTTTGGCGGCTGCTTGTCTCATGCCCTGGGACATTGCTATTGAAACCCACCCCATTTCTTCCATCATAGGTTGTCACTGCTGACACTTGGCAGTGGGCTGCTTGCCTGTCACCTGACTGCTGGAAAGGAATCAAGGGCATGGGATCACCTTGGGAAACACTTTTCCTCCTTTCTGTCACTTTCCCCAGACTGGAAGAATGGGTCACCTCACCAAGCTACTACTACAATTTCCACCCTCCCCAGTTTCCAGTATTAAGGGCTGCTGCTTCTGTAGGTGATAATGCATGCCGGTGTTAGTTAAGTGCCCCAATTGCTTTGCTGTGATACATCATTCCCCTCATCTGCTTGACAACATGCTCATGCTCCCCTTCTCTGCTGACTGACTGCTGTACACTGTATCGATTTCTAACTGTATGCATGCACTTATGATATCTATGAGTGCATTGACCTTACTAGCTTATAGAAATCATTCTATTTCAAACTAGCGGTACCCGGCCACGCGTTGCAGTGGCAGAGTCAGGTTCTTTACCCTCCCTCCCCCTTCCCCTTGCTCATTTACCTCAATCACTCATCCTCCTCCCCCTTGGTCACTCACCCCCCCCTTCCCTCCCCTGTCCCCACTCCAACTCTCTCCCCTCACACCCACCTCTCCCCTCATTCTCCCTCCCCTGACACTCACCTCCCCCCTCATTCTCCCTCCCCTCACTGTCACCTCCCCCCGCCTACTGCCTACCCTTCAGATCAGAAAACCTTTGTCTTTCTATTTCTGTGGGAACCCCCCCACCCCAAACCCCCCCCCCCCCCAATCCCAACCCTTTAAATCAAATAATAACCCCCCACCCTCCTGCCCCCTCCCAAGACCTGGGAAATTAAAATTGTTGGTGCTACATGTGGTCTGTCCCTGGGCGTTTGTGCGCGTTATGTAACCAAATAGGGGCGTGCCTAACCAAATTTGCACTTCCAAATTTGTTTTGTGGTCTGGGGAGGGCTATTTTGGTGTGTTCCCGAGATCGTGCAAGTTTAGTGTATGTATTTGTGTGTGAATCTCCCCCTTCCCCCAGCCCTGTGAAAAACAGTAGCCCCCCCCCCTGCCCCCCCCCCAGAGTTGCTGAATGAATGAAACCTGCCCCCCCTCGTGACCCCTCCCCAAGATGTTCGCAATAAATTCATCACCACCCCCACCCTCCAGACCCCCCGAGCCCTGATAAAAATGTCAGTCGGTGGAGCGGGCATTCAGGAGCGGTCCAGGAGCGATGTATTGGCGTTGGTCCATCGGCTGCGAGCACTGAAACGGGTTCAGACGGCCCTTTGCCCTTACTATGTCAGTGGGGTGGAGCAATGGCAGCGGTAGGTCCTCTGACATAGTAAGGGCAAAGGTCCGCCGGCTGCCAGTCCTGAAAATGGCGCCAAGGGGCCCTTGCCCTTACTATGTCACATGGGCTACTGCCGCCATTGGTGTCCCCGAGTGGCATAGTAAGGGAAAGGGCCGTCGGCGCCATGTTGATTGCTGGCAGCCGACGGCTGTAGTGCAGGAGATGTGTCCCGGACCGGTCCTGGCCCCCTGCTGGAGCCTCCCGGACTTCTGTCAGGTTTTGTGTTGTTGTGAGGGCCTGGGAAGTAAATAAATTTGGCATGTGTGTGTGGGGGGTGTGAGGAGGGTGGTGGGTGTATTTTATCTGTAAAGGAAATAGCTATCTTCCAGTGAAAAAAGTGCGTGAATGTGTTAAAATGGAAGTGAAACGTGGACCTGGACTGGCGAAATGATTAGTGTAGCGTGTGTTAGTGTAAGGTGTAACAGATGGCGCTTACGTCCAGCAGATGTCGCTGTTTTCTCAAAAAATTTGTAAACCTATTTTACCTGTCACAGGTGTGACATATCTGAAATGTAAGTACAGAAGAACCTTCCTGTATGCGAAATGAAGGTTGTGTCCAAATTTGAAAGCAATCAGTTCAGTGGTTTCTGAGATTAGCAATTTTGTCCAAACTATTTAACATTTTTATTTATGTAGATGAATGAAATGAACAGGATTTCTATAATTCAAGGGACCCTCTTAATTCATTTTGTGGTCCTCAGAAAGAAACAAATTAATCACTATTCATTTTGTTTTTAAATTTTGTTTGAAGCTAATGCTCCTGACTAGTTGCAGGTGTATTTTGTCAAGGCTAATATTATAGATGAAATAGGTTTAGACAAGTTTCTGGAGGACATTTCCAGATAGGCTTGGAGATCACCAGAGAATGATCAGCAGTGTTTGGATTTTCTCTTTATTATCTGCTGGGTAGGAGGGATGTGATTAATTTCAAATGAATGCAATGAATAAGGTTTGTTTCATTGGAGGAGGTGGTCCCCCAATGAAACAAACCTTATTCATTGTGTTTTTAAAATTAATTTAATAAGGGCAATTTATTTCATTCCGGGGGCCCAGAAATGAATTGGGGGTGCTTCCGAATGAAACACATCTTATTTATTTCATTCATTTGAAATTAATGAATCAGTCCTAAGTCTAGGCCCAAAATTGGGGCCTCACCTAGGGCATAGGTTGAAGCCCAAAGTAGGGGCCATGGCCCAGGCCCAAGTACGATGCCGGGGTCTCTTACCTGATCTATCAGGGATATATGATGGCAAGGCTGGGCCTCGGGTCCAAAGGTCTGGGCCTAGGCCGGAGCCCAGGCCCAGGCCTGATGCTGCAACCTGGCCTGGAGGGCAGGTCCCGATGCATGGCCCTCACCCTAGGCTGCAGCCCTGACCTAGGCATGATGCCTGGGCCTGGCCTGTAGGCAAGGTTCAATTGTCTGGGCCTCGGCCTCGTATCAGGCAAAGGCCTGGACCCAGGCCTTGTGCTGCTCCCTTGTCATCCTCTTCTTTCTTCTGACACTGTCTGCTGGGGTAGCACCGGAGTTCATTAACACTGGCGCATTCACCCCATTGGACAATGCCAACTGCTAAACATCAAAATGATGCCACCTAGAGGGGTGAATGCGCCGGAGTTAATTAACTCCAGCAGAGCGCCAGTGGATGGCGTCAGAAGAAGAGGACAGTGAGGGAGCAGCATGAAGCCTGGGCTCTGGGACTGGTTGTGACCTGAGGTCGAGGCCCCAGCATCAGGCCTAGGTCTGAGCCTAGGCCCTGGCATTAGGACCCGGCCTGGGTCAGGCTTCCTGCCTAAGCCAAAGCACAGGCATCAGGACCTGGCCTCCAAGGTTAGGTCACAGCATTGGGCCTGGGTTGGGGACTGGGTCAGGGCCAAGGCCCGAGTGTTGGGACTCAACCTCTGGGCCTGGTCATGGTGTCAGGCCTGGGTCTGGGCTCCAGCCTTGGCAGAGGCTCAGGCATCTTGTGGCATCGGGCCGTCTCCGGACCTTATTTCCAGGCCAGGTCATGGGATCGGGCTTGGATCCAGGCCCCGACCATGGCCAAGGACACGGCATTGGGATTAATTCTCTGGGTCAGGTCATGGCATGGGACTGGGTCAGGGTCAAGGTCCCGGCATTGGGACATGACCACCAGGCCAGGTCGCGGAGTCAGGCCTGGGTCAAGGCTCTGGCTTAGGCTGAGGCCCCAGTACCAGGACCCGCCTCCGGGCCAGGGCCCAGAGTCAGGCCCTGATTTGGCCAAGTCATCGGCCTTGCATAAGACAAGGGTGCGGTGGGTCACCACAACCTCGGCCTATGCAAGGCCAAGGCTTTGGCCTGGGCCTAGGCCTCACTGGCAGATCTTTCTGGACCTAGTAAGTGGGGACTGGGGGGATCCTTGCCCCAGAATTATTTTGGGTGGGCAGGAGTCCCCATTTTCAATTTTTGTCTGTTTTTTTATTTTTATTGCTTGATTCATTTTTTTCTCGCAAATTAAATAAATCAAGTAATCCATGAACCAAAATTAGTGGGAAAGAAAATGAAAACAAATATTTTTCCCCTGCACATGTCTACTAGGTAATTCCAAGTGAGACAGACTGGCCCCTCTCACACAGGATGCTGAGCTAAGTGGGCTAACAAGCTTGGTATTTAAGTTCCAAATCAGCAAGAATCCCAAAGAATAGAAGGATGCTGCCTGGAAAAACTAAATTCCTAAAAAACAAATGATTTCACAGTACCTTTGAAGGAAGTCACTATAATGTTTAAATTATTTAAACAAACAGACTTTAAATTTAAATAGCTGTACAATTATAAGAAAACAATAATTTAACAGTTTATTTATAACATTAGGGTGTTTTAGTATTTTCATAACTAAGTTATTTTTTATATAAAGTGTACATTTTTTTTTACCACCTGCTGCATTACTAAATTTGATATGTTGCTTAACACATGATTGACTGCTTTTCAATGTTTACTTTTTCAAAATCAAAAATTAAACATTTTACGCAATAACATTTTTTCCGTTCTTGAATTCTTCCTCTAAAATTTCATGAATTCTTATATTAGTCAAATTATGTAAAGTGTTGTAAATGTGTAGCTAAAGTCTTATAATTCTCATGTAGGGCTTGTGCAAATGTCCTGATTGACAGCACAGGAAAGTAATAAGTTGCACATGCTATAAACCCCGGTGTGTGTGTGTATGGGGGAGGGGAATGTGTGAAGTTTGCAGATCTTATTGATGTTCTTTCCCTGGCAGACTTGACTGGGCATGGCTACCATCCTGGCCAGTTACCTCTGCAGCTCAGGCTCCATAGCTCTGGCTGCCATTCCTTGCTGTTCCCTGCCACAGTGCTCTCTAGGCGATGGCTGTCCACAGGCTTTAAGCATGTCTAGCATAGCTATCAGCTCTTGAGCTCTGGCAGCTAGCACAGGCTTTTCACTAGCACAGCACCATCTATCTCCCAAATGATGTGGAAGTTTGTGTCCGGGCAATCTCTCCATGCCCTCATTACCTCCCCTGGCTTTGTCGGCACCGTACCCCCCATATGTCACGACCCAGAGTACTGTGACCAAGGGGGTCATAGACAGATAGGACGGAGAGACAGACTGATGGACACAACCAGGATGTATGGCATTTTCTTGCAAAAACATTTCCTAAAAACAGGGCAGCTTTTTGACATTGCCCTGCCAATGTGCCTCAGCTCTGTTCTGAAGAGTCCACCTCGATCAGTGAAAAGGTAATTTAGCCTCCATAGTTGTGCCATCTTCTGGGACTCTGCAGAGCCTGCTAAGAGAAATGCAAATTCATGCCGAACTGAATTGATGGTTTCTGTGAATTGAGCACCAGGAATTGGACTAGGGCTATCAACTCACTTCACATAGGCCATCAAACTTCTTTTAAATAATGATTTTTAGTTTCTGCCGGTGGAAGCCAAATTTGTACCTGGCCATGAAAGGCTTTGTAGCCCTGCACCATTTCCCTCTGGTCCTCCTGTCTCCTCAGGACCATGAATATTCATGCTAAGTACTAATAGACTGCTATGCAATATGGACTTCATACTACAAGTAAGAGGAAAGATTATTCACTACCAGTATACTACATAGCATTCTTAATGAAGGCCATGCATTGTAGAAGGCATACCACCAGAGACAAGAAGGTTTAATAACTTCTCTGTTATTTAAGTCTTTCCCTCATGAGTAGAATTAATTTTCACTTCACTGGTGCTTCTTATGAATTCTGCTCCCACATTTTAATTTGATTTAATTCATTAATTGGATTTGCACTTTGTTTTCAATGAAAGTGAGACATAATTTAATCTTAAAATTATTTACTTTCACAATTAAAACCTGAACTTCTTAAAGGTTGCTTATAGTTTTTATGCTGTTTTTTTTTTCTGTTAACAAATTAACAGCAATAATATGCAGATGGAAAAGTACAAGGCAATAAAAAGTTGCAAATTACTTTAAAATGGCACCCAAAACAAAGATTTACAGTGATTTTTCCATCTGTACACTTTAAAGAAGCCATTTTCTCATTCGGTTGCTCAGTCATTAAGAATGTCTTTGTTTCGTAACTAATTTTTAGGCTATGGGCAGTATAGACATTATTTAAGTAATCCATCAACCCTGTGTAGCAGATATAAAAATGAGAAACATTTCTTTTATTGACTGTATTCTGCTAGACATTTTCCATATTTCTAATTGTGAATGGCCTTTTTTTGGGAGTGCTTTTGAATTGTGTTGGCCTCTTCCAATGTGTAACCTGCAGAGGAGCTAGGCTGTTCTGACTAGCTATTTCCATGAGCAAACAAAAGTCCTTGCTCCTTTTTTACAGTTCCATTTGATAATATGGAGATTATAATCATTGGAAGCACTATATTATTTTGCTGTTTTAAGTCAAATTTGAGCATTAATAAATTGTTGTGGAATTCTCTTTTCTCCCTGTGCTTCCCTCCTCTTTCTCATTCTCCTCTTTAAGCTGCCTGGGTCAGAGGTCATTAAAAAGTTTCTTCTGACTTCTAATCAGATAAGATGTGGTCATTAACTTCTCTGCTTTCTTAAGCATGAAGAATTGACTTTTATTTACTTTTGACTGGATATGGAAGTAACTCTTAAATTTCAGGATGCAATATTTTATACTCCTGAAAGAATTCTGCACAACTGCTCAACATAGAATTTGCACAGAATTTCCATCCTGCACAGAATTTTAATATTTTGTGCAGAATTTGGTAAATGGCCCCACGAGCTGCAAGTGGAGCCCATCCCACCCATGGCTGAATATTGCACTGCCCGGCCGTGGCAAGCCCGCAGCCGAGTACATTCACCCCCGATGCTGGGCCTCCGGAGCTGGCTCGACCTCCTTGGCAGTGGTGGGCAGTTGCCTTCGTGCGCATGCTCACTCCGTGCTCCCAGGACCCTCCTGTGCTGTCGCTAGTTCTTCCGGGGCCGACCAGGTCTTTCCATGTGTGGCACGGGGAGATGCCGCCACCTCCTCCTCTCCAGCCTGTCAGCCTTAGGCACGCGTGCGCGTCTCTCCAGAATTTAAAGGGGCCGCGACAGGAAGCCTCCTGCAGCCCCAGCTGATGACGTCAATCGGCTCCACTATATAAGGCAGGCTCAGATGCTCAGAGCTTGCCTTGGCAACAGGTCTCCACCCCTATGCTGTGCGCTTCATTTCTGATCCAGTTCCTGATCCAGTTCCTGCTCCAGATCCAGTTCCTGCTCCAGTACCTGTATTAGTTCCAGTTCCTGCTCCAGCTCCTGTTCCTGTTCCTGCCCTACCTTTGGATGGACTTCCTTGGCTTGACAGGGACCCGAACCTGACCTCGCTTATAGCTGCCTGCCTCTGACCTCTTGCCTGGACCTGACCTCACCTATAGCTGCCTGCATTCGACCACTCAGCCTGAACCTGACCTCATCTCTAGCTGCCTGCCTTCGACCCTCTGCCTGAACTCGACCTTGGCTATCATCTTGCCATGCTGGGACCCTCCAAATCCACTGCTTTCCAGTACTCTGCCCTCTGGACACCTCTATCTGGATCAACCATGTGGAGGCCCACCTAAATCCAGGCAGCCCCAATACCCAAGGGCTCAACCTGCGGGGAACAAGGGCTGGTATTGATGAAGCTCCAGTCGGCCTCCACTTTCCACTTGGCCTCTCCTCCTGAGGATGGGGACCTGTGGGGGTTTCCCCCACAGGTGGCGCCAACACCACCTTGGGCCAGGGGTCCATCTCCGCAACAGGTTGCCAAGGCCATGGACCCAGCAGAGCCATTGGCCCTCCAGGCCATTCTGGGCCAGGCTCTGAAGATCCAGGAGCAGCAGCAGGTCCTTGAGTCATCGGCTGCATCCATAGAGCTCCTCAATGCTTGTCTGGACTCTTATCCAGCCCCAATGGCTTCCACGCCTGTCTCTTTCAGTTCTTCATCACCGGTTGTTCCGCCCCATTTTAATGGGAACCCAAAACTTTGTAGGGGATTCATAAATCAATGTTACATGCAGTTCACTTTGCAGCCTTCCATATTTCATGATGATATAATGAAGGTAGCATTCATCAATCCGTCCGACAAAGATCCTTGTTTCACCCCTGCCTGGGGCTTCCTCAGGGACTCATCAATGTAACAGGTACCGACTCCCCACCTTCAAGTACCCCAGCCATCTCACAAACAGTATTCAACTGCAAAACATCCGTTTTCTCAATATCCATTAACATCAGAGTATTACTTCATGTTTATAATCCATGTATCATTCAACCGGAACCAACAAGTATCACATGTCAGAGAACGTCCAAGGATCTTTGTCGGACGGATTGGATAGAACGGATGGACCGGAAGGAATATTGTGTTTTATGAAAGTGATTTCAAGAAGAGCCCGATTGGATCGGGAGGTATCGTGGTGTGCAAAGGAATTATTGAGGAAGAACTTGTATGGTCTCGGGATATAAAACGGTTGATAAAATTATCAGTTTAAGCTTTGTGGATTTACTGGGTAATAGATAATCAAAAATCAGTAATAAATAGTGGAGTATATATTAGAGATGTGAATCGGAACAGGAATCGGTTCGGATTCCAGTTCCGATTCACATCGTGGGTTTTTTTTCATCCGGCCCGATCGCGGTTTTGTTTATTGGCTGCGCCCGAGCTGATAAACAAAAAACCCACCCCGACCCTTTAAAACTAATCCCTTAGCTTCCCCACCCTCCCAACCCCCCCAAAAAAACATTTTACAGGTACCAGGTGGTCCAGTCGGGATCCCGGGAGTGATATCCCGCTCGCAGGCCGTCGGCTGCTGCTAATAAAAATGGCACCGATGGCCTTTGCCCTTACCATGTGACAGAGTATCCGTGCCATTAGCCGGCCCCTGTCACATGGAGGGAGCACTGGATGGCCAGTGCCATCTTTAAAAATGGCGCGGGCCATCCAGTGCTCCTACCATGTGACAGGGGCCGGCCAATGACGCGGATACCCTGTCACATGGTAAGGGCAAAGGGCCATCGGCGCCATTTTGATTAGCGGCAGCCGACGGCCCGAGAGCGGGAGATTGCTCCCAGGACCCCCACTGGACCACCAGGTACCTGTAAAAAGTTTTTGGGGGGGTCGGGAGGGTGGGGGAAGCTAAGGGATTAGTTTTAAAGAGTCGGGGTGGGTTTAGGGGTTATTTTTGTGTGCCGTTTTTCCCGCCCTCCCCCAAAACGATAAGAGAACGCCCACGAACAATATCGTGGGGTTTTCCTATCGTTTTGGGGGAGCCCCCAATTTCTGACGATTTTGAAAATATCGACAATATTTTCAATCGTCCGAAGCCCAATTCACATCCCTAGTATATATTGCACACTTGGATAAAATATGTAACAAGAAAGTATTGATAAATGTATGTAATGTCACTACGTTTCAGGTGTTAACTTTTTAATAGTATGATTGGTTGGTGTGTATGTGATGGTTAGTGAATTTTAATACTGTCTAGTAAGAGATGTGATTTTATATTTTGTGATATCAATAAAGTTATTGTACTTACATATTATATGTATAAATTATTCTCTTTATGTGTATGTAATTGTTAGATGGGTAGAGAATTATTTTGAAATATCCCTGTGTTTTGTTTACCATTTGATTACAAATATCTAGTCATGCCGTTTGGCCTCTGTAATGCCCCTGTGGAGTTTCAGCAAATGATACGAGATATTCCGTGATCTACTGTATATGAAAGTCGTCGCCTATTTGGACGACATACTCATTTTTTCAAAAGACATCACCACCCATCACCAGGATGTCTGTGCTGTGCTTCAATGTCTGCGTGACAACTCCCTCTATGCCAAGTTAGACAAGTGTCTGAGAAGGAGAGTCTGCCTTTCCTTGGGTATATTGTATCTAGACACAGCTCCTTGATGACCCTAGTAAACTGCAGAGCATACGAAATTGGCCTCAGCCTTCAAGTTTATGAGCACTACAGTGATTTTTCGGTTTTGCAAATTATTATGACATTTTATAGCAAATTACTCCATTGTCACAGCCCCCCTAATGGCACTTACTCGTAAGGGAGCAGATACCAAGAATTGGACTCCTGAAGCAATTGCAGCCTTTTAGGCTTTGAAAGAGGCCTTTGTACATGGACTTGGTTTACGGCACCCTGACCCAAGTCGTCTATTTATAGTTGAAGTAGATGCCTCTTCAATCAGAGCAGGCACAGCCTTAAGTCAACGTTCCACTAAGGGTACTTTAAATTAGTGCTCCTTCTTCTCACACAAGTTTTCCTCCACTGAACAAAATTATAGTATTGGAGACCGTGAGCTCCTTGTGATTAAGCTCACCCTGGAAAAATGGTGCCCCTGGCTAGAGGGCACCTAACACCGGTTCACAATATTTACAAATCATAAGAACCTGGAGCACCTCCAACATGCTCAGCATTTGAATTCACGCCAGGCCCGCTGGGCATTGTTCTTTACCCAATTTACCTTTGATTTACATTACATAGAAACATAGAAATGACGGCAGAAGAAGACCGAATGGCCCATCCAGTCTGCCCAGCAAGCTTCACACATTTTTTCTCTCATACTTATTTGTTTCTCTTAGCTCTTTGTTCTATTCCCCTTCCACCCCCACCATTAATGTAGAGAGCAGTGATGGAGCTGCATCCAAGTGAAATATCTAGCTTGATTAGTTAGGGGTAATAGGGGTAGTAACCACCGCAATAAGCAAGCTACACCCATGCTTATTTGTTTTACCTAGACTATGTTGTACAGCCCTTGTTGGTTGTTTTTTTCTTCTCCCCTGCCGTTGAAGCAGGGAGCTATGCTGGATATGTGTGAAGTATCAGTTTTTTTTCTCCCCTGCTATTGAAGCAGAGAGCCATGCTGGATATGCATTGAAAGTGAAGTATCAGGCACATTTGGTTTGGGGTAGTAACCGCCGTAACAAGCCAGCTACTCCTCGCTTTGTGATTGCGAATCCTTTTTTTCTTCACCCCTGTCGTTGAAGCTATTCAGGGGTTACTTCAGGCATGCATGAAGGGGTACACAAAGGGGCTAGCTCCTTTGTCACGCTCCTTCATGCACACACCAAGGGCACATGCATCTCGGCACAAGCACATCCAGCATTTGTGCCATGGTCTTGACTGGTGCTGGGCTGCAGTGGGTGATCTCAGGGGCGGGCAGTGGGTGGGAAGAGTCCCATAGGTGGCATCGTGTTGTTTCCTCCTTCCGTGGGAGAAGGGGGAAGGAGCATGCCTCTAGTGTCTGGCTGGCCTCCTCTCCCCACCTCCGACCTGCTCCTGCCAGCCTTGTTGTTGCTTTCAGCTCCTGATGGTCTCATCGGGCAGGCAGCACCATCCTGGGCTTTGCCTCTGGCATTCACGCCATGGTCTTGACTAGCGCTGGGCTGCGGTGGGTGGTCTCAGTGGTGGCAGTGAGCGGGAACAGTCCCACAGGTGTCGGCGTGTTGTTTCCTCCTTCCAGGGGGGAGAGGGAGGAAGTGCACCTCTAGCGTCTGGCTGGACCCTCTCCTCCTTCTCCCCCCCCTGAAAATGTGTGTGTGAGGGTCCATGTATATGAGTGAGAGTTTAGGAGCCTGTGTGCATGAATGAGGGTATGTGTCAGAGAGAGGTTGTAAGTATATGTTGAGGGAGTGCTTGTGTGCAAGAGAAGGGACCTATGTGAAGGTGTATATGATGTGTGTGTGAGAGAGGGAGCCTGTGTACAGGGGTATATGTGTGTGTGTGTGTGTGTGTGTGTGAGCGAGAAAGAAAAAGAGGTAGCCTGTGTGAGAGTGTGTGTGTGTGTGTGTGCAAGAGAGAGAAGGAGCATGTGTGAGGGTATGTGGGTATGCGAGAGAGAGAGAGCAGGTGTAAGGAGGGGTGTGTGCACAAGTGAGAGAGGGAGCCTCTGTGAGGATGAAAGGGGTGTGTGTGTGTGTGCGTGACAGAGGGACAGAGGGAGCTTTTGTGATGGGTTGTATGAGAAGGATCAAACACTGAGAGTCTAGAGGAACACTTCAGGTCTAGAGGAAGTGTATAAAGAGGAGGCAGCAAAACACTGCATGGAGCGGCAGTAGCCACAGAGGCATTCACGGAGCGGGATGCCAGTGGCCAGTGGTTGGTGTTCCACCTTCACAGAGTGGAAGGATGGAGGCCTGCCATCTCCATATTTAAAAAAAAAAAAACAGGGGTGGGCAAGAGTATGTAAAATTAAAGAAGAGTTCATAAGCTATAGGTATTACCAATTATTAGGCTTATTCAATATTTGTTGATAGATAATGTGGCTTTCAATGCATACTTCACTTTCAATACATATGCAACATAGCTCTCTGCTTCAACAGCAGGGGAGAAGAAAAACTAATACTTCACGCATATCCAGCATAGCTCTCTGCTTCAACGGCAGGGGAGAAGTAAAACTAATATTTCACGCATATCCAGAATAGCTCTCTGCTTCACACATATCCAGCATAGCTCTCTGCTTCAACGGCAGGGGAGAAGTAAAACTAATACTTCACGCATATCCAGCATAGCTCTCTGCTTCAACGGCAGGGGAGAACTAAAACTAATAGTTCACGCATATCCAGCATAGCTCTCTGCTTCAACGGCAGGGGAGAAATAAAACTAATAGTTCACACATATCCAGCATAGCTCTCTGCTTCAACGGCAGGGAGAAGTAAAACTAATAGTTCACGCATATCCAGCATAGCTCTCTGCTTCAACGGCAGGGGAGAAGTAAAACTAATGCTTCACGCATATCCAGCATAGCTCTCTGCTTCAATGGCAGGGGAGAAGTAAAACTAATAGTTCACGCTTATCCAGCATACCTCTCTACTACAACGGCAGGGGAGAAGAAAAACAACCAATAAGGGCTGAATAACATAGTCTGGGTAAATAAATATGTGTGTAGCTTGCTTATTGCGGCGGTTACTACCACTAACTAATCAAGCTTGATATTTCACTTGGATGCAGCTCCATCACTGCTCTCTGCATTAATGGTGGGGGTGAAAAGGAAATAGAACCAAAGGTTACTAGGAGCCAAGAGAAACAGATAAGTATGAGAAAAAAAGAAGTGTGAGGCTTGCTGGGCAGACTGGATGGGCCGATTGGTCTTCTTCTGCCGTCATTTCTATGTTTCTATGTTTCTATGAGAACTGAGGGATGGAGATAGATTGGAAGAGGTTGAGCCTGGAAGGGGAGTGGAGACATAGCTGAGAAAGGAAGAGATGAGGCATGAGAGGGCAGAATGAAAGGGATCTGGATGATCAAGGGGTTAAAGAGGAACTGCATGATGAAGGGGTGAACGTGGCACTTAGAGAAGATAAGGCAATCGCGGAAAGATTAAACTATTTCTCTGCTTCAGATATTGAAGAGATACCCATTCCGGAGAAGGTTTTCATGGGTGATGATTCAGATCAACTGAACCAAATAACGGTGACCTGGAAGATGTGGTAGGTCTGATTGACAAACTGAAGAGTTGTAAATCACCTGGACTAGATGGTATACACTTCAGGGTTCTGAAAGAACTAAAAAATGAAATTTCAGACCTATTAGTAAAAATTTATAACCTATCATTAAAATCATCTGATATACCTGAAGATTGGAAAATGGCCAGTGTAACCCCATTATTTAAAAGGGGATCCAGGGGTGATCAGGAAAACTATGGACTGGTGAGCATGACTTCAGTGCCAGGAAAAATCGTAGAAACTGTTATAAAGAATAAAATCACAAAACATTTAGATAGACATAGTTTGATGGGACACAGCCAGCATGGATTTACCCGAGAAGTCTTGCCTCACAAATCTACATTTTTTTTTGACGGGGTCAATAATCATGTGGACAAAGGTGAACTGGTAGAAGTGGTGTATTTGGATTTTCAGAAGGAGTTCGACAAAGTCCCACATGAGAGGCTTCTAAGAAAACTAAAAAGTCATGGGATAGGAGGTGATGTCCTTTTGCGCCTTGCAAGTTGGTTAAAAGACAGGAAACAGAGAGTAGGATTAAATGGTCAGTTTTCACAATGGAAAAAGGTAAACAGTGAAGTACCTCAAGGATCTGTACTTGGACAGGTGCTTCTTAATATATTTATAAATGATTTGGAAAGGGGTACAGTGAGTAAGGTAATCAAATTTGTAGATGACGCAAAATTATGCAGAGTAGTTAAATCTCAAGCAGATTGTGATGAATTGCAGGAGGACCTTATGAGACTAGAAGATTGGGCTTCCAAATGGCAGATGAAAGTTAATGTGGACAAGGCAAAGTGATGCATATAGGGAAAAATAACCCTTGCTGTAGTTACACAATGTTAAGTTCTATCTTAGGAGTTACCACCCAGGAATGAGATTTAAGCATCATAGTGATAATACATTGAAATTGTCAGCTTAGTGTGATGTGGTGATCAAAACAGAATGTTAGGAATTATTAAGAAGAGAATGGAAAATAAAATGGAGGATGTCATAATGCCTCTGTATCACTCCATGGTGAGACTGCACTTTGAAAACTGTGTAACATTCTGGTCACCGCATCTCACAAAGAATATTGCTGCACTAGAAAAAGTGCTGAGAAGGGCGACCAAAATGATAAGGGGCATGGAACGGCAGTCCTGTGAGGAAAGGATAAAGAAATTAGGGCTGTTCAGTTTGGAGAAGAGACAACTGAGGGGGGGATATGATAGAAATCTACAAAATCATGAAAGGGCTTGAACGTTAATGTAAATCCATTATTTACTCTCTAAGATAATCGAAGAACCAGGAGGCACTCCATGAAGTTAGCAAGTAGCTCATTTAAAACAAATCAAAGGAAATTCTTTTTCACTCAGTGCATAGTTAAGGTCTGGAATTCATTGCCAGAGGATGTGGTTACAGCAGTTATTGTAACTTGGTTTAAAAAAGGTTTGGATTAATACCTAGAGGATAAATCCATAAACTCCTATGACGGTAATTAATAAGCAATAGTAGCTTGTGATCTACCTAATGTTTGGGTACTTGCCAGATACTTGTGACTTGGATTGGCCACTGTTGGAAACAGAATACTGGGCTTAATGGACCCTTGGTCTGACCCAATATGGCATATCTTATGGTCTTATGTTATATTCTGGCCAGGGGAGTAGAGTAAGAGAGAGAGTGAAAGGGACATTCTTACAGTATGCCTATATAGGAATTCTGATCAAAATATGTAACACTTTGCATCTTTGAATAATAACTTTTCTGTATTATATTTAAATTAATTACTCAAATATTGACATATATTGTGTTATTTTTATCAATATACACTAGGCTGAATTTTGCTGAATTTTAAATTTTCATGCACAGAATTTTAAAATTTTATATGCAGAATTTCCCCAGGAGTACATTTTAACAGGCTGCATGGCTGTATTTCTGTGGCTTGATCAGTAGGGGAAATGCATTGCAGTTTGTTACTCTGTTGTGTGCTCTTTTACTTTATGTGTTTTAAACAAAGTTTACTACTATATGATCACTTGCTGTGTTTTCCTGCAAAACTAATTTGATGTCAATTATTAAGAACTACTACTAATCAGATGTCCAGCTAATAAAATCCTGCTGACTACACAGATATAGAGACAGATAGATACAGAGAGAGAGAGAGAGAGAAGGAGGAAGGGAGAAATTAGTAAGGCAATATATAACAGCATTTCCTATTGATTTAGACTCTACAGTTGAAGAGATATCTCCTATTGGAGGTATAGATTATTGTGCTGCCTTCTTTCCTTCTTTGTATTTACTGCATTCTCTGTTCTCTGTGAGACATCCTGAATGACTGTCCTTTTTTTCTCTTTCAGCTTTGCCTATACATGTTAACTGCTTTGCCTCCAGGAGCAGAAGAAATAAGACAATTCACAATGACTATGCATGCGATACATTTGCACAGACTGTCTATAGTGTATTCAAATTTATCTAGTGTCCAATATTCATTGGAAAGACCAGCTGGCTGTAGAGTTACCAGAGTAGGTTTGCAAAGCCCAGAGATAAAGCAAAAATAAATAGTGTGGCAAAGACCAATACCCATAATTATTCATTGTTGACCAGGAAAATAATAAACACATTTTCTTTTCATAGGACTGTGGTAGCTGGAAGAGAACACTGCTTAGGAACCAGCCAGAAGGATAGAAGGAGGCAGACTCTAGCTGTTTTGCACACAGCAGTTTTATTTACAAAACAGAAAATAAAGCACTTCCAAAGGTTGCTTACCTCAGCAGTCTTTCCATGCAGTTCCAAAAGCATAAAACATAAGTCATCTGGTAGTACACTGGCTTCCTGCCTGTTCCCTGGGGCCTCTCTAATATTTCTGGGCCCTGACTCCTTATACTGTGGTAAGAGAAGTTTCCCTCCACCCAGTATCCCTTGTGGGGCTGGTTTTTAAGGAGAATCCAGTCAGATAGACATGCCTCAAAAGGGCATAATGAGATCTATTCAGGTAACAGGGAGGCTACCCAGACTTATTCTTGGTCTGAGCAGGAGTAAGTCCATATGGGATAGAGGCTTTCATGAGCTGAATAAAAGTTGCATATCTAGATACTGAATTACCCTGGTGATGCATGAGTAAGACAGAGCGGCATTAGAGAGTGGCAGGCTCCACTTCCTGCTTATTCCAAATATCTTTTTTCAAGCCCTTGTAATATTTTTGAAACACATCAAAAAGTGATTGAATGTCTTCTTTACAACTGCTCTTCATTTCTGGGAGGCTAAAACCACCAGTGATGAACAAACCTAATTGACTTTAACAAATTGGAGATCAAGATTCAATAGCAGGGTTACAATTGAAATAGCTATATAATTATAATAGCTAAATATAAATAGACAAAAATGATCTGGAATATTCAAACTTTGAAAACTTGTCTGGTAAATCTAAATATCTAACTATGCGTCACAGCTTTGGTGGAAGGTGTGCTCTCTATTGGCTATGTTTTCATTATCCAAAAACATTGCCAAAAGCAGAAAACTAATTTTTTTGCCAGAGGAGAAAGAGCTTCTGGCTTGTTTGGTGCTTCCTGAAGAGGACGTACTGTACCCACCAGGCCCAAGAAGGGTATATCAGAGATTAGAGCCCACCCTAATATTTTCCCCATGGTCATGGTTGTTTTTTGTAGATAAGGTTTTGCATATCCTGCACCTCCCCAGTTTTTGAGCCATTTATTTTTTAGATGGGTCTCAGTGCTATAAATTGCCACTGAGCATATACAGTAGTCAGAAGGAAGGCGAGACTGCAAAAACCAGAGAGCTGGTGGCACAGGATAACAGAGGGTTAGGAGATAATCCCTGGATCTCACAGCTGGAAGAGTGTTTTTTGTACTAGAAGACTTAGGTGGCCCTCAAGGCCTAATCAAGTGAAGAAGCTTTTGAAGTTTTCAGGAAGATTTTTTGGATCAGCTCCTGACTGAGAAGGGGACCTGGAGGAAAGGACTGGATCCCTATATTTTCAGCTTGCGCCCGGTAAACAGCAGGGTAGAAGACAGATTAGAGGTTTTGTTTTGTTTTTTAATTTGAAGTATTCTTGAGCTTTTTGAGAGTTGTTGAAGATTCAACTTATTTTTAGACTGGGGAAATTTTTTCAGCATCCCTGGTACATGTTGAAGTTGGAAGAGAATTTACCTACCCTTGTTGAGGAAGGCATTGGAGGGTTATCAACAGAGGCACTATGGGCAGAGAGAGGTGTTTTTTCTTGATTTGTACTTTTTTCATGATTTTATGATTTTTGGAATCAGTGCATGAATCTTAATTTTCAAGCTTAAGAAAACCTTATTTTTATTTGAACATCACCTCTGGACTCTGAACTTGTTTATTGAAGAGTGCCATTTTGGATCAACTGGACTCCCTCACTGTGAGTACTGAGATACATGTGAGAGAGGCTGTGCAGTCTGGTTACTCCACCATAGCACCTAGGGCCCCTGAGGTTTATGTCTCCTCTCTGCCAGAGAACCCTGGCCCCCAAGGCTGAAGTTTGATGTTTCAGTATTTTTGTGGATCCAGGAGAATGAAGACAGACCTGGAACTTTGCTGTGACCATTTGATCAGTTGGCTAAAACCAAGAAGGGCTTACATTCACAAGGACAGCTGTCTGGGATGGAATCTGATGGACCTTCAATCAGTAAGCACACAGGGAAATCAGTAGTGTCTGTTCACTACTTCACTGGGGGAAGGCTGGGTGCCAAATGTAGTGAAATTGTAATACTATGCTTATGACCAGTGTGTCCTTACCTCAGTGGACTACTTAACTCTAGAACTGTGCTTAGGAATGTTTCCATGTAGGGAGAAGTGGCATCAATGAAAAGGAAATGAAGGCTTGTTAGGGTGGATGTGAGCACAACTCTGTCATGGCCTTACCTCTAAATTTGTCTGTGGTACAAAGCAGATAATGAGGTAAGAGGGTGTGAGCTCCAGTGTTGATGTTCACAAGGCACAGCTTCCACATGAGGAAATCTAATGGCCTCAGGAATGTGCCAGAGATGGGGGTAGGGCACAGGCTCACATCTGGAGGCATTTGGGGACTGTTTAATTTTCTTAATGTGTATTTAATTGTATCAAATACCTTGCCTTCTTACCCACTGTTGCCCAGGTGACCAAACTACTATGCTACTGCTCTTTGTCTCCAGGGATAACTTAAAGGAGGGGAAAGGTGGAGGATATGATCCCAGTGGAATCAGCAAATACAGGTCACCTGCAAGGGAACTAGAGCTAGAGTTAAATGATAGTTGGAAGTGGATGGGAAGTTGATACTGTTTTATGTATAGACCGTTGTCAAATGATCTTATAACCTACCAAAGGAACATGGAGGAAATAAAGGCCAAATTCCACCGGCTCACATGGCTAGAACCAAATGTTCTGCAGGGAATTCAGCAAGAAATCCAGGCTGTAGAGGGTAAAGTGTTTCTATGTTACAGAAGCTTGTTACTATATGTGCCCAACTATGATAATAATAGGGAAGTATTTTTATTTTTATGCTCTGATTGTGATGACCACTACCACTTTGACACAATATGCATGGAAAGGTAATTTTTAGGGGACACTGTACATGTCATTGCCCTCTGGCAAAGTTTAACACATGTCTACATACAAGATGACATAACACTACAGAACATGTAATACTTGCATTACAGAACATCCAACAACATGTGAATACTTACTAGTTTAAGATAACATGGGAATTCAAGACACTGCCCTAGCTGCACTACTCAAACTTGAGGCCTCTCCAAGATCATTATCATGAGCCCTTTTCAGCTTCTAATGCTTGCCTCACTTTCTAAGTGACTTTCTCTTCCATGGCACTAGGATATAGGTACTCCAACAGCACTATTTTATGTTTCATTTGAACAAGATACCTTAATCCATATCCTGGATTCATACTGCTGCCTATTCCTCTACTTCTCTCTAATTACAGTAACTATTCAAAATTGATTCTCCTGTCCACCTCTTATAGGATTTTCACATACCCTTCCTTTTGTCTTTTCAAATTGATTGTTATCTGTTACACATACATGATAGAACAGTATTTATATTTTTCATTGTTAATCCCCTTGAGACTTAGAAAAGGTAAAATATTAACTGTGTATATAAAATAATTACAACATAAAAGTACAATAGAATGCACATTTGATGTCTTATATTTCACTATCTTTGGTTTGTCTTATGTTTTCAAATAATATATTCCAAGCTCCCTGGTTTGGTTCAGCATTCACATAAATCATCGTCTAACTGTTAATCACTCTGTGATAGTAGCTTTGTACAGTTGGGTAGAAGCAGCAACAGTCACACAAGCAGTTGGGATTTTTAGATTTAGGCATTATGCATCAAGGTATTGTTAGTGCACTTCAGTTAACTAGTACCTTATGGCCGTGGATAATAAGATCTCACATTTCTTGATAAGTGGGGCAAACTTTCACTTACTGTGTAAATCTTGAGGGTGAAAGATAGTATGGGGATTGCTGGAATGTGCAATGTACTGGCTTATGAAGTTCCTTGTGCACACACAGTTTTATTAAGCTCATGCAGAATACTAGGGGTGTGCATTCGGATTGACCGCATAAGTAAAACGCTACTCATATTTTTTTTTAACTTAAAAAAATGATTCGACATAAACGATCGGATTTCCCACATATCCAACATAGATATGTTGGATATGTGGGAAATCGCGATTGTTGAGCAAAAATAAAAATATAAACCCCTTCACCCTCCTTAATCCCCCCCCCCCCGACTTACCACAACTCCCTGGTGATCGAGCGAGGAGTGAGGACGCCATTTCTGCAATCCTTGGCGAGAAGCATGTGACGTGGCGCCACATCGAGTGACGTGGCGCCACGTGATTCCCGGCTCGTTCGCGCCGGACGGCTCGTTTGGCCCAAAAAGAACTTTTGGCCAGCTTGGGGGGGTCAGGAGGCCCCCCCAAGCTGGCCAAAAGTTCTTTTTGGGCCGAACGAGCCGTCCGGCGCGAACGAGCCGGGAATCACGTGACGCCGGCGTCACTCGACGTGCCGCCGATGTCACATGCTTCTCGCCAAGGATTGCAGAAATGACGTCCTCACTCCTCGCTCGATCACCAGGGAGTTGTGGTAAGTCTGGGGGGGGGGATTAAGGAGGGTGAGGGGGGTTTAAATTTTTTTTTTTGCACATATGTACATATACCCAACTCATTGAATTTTTTTTATGTCCATATTGACCGCAAGTGGGACCCCCTTTCGGACATAAGTAATATGAACATAAAATTTTGCTCTGCACATCCCTGCAGAATACCTGCAAATTTGCAAACACAGACTAATATTGGACAAAACAACATATGGTGGGCAGATATAGAGGAATAATGCTATTGGAAGTCAGCCTCTACCAAATAAGTTATTAGACCCGAAGTTTGTACATAAAGACAGTAAACAGAAGTGGAGACAACCTCATTCATGTGTTAGACACAAAATGCAATGTTCAGGAAATACAGATTTAGTTCACATTTTCCCCTTATTTCAGGAAGTTCCTCCAATGTGGAACCAGCAGCTGGCCCATCTGAGGAGAAGGGACAAAAAGAGAAGGAAACAATAGACCCAGAGAGTCAGAATGAAAAGGAGGAGAGAGAATGGGTGGAGGAGGAAGAGGCAGAGAGTACACTGGCAGGAGAGGAGGAAGTGGAGGAGTCCCAGCCCCCAGGGACGTATGAGCATGCAGCCGGGAACCAAACTTCCCAGCACACACAGCCTGTAAGGGGAAGGAGCTTGCAGTAGCATCTGTGTTGAACAACTTATGTCTTAGGAAAATACAGGACATGCGTGCCAGGCACTGAGTGATTGAAAGGGAAATGCTGGCCTTCCAGGCACAGTTATGGGCAATCAATAGATCTTTACAGTAGTTGGTGGTCCTTAACTTTGCCAGTTCAGATACCACCCTCCAATTTTACCATCAAGGGGTCAAAAAGGATTTGTAAATACTTTTATTTATAATGTTTTGTTATAAATAAATATTTTGTTATATTTCACTTCATGTAGTATCAAAACACTTCAAATGAAGATGCCAGGCATCACAAGATATATCAAGAAAAAAAACATCTAATTAAGTACTATAAAATAGTCAAAGTTTAATATAATAGAGGAAGACCATCATCCAATAGAGCTTTAAAGGGCACAAGTTCACTGTGACAATGATGTGTCACTAAAGCATCACAACCAGCTCATAAATTTAATCATTTGTCACTATTTTTTAAAGATTTGTTTTTTTTAATTTTTAATCAATTATTGCGTTATAAAAGACAGACGTTAGCCACATTTATCTTCTATGTTGAAGCTCAATTTAGGATAATTTTGTGAGGCAATCCAGAGAAATCAAAATAGTCCAATCGCTTAATACAGGTAATGAGCCTGACACACACTGGGGCCGATGCAATACAGTGCGCTCAGCCACACTGCAATACAGTGCGCTAATCCCCTTATACAATAAGGGGATTAGCGCAAATGCATGTGAATGAGGCTGTTAGATATTCACTCCCAATGCAAAAAAAAAAATGTGCGTCTAGGACGCACATTTAATTGCTGAGCGCTACTAAAACTAGTACAGAAAAGCAGAAAAAACAGCTTTTCTGTACTGCCTCCTATTTAATATTGTTGGGATATTAAGTAGGAGGAACAACTCTTTAAAAAAATAATGAAAAAAGAAAGTTTAAAAAACAGCGCTGGCAGTCGGGTGCAGGAAGCGGACGCTCAGTTGACAAGCGTCTGTTTCCTGAATCCCTGGCACATGCATGGCAATAAGTGAAGGAGTGAATAAATTAATATTAAGTGCCCGACACTTTAATATTGATTTATACACTCCTTCAGCATCCATTTTCCTAACCCCTGCATGTGTGCTGGTTAGGAAAATAGGACGCTGATAAATTCAGCGACCGTTTCCTTAACCGGCGGACAGCCACCGACAGCGATCCTCTCTCCGGCGCACGCTGTCAAGGAGGTGCTAGGGGCACACAATCGCCCCTAGCACCTCCTCGGCAGCATGAGCCCTAATTTAAATATTGCATTGCGCCCCCAGGAGAGGTGCCTGGGGGAATGTTAGGAAAGTGGGCGCTGAACACAAAGTGCCCGCTTTCAGCGCAATTTTTTTGCATCGGCCCCACTGTGTTTCGGTACCTTCGTCAGGGGCAGGGAAAATAGAGATTTTGCTTTAATAGCTGTAAACCTAGAGATAAAAGACAAATCTCTTCCAATCTACCTCCAACCCTCAGCCCTCCACTCTCAGAGTTCGGCCTCTCTCTCAAACAGCCCATCACATAGTCTCCCTCTGTCCCTCTCCCAAGCACACACATATACCCTGACACAGGCTCCCTCTCTCTCTCTCTCTCTCTCATGCACATACCCTCACACAGGATCCTCTTCTCGCTTGCACACACACACACACATACCCTCACACAGATTATCTCTGTCTCTCTTTTATTCACAGACACATACATACTGTATACCCCTGTACATAGGCTCCCTGTCTTTCTTTCTCTCAAACACACATACACAGCTTCCCACAGGCTCCCTGTCTCACACACAAACACTCCGTCTCATGCACATACAACCCCTTTCTAACACATAACTTTATTCATGCACACAGGCTCCAAATCACTCATTCATATTCATGCACTCTCACACACACTTCCTCTTTCTCTCATATAGGCTCACAGGCTGTGTTGTGCTCTTATTCTGGTCCTCTCTGTCTTCTTCAGTTGCAGGCAGGATGAGCTCTGCCTGCAACTGAAGGGTGATGGTGCCTGTGAGTGTGGGTGACAGCTTGGATGTGTGTGTATGAGAGCCAGGATGTGTATGGGTGTGGAGTGTGAGAGGCTGTTTGTGTGTGTGTGTGTGTGCATGTGTGTGGTTGACTACTTGGGTGGATGAGAGGCTGTAAGTGAGAGGTTATGTGTGTATTTGGATGGGTGACTTGGTGAGAGATTGTGTGTATGTATGGGTGGGTGAGACCCTGAGTGTGTATGTGGCTGGCTGAGATCCTTTATGTGGGGGTGGGGATGTATGTGTGACCGACTATGTGGGATGTGGGTGGCTGACTGCCTGTGTGTGGGCGGGTGGGTGGGCAGGGCAAGAGTCTGTGGGTGGGTGAGAGTCTGGGTGTGTGTTTGTGGGTGTGAGAAATCATATGTATGTGTGGGTGAGAGGAGGTTTGAGAACCTGTGTGTGTTGGATGAGAGCCCGAGTGTGTGTGTGTGTGAATGTGTGAGGATGTGTGCCTTCCAGTGTGTTGAAGTGGATGGATGACTGCCTGTGTGTGTGTGTGTGTGTGTGTGTGTGTGTTTGGGTGGGTGGGTGTGCATGTGAGAGAGAAAGAGAGAGCTTGTGTGTGTGTATGTGTGAAAGCATGTGTGTGTGTGTTTGAGAGCCTGTGTGTGTGTGTGTGTGTGTGTATGTGTGTGTGAGAACATAAGAACATAAGAAATGCCATACTGGGTCAAACCAAGGGTCCATCAAGCCCAGTTTCCTGTTTCCAACAGTGGCCAATCGAAGTCACATGTACTTGGCAAGTACCCAAACATTAGACAGATCTCAAGCTGCTATTGCTTATTTATTTTTATTTATTTATTTATTTATTTATTTAATTTTATATACCGGCAACCGTTTGCACATCGTGCCGGTTTACAGATAACTTACAACAATGGATATATAGGCAAAGCCTTTACAAGGAACAGTGTTTAACATAGCTCAGAAAACAGAGCAAAAACTAGCAAACTTGTGGAAAGAGGGGTAGGGGTGGTCGAGACAGGGGAGGGGGGGGGGGGGGGGGGGGGGTGGGTGAAAACAGGTACAAAAAGGAGTAATATGTACAGGTACAAGAGGAGTAGTGTGTACAGGGGTCGAGTGATTATTGACGTATACATGGGTTATATTATTGACATCTATATACATTGGCAAATTGACACAGGTTATATTATTGACATATACATAGGTTATATACAAAACTGTATAAGCATGTAGTAAATAAGAAATTGAGGTGAGAAGATGGGAACGGTAGAGCTATGTGTCATATTATGTGCTAGAGGTTAGGTGTGGGGTTTGTAAGTCCTTAGAGGGTATGGGAGTAGGTCCAGTGGAGGGGGTGTTAGTACGGGAAGGTGGTAGGGTTAAGGTGTTAGTAGGTAAAGAAGACGATTGGGGGTAAGTGCCCGACACTTTAATATTGATTTATACACTCCTTCAGCGTCCATTTTCCTAACCCCTGCATGTGTGCTGGTTAGGAAAATAGGACGCTGATAAATTCAGCGACCGTTTCCTTAACCGGCGGGTAATTACCAAAATGGCAGTTTATGGATTTAACCTGAGAGAGGAAAAACCTGAGAGAGGAAAAAGTTTGTATAGCTCCCCCTCTCCCACTTCTTGGAAATCGAAACATCGCAGGTATGAAGAGTGGGAGATTTTAAAATCCTTATTATTTGGAATGTCTCCTGTTTTTAAATATTGTATTGGTATTTTGGGAAATTTTATAAACATTTTAATGAGGTTTTAATTATTGGATGTTCTATTTATCAGTTATTTTTAAATGTTTATTCTTTATATTAGAATGGTTTTACTTTTATGATTGATGTTTTATATGTTTTTATTTTGTTGTGTGTTGGTCTCTTATTTTGCCTTTGGCAAGGGTCTTTCTCTGTTCTGTATGTGTGCTTAAGGTGAGGGATTCTGCTGCTGTATAGTTTCTGTGTAGGAGTCTATAGCAGTCCATCTTGTTTTCAATAGGAGGTATATTGGTCTTCTATGACCTGATGTAATATTTTCAGTGCTGCTCTTCCCTGGCTAGAGTTGTTGCTGTTTGAGTCTTGAGACTAAGTGTTATTTGGATATGGCAGATTTGTCTCTGGGAATCACTGTATTTTGGGTAGGCTATGATAGCTTTTATTGGAACTACATAAACATTATCCAAAAATACTGTACATGAGTTACTGAGAAAACATAGGATCCATCTGTAGATGTGAAAAGCTTTTGTACAATATTTTTAGGTACATGCATTTTTTTTATTTTACAGATATTTTAAGCAGCCTGGCTTGTTTTGTTTTCTAAATAGGAGGTATATTGGTATTTCAGAACCTGATGGAATATTTGCAGTTACCTTGTCATTGGCAGGGTTGAGTTTGAGTGCTGGCAGTTAGTGCTTTTTTTTGATACGGGAGGCTTACAATATTGTAATTGCTTATTCATGGCTTTCTGAGGGCCAAGCCCACACCCATTACATGTTACAAAAGGCCTATTGCCATACAGGTTCCAAGTGTCCTTTGTCTCTAGGGGACAGGGGTCGAGGGAGTGAGACTGCTATTAACTGGGCAGGGTGGGTGGGCGGGTGGGGAATGGGGGTCTGAGAGAATGGAACTGAATCCCCTGCTATAAATGTCACCACCCGCCACTGCTGCCTGCATATTCATAAAGTGAAAACCTTCTCTGTTCCTATATGCTTGTTTTTTACGCTGCCCTGGAGGCCTAAAAGCCACATGCAAGCAATCAATAACACCAATCACCGAAGGAAAATCCTCTTTGTCAAAGAATCATCACATAATTTCTTCTCTCTGTTGTCTTAGAAATGTCACGGATAAATAGTCATTCATGTTTTGGCACAGAGCAGTAGTAGATAGATTATTGTATACAATAAGAAGTGGCTGACTGAGTTAGGCCAGCAGCCTTGCCTGCTACGTTGGAAACTGCCAGTGGCTAAAAAAAGCCAAAACAGTGGTGACTTTTGTGTATACTGGCAAAGCATGGCTTCTCTTTGTGGTATTATCTAGATCCTCTTTGACTAAGCTAAAAATATCCAAAACAGTTTGCTTGATTAAATATCAGTTACAATGTAAAGCCCTGTTGGCTGCATTTGCAGTTGTCTGGAAAACCGATGTGATGTCTCGTGCGAATGTCGGTATAGAAAAATGTTAAATAAATAAATATAAATGATACCTAATAAATGCTTGCTCTCCAGAGAGCTCAAAAAATAGTTCAATCTGGACCTGCACATCCTTTCTGGGTGATCTCTCCTTCTTACTTGCTGCCTCTGCTGCCAAGCCAGTCTCCTTTGCTGCCACCACAAAATGGGAAGCATGATGCATCTTTGCAAGCCCTACCACCAGACGGCAGGCTGCAATTAGGCCTGGATTCACCATTCTATAGCAGAATGGTGACTCCAGCGAAAACGGAGGCGGGGGAGCGAGCCTGCGAAAGCAGGCAGCCATCGCACCACCGCGGGGTTTTCACTGCCGGCTTTCGCACTCAATAGCGCCACCGTGAAAGGTGGCGCTATTGGGCGCGCTACTGGCGACGATAACGTGGCTTACCTTATCGCCGCCAGAGAAGACATCTCCGCGACGGCTCCTCGCCGCCCCCCCCTGCATGCTATCTCATGCGAAAAGCCCCTTTTCGCGTGCGATAGCGGCTTATCGCATATGATAAGCATTAAAAAATGACCCCCTTAAATAGCTATCCTAAGTTTAGCCAGGTACACATCATGAGCTATGCACCTCTGAGAGTCAAAAAATGAGATTTATCTGGCTACATTTTAGCCATGCCACTAAAATACCTCCAGACACCTTGAGGGTGCATTTTCAGCTGCTAAGCGTCTAGGTAAGTTAGCTGGTTACACTTATCTGGCTATCTTAACCGGGATATTGCTGCCGAATATACCCAGCTAAGTTAAAGTTAGCCGGATATGTATATCTGGCAAACTTTAGAACAGCCTTACAGCATGGCCAGAGTTAGCCAGATATGGCTGGGCTATATACCTAGATAGGGCTGGTTATATTCAGCAGGCAGTGCCACTGAATAATATACCTGGCTATGTTAAAGTTAGCTGTATATGTATATCCGCCTAACTTTAGACCAGCCCTACAGCATGGACAGAATGCACCTCGTTATCCAGCAAGAATTTAGCTGGATATGCCATTTAATATTGCAGCTAAGCCATTTAGACAAATAACTTTTCAGTTAGCCATCCAAATAGTTTTTGAATATCGGCCTCCTTTTATCTGGCTAAATGGTTCCATTCATCTACAATATTCAGATAAGCCATGGCTGCTGAAAATTCCCTGTAGCTGGATATGTATTATTTTGCCAGTTAAGTGCTTCCTTTTATCTAGATAAAATATATATATTTTTTTCATTTTCAAACTTACTTATCCTTTCATTTTACCACATCTTAAAACTTTGAAAACAAAGGCTACTGTTATAATGCAACATGTAATTTACTTGTGTGATTAAGCAACATCATCCTTAGCTCATTTTCCACTAACTGAATATGTTGCAGTATGACATAAGAAAATCTTTTTTTTTTTAAATTTTCCTACTTCAGTTGTTACTAGCATAATTAAATTTCCATAATCAACAGACCTCAAAATGCAGTAAATAATTATGAAGATCTTTATGAAAAATTCCAACTATAATCTTTCTAAAATTCAGGTAAAAGAGGCATTATCTTTTTCAATGCATGTTATAATTAAATGCAAGCCCGCCACAGCCAAATGTGGATATTTGCATCCAATTATATGAATTAGCATATTTGCATCAGATGATAGAAATTTCCATTTTATTATATGAATTGCAGATACAAATGCATTATTTCTCTGTATTATAATTATGTTTCAGAACGTGCATATTATTATCTAGGCACTGACAGGAAAGTGATGTCTTAAAGAAAGGGACTCTGCTGCTCCATACTGAATATCATGTGAATATGGTTTAAAAAACAAAACAAAACAGGAATTCTTTCATCGTGCATGGAGGTATTGTACTCCGGCTGACATTCTACTGAGAGTTAGCAAAGCCGCCCTGAAAGCAGAAATGAATACTGCATACCTATAGAAACTGATGCATACTTATTAAATTACTTAAAACATTCTAACAGGAGGAATTCATGATTATATATAGTTTTTATAATGGGAAATATGTCTATTATGTTCAACCTTCTGAGAGATACGTGATGTTGTTTCTGTTCCTACATCTCTGTACTCATTAATGTTATTAGCAGCTAAAACATCATACGATTTATTTTTAAATCTCTGTCAGAGGTAAATTATTTCTGATTATTATCACCTGGTTTATAAAATATATTTCCCTTGATTTTAAAATGCATTTATCCTTCGTCTTGACCTGTTTTAACTTAAAGTGTGCTTCCAGTTCAGTCATTTGCTTGTATCTGGAACAGTTCTTCAAAACCCGCGTACTCTTTCAAATGCTAGCAGTGCAGACTGTTGAAAAGCTGTACATTTCTGTAGGGTTCTGTGGACAGTCTGCAGGCAGCTCAGGTCAGTCTTCAGGTTGATTCACACAAAGCTTTGGGGATGCTTAGAAATTATAATTGAGAAGCTACAGCTTTTTAGTGGTCTGCCCCATTTATGAATGCCATGTATTAATCATCATGCACCCACAACACAGGTGCAACAGCACATCTAGTTATCAATATTCTCGAAATAGGAGTTTCAAGGAGACTACTATGACCCTCAGTTAAAATGCCCTAGAAATACCAACTAAGGCCTGGATTGTCTAATATCGCACCTCTTATTGAATCCAACGGTAATGGGGTGGCGGGGGGGGCGAAGCAGGGGCGGGCCTGCAAAAGCCGGCAGCGATCACACCACCGCGGTGTTATCGCTGCTGACTTTCTCACCCAATAGCGCCACCGTGAAAGGTGGCGCTATTGGGCGCGCTACTGGCCGCGATAACGAGTCTTACCTTCTCGCCGCCAGCGAAGTTTCCGCTGCATCCACACTGACTCCGCCCCGACTCTTCCTCTTGTGGTCCCGACTCTGCCCCTATCTGGCTATCGCATGTGATATCGATAGAAAATGACCCCCTAAGTTTGTGAAAATTCCTATGATGTTGCAGCTCATGTTGACATTGTTGCAACAGGTCGGTGTAAGCTCAGGCATTCCCAGTTGCTGATCTAGGGAACTGCAAGCAAAAGACAGGAATGTTCTTTTAAAAATACATGTTTTATTTTATTATTTAATTTGCCATGTTTGTGTTATTTGTTTGCTCCATTTCACAAATTATGTTGTTTATTTTCTATCCTGTGAGGGAATCTACAGGAAACTCCCTCAAACCTTAAGGGACCAACCACAGCTATCCAGCCCAATCATTGTTAAGGATCAGCCCCACAAGGGTTTCTGGGTGAAGGAGGGCTCCCTATACCATATTATAAGGAGCCAGGGCCCAGAAGAATTAGAGGGGCCCAGGGAGCAGGCAGGAACCCAATTTATGTGATGACCTGCTATGTGTAATGACTGAGTGCTACCAATTTTGCAAGGTGAGCTGCATTTGTTTTCTGTTTTTCTTCTCACTGCAAATAAATTTGCACCCCATGGTGATAGGGTGGGACTTTGAGAGCCTGTGGAACCAGTTAACAGCAGGATCATCCACAGGGGAGATTCCGGATGACGACCGGCCCGGGGAATCGCCGCCCAGACTGGCCCAGGAGATGAGCTTTGTTTTTGGGTATCAAGTTGGGTTTCGGTTCCGGCGCTGTGTGGGGAACAATTTGTTTTGCTGCGGGTCGTTTTTCAGTGAAACAGGCCAGGAAAATGAATCGTGAAAAAGCGAATCGCAAAACAACCCACCCCAACCCTTCAAATTTCCTTTATTACAACCCTCCACCATCCCGATCCTTCCCCAAGACTTACTAAAAGCCCTAGTGGTCCAGCAAGGTCCCGTGAGCGATCTCTCCCTCTCAAGCCATCAGACCGTCGGGCCTGCCAATATTCAAAATGGCGCTGATAGCCTTTGCCCTTACTATGTCACAGGGGCTACTGGTGCCATTGGTCAGCCCCTGTCACATGGTAGGAGCAATGGATGGCTGGCGCCATCTTGTGCTCCTACCATGTGACAGGGGCTGACACCAGTAGCCCCTGTGACATAGTAAGGGCAAAGGCTATTAGCACTATTTTGAGTACTGGCAGGCCCGACGGACTGATGGCCTGAGAGGGAGAGATCTCTCGCGGGACCCCACTGGACCAACAGGGCTTTTAGTAATTCTTGGGGAGGGATCGGGATGGTGGGGGGGGGGGGGGTTGTAATAAAGGAAATTTGAAGGGTTCGTCTGCTAAGCATGGCTCTGTCACAGCCGCGCTCGGCAGACCACGTGATTAGAGCGACCGGCCCACCGGGGGTTGCCCGATTCCCCGATAGGCCAATCCGCCCTGGTCATCCAGCCTCAACAATGAAGAATTGGATTTTCCAGAACTCTTTCCCTTAGAAAACCCAGAACTTTATCATAAAGACTCTAAATCTTCTAAGTCCTGGATGCAATGCTGACAGGACAAATACAGTTATGCTGTAAATTTAGAGGCAACCAAGGGGGAAGAGTCGGACTCAGGGGAAAGGAAACCAACCCACCAAGAATGCCATACCTAGTCTTTTTGAGTCGGTTCACGGAATAACTTTGTGAGCTTCAGGTGGGGCCCAAGGGGAGGATGAATCCTTTAAGTGTGCCCAGGATCATATACAGAGGGTGAAAAGAAAGTGAGTCCCTGGACAGTAGGTTACAGCCCATAGTCCTCCTTAATTGGAATGAAATGGGACCTACTTTACCGAGTCACAAAGTGAAGTGTGGAAAGGGAATTGATAGAACAACTATTAGTTTCCAAGCCATAAGATCAGAAGGTCCTACTACTAGCACACAGTCACCTTCTAGAGGGATCACTTGGGGGAGGAAAAGTCCCAAGAGAATATATTGGCACAGTTCTGTTGTCCGTGCCTACATAAACAGGTCCAGTTGTATTGCCAACTCACAAAACCTGCCAGTGTATGACCAGCACCTCTCATACCAATGCTCATAATCGAGACTCCTTTCAAATGGAAGGACATGGACCTGGTGAGGCCACTAGAGAGATCTACTCAAGGAAATAAGTACATCCTCATCATTCTGTACTATGCCACAAGATATCCAGAAGCTATACCGCTAAAGAATGTAAAGACCCCGATGGTGGAGACTGCCCTAATAGAAGTTTTTTCAAGACTTTGGCTGCACAAGGAGATCCTGATGGACCAAGAGACCCTGTTCATGTCTAAGGTAATGTAACAACTCTGCACCTTGCTCAAGGTAAAAACATTTGCATACCTCAGTGTATCACCTGCAGACCAATGGCCTCATTGAGTGCTTCAACCAGATTCTCAAGCAAATCTTGAGGAAAATTGTGCATGAAAATGGTAAGAACTAGGACTCCTTGCTGCCCTGCATGCTTTTCACAATCTGTGAAGAGCCCCAGAGCTCAATGGGGTTTCCCTCTTTTGAATTACTGTATGGGACTAGGCAAAGAGGAATCTTGGACATACCTTGGGAAACTTGGGAAGATGAAGGCAACCCAGGCAGAACCTCATGGACTACATTCTCTGAGTGCAGGATCACATAAAAAAAATCTGGCGAGGTAGCCCACCTATGCCAAGAGATGGCTTAGGCTACCCAAGCTACAGTGTCAATACAAATGTAGGAATCAGAACCCTCCAGACCTCCACTCGGCACACAATCAACAGACTCCCCCCCCCCCCCCCCCAAGTTGCTCAATATCCATCCTTGCTAGGACCAAAGGTTTTACTCACACTGGAAGCATAAACACTGAGCAGTTTATGCTTCCAGCACTGCCTGTCAGAAGCAGCATTAGCATCACTGGGAGTGGGTAAATAAGACCCTCACTCTTGGCAGGGATGGATATTGAGCAACTGGGGAAGAGGGTGAGATGACAGAGTCCAGAGTACAGGTTGATTGTGTGCAGAGTGGGAGTGGTCTGGGCAAAGACTGTGTTGCGGAGGGGGAAAGATCATTCCAGTTTTGGGGCTGAAGGGTGCTTGGACTGACAGGACCATTTATGTATAACGGTTGAGGGGGAAGGCTAAAAAATTGGGCAACGGGCCCTTTGATTTTTGTTTTGAGTGACAGTGTCAGCACTACTTACTTAACCGGATATCTTTGAAGATATCCGGTTAAGTAGAAAGTTATCTAGTCACTCAAGGCTAGATAACTTTAGACCTGCTCAGAAGCAAGACTAAATATACCTGGCTAACCTAGCCACATATACCTGATTTTTGACTAGGTTAGCTGGATATCTTAGTTTCTTCCCAGAATGCCCTAGCAATGCCACGTGCATGTTATAAGATCAGCTATCTGTGCGCACATGTGTGCCCAGTTTTATATTGGCACATGCATGTGCGCTAGAGATGAGTTTCGTTTTTTTTCTATCGGGTCGTTTTTTGAGTCAGACGCTTCGGGGTAAAGTTTGTTTTTCCTCGGTTATTTTTTTGGAAAAACGAACAAAAACTAAACGGGGAAAAACAAAACGGGCCCAAAAAACAACGCGGGAAAACGAAGCTCAAAAAAACCCATCCCAAGCATTAAAATTTACTATAATACATTAAATACAAACCCCCCCCCACTACCATTCCGATCCCTCCCCAAGACTTACTAACATCCCTGGTGGTCCAGCGGGGTCCCGCGAGGGATTTCTCCCTCCGTGCCATCGGGCTGTCTGGCCGGCCTCGATCAAAATGGCGCCGACAGCATTTGACCTACTATGTCACAGGGGCTACCGGTGCCATTGGTCAGCCCCTGTCACATGGCTATTGGTGCCATCTTGTGCTCCTACCATGTGACAGGGGCTGACCAATTTCACCAGTAGCCCCTGTGACATTGTAGGTCAAAGGATATCGGTGCCATTTTGATTGAGGCCGGCCAGACAGCCCGATGGCAAGGAGGGAGAAATCCCTCACGGGACCCCGCTGGACCACCTTGCCAAAAGTCCAGCGGGGGTCCGGGAGCGACCTCTTGTACTGCCAGTAATCAAAATGGCACCGATAGCCTTTGCCCTTACTATGTCACAGGGGCTACTGGTGCCATTGGTCAACCCCTGTCACATGGTAGGAGCACCTCTTTAGTCTTTCCTCATAGGGGAGCTGTTCCATTACCCTTATCATTTTGGTAGCCCTTCTCTGTACCTTTTCCATCACAATTACAATTATATCTTTTTTGAGATGCGGCGACCAGAATTTTACAAATTATTCAAGGTGCAGTCTCACCATGGAGTGATACAGAAGCATTATGACATTTTCCGTTTTATTCACCATTCCCTTTCTAGTAATTCCCAACATTCTGTTTGCTTTTTTGACTGCCGCAGCACACTGAACCGATAATTGCAAGGTGTTATTTACTATGATGTCTAGATCTCTTTCTTGGGTAGTAGCACCTAATATGGGTTATTTTTCCCTATATGCATCATCTTGCACTTATCCACATTAAATTTCATCTGCCATTTCAATGCCCAATTTTCCAGGCTCACAAGGTCTTCCTGCAATTTATCACAAACTGCTTGTGATTTAACTACTCTGAACAATTTTGTATCATCTGCAAATTTGATTACCTCACTCGTCACATTTCTTTCCAGATCATTTATAAATATATTTCAAGTAAGGGTCCCAATACAGATCCCTGAGGCACTCCACTGCCCACTCCCTTCCACTGAGAAAATTGTCCATTTAATCCTACTCTCTGTTTCCTGTCTTTTAGCCAGTTTGTAATCCACGAAAGGACATCGCCACCTATCCCATGACTTGTTACTTTTGCCTAGAAGCCTCTCATGAGGAACTTTGTCAAATATCTTCTGAAAATCCAAGTACACTACATCTACCAGTTCACCTTTATCCACATGTTTATTAACTCCTTCAAAAAAGTGAAGCAGATTTGTGAGGCAAGACTTGCCTTGGGTAAAGCCATGCTGACTTTGTTCCATTAAACCATGTCTTTCTATATGTTCTGTGATTTTGATGTTTTGAACACTTTCCATTATTTTTCCTGGCACTGAACTCAGGCTAACCGGTCTGTAGTTTCCCGAATCGCCCCTAGAGCCCTTTTTAAATATTGGGGTTACATTTGCTATCCTCTCGTCTTCAGGTACAATGGATGATTTTAATGATGGGTTACACATTTTTACTATTAGGTCTGAAATTTCATTTTTTAGTTCCTTCAGAACCCTGGGGTATATACAATCTGGTCCAGGTGATTTACTACTCTTCAGTTTGTCAATCAGGTCTACCACATCTTCTAGGTTCACCGTGATTTGGTTCAGTCCATCTAAATCAATACCCATGAAAACCTTCTCCAGTACGGGTACCTCCCCAACATCCTCTTTAGTAAACACCGAAGCAAAGAAATCGTTTAATCTTTCTGTGATGTACTTATCTTCTCTAAGTGCCCCTTTAACGCCTCAATCATCTAATGGTCCAACTGACTCCCTCACAGGCTTTCTGCTTTGGATATATTTTAAAAAGTTTTTACTGTGAGTTTTTGCCTCTACGGCCAACTTCATTTCAAATTCTCTCTTAGCCTGTCTTATCAATGTCTTACATTTAACTTGCCAACGCTTATACATTATCCTATTTTCTTCTGTTGGATCCTTCTTCCAATTTTTGAATGAAGATCTTTTGGCTAAAATAGCTTCTTTCACCTCCCCTTTTAACCATGCCGGTAATCATTTTGCCTTCTTTCCACCTTTTTTTAATGTATGGAATAGATCTGGACTGTGCTTCTAGGATAGTATTTTTTTTAACAATGACCATGCCTCTTGCACACTTTTTATCTTTGTAGCTGCTCCTTTCAATAGTCCAAGTACCTGTAACTAAAAACTCACCTGAGCTAAAAAATTCTAACTTATCCCTATCAATTAAAAAGCAGAATGAAAATACAAACAAAAAATAAACTTTGAAATGTTTGTATGCTAATGCCAGAAGTCTAAGAAGTAAGATGGGAGAATTAGAATGTATAGCAGTAAATGATGACATAGACTTAATTGGCATCTCAGAGACATGGTGGAAAGAGGATAACCAATGGGACACTGCTATACCGGGGTACAAATTAGATCACAATCACAGAGAGGAGCACTCGGGAGGAGGTGTGGCACTTTATGTCCGGGATGGCATAGAGTCCAACAGGATAAACATCCTGCATGAGACTAAATACAAAATTGAATCTTTATGGGTAGAAATCCCTTGTGTGTCGGGGAAGACTATAGTGATAGGGGTATACTACCGTCCACCTGGTCAAGATGGTGAGACGGACAGTGAAATGCTAAGAGAAATTAGGGAGGCTAACCAAATTGGTAGTGCAGTAATAATGGGAGACTTCAATTACCCCAATATAGACTGGGTAAATGTATCATCGGGTCACGCTAGAGAGATAACGTTCCTGGATGGAATAAATGATAGCTTTATGGAGCAATTGGTTCAGGAACCGACAAGAGAGGGAGCATTTTTAGATCTAATTCTCAGTGGAGCACAGGACTTGGTGAGAGAGGTAACGGTGGTGGGGCCGCTTGGCAATAGTGATTATAATATGATCAAATTTGATTTAATGACTGGAAAAGGAACAGTGTGCAAATCCAAGGCTCTCGTGCTAAACTTTCAAAATGGAAACTTTGATAAAATGAGAAAAATTGTTAGAAAAAAACTAAAAGGAGCAGCTACAAAAGTAAAAAATGTCCAAGAGGCGTGGTCATTGTTAAAAAATACCATTCTAGAAGCACCGTCCAGATGTATTCCACACATTAAGAAAGCTGGAAAGAAGGCAAAAAGATTACCGGCATGGTTAAAAGGGGAGGTGAAAGAAGCTATTTTAGCCAAAAGATCTTCATTCAAAAATTGGAAGAAGGATCCAACAGAAGAAAATAGGATAAAGCATAAACATTGGCAAGTTAAATGTAAGACATTGATAAGACAGGCTAAGAGAGAATTTGAAAAGAAGTTGGCCGTAGAGGCAAAAACTCACAGTAAAAACTTTTTTAAATATATCCGAAGCAGAAAGCCTGTGAGGGAGTCAGTTGGACCGTTAGATAATCGAGGGGTTAAAGGAGCACTTAGAGAAGATAAGGCCATTAGGGATGTGAATCGTTTTAGGACGATTAAAATTATCGTCCGATAATTTTAATATCGTCTTAAACCGTTATGGAACACAATACAATAGAGATTCTAATGATTTATCGTTATAAATCGTTAGAATCGTGAGCCGGCACACTAAAACCCCCTAAAACCCACCCCCGACCCTTTAAATTAAATCCCCCACCCTCCCGAACCCCCCCCAAATGACTTAAATAACCTGCGGGTCCAGCGGCGGTCCGGAACGGCAGCGGTCCGGAACGGGCTCCTGCTCCTGAATCTTGTTGTCTTCAGCCGGCGCCATTTTCCAAAATGGCGCCGAAAAATGGCGGCGGCCATAGACGAACACGATTGGACGGCAGGAGGTCCTTCCGGACCCCCGCTGGACTTTTGGCAAGTCTCGTGGGGGTCAGGAGGCCCCCCACAAGCTGGCCAAAAGTTCCTGGAGGTCCAGCGGGGGTCAGGGAGCGATTTCCCGCCGCGAATCGTTTTCGTACGGAAAATGGCGCCTGCAGGAGATCGACTGCAGGAGGTTGTTCAGCGAGGCGCCGGAACCCTCGCTGAACGACCTCCTGCAGTCGATCTCCTGCCGGCGCCATTTTCCGTACGAAAACGATTCGCGGCGGGAAATCGCTCCCTGACCCCCGCTGGACCTCCAGGAACTTTTGGCCAGCTTGTGGGGGGCCTCCTGACCCCCACGAGACTTGCCAAAAGTCCAGCGGGGGTCCGGAAGGACCTCCTGCCGTCCAATCGTGTTCGTCTATGGCCGCCGCCATTTTTCGGCGCCATTTTGGAAAATGGCGCTGGCTGAAGACAACAAGATTCAGGAGCAGGAGCCCGTTCCGGACCGCTGCCGATCCGGACCGCCGCTGGACCCGCAGGTTATTTAAGTCACTTGGGGGGGGTTCGGGAGGGTGGGGGATTTAATTTAAAGGGTCGGGGGTGGGTTTTAGGGGGTTTTAATGTGCCGGTTTTGCGATTTTTTCGATTTTTCACGATTTTTCACGATATTTTACCCCCCCAAACGGCAACAATACGATTCCCTCCCCCTCCCAGCCGAAATCGATCGTTAAGACGATCGAGGACACGATTCACATCCCTAAAGGCCATCGCAGAAAGATTAAATGATTTCTTTGCTTCGGTGTTTACTGAAGAGGATGTTGGGGAGGTACCTGTAATGGAGAAGATTTTCATGGGCAATGATTCAGATGAACTGAATCAAATCACGGTGAACCTAGAAGATGTGGTAGGCCTGATTGACAAATTGAAGAGTAGTAAATCAACTGGACCGGATGGTATACACCCCAGAGTTCTGAAGGAACTAAAAAATGAAATTTCAGACCTATTAGTAAAAATTTGTAACTTATCATTAAAATCATCCATTGTACCTGAAGACTGGAGGATAGCAAATGTAACCCCAATATTTAAAAAGGGCTCCAGGGGCGATCCAGGAAACTACAGACCGGTTAGCCTGACTTCAGTGCCAGGAAAAATAGTGGAAAGAGTTCTAAACATCAAAATCACAGAACATATAGAAAGACATGGTTTAATGGAACAAAGTCAGCATGGCTTTACCCAGGGCAAGTCTTGCCTCACAAATCTGCTTCACTTTTTTGAAGGAGTTAATAAGCATGTGGATAAAGGTGAACCAGTAGATATAGTATACTTGGATTTTCAGAAGGCGTTTGACAAAGTTCCTCATGAGAGGCTTCTAGGAAAAGTAAAAAGTCATGGGATAGGTGGCGATGTCCTTTCGTGGATTGCAAACTGGCTAAAAGACAGGAAACAGAGAGTAGGATTAAATGGGCAATTTTCTCAGTGGAAGGGAGTGGACAGTGGAGTGCCTCAGGGATCTGTATTGGGACCCTTACTTTTCAATATATTTATAAATGATCTGGAAAGAAATACGACGAGTGAGATAATCAAATTTGCAGATGACACAAAATTGTTCAGAGTAGTTAAATCACAAGCAGATTGTGATAAATTGCAGGAAGACCTTGTGAGACTGGAAAATTGGGCATCCAAATGGCAGATGAAATTTAATGTGGATAAGTGCAAGGTGATGCATATAGGGAAAAATAACCCATACTATAATTACACAATGTTGGGTTCCATATTAGGTCTTACAAACCAAGAAAGAGATCTAGGTGTCATAGTGGGTAACACATTGAAATCATCGGTACAGTGTGCTGCGGCAGTCAAAAAACAAACAGAATGTTGGGAATTATTAGAAAGGGAATGGTGAATAAAACGGAAAATGTCATAATGCCTCTGTATCGCTCCATGGTGAGACCACACCTTGAATACTGTGTAGAATTCTGGTCGCCGCATCTCAAAAAATATATAATTGCGATGGAGAAGGTACAGAGAGAAGGGCTACCAAAATGATAAGGGGAATGGAACAGCTCCCCTATGAGGAAAGACTAAAGAGGTTAGGACTTTTCAGCTTGGAGAAGAGACGACTGAGGGGGGATATGATAGAGGTGTTTAAAATCATGAGAAGTCTAGAACGGGTAGATGTGAATTGGTTATTTACTCTTTCGGATAGTAGAAAGACTAGGGGGCACTCCATGAAGTTAGCATGGGGCACATTTAAAACTAATCGGAGAAAGTTCTTTTTTACTCAACGCACAATTAAACTCTGGAATTTGTTGCCGGAGGATGTGGTTAGTGCAGTTAGTATAGCTGTGTTTAAAAAAGGATTGGATAAGTTCTTGGAGGAGAAGTCCATTACCTGCTATTAAGTTCACTTAGGGGTAGATTTTCAAATACCGCGAATAGGCGTACTTTTGTTGGCGCTCCAGGCACTAACAAAAGTACGCTGGATTTCAGTAGATACGCGCATAGCCGCGCGTATCCGCTGAAATCCGGGATCGGCGTGCGCAAGGCTATCGATTTCGTATAGCCGGCGCGCGCCGAGCCGCGCAGCCTACCCCCGTTCCCTCCGAGGCAGCTCCGAAATCGGAGCGGCCTCGGTGGGAACTTTCTTTTGCCCTCCCCTCACCTTCCCCTCCCTTCCCCTACCTAACCCACCCGCCCGGCCCTGTCTAAACCCCCCATTTACCTTTGTTGGGGGATTTACGCCTCCCGGAGGGAGAAGTAAATTCCCGCCCGCCAGCGGGCCGCTAGCGCACCGGGACGCGATCTGGGGGCGGGTCCGGAGGGCGCGGCCACGACCCAGGGCCCGCCCCCGGAACGCTCCCGACTCGCCCCGAAAATGCCGCACGGTTCGGGCCTGCCCCCGACACACCCCCCGACACGCCGCCTCCGAAAACCCCGGGACTTACGCGAGTCCCGGGGCTCTGCGTGCGCCGGTAGGCCTATGTAATATAGGCTTACCGGCGCACAGGGCCCTGCTCGCCTAAATCCGCCCGGATTTGGGCGGATTTAGGCGAGCAGGGCTCTTACAATCCGCCCCTTAGAGAATAGCCACTGCCATTAGCAATGGTAATAGAGTTAGTTTTTGGGTAATTGCCAGGTTCTTATGGCCTGGATTGGCCACTGTTGGAAACAGGATGCTGGGCTTGATGGACCCTTGGTCTGACCCAGTATGGCATTTTCTTATGTTATTATGTTTCAGTATTTTCCTAACAATTTTTCTCATTTTATCAAAGTTTCCCTTTTGAAAGTTTAGCACAAGAGCTGTGGATTTGCTTACTGTCCCCCTTCCAGTCATTAAGTCAAATTTGATCATATTATGATCACTATTGCCAAAGGACCCCACCACCCTTACCTCTCTCACCAAATCCTGTGCTCCACTGAGAATTAGATCTAAAATAGCTTCCTCTCTTGTTGGTTCCTGAACCAATTGCTCCATAAAAATGTCATTTATTTCATCCAGGAACTTTATCTCTCTAGCATGTACCGATGATACATTTACCCAGTCAATATTGGGGTAATTGAAGTCTCCCATTATTACTGCACTACCAATTTGTTTAGCTTCCCTAATTTCTCTTAGCATTTCACTGTCAGTCTCACTATCTTGATCAAGTGGACGGTAGTATACTCCTATCACTAAAGTCTTGTTGGAACCATCGCTGCCCGACATCTCCACTCCGCCCACCTTACCTCTTTTGCGACTCCCTCTTTGGTTGATGAAAGTTTGGCTGCCGCGGCGTCATCTTGCTGATCTCCTCCAGGGTCACCGGACCGGCTAAATGCTGCCTTCCGCCATGTTCTCCTGAAGCCTAAGGGTGCGCACGTGGCCCAGTACCGACTCAAGTACCAGCTGTGGCGCAAACCTCAGGGGCATCCCCCTGAGATGACATCATCAAGCCCGGATATTTAAGGTCTTCATTTTTGCTAGCTATTCAAGTTAGCAAGGGTTTCCTCCAGGTATCGCTGCGGATGGGATTCGCTCTCTGCATACCTTGCTACTCTGCCTCCTCGGACTTTACCAGGGGTACCTGCTCCTCGGGGGCCTCATTCTCTCTCTCTCTTTTCAGGTCACAGTCTAGAACCGGTACTCACTCCTCGAGGGCCCACGTTCCCGGACCTGCTACCGAATATAACTTCTGCCAGGAAGTCACCGCTGCCTACAACACCAGTGAGTTACCATCTCTCTCTCAGAGCTTTCCCTGGAACCAGGTACTCGCTCCTCGAGGGCCTACTTCATTCCAGCTCCTGGGCTATTCTAAGAGACTATAGTGTAAGTGTTACCATCAAGGTTCGGTTCCTGAACTCTGCATACTCTGCCTACTCACTATATTCAGTTTCTCTACAGCTCAGCCATCCTGGGATTGCTGTTCCAGTGCTTGAGGGACTACAGCCCAGCCGGGCTCTTCCAGCTCACTACTGCCACCTCTGGTGGTTCACTATACAGTTTAATAAAAGATTTAGTGTGTGTCTGTCTCCCAACTCTGAGCCTGACCGGTGGCCCCTCTTGGGATCTTCCCCCAGGGGCGTGGTCATCTGCCACCAGCCCAAAGATCCACCCACAATTATCACAAATAATAACAAGTCTTCCCCGACACACAAGGGATTTCTACCCATAAAGATTCAATTGTGCATTTAGTCTCATGCAGGATGTTTATCCTGTTGGACTCTGTCATCCCGGACATAAGCACCACACCACCTCCCGGGTGCTCCTTTCTGTCATTGCGATATAATTTGTACCCTAGTATAGCACTGTCCCATTGGTTGTCCTCCTTCCACCATGTCTATGAGATGCCAATTAAGTCTATGTCATCATTCACTGCTATACATTCTAATTCTCCCATCTTACTTTTTAGACTTCTGGCATTAGCATACAAACACTTCAGTTTGTTTTTTGTTTGTATTTTCGTTCTGCTTTTTAATTGATAGGGATAAGTTAGAATTTTTTAGCTCAGGTGAGTTTTTAGTTACAGGCACTTGGACTACTTTTCTTATTATTGGAACCTCACTGTCTGGATGCCCTAATTCTAATGCATCATTAGTATCCTTTGAAGATACCTCTCTCTGAACCATGCATTGCTGAGCAGCTGTTGGCTTTCCCCTTTGTTCTAGTTTAAAAGCTGCTCTATCTCCTTTTTAAAGGTTAGCGCCAGCAGTCTGATTCCACCCTGGTTAAGGTGGAGCCCATCCCTTCGGATAAGACTCCCCCTTCCCCAAAAGGTTCCCCCGTTCCTAACAAAACTGAATCCCTCTTCCTTGCATCATTGTCTTATCCACGCATTGAGACTCCGGAGCTCTGCCTGCCTCCGGTGACCTGCACGTGGAACAGGGAGCATTTCAGAGAATACTACCCTGGAAGTTCTGGATTTAAGCTTTCTACCTAAGAGCCTAAATTTGGCTTCCAGAACCTCCCTCCCACATTTTCCTATGTCGTTGGTGCCCGCATGTACCACGACAGCCGGCTCCTCCCCAGCACTGTCTAAAATCCTATCTAGGTGACGTGTGAGGTCCGCCACCTTTGTACCAGGTAGGCATGTTACCAGGCGATCCTCACGCCCTCCAGCCACCCATCTATCTACATTCCTAATAATCGAATCACCAACTATGTCGGCTGACCTAACCCTTCCCTCCTGGGCAGTAGGCCTTGGGGAGATATCCTCGGTGTGAAAGAACAATGCATCACCTGGAGAGCAGGTCCTTGCTACAGAATCCTTTCTTGCTGCACCAGGTTGATGCTCTCCAATCATGAGACCTTCTTCCTCCAAGGCAGCACCACGGCTGCCAGTCTGAAGTTGGGACTTGGCTACTATGTCCCTGAAGGTCTCATCTATATACCTCTCTGTCTGCCTCAGCTCCTCCAGGTCTGCCACTCTAGCCTCCAGAGATAGGACTTGTTCTCTGAGAGCCAGGAGCTCTTTGCATCGCATGCACATGTACAATTTCTTACCAGCGGGTAAAAATCATACATGTGGCTTTATAAATATATTTCTTTTATTCACTGAAGATTTAATAATGCAACTATGGAATATTTATTCATTCTATATCTTCATTTCTAAATTAATTTAAAGCTAATTGCTGTATTAACAGAACTAGCAGTATTTGGAAATGGTGTTTCTTCAAATGTTCTCAGTTTTATATGCAGGTATTTTTCGTGGTCTTTTGACTCTTTAATTCACTAATTATCAGCATAGGTTGAGAGATTAGAGGACGTGATTGCTGACAGTAATCCAGTTGTCTCTCACAGTTCTATTCACTCACCTCTCTAGAGCTAATACAATTCTGTGTCTCAGATCAAAAAGATCACTTATCTATCTTCATCTGATCTTACCTGGGCGTAACACCATATATTAACTTTTAGTTAACAAGAATCTATTTTCATACATACAACAAAGAAGGAGGATAATAATAATTCTTGAATAAGCGGAAACGTAAGAGGTCCCTTCTAGTCTATATGATGGTATGCCGTGGGGGCCAACAACCCCAAATTGCCAAACATTAAATGTTCTTGCTTTCTTGTAGAAATGCATATAGCTGCATGGCCTAAGACTACTAACCACAAGTAGATAAGTGTGCTGTTTAACATCATATTAGCAATGTACATTGTCATGTAGAAATGTATATTCTTCTATAGTAATAAACCTGTATATATTTGTACATACTGCCATCCTTGTTCACTGTCCCACTTATTTCTAACACCTTCTTCCCCAGGTGTAGGCACCAGGCACCAAGAACGTGAGGACTGATGGAGTCTGTCCTGGGGGGCTCCCGCCAGGTCGGTCTCAGACCCAGGAACATCCTGCGAGGTAAGCGGATAACCGGGCATTACCTCATTGCTCTCTGCTTCATCAACAGGGGGGGGGGGGGGAAGAGGAAAAGGGGAATTAGATTCATACTGCAACCAATGAGGACATTGAATAGTACTGTCTGAGAAAACAAATAAGCGTGGGGTATCTTGCTGATGTGGCAGTTACTACCCTTAAGCAATAAGCCTTATAATTTTTATGCAACTCCAACATGGTTCTCTGCTTGAACGGCAAGAGATAATGGGGAATTGGATTCAAACCGCAACCAAGGGCCCTGACTTTGACAGTCGGGGAAACTGATAAATGTATGGAGCAGTATATACTTCCTTAAGTTTGCTGGCAGACTGGATGGGCTCTTTTGTGCTTTTCTGCCTATGGGGCAGATTTTAAAACCTGCACGCGGGCGCAGATTTGTTCGCGCAACCCAGCGCGAACAAATCTACGCCCGATTTTATAACATGCGCGTGCAGCTGCGCGCATGTTATAAAATCCAGGGTCAGCGCGCACAAGGGGGTGCACAATTGTGCAACTTGCGGACGACAAGCCGCGCAGCCTGCCTCCGTTTCCTCCGAGGCAGCTCCGAAATCGGAGCGGCCTTGGAAGGATCTTTCCTTCTGCCCCCCCCCCCGCACCTTTCCCTCCCTTCCCCTACCTAACCAGCCCCCCAGCCCTACCTAGAACCCCCCCCCTTACCTTTGTTGAAGAAGTTACACCTGCCTCCCAGCAGGCGTAACTTACGCGCGCCAGCCAACGGCCGGCCCGCGATCCCGGGCTCAGCAGCAAATGGCCGCTGGGCCTGGAGGCTCAGGCCACGCCACGCCCTGCCCCCCGGACCACCCTGGACCACCCACGCCCCACCCCTTTTTGCAAGCCCTGGGACATATGCGCATCCCGGGGCTTGCGCACGCCATCGAGCCTATGCAAGATAGGCTCGGCGCGCACAGGGGCAGGAAGGGGCAGCTTTTCGGGGGTTACGGGCGTATCTTACGTGCGTAACCCTTTGAAAATCTGCCCCATTATTTCTATGTTTCTATATATCTGAAACTGGTAAATATGAACACAGACTTAGTCTCTGAAATAATCTATTATGTAGTATGATGTGAACAATTCGTGAACAACACCACAAAAGAATGCTTCTTTAAATTACAGGTAATAAAGAAATTAAAACCACTACTACTCTACAGAGACTTCCGCTTGGTTCTACAATCCATCATACTCCCGAAACTGGACTATTGCAACTCACTCCTTCTGGGCCTTCCCGCCAGCTCCACTAAACCACTCCAGATGGTTCTTAACGCTACAGCAAGAATTCTCACAAACACCAAAAAAAGGGATCATATCACCCCCATCCTCCAGCACCTGCATTGGTTACCGATTAAACACAGGATTCACTTTAAAAGCATCATGATGATACACAAGGCCTTATATAACATCTCTCCTCTCAATTTAACTTTTCAACTACAGCTACACACTTCCAAAAGACCGACGAGAAATGCTTATAAGAACATGCTTGTAACCCAGCCGGCGAAAACCTCCCTGAGGAAACGAGCTCTATCCACTGCGGGTCCCACACTCTGGAACTCGCTCCCACCGGATCTTCGTATAGAACCTTGCCACACTACGTTCAAAAAGAAGCTAAAGACCTGGCTTTTCGCACAAGCATTCCCGGACATCTAAGAGTCGAAAGAATACAATCTCTGTATTCTACCAAAGGATAGTCTTTGAACCACCTCCCCCTGTACATAGGTTTGTACATAGTTTTCCCAGCAGCATTATCAAAACAAATTGGACATGCTAAACACATGTCATTTCTATAGTTTCTTCCTATAATCCCTGTTATGCCCACCTCTTTATCTGTTACCTGTTTGAAGTGTTTTTCTCGTTTCAATGTAAATCGCCCTGCGAGGCGTTAGTTTCATTTCCTTGTAAACCGAGGTGATATGTATTTTATACAGGAACCCCGGTATATAAAAACTAATAAATAAATAAATAAATAAATGATGTTCCTTCAATTAACTTTCACTTTAAGATTGCTCTAGGCTAGTTTTGTTATAAAGTAACAGTTCAGAAATGTGTCTTCTGCAGTCTTCCAGCATTCTCAGCTGTAGCTATTGTTAAAAAAAATGTTACAGTATCCTTGCCTGCATGATGTTACTGGGAATTATTTTAGAGACATATCCAAGTCTGGGAACACATGATCCCATTTCAGATGTATTAATCACTTGTTGATTTGAGGACAGCATTGAAGTAATGTTGATGTCTTTTACATTTTTGAAACCTATTGTGGGGCTAGGCGACTGATCACCAGATTGTTTATCAAGGGGCTAATCACCAACTTCTTTACCCAAGCCATATTCAGGTTGCTAGAGCGATTGGCTGTTCAAATAGCTGAGCATGGCGACCCTAACCTGGAGTCTTAAAAATCAAAAAAGTTTTCTTAGTTCTTCTTTTGATCATAAAAAATAGTTCTTTAGGCACTGATAACATAATTTATGCTGGCATATGGTGTTCAATTATTTAATTTGCCCTTCATTTGACTGGAAAATGCAGCACTTTCCACTATTGTCAGATCTGTTTATTTGGCACGTTCTAGGAAGAGATTTCCCCCCCCCCCCCTCTTTGCTTAACTTTCTTGTGCTTGTTTAATTTTCATTTTTTTATATTTTTATTACTTTTCTTTGTGGTGGCAGCATTGAGGTAGCTATTTTTATTTTTTCTGAATTTTGTGGGGCTATGTGCAGTGTCCCCTGGCTATCCTCACATGCTTTTTTTTTATGTTTCTTTAATTTATTTTTGCTGTTTGGACTTATTCTTATTGTTGCCTGTGGACTTACAGCCTTGAAGTGGCATCATGCTGACATCACTACCAGACCAGGCCTGCACCTCATTTTTGCCTCCAGGGACTTCCCCAAGGCCACTGGAGCTGGGGCCACTTATTTTCCTAGCAAACTGCGGCAGCATGAGTCTTCCACTTCTGCTGTCCCTCCAGCACCACTAGCTCTGCCCCCCACCCCAACCCGAAGAGCAGGAAGTCTTGCCAGGGATGCAGGAGGAAATGAAAGCACTCCTACAGCTGGATGCGGCTAAACATTGCCTCTCTCCCTCACAGCAGGTCACAGGAGAAAGTGAAACGCTTCTGCGATAGCTTCCATCCGTGCCCAAATACTGCTGCCCAATCCTGCCTTTATCTACATTGAGCCCTGCCTGTCATTCACCTGTTGTTCCTGTCCCAGTTACTGCCAACCAATGGTGCCACCCCTCAGCATCTGTGCCAGCAGGTAATACTGTCTATTTATTATATTATGCTGGAGAAGAGTGTGGATGTTCTGCATGAGGAACTTGTAGCTGAGCAAAGCCGAGAGAGAGAGACTTTGAACCACTGGGACAACCTGGGATTTTATATAAGCCCTGCTTACCAATTGGGGTGAGAGGGCCTGAATCCATTGCTGTGCCACCTTGGAATGAACATGGTAAAATTAGGCAATAGAGAATTGAAATACTGGGACCAGGGGACATTACCTGTGTAAACCCGGTTCATTAACCGAGGTGAGGGGACTTGAATACATGGCTGTGGCACTCTGAAAGGGAAGCAGGGTGAAGCTGCCATGAGCAGGCAGGCAGCTGGGATATGAAGAAGCAACCATAGAGTCTTGATCAACTTTTCAGACTTTTCTCTATCCAGAGTCTCTCAGCTGTGACCTTCATCATGGATAAACCAACATTTTATAATCATGTTGAGAAAAGAATGCCCATATATATAAGTGTCATATATAAGGAATGTGTCTTCTGCAGATGATGCAATAGATGGGTGAGCAACTGCTGGCAGAGCTGATGATGATCATGCTTCATTTGGAGCTTCTATACATTAATGACCATTGAAGTTCCCTTAGCATCATGTTCTCCAATACAGTACATTTCATATAGATCACTTATATTAATGTTGTTTTCCTTTGGATTCTAGCCAGGAACTAATATTCAGGTCTTTAAAGTCCTATGCTTGATTGCTACACTCAGAGATCTTGTCTGATAGGTTTCTGATCTTTAAAAGGGCCTTTATCTTTTTGTTCTGTTAATTATATATGGATTTATATTAATGCCAACCTCTTTGCCTGTTGATGGAACTAGTGTGTGCTTAAAATAATACAAGAGTGAAGGATTGGCTGAGTGGCTAACACAGCAAATTGAGAACTAGTGAAGATAAGGTTCAAATCCCATATCTCCCACAGATAATCCTAATGCCCTTGGGCTAGTCACCTGAATATTGCAGGAGCGGCCAACTTCAGTCTTCCAGAGCCATAAATAGACCAAGTTTTCAGAATATCTGCAATGAATATGCATCAGATAGATTTGTATACACTGCCTCCATTTTATGCAAATCTATCTCATGCATTATTCACTGCAGATATCCTGAAAACCTGGCTTATTTGTGGCTCTGAAAGACTGGAGTCAGCCACTCCTTCTCTACAGTACTGACTTAGGTACAAATGTAGGGGTCATTTATTAAGCCATGGTATATTCCCGATAGGAGAAAATACCACGGGGATTACTAAACTTCAGTATTTAGTACCACAGTTTTGTAACACCATGGTATTTCTGCTATTGGTAAATACCACAGAAAGAAATACCACAGGTTAGTTGGCCCCCAAGTGCTGCAAGACAGTGGCCTCTTTGCCTGGGGCTGATGTCTTTTTAAGGGGTGTGAGTATCCCAAATTAAGCCCCCCCCCAAAACAAAGAGTAAAAAAAAACTCAAGTGAGACTCCCATTATCTCTCCCCCCCCCCCCACCCACACACACATCTTCTTGAGAGGTGGCCCCAATGCAATTAAAATAAAACAAATAAATTTCTAATTGCATGATGAAGGACCCTTCTCCCTTCCCATTCATGCCTCTTTGAAAAATTGATCTTTCCAGCCTCTAGCCTCCCCTCTAAGCCTCAGGACTACCCTTCCAAACCTAGCCTACCCCCTCTGACCCTCCTAGTCATACTTTGCAATCTCTAGTGGGCTAGTGAGGCCCAGAGTACTTCCTAGGCTTTGGGCCCTGCACCATCTGAGGGAAAATGGCACCAGCTGTCCACTCTTCAATGTATGACTTGATGTACATCTGAACTGTTACACAATTAGAGCTTGGCCTTGGAAAAGTAATTATTCAAAAGGCTACTATCATCCCCTTAATCTCTACATGGATTGTCTGTGTATCCCAATATGTGATTATATCCACTTTACTTTTATTCCAGTAGTCAATCTCCACAGCAACAATGAGTGAAAAAAATGTTACATGGACCACTTTTGAAACCTCATAAGTATGTAGATGACCTTGATATTGAATTTCATCCTATCTTTCATCATCCTGTCCCTCCCACCTAATAACTTGTTTAGACATTTTATAAATACCTTTTTTTTTCCATTTTTATAATTACAATTTGTAAGGTTTTTCAGATTCATTTTTCCTGGACGCTGCCATATCTTGAACAATTCATCTTCAGATTGTATCTATCAGAATTATGCATCACACTAATCCATCATCAGAAAGCTGAATTAGTGCAATATATCATAAAATAGTTGCCAATCTATTACTCACTAGCATAACTATCAGGGAAGGGATAAAAATTTGCTTGAAACTCAGTAACTTTTTAATTTAGATTTTAAAACACTTGAGAAACTTGAGAAAGAAAATTCAGCAACATGCATTCTCATAACATTGTTCTTTGAAAGTTGAAAAAAGTTGATATAACAGTGCTGATTAATAACTGACTCATTTATCATAATGGATGTTTATCTTTGATATGAAATAGAATGCCTGTAGTAGAAATCTTGCCATGGGGAATTGCTGTCAGAGTTACAGAGATTGTCATTACTAATTAATAGGGATGTGAATCGTTTTCCATATCGTCTTAACGATAGAAATCGTGTGGCAGGGCAAGAAAATCGTCTTAGGCACGATTTTTTAGTTAAAAAATCGTTAAAAATCGTTTTTTCCGATTAGTGCGCACTAACTCGAGTTAGTGCGCACTAACTGGGAGTTAGTGCGCACTAACTGAAAATGATACAATTTGACACTTTTCAGGTCAGTTAAGGTCAGTTTAGGAATGAATATGTATTCCTATTGGCTGCCCTCTTATTTATTCATGTTACCAAGTTTCCTACTGACAGTATATGGGGGATGGGAAATGGAAACAGTTGGTAGCTTGACAAAACAAGTAATGTGATCAGTCAATGTGACTAGAACTTGTGCCCTAACCCTGATACCAGGGGTATTGTGATCTTCCTGCACACAGTGCCCTATCCCTATTAATACCAGGAGTGTTGTGATCTTCCTGCACACAGTGCCCTATCCCTAATACCAGGGGTGTTGTGATCTTCCTGCACACAGTGCCCTATTCCTGATACTGGGGGTGTTGTGATCTTCCTGCACACAGTGCCCTATTCCTGATACCGGGGGTGTTGTGATCTTCTTGCACACATCCCGGTATCAGGGATAGGGCACTGCATGCAGGAAGATCACAACACTCCTGGTATTAATAGGGATAGGGCACTGCATGCAGGAAGATCACAACACTCCTGGTATTAATAGGGATAGGGCACTGCATGCAGGAAGATCACAACACCCCTGGTATCAGGGATAGGGCACTGTGTGCAGGAAGATCACAATACCCCGGAGGAGTGAGGGTCAGGCAGCTCCCCCCTGTCTGTGAAGCCAGCCTCTCACTAGTAATGCAGGGAGGGAGCTGTCTCAGACTTCACCATCCTCCCCCCCCCCCTCACCCACACACCATTCACTAGCTGGGACATGGGGGAAGTCAGGAGTGAGGGTCAGGCAGCTCCCCCCTGTCTGTGAAGCCAGCCTCTCACTAGTAATGCAGGGAGGGAGCTGTCTCAGACTTCACCATCCTCCCCCCCCCCCCCCTCATCCACACACCATTCACTAGCTGGGACATGGGGGAAGTCAGGAGTGAGGGTCAGGCAGCTCCCCCCTGTCTGTGAAGCCAGCCTCTCACTAGTAATGCAGGGAGGGAGCTGTCTCAGACTTCACCATCCTCCCCCCCCCCCCTCACCCACACACCATTCACTAGCTGGGACATGGGGGAAGTCAGGAGTGAGGGTCAGGCAGCTCCCCCCCTGTCTGTGAAGCCAGCCTCTCACTAGTAATGCAGGGAGGGAGCTGTCTCAGACTTCACCATCCTCCCCCCCCCCCCTCACCCACACACCATTCACTAGCTGGGACATGGGGGAAGTCAGGAGTGAGGGTCAGGCAGCTCCCCCCTGTCTGTGAAGCCAGCCTCTCACTAGTAATGCAGGGAGGGAGCTGTCTCAGACTGGTATCAGGGTTAGGGCACTGTGTGCAGGAAGATCACAACACTCCTGGTATTAATAGGGATAGGGCACTGTAAGAGATGACTGTAGTAGATTGAATAAAGATCTGATGTTTCTGCTCTCCTCACACCAAACAAAAACAACACACAAGCAGAGAAGCCCTTCTTACAAAGCTGAGCTAGTGAGTTAAGTAGGAGGAAAAGTAAACATACTTGTGCCAGTGTGGCTACTTAAAAAATACACTTACCAACAATCAATTACATATATTTGAACTGTGTACAGTTCCAGCCAGGACCACCTTTCTAAAATGCACAGTGATTGGCAAATTCAACATGCACTAGCATTTCAGGTGCCTGCTAAAAAAAATAATAAACAAACAAGTTCTAGTCACGTGAGTGCTGATCATTACATTACTTTTTTTGTCAAGCTTCCAACTGTTTCCATTTCATATCCCCCCAACCATTACCTCAGTATTAGCCTTGGTAACATCAATAGATAAGAGCACAGCCAGCCAATAGGAATACATACATACATATTCATTCCTAAGTGACCTTTACTGACCTGGGAAGTGTGAACACTTTGTTTCATTTTCTGTTGGTGTTCGTTAGTTTCCAGTTCCATTTCCCATCCCCCCAACCATCACCTCAGTGGTAACCTTGGTAACATCAATAGATAAGAGGGCAGCCAGCCAATAGGAACACATATTCATTCCTAACTGACCTTCAGTGACCTGGAAAGTGTTTATTTGTATCATTTTCAGTTAGTGCGCACTAAATCGAGTTAGTGCGCACTAACACGATTTAACGATTTTTAACGATAAATCGTTAGAATTTCTATTGTATCGTGTTCTATAACGATTTAAGACGATATAAACATTATCGGACGATAATTTTAATCGTTGAAAAACGATTCACATCCCTACTAATTAATGAATCAGGTGAGGCCACTTAAAGGCCTATATAAGCAGAATGCCACTGTCTCCTGTTAGTTCTCTCTGGAAGGACTGTTGAGCTTTTGCATAGTAAGAATCATGGAATTCAATACCTCAGCATTTGTAAGAAGGTAATTTCCATTGAATAAAGCATCTGTTAATGTCATGTTTTCTGTTTAAAGGACATTTTTATTGGACTTGCTACTAACTTAACATAGGGCTAATTTAATAAGCAAAGCAGTAAGACTGTGCCTTGTGCACAGTTTTTTAATGCATACACTAGAAAAAATATTTCACTCGCAATGCAGTAAGCAAATGGTATGCTACTGCATTAGGAGTTAAAAATGAGTAAAAGAAAAAAAATATGCACACAAGCTCGAGTTAAAATGTGCACTCATTGCAGGCTGAGAGCATATATTAACTTGAGGGGGTGGGGGAGACACTCAAACATGAGTTATATGCCTAAAGATTATGTATTGTGTATATAAAAGATTTGTATGCACATAAAACAAATGAAAATCATGTTTGTGATACTTTTCAAATAGTAACAGAATAATTTGTTTTCACTTGTATGTCATATGGAGGGACAGGCAATCTCCAATCCTCTGTATACATTCAGCTTGAGTTTTCAGGATATCACCCCATGAATAAGTATGAGATAGATTTATATGCATTTGAATTGGTATGCATGCAAATCTCTCATGTTTATTCATTAAGGCTATCCTAAAAATCCAAGTGGTTTAGAGTCCATAAGGATATTTATTAGGGAGATAAAATTCTAAAAAAATAAGACAGGAAAGTTAGAACTAAAAGGTGCAGCTACAAATGTTAAGAGTTTACATTAAGAATTGTGGATATTGTTTAAAAATTCCATCTTGGAAGCCCAGATCAGATGTATTCCATGCATTAAAAAAAGATAGAAGGAAGGCCAAAAGACTACAGACATGCTAAAAGGTGAGTTGAAAGAAGATATTATAGTTAAAATAACATCTTTCAAAAAATGAAAAGAGGATCCAAATACAGAAAATAGGAAAAAGCTTAAGTACTGGAAAGATAGATGCAAAACTTTGATAAGGCAAGCACAAAGTCACAATCATTTGTTAGTTCATTTCAAACAAAAACATTTTTTTTCATTTATTAATTTTATTTTTTCACTTGTTTCCCATTAAAGTCAATGGGAGAAGCAATGCAGCCCATTTTGGTCTCTCAAATTGGGGTTTTTAAATCAATTCTAATAAAATGTGAGTAGACATCATGAGAAGGGCGAAGGCATTCAAATGCATCAGGTTTGTATCAACGTGACATCACTAGTGGCATGAATAGCCCATGGACCTACAATAGGTCAAAAAAACACTAGCAGTGGTAGGAGTTCTCCAAAGAATCATCACAGAGGCAAATCAGCAGCAAAGGTGACCAGAACAACCCAAGGCTCCAAATGTGGGATGAAGGACACCATCAATAGTGGCATGAACCCCCAAGCCTGCATGAGAGGGCAAAGCAGCAAAACGCATTGGCATGAACAGCACAAGGTACCATGAAGGGGGAAGAAAGCAGCACAACAGTTTCAAAGCAGCTTAAATAGTAGCATGAAGAACCCAAAACATCAAGAGAGGTGAAAGCAGTCACCCACAGAGGCAAGATCACCTCAAAGCTTCAAATGAGTGGCAAAAAAACACTACCTAAATTGGTATAAAGCCCTGGGCGAAGAGAAGCCAGAGGAAATCCCTTGAGGAAGCCTGATGTCATTTCTGCATTTAGGGTAAAAGGCTGATGTTCAAACTTGGAACTGGACTTCCTCTTTGCTATGTCAAATGTCAGCCATATCATTATCACCTGCTTTCTCCAACTCCTCACTGGAGGCTAATATGCTACTGACTAGAGGTACTGAATTCTCTTCAGCCACTAGCTGCATAATATCCTATAATTCATGGAATCTAGGACTAATTTTCCCTATATTTTTGAAAGACTATGATGGTAACTTTTAAACAGCCGTGCGAGCATACATGTATGTATGGTGACTCACGTGAATGGACTCAGCCATTATATAGCATACACGAGTATATGTGTGTATCATCTAAAATTGGCTGTAAGCATGCACATGTGGATGCAATTTTGTATAGACACATGCTTGTGTGTGCAAATGCTGGCTCTACCATGTAAGTAGGGGGATTTTATTTGATATGTGCACTAATGCAATTACCATTTTCCCCAGTCTGTACTCAGTTTGCTCAGGTAAATGTGACTGACTTCCTAACACCCTTAATTAACCTTCCTCCCTTTTACCCTATCAGCCCCAACCTTTCAAACCCCGCTGACTAGCCTTGATTTTTTTATTTTAAAATGTACACAACATCTATAGCAGAAGTAAAGTTATACGGTAGGGGACTCTGGCATGCGCTTGTGTATTTAAATACTTATGGACACATTTTAAGTCACCATCCCTGAATGTCAACATCATGCCCATTCTCTTCCCATACCACACGCATGTCTTGCCCATTTTTTAACTTTTGATTTGTGCATATACCAGGAGATACACGCATACTTGGGCACTTCCTAAAATCTGTGTGGCATATGCCGGCCCAAGGCATGAGCTTATCTCCTGGCTTTGGTGCAGGTAGTATAGGGAATATCCCAATTCTTGCTAACAGGACAGGAGGCCAAAATGGACTGACATCAATAAAAATGGACATTGGCTGTTCTGCTATGGGCAGTCAAATGCAGAGACTGTAGTTCTGTGTACATGACTGGCCTGGACAGATTTATTGCTCCCCTACAGCTGAGCTGGAGCCAAAAGAGGCCAAGAGAAACATAGCACAAATGGTTCTGTGTGAGAATCTGTACCAGAAAATATTAGTGGCCTCTGTAGCCCTGTCCCAATTTGAGATCAGTTTATCAGTGCCTTGTCAAATGTCAGCATCTGTCATTCATCAAAGTGAATGCTCACTGAATCTGAAGGAGCAAAGGACTCGCAAAAGAGTGGGAAAATCAGCTAATTAAATGCTTTAATTATGCATTTACCTGGCTATGCATGAAGTTGCTGAAGTATGCATAGGTAAGCCCTTAAAATCAGCAGGGGCCATCCAAAGAGGTAGGCGATCCATCCAAGTGCTGCTGCTTCCCAAACCCTGCTTTTCCTCCAGGCATCCTGGAGGTAAGAAGCTAAAATCCAGAACCTCCAGGGTGGCATTCTCTGAAATGCTTCCTCTTCCACATGCAGGTCCCCACAGGCAGGCAGAGCTCCAGGGTTTCAATGCATGGATGAGACAATGGTGCAGGGAAGAAGGATTCAGTTTTGTAAGGAACTGGGGAAACATTTGGGGAAGGGGGAGACTTTTCTGAAAGGATGGGCTCCATCTTAACCAGAGTGGAAACAAGCTGCTTGCACTAACTTTCAAAAAGGAGATAGAGCAGCTTTTAAACTAGAACAAGGGGGAAAGCTGACAATCTCTCAGCAGTGTATGGTTCGGAGAAATGTATCCTTGAAGGATACTAATGAAACAGGGGAGTTAGGGAATCCCAACAAAGAGGTTACAATAAAAGCAAATGTAGTTCAGGTGCCTATATGTAAAAAATCACCGAAGCTAATGATTTCCAAATTATCCCTAACAACTGAAAAACAGGTTGTTAATACAAACAAAAAACACACTTTGAAATGTCTGTATGCCAATGCCAGATGTCTAAGATGGGAGAGTTAGAGTGTATAGCAGCAAATGATGAGATTGACATAATTGGCATCACAGAGACTTGGTGAAAGGAGGATAACCAATGGGACAGTGCTATATCAGGGTACAAATTATATCACAATGTTAGGGAGGATCAACTTGGTGGGGGTATAGCACTTTATGTCCGGGAGTGTATAGAGTCCAACAGGATAAAGATCATACAAAAGACTAAATGCTCAGTAGAATCTATATGGGTAGAAATCCCATTTGTGTTGGGTAAGAGTATACTGATAGGAGTAAACTACCATCCATCTGGACAAAATGGTCAGACAGATGATGAAATAATAAGAGAAATCAGGGAAGCTAACCAATTTGGCAGTGCAATAATGGGAGATTTCAATTACCACACACAATCTGTCTATCCAATATACAATGAAACAAGGATACACTTGTAAACAATCACGTTGTATCAACCAATTTTTACAATTTTCAGTGAAAAAACTAATTTAATTACTTATGTTGGACCTTCACATTTCCCGCAGTTTGCAAGTATTTCAGACTTGTAATTTTTACCACTTGCGAGTTTTTATTTAATCATCGGTCCATAACAATATACTAAGACATTTTTTAAGTTTTTTTTTTATTTTCAATAAAAAACGGTACTTCCCTTAGGGGAGCGCTGTCGTGCTTCAAAGTCCAGGATCTGAAGTTTTGCCCGGTTAGACACTATCGCGCTTTCAATGTCCAAAGTCCGGAGATGATTCCAACGTGTCCATGTTTCATGGGCTGCTGCTTCAGGGACTATGCGAAGTGTGCTCTGGTTGCTGGTGTATCTGCTACACAACTTTATGAGATTTTTTTCGGGAGTCTGGTTATAATTTCTCGGACCTTACCGCCATCTCCTCTTGTCGGCGTTTGTGACCAGCAACCGGAGCACACTTCGCATAGTCCCTGAAGCAGCAGCCCGCGAAACGTGGACACGTTGAACTCATTTCCGGAATTTGGACATTGAAAGCACGATAGCGTCTAACCGGGCAAAACTTCAGATCCTGGACTTTGAAGCACGACAGCGCTCCCCTAAGGGAAGTACCATTTTTTATTGAAAATAATAAAAAAAAATTTAAATTTCTTAGTATATGGTTATGGACCAATGATTAAATAAAAACCCGCAAGCGGTAAAAATTACAAGTCTGAAATACTTGCAAACAATGGGAAATATGAAGGTCCAACATAAGTAATTAACATAGTTTTATTCACTGAAGATTTCAATTACCCCAATATTGACTGGGTACATGTAACATCAGGACTTGCTAGACACATAAAGTTCATGGATGTAATAAATGCAATTGGTACAGGAACCAACAAGAGAGGGAGCTATTTTAGATTTAATTCTTAGGGGACACAGGATTTGGTGAAAGAGGTAACGGTGGTGGGGCCACTTGACAACAGTGATCACAACATAGTCAAATTTAAACTAATAACTGGAAGGGGGACAATAAGTAAATCTGCAGCTCTAAGACTAAACTTTCAAAAGGGAAACTTTGATAAAATGAGGAAAATAATTAGAAAAAACTGAATGGTGCAGCTGCAAGGTTAAAAGTGTTCAACCGGCATGGACATTGTTTAAAATACAATCCTAGAGGCACAATCCATATGTATTCCACACATTAAGAAAGGTAGAAGGACAGCAAAACAATTACTGTCATGGTTAAAAGGTGAGGTAAAAGAGGCTATTTTAGCCAAATAAACATCCTTCAAAAATTGAAAGAAGGATCCATCTAAAGAAAATAGAATAAAACATAAGCATTGTCAAGTTAAGTGTAAAACATTGAGAAGACAGGTGAAGAGAGAATTTGAAATAAAGTTGGCCATATAGGCAAAAACTCATAATAAAAACATTTTAAATATATCCGAAGCAAGAAACCTGTGAGGGAGTCAGTTGGACCATTAGATGACCGAGGGATTAAAGGAGCTCTTAAGGAAGATAAGGCCATTGCAGAAAAAATAAATGAATTGTTTGCATCCATGTTTACTAATGAGGATGGGGGGAGATACCAGTTCTGGAGATGGTTTTCAGGGGTGATGAGTCAGACGAACTGAATGAAATCACTGTGAACCTGGAAGATGTAGTAGACCAGACTGTCAAACTAAAGAGTAGCAAATCACCTGGACGAGATGGTATGCATCCTAGGGTACTGAAGGAATTCAAAAATGAAATTTCTGATCTATTAGTTAAAATTTGTAACCTATCCTTAAAATCATCCATTGTACCTGAAGACTGGAGGGTGGCCAATGTAACCCCAATATTTAAAAAAGGATCCAGGGGTGATCCAGGTAACTATAGACCAGTGAGCCTGACTTCAGTGTTGGGAAAAATAGTGGAAACTATTCTCAAGATCAAAATCATAGAGCATATAGAAAGACATGGTTTAATGGAAGACAGTCAACATGGATTTACCCAAGGGAAGTCTTGCCTAACAAATCTGCTTCATTTTTTTTTTTGAAGGGGTTAATAAACATGTGGATAAAGGTGAACCGCTAGATGTAGTGTATTGGATTTTCAGAAGGCGTTTGACAAAGTCCCTTGTGAGAGGCTTCTAAGAAAACTAAAAATTCATGGGATTGGAGGCGATGTCCTTTTGTGGATTACGAACTGGTTAAAAGACAGGAAACAGAGAGTAAGATTAAATGGTCAATTTTTTCAGTGGAAAAGGGTAAACAGTGGAGTGCCTCAGGGATCTGTACTTGGATTGGTGCTTTTCAATACATATATATAAATAATCTGAAAAGGAATATAACAAGTGAGGTTATCAAATTTGCGGATGATACAAAATTATTTAGAGTAGTTAAATCACAAGTGGATTGTGATACATTACAGGAGGACCTTGCAAGACTGGAAGATTGGGCATCCAAATGGCAGATGAAATGTAATGTGGACAAATGCAAGATGTTGCATATAGGGAAAAATAACCCTTGCTGTAGTTACGCGATGTTAGGTTCCATATTAGGAGCTACCACGCAGGAAAAAGATCTAGGCATCATAGTGGATAATACTTTAAAATCGTCGGCTCAATGTGCTGCAGCAGTCAAAAAAGCAAACAGAATGTTAGGAATTATTAGGAAGGGAATGATTAATAAACGATAAATTTCATAATGCCTCTCAATCGCTCCACGGTGAGACCGCACCTGGAATACTGTGTACAATTCTGGTCGCCGCATCTCAAAAAAGATATAGTTGCAATGGAGAAGGTACAGAGAAGGGCAACCAAAATGATAAAGGGGATGGAACAGCTCCCTTATGAGGAAAGGCTGAAGAAGTTAGGGCTGTTCAGCTTGGAGAAGAGATGGCTGAGTGGAGATATGATAGAGGTCTTTAAGATCATGAGAGGTCTTGAACGAGTAGATGTGAATCAGTTATTTACACTTTTGAATAATAGAAGGACTAGGGGGCAATCCATGAAGTTAGCAAGTAGCACATTTATGACTGATCGGAGAAAATTCTTTTTCTCTCAATGCACAATAAAGCTCTAGAATTTGTTGCCAGAGGATGTGGTTAGTGCAGTTAGTGTAGCTGGGTTCAAAAAAGGTTTGGATAAGTTCTTGGAGGAGAAGTTCATTAACAGCTATTAATCAAGTTTACTTAGGGGCAGATTTTTAAAAAATACGCGAGCGCGTACTTTTGTTCACATACCAGGCGCGAACAAAAGTACGCTGGATTTTATAAGATACGCGTGTAGCCGCGCGTATCTTATAAAATCCGGGGCCGGCGTGCGCAAGAGGGTGCACATTTGTGCAACCTGCGCGGGCCGAGCCCAGCGCGAGCTGCATGTTCCCTCTGAGGCCGCTCTGATTTCGGAGCGGCCTCGGAGGGAACTTTTCTTCGCCCTCCCCCCACCTTCCCCTCCCTTCCCCTACCTAACCCACCCCCCCCCCGGCCCTATCTAAACCCCCCTTACCTTTGTCGGAAAAGTTACGCCTGCTGAAAGCAGGCGTAACTTTGCACGCGTCGCCGGCAGCCCTGCTCCGTCCTCCGGTCCCGGGGGCTGGTCCGGAGGCCTCGACCACGCCCCCGGGCCGGCGCCACGCTCCCGGGCCCGCCCCCGAAATGCTGTGTCATTTCGGGGACGCCCCCGGACACGCCCCCTCCCGCCCCTTTTTGAAAGCCCCGGGACTTACGCGCGTCCCGGGGCTTTACGCGCGCCGGTGGCCTATGCAAAATAGGCGCACTGGCGCGCGAGTGCCCTGCGTGCGTAAATCCTCGAGGATTTACGCGCACGGGCCTTTTAAAATCCACCCCTTAGGGAATAGCCACTGCTATTAATTGCATCAGTAGCATGGAATCTTCTTAGTGTTAGTCTAATTTGTCATGGTTTGGGGGCAACAAAAAACGAACAGAATTTTTCCAAAATTTCGGAGAAATTCACAGCTTATGTTAGTGCATGCTAACAAGAAAATCAGGACCCACAGAAAAAAAAACGAACTGTGGGAAAGATGAAATTTCCCATGGGGGCCTGAAAATAAAACCCAAACTGATACAAGTAAACAATGCACATCTCTATAGTGCCACAACCTTGCTCATGTGAGCATGGACTAGGACTTGACAGGTGGCAGCTGATGTGTTGCAGGCTATGGACAGGACAATCAGAGTCCAAGCAGAGGTGAAAATCAGGCTAAGGTCAGAGTTGATAGAGTTCAGGAAGTGATGAAAATCAGGCTGGGGTCAGGGGAGGCAGCAAGTGAAGCAACATCGAAGGGCCAGGCTGAGTCAGCAACAAGAAGTCAGTCCAAAGGGGAAGCAAAAGTAGGGCAAGCAGGAACCAGGGCAGGCAAGGAGACAGGAGCAAAGCAAGGCAGGTAAATGGTAAAGACTGCAGCAGAGGCAGGAAAACAGGCTGGTAGAAGAGCAGGAACAGGAAACAGGCGCAGGAGCAACGACAATAGCTTGGCAGAAGAATCCCAGAAGGACCTGCTGCTGAGGCACTGGCTAGGTGCATTGAGCTTCCTTATATGTCAAGGCAGTGATGATGTCATCAGCCAGCATCACAGGAAGTCTCACTTGCAGGGCCTATAATAAGTCTCAGAGATTGAGGTCTGCCTCCTAGTCTGAGCCACTGTACACTGCACATTTCAGGGAGCTGTCTCAGAGGGCACCACTGGGAGGTATGGAGTATTTCATTTTTCTGGAATTTTCAACTCTGAGAAGCACTGAATTTCACAAGTGATCCACAATAAAGCTATTGCAGCTTAGCTTTCAGTTTCAATTTCAGGTGAAAAAATAGACAAGTTAGGATAGGCTGAATAAAAAACTTGCAAGTGATTGGCTCTGCTCCTGACCCTATCTCCCACTGGCCTTAGGCTGTCTTAGTTTAAGCAAACAAAATTCAATACATATTATATTGCTTCCCCTATAGACTTTAAAGGAAATGAAGCAACAAATGAAAATGAAAGAGATGATTCGTTTGCAGAGCTATTTTGTTTTGCTTTCAACAAAATACCATGAAAAACATCTTTTGTTGCATTTTTTTTTCATTTCATTTTGAAATGAATGCACATCCATAGCACAAGGCAAATCCAAATAATCATGGAAGCTCTGTGGCAAATTGTCTCATAATACCTTGTGTCTGATTCTTTCCCATAGTTCAGTTACACACCACTGGCAGAAATTTGAGGTAGAATGCAAGAAAATTAAAAAGCAACATATTTCTTATTTCTTCTCTCTAGATGCTTCTTGCCTTTTCACTCAATGGCATCAGAGTCACTATGACCAAATTACATATACTCTATTGTGGGGCAATTTAATGTCTCTTGCAAGAAAGCTAGAGAAATATAGGTAACCTGTATATAGATAGATAGATTCAGTATATACATACATACATACATGTAAAAGTAACATTTTTAACTCACTCAAGCTGGGTATTACTGCTCATTACTTGTACTTCTCACATACTATACTGTCTGCAAAAGGTGCCATCTTCTGTGCAAACTAATGTGAGATCAGTAATGAACTGCCAACTTCTCTCACCAGTTCTGTTTCATGCTATGAGGCACTTTCATTGTTTTCATGAAACCGTTTAAAGAAGAGGCTCCCTGGATCCCCAGGTGACCCCCTCCGGCTCATTACTGATTCCTCTGGTTTAGTGGTGACATTATAATATGTAAACAAAAAAAAAAAAGTATTCTCTTCACAAAATGTGACAAGCATTATTCTATAATTGCACTGTTTATTTTGACAGGAGTCTGCATATTTTAATAATTAAGCAGGCATCATGAATTATTCCATGTATGTCCAAAGGGGGAAGGAAAGCACAGAGAGGTTTAAAAGAGGTTTAGACAAGTTCATAGAGGAAAAGTCCATAGTACATTATTAGCCAAGGAAAGCTATTGCTATCCCTGATAGTAACAGGAAATAGATTTACTCTATGGGATCTGATAGGTACTTGCCACCTAAACTGGCCACAAGATGCTGAGCTAGACGGACCTTGGTGTGAACCAGCATAGCATTTCTTATGTTCTTATGATATTCCCAAATTGCTGTAAAAAGTATGTTGAAACTGGAATGCTTTAAAGAGAAGATTATTGACACTTTCATCTCCTCACAGAAAAAAAACATTTCTGAGTGACTAAGTGAGACCATGAAGCTCCAGTTTTGCATATTTTAGCCATCACTTGAATCAATTATTTTCAACAATTCATTATTTGTGAAAACCTGCAGTTACTGCCTCCCATGAGATACAATGAGAACTCTCCATCCTCTTCTGCTGACTGTTGACACAAAATCACTTTATTTAATGAAGATGTGTAATGTGCATATTAGAGGAAAATGATGGTATTATAACACTGTGATGATCCAGCGGTTTGAACTGCTGAAAATGAATTCAGATCTGCCCTGGAATTTGAGCTGATTAAAAAAAAAAAAAAAAAAAACCACTGCTTACAAAGGAGAATATTGTGATTGGCTGCTATGCAATATAATAGAAAAGATAAATCCCTGAGAAACTCACACAGCTTCAACTTTATCAACCAGAACTATACTAAAAAAGAATATTCCATCAACAGCCTAGACAGGCAACCACTGAAACTTTCAATTGAAATAATGCAATGTTGGAAAATCAATTGATTAAACTTAACATTATTTTTTTGTCAGTACATATAGTCACAGGCACTGTACAGTGCAAAGAGTTAAAGTGACATAAAATCATGGTACAGTATGTATTTAAACCATATTATCTGAAAAAATCAAACAGAAAACTTTATATAAATCATTCATGTGGGTCCAGTGAATGAAGATACTTAGAAGAATCAGTTTCAGCCTTAATGAAAATGATTTATATATATGTTGTTCATCCTAACTTAACTGTCTGGGTGATTTAAATTTACATATTGAAATAGAAGACAGAAGTATTATTAAGAAGTTTTTGAGTTTAAGGATCTCACGCCGCCTTAAATTATTCAGGAACTAATGCAAAGTTTAGGCCATGTGCTGCATTTGGTATTCTTGAGGCAAGCATTTCCTTTTCTTCAACATGAATTTTGGTACTTAGAGACAGGGATATGCATTCATTATAAATGAATACCATATCTGAACTGAAAAGACCATTTTTGTTTCATTCTGAATAGAATGAACCAAAAATGGCCTTGTGCAACAATACTCAAAAACTTTCAGGCATTTTTGTTCTGATTTTTTAAAAAAACAGGCACCCCCCAAGGCCTCCAATCACTCCTGTCCCCTGAAAAAGCTGTGTGGCAAGGGCTGAACACATTTGGGGCCTTCTTGGGCATCTCTGATCCTCTTCTGCCAAGCAAATATTTAACAAGGGGCCATGGCCCAACTGACTGGGCTGAGCAGAACCAATTTGGGATTCTCTGGCCCCTCTGATTCCCCTCCTACTCCCAAAGATATTTCACAAGGCTAAAACCCTCCCCAGCCCCAATTAGATCCTTATGCGGCTAACTCTGATCATGCCATAAAGCTGACCAAAAGTTATCCAGATATACTTATGTTACGGTTGGGCAATAGCCAGGTGAGGTGAACACCACATACAGGGGTGACTCAGGATAGAGAGAACAGGAGTCACAGCAGAATCTCAGATCGTGGCTGGAGAGGAGTCTCTGATGCTGGCTGGAGGAGTCTCTGATACCAAGTGCTGGCTGGAAGAAGTCTGTGGTGCTGGGAGCTGGCTGGAAGGAGTCTGGTGCAGGCTGGAGTCTGTGGAGCTGGGTGCTGGCTGGAAATGATTCTCTGGAACAGGGTGCGTGGGGGTAAGGGTGAGCTTCAGGAAACACTGGAACAGCATGGGAGTAGGCGTGGGTGTGAGTGCAGGTAAGCGTGGTCTGAACACTGGAACTGGGTGCAGGTATGGGTGGAATCAGGATACGTGCAGGTAAGTGTGAGACTGACTGTAGGTAAGTGTGAGCTGGAATGAGAGAACCAAGGAGAGCAGGACAGACAATGACTGGACTAGATAAACCAAGACAAGGCTTACACTGAACAGAAAACACAAAAGCCCGAAGGCAGCAAGGCAAGGAGGCAGGACAGGAAGTCCGAAGGCAGCAAGGCAAGGAGGCAGGACATGAAGCCCTAAGGTAGCAAGGCAAGGAGGCAGGACAAGAAGGGCAGGGCCCCAGGCCACAAAACAAGACAGAGAGCGAAAAGCCCGAAGGCACACAGAAGGAAACAGAAGGCTAGAGCAGGGAGCCCAAGGGAACTCGATGCCGAAGCACTGAGGCATTGGCTAGGCGGGGTAAAGTAGGAAGTCCAGGTCATGGAGCAGATGGAGCAGATGGAGCAGAAGTCCAGGTCATGGAGCAGATAGGTAGGGCCGACTGGCCCAGCCAAGAGAGCGTGCTCGTGAGGGGCCTCTGGTGGTGAAGAGGCTGCACAGCAGTCATAGTCATAACAATTTATCTGGCTAACTTTATGATAGCTGACTATATTCAGTCGCTCTGCTAAGCCATTGAGTATCCCAATTAAGGGAGTCATTTCATTTTCTATCCCTATCGCATGAGACAAGGGACTTTTCGCACGCGAAAAGTCCCTTTTCGCATGTGATAGCTAGATAGGGGCGGAGTCGGGCTGGCGTCGGGATCGAAAGAGGAGGAGTTGGGGTGGCGTTGGGGTGGATGCCGTGGAAACTTCGCTGGCAGCGAAAAGGTAAGATCCTTAGCGCTGCCAGTAGCATGCCCAATAGCGGTGGTGCGATCACTGCCAGCTTTTGCAGGCCTGCCCCCATTACCACGGCGTTCAATAAGAAGTGCAATCTTAGAAAATCCAGCCCTAAGGTAGCCGAATAGGTGTATCCAGCTAACTTAACTAGTCGCTCTATGGCTGAATATCAGCCCCAACTGTTTTTGTGTTTTTGTAGTGTTTTGGTTGCATGTGAAGAAGGAGAAAGAGGCATCGAAGATGACCCTAAGGTCACAGGCCGAAGGAATCATGAGGATATGGGTGCCATCCACAACGATAAGAAAATAAAGGAAAAAGAGTAAGTGGGTTGGGGTCAAAAGACATATTTTCTTGGTAAATTTGATGTACTTGATCAATCCAGGGTTCACTCTATATGCTATACATTCAGGGGCAGCTCAAGGCAATATGCTGCCTAAGGTGGGGACCACATGCCGCCACCCCTCCCCAAATTTAAATAAAATACCGCCCCACATACTCTCTTGACCTCCCCCCAAGACTCACGAAAACCCCTAGTGGTCCAGCGAGGGGGGGGGGGCAGAAACGGTCTACTGCTTTTAGCCCCTACCATGTGACAGGAGCTACCGGTGCCATTGGCCGACCCTAATGGCAGATATATTATCATAGATTGGTCTCTGTATGGAAAGGAAATCGTATTGGCCAACATATATGCTCCGAGGGGTAGATTTTAAAAAAAAGCACGTTCGCGTACTTTTGTTTGCGCAGCAGGCACAAACAAAAGTACGCTGGATTTTATAAGATACGTGCGTATCTTCTAAAATCCTGGATCGGCGCGCGCAAGGCTGCCGATTTTGGGCAGCCGGCGCGTGCCGAGCCGCGCAGCCTGTCTCCGTTCCCTCCGAGGCCGTTCCGAAATCGGAGCAGCCTCGGAGGGAACTTTCTTTCGCCCTCCCCTCACCTTCCCCTCCCTTCCCCTACCTAACCCACCCCCCCCCCGGCCCTATCTAAACCCCCCCCCTTACCTTTATCCACAGATTTACGTCTCCCGGAGGGAGATGTAAATCCACGCGCGCCAGCGGGCTGCTGGCGCGCCGAGACCCGACCCGGGGGCGGTTCCAGAGGGCGCGGCCATGCCCCCGGAACACCCCGGGCCAGCGCCACGCCCCCGGACCCGCCCCCTAAACGCCACGCCCCGCCCCCAAAATGCCGCATCGTCCGGCCCCGCCCCTGACACGCCCCCGACACGCCCCCTTCCAAAAACCCCGGGACCTACGTGCGTCCCGGGGTTCTGCGCGCGCCGGCGGCCTATGGAAAATAGGCACGCCGGCGCGCAAGGCCCTGCTCGCTTAAATCCAGGCGGATTTACGCGAGCAGGGCTTTTAAAATCCACCCCCAAATGTTTATTTGAATTCCTTTTTTACTAATCTAGTTTCTTAACTTATATCATGGGAAGGATGCTGGGCTTGATGGACCCTTGGTCTGACCCAGTATGGCATTTTCTTATGTTCTTATGTTCTTATTCCTTAATAATTGGAGGGAGGGACTTCAATATCTCGGACAACACACTAGAAAAAATTCATGCCAATTTAGGGTTGGATTTTTATCTAACAAATTGCACCTTTTTGATACTTAGCACACCATTAATATGGACAATTGTGAATTTTCCTTTTTTTTGCATGTTCATTATGGGGCGGATTTTCAGAGCCCTGCTCGTGTAAATCCGCCCAAAACCGGGCGGATTTACGCGAGCAGGGCCCTGCGCGCCGGGAAGCCTATTTTACATAGGCCTCCCGGCGCGCGCAGAGCCCCGGGACTCGCGTAAGTCCCGGGGTTCTCCGAGGGGGGCGTGTCGGGGGCGTGTCGGGGGGCGGGCCCGGTCGTCACGGCGTTCCGGGGGCGTGTCGGCAGCGTTTTGGGGGCGGGTACGGGGGCGTGGCTACGGCCCGGGGGCGTGGCCGCGCCCTCCGTACCCGCCCCCAGGTCGCGGCCCGGCGCGCAGCAGGCCCGCTGGCGCGCAGGGATTTACGTCTCCCTCCGGGAGGCGTAAATCCCCCGACAAAGGTAAGGGGGGGTGTGTAGACAGGGCCGGGTGGGTGGGTTAGGTAGGGGAAGGGAGGGTAAGGTGAGGGGAGGGCAAAGGAAAGTTCCCTCCGAGGCCGCTCCGATTTCGGAGCGGCCTTGGAGGGAACGGGGGGAGTCGGCGCGCGCAGGCTATACAAAATCGATAGCCTTGCGCGCGCCGATCCAGGATTTTAGTGGATACGCGCGGCTCCGCGCGTATCTACTAAAATCCAGCGTACTTTTGCTTGAGTCTGATGCGCAAGCAAAAGTAGGCTGATCGCGCTTCTTTTAAAATCTACCCCTATGTGTATTCTCGCATAGATTCTGTTTTACTTGCTGACTCCATGTTTCAATTACTTAACAAGAGGAAATGCCTGAGGTTCCTTTCTCTGATCATTTTATGGTAACCATATCTCTTACCTTTTGTCCTATGGGACTGAGGCCATTTTCTTGGAAGATGGCTCTCTAGTTGCATGAGAACAAAGCCTTTGTAACATTTGTGAGAAAAAGACACAAAAAAATAGTAAAAATGAACTGAGATGTTAAAAGAGAAAATCAGCGATGGTGAAGACTCGCCCCCCCCCCCCCCCCGCCATCATGACGACCAGCCAGCGGCGACCCGATTAACGGCGCAATTACACCAGGCGTTGCGTGCCGGGCGTGACAAAGGGGTTTTCCCCTTTGTGCTCCCCTTCATGCTAACCTTTGTGCTCCTTCTAATATAATTATATTTATGTTTATGTTAATAATTTAACTTTTATTAATGTTATTTAGCTTTTTGCTTTGTTTAAAATTATTTCATTATTGACGCTTAAATGTATTAGACTAAGGAATTTTACTTCCTGCTCATTCTGTTTCATTGTAAACCGGTTTGATATGCATTTTATGCAGGAAAATCAGTATAAAAAAAACTTAAAATAAAATAAATAAATACATTTCTGAAGGAAAAATGGAAGAATATATCTCTTTTAACTCTTCTCCAAATGTGGGTCCAATGTTTTATTGGAATGTGGCAAAAGCTGTATTACGCGGATATATTAAATCTTATCAGACTGGAAAATGAAACAAGGCTAGGCAAAAGATCTATGATATTACACAAACACTTCATTCTCTGAAGAAATTGCAGAGATTTGATGTCATTTGGAGTGAGGAAAGTCTCACAAAGATGATATTTCTACAATGTATCCTCGCCCTAGCTTGATGGACTCTATAACAGGGTATTATCAATCTAGGGCAAGAGAACATAGTAGAAATCTCAAATTTGTGAGACTTTCCTCATTCCAAATGATGTCAGATCTTCACTGTGCTGTTGGTATATCTCACTCTGCATGTAAAACTGGCCCCTAAACCCGAAACCTCCACCAAAACCTCACCTCTAGCTATTAGCTGGCCCTTCTATAGTGATATAAATAGTTGAATATTGTGAAGGCCTCCCTAGAGGCTCTCTCTCTCTACTCCTCTCTACTCCACTTCCTCTCCCTCTCCCACACCCCCTCTCCAAAATGCAATTTGCAATCTTTAACACAAATTGTTACAGCCAATTCAGGCATATCACACAGCTTAATACCAGAAAAAAGGTGTAGTTAATTCCAGCATTAAAAGCATGCAATAGCATGCATTATGCTATCACACAGTGTGATATTGCCCCTCATTTTAATTAATCCCACCCATACCCCTCCCCAATCCTGCCCTTTTAAAAAATGTGTATTCGCTCCATGCAGTAACACGATTATAGCATGCGTTAATGCCATAATGCATTTTGATGAATGATCCTGTAAGCCTGGAAAAGATGCTCGGTACTCAGAGTCTTGGAGACCAATCTCATGACTAAATCAAGATATTAAATTGCTTGCTGCTGTTCCTGTGACTAGGCTGAATGCTGTTTTACATTGTTTGGTATCACCTGATCAAACAGGATTTGTTAAGGGAAGTCTATCATGTTCAAATATGATCAAGGCTTTATTGGCCATATTTTCTTCTAAAAAGACCAAAAACAGGGGCTGTTATTAAATTTAGATGCTGAAAAGGCTTTTGATAGAGTAGAGTAGCCTTATTTATTTTGGATACTGAAACAGTACAATGTTGTGGATGTTTTTCTTGCATAGAGGGGCATTTCTATCTTGAGGCAGGGTGAGGCGGTGGCCTCAGGTGGCAGAATTTTGGAGTGGCAAAAAGTGCCCCTCCAAAACAACTGTACTGTAGTCACCACCTCACCCTGCCTCCAAAGTCAAACATCAGATCGAGCAAGGATAAACCAAACCCCTGCCCAATCCACTCAGTGGCAACTCCAGGCAGCAGAAGTCACATTTTTCCTGACATCATCTCCTGCTGCCATGAGACTGGTGACCCAAGAGAGGAGGAGGACGCAGTGGCTGAAAAAAAGTCTAGCCCTATGGGCGTGTGTGGGCGACTGCTTGTGTGTGTGCTGGAGGGGGTGAGAGCCAGTGTGTGTAGGTGAGAGGCTGTGTGGGTGTGGGAGACCTTGTGTGTATGTCGGTGGGAGGGTGAGAGCCTGTGTGCATCGGTGGCAAGGGTGAAAGCCTGTGTGTGGGTTTGTATGTGTAACGCTTGGGTGTGGGTGGGTGAATGAATGGGTGCCCTCCTGGTGTCTATCTGTGTGAGAATGAGTGCCTGCCTGGGGGTGTGTGTGTGTGTGTGTGTGTATGAAAATGAATTGGTGCCTGCCTGGGGGTTTCTGTGCATGTGTGTTTGTGTGTGAGAGAGAGAGAGAGAGAGAGAATGAATGTGTGCATGCCTGGAGGGTGGGGGAATGTTGTGAAAATTAATGGGAGCTTGCCTGGGGGTGTGTGTATGTGAGGGAGCCAGTGAGAGTGAGAACATGTGTGTGTATGAGAGAATCCGGGGGAGTAAGAGCTTATGTGTGGGGGGGTGGGGGAAAGAGAGAAGTTCTTAGAGCCTGAGAGTGTGTCAGTGTCTGAGAGAGAGCTCTTACTCTCAAGGATTCTCTCATATACACACACACACTCACACACACCCCGGCAAGCTCTCATTCTTACTCACACCACTCTACCCCCCCACCCCCCACCCTCCAGACATGCACACATTCATTCTCACATGCATACACACACACACACACACACACACACACACACACAGACCAAGGCAGGCACCAATTCATTCTCACATACACACACACACACACACACACACACCCAGGCAGGGACCCATTCTCACACAGAAAAACACCAGGAAGGCACCCATTAATTCACCCACCAAAAAATAAGCAGTTACACATACAAACCCACACACAGGCTTTCACTCCCCCACCAACGCACACAGACTCTCACTCTCCAACTGACACATGCACAAGGTCTCCCACACCCACACAGCCTCTCACCTACCCACACAGGCGCTCACCCCCTCCAACACATACACAAGCAGTCAGCCATGTGCCCAGGCAGGCAGTCACCCACACACGCCCATAGGGCCTAGACCTTTTTTTCAGCCACTGTGTCCTCCTCCTCTCTTGGGTCTCCAGTCTCATGGCAGCATGAGATGATGTCGGGGAAAAATGCGACTCCTGCTGCCCGGAGTTGCCACTGAGTGGATCGGGCAGGGGTTTGGTTTATCCCTGCCTGATCCGATGTGTGACTTTGGAGGCAGGGTGAGGTGGAGGCTATAGTGCAGGTGTTTTAGAGGGTCTTATGTATGTGCGTGTATGTGACAGTGTATGTGTGAGGGGGCGGGGTGAGGGGTGGGGGAGGGGCAAAAGGGCACCATCTCATCCCTCACCTCAGGTAGCAGATTGTCTTGAGCCATCCCTGCTTGCATATATACACATTTATTATACAATAATCCCTTAGCACAGCTTTTGATAAATGGGTCCCTGTCTGGGCAATTTGTCTTAGGGTGAGGAATGAGACAAGGATGCCCTTTGTCCCCACTATTGTTCGTGTTGTCCCTGGAATCTTTAGTAATTATGTTGTGTTCTACGGAGGCTTTTGAGGGGATTCAGATGGGGAGAAACTGGTTAAATAAGTTTATTTGCTGATGATATGATGCTATTCTTGGGTAATCCCAGGCATAGTTGTTCTGGTCAGTTCACAGTTTAAACATACACAATATAAAAATAAGCATAGAACTTAGGAACAGTTAAAACCCCTCAGCACTCATCCAAAAGCCTCGCAAAACAAATATGGCTTCATCTGCTTATAAAAGGTCTTATAATCCTGGAATTGTCGAATTTCTATAGGGAGCCCATTCTACAAAGAAGGGGCAACCCCAATAAAAGTTCTATTCCTGGTCGCTTGCAACCTAGCATTGGTACCTCCAGGGACTGATAACAAAGAGGCACCTCTGAACGCAACAAAAGAATTGATGAATACCATGACAATTGTACCTTTAAATAATCTTGTCCCTCTCAATGAAGTGCAGAATATACCAAGGATAAAATCTTGAATTTAACTCTTTGACTGACAGGGAGCCAATCCAGAGGCTTCCGCACCGGAGTAATGTGGTCCCTCAAAGGGGTCCCTGGCAGCAAATGAGCAGCCGCGTTTAGCACCAGTTGCAATGTCCTTAGCTGACACTTAGGCAAACCAATGTATTGTATAAGGCATTGCAATAATCCAAAGTGGAAAAGACAAATGTCTGAATCACCACTCTGAAATCTTCCTTGTCTAAAATATATTTCAAGCGTCGTAACTTACGAAGCCTGAAAAATCCAGCCTGTACAACCACAAGCAGCTGTTTCCTAAAAGAAAAAGCCAAACCCATCACTGCCCCAAGATTCCTAAGTGAGGAAAGGATTGGAATCATCATATCGTCAAAATATAATGTGGCCTGCTTGATTTGGTTTATTCAGTCAGCAATGGGTTTCATAAATGGATAAATATGATCTAGAATCCCTATTCTTTGAATGGACATGCCATTATAACCCAACCAATCTATTACATTTGACACAGGGGAAAATAGATTCTTTGTACTGCACTAGTTTTTGGTTTCAGGCAATTGCAGAAAGCCTGGAAGTGGTGGAGAGAGATGATAGGGACTGTTTTTTTAATCTCTCCTTTTTTTATCATTGTTTTGAAATGTTCATTTTCCAGCTGGGCTTCAAGCAACCCTGTTTCAAGACTGGAAACAATGGAGGTTATATGGCTTTTGGCAATTAATTGATCCTGAGTGGAAAAGCATTTACTCATTTCAATATCTTCAAGACCAATAGTCTCTCCCTGAGTCTCATTATTTTGCTTATTTCAGCAAGACCTTGTGGGGAGAGGGATTCTTGACCAGTTGTATTTTTCAGATCAGGATGATTCCTTTTTTTGATATACTTCTCTTAAATTTAATAGAATATCAATTTGTATGTTAATGCTTAAAAAGCATCTGACAGTCTCTTCTTTGAATAAGTTGGCCATTAGATGGAGCAGAGGTTTTGAAAGAAGCAGATGTCTTACAAGCCTTTTCGTCTGTCTACATATATTTATTTGCTGCCAACATGAGAGAAATTCAATTTAAGATTATCCACCAAATTTACCTAACCCAAGTGCTGGGAACCAGAATGCAGTTATAGGATAGTGATGTCTGTTTGAATTGCAGTGCTTAACAAGGTAACTCTTGTTATGTTTGCAGGATGTTGTAAATTGCAAGACTAATGGAAACAGGTATGCGATTGCTTGGAAAAGGTTTTAAAATCTGAGATTGTTTGGTCTGATAAACTTCTTTATATGTACTTGTATGAGGGGGGATTTTTCTTTACCTAAGTGGAGAAAACAATGTATAGCAGTATTGCTTTTATTAGCTAAAAAAGTGATTTTATTGTTTTGGAACATGGAGGAGTTCTTGTGATTAAAACATGGTCTGATCTTATGCCAAATACTGCATTGATGGAATCATTTAGAGAAAAAGAGTTAACTAACTCTAAAAGTAAGCTGGTTATTAGGGTATATTTCCAGCTCTGGTCATTGGTGTGTAAACTGCTGTAATATGCTTTGCTGATTATTATATTGATAGCATATAATACGGTAACCTATGAATATGTCTGTTTATTGTACACGTATGTAGTTCATGTATGGGTGGATACTGAATGGTGAGGTGTTAAAGAAAATAACATTGGTATATGGTTTTGAGTGTAATTTTTACTTTTCTGTTTGTGCTTTTCAAAATGGTATTGAGTTGTACCAATTTAATAAACACATTTATTTAAAAAAATGCTTTTTTATATTTTATATTCAATCATAGAAACATAGAAATGACGGCAGAAGAAGACCAAACGGCCCATCCAGTCTGCCCAGCAAGTTTTGCACTTTTGTTTTCTCATACTTATCTGTTACTCTTGGCTAGAGATGTGAATCGTGTGCCCGATCGTCTTAACGATCGGGTTCGGCTAGAGGGGGGAAAAAATCTGATCGTGGGTGATGTGAATCGGAATTGGTTCCGATTCACATCGTTATTTTTCTTTTTAGTGAGGCCCGACCCTTTAAAATTAACCCCTTACCTTCCCCCACCCTCCCGAACCCCCCCAAAACGTTTTACGATTACCTGGTGGTCCAATGGGGGCGTGGGGACCGGTCTCCCGCTCTCGGGCCATCGGCGCTATTTTGGCTGCCACTCAAAAATGGCGCCGATGGCCCAATTAAAAAAAAAACCCACCCGACCCTTTAAAAATGACCCCTTAGCTTCCCCCACCCTCCCGAGCCCCCCAAAACATTTTAAAATTACCTGGTGGTCTAGTGGTGGTCCCGGGAGCGATCTCCCATTCTCGGGCTGTCAGCTGCCACTCATAAAGATGGCGCCGATGGCCCTTTGCCCTTACCATGTGACAGGGTATCTGTGCCATTGGCCGGCTCCTATCACATGGTAGGAGCACTGGATGGCTGGCGCCATCTTTAAATACGGCGGCGGCCATCTTTAAAGGTGGCGGCGGCCATCTTTACGGTAGGGGGTAGGGAGAAGAGTGGAAGGGGAAGGAACGTTAGATAGGGTGGTAAGGAAGTTAAGGAGCAGACCGGGATGAAACTGGGGAAAGCCCCAGGATGCATCGCCGCATGGGAATTTCCTAAATCTTCCCCTCTATGCGCGCGGATTACAAACTCTGGAATGCATGTGCACGCAGCCCAATGATTTTACACTATGCACGCACCAGCGAATGCATGTTATAAAACTGGCACGTCCATGTGTGTGCGCCAGGAAGCACACGCACATGAACGCATGTGCGCACCTTTCAAAATCTACCCGTTAGGGAATAGTAACCCAAATTATAGCTACATAATGCAAGGTTTAACATTAGGAGTCACTATTCAGGAAAAGGATATAGGAGGTCCTCGTTGATAATATGCTGAAATCTTCTGCTCAGGGTGCAGCAGCAACCAAGAAAGCAGATAGAATGCTAGGAATTATTAGAAAAGGAATGGAGAATAAACAGAGAATATGATAATGTCTCTGTATCGCTTCTTGGTGTTACATGATCTTAAGTATTGTGTGCAGTTCTGATCACTACATCTCAAAAAGATATAATAGAATTATAAACAGTACAGGCTATGGGGACAAAATGAAAAAGGGGATGGAATGACTCCCCTATGACAAAAGGCAAAAGATGTTAGGTCACTTCAGCATGGAGAAGAAACGGACGAGGGGAAATATGAAAGAGGTCTGTAAAATAATGAGTGGAGAGGAACAGTAAACATGAATCAATTGTTTACTCTTTCAAAAAAAACCCCAAAAACAAAGACTAGGTGGCATACAATGAAGTTATTAAGTTCTACATTTAAAATTAATAGGAGAAAATATTTTTTTTACTCAATGTATAACTAAGTTCTGGAATTTGTTGCAAGAATATGTGGTAAAAGCTGTTAGAGTAGTTGTGTTTACAAAAGAGTTTGGACAAGTTCCTGGAAGAAAGTCCATAAGAACATAACATAAGAACATAAGACATGCTATACTGGGTCAGTCCAAGGGTCCATCAAGTACAGATCCTGTTTGTAACAGTGGCCAATCCAAGTCATAAGTGTTGCGGTTCTGGCCGCGAGCACCGTGGCCAGGCCCTTACCTCCGGGCTCCCGGTCCTGCTCCCGCTTCCAGAGGGCTGGTTTGCAGCCTGGTTGGCGGCGTCCCCGCCGGGGCTGTGCCGCTGTGAGCTCTCCCATGGATGCTCGGCTCCTAGGCGCGCACGCACGCCACTTGAGTGCTTTTCTAGGCCGTTTCCTGCCAGTGCTCACTCCGCCCAAATCCTGACGTCAGAAGCCGTGGCCTTGATAAGCCAGCCGCGGTCATCCAGTCCTCGCCTTGCAACGGGTTAGCCTCCTGGTTCCCTGTTGTGTTGTGCTCCGGAGCGACTCGCCCTGTTTCGTCGCTCCGTTTCTGCTACAGTACCTGCTTGGTTCCTGCCTGCCTGCTACAGTTCCTGCCTGGTTCCAGTACCCGAGTCTCACTACAGTTCCTGCCTGGTTCCAGAACCCGAACAGAGTTACAGTATTGCTGCTGTCCTAGTCTGGTTCCAGTTACCTGTCCTGATCCACAACCCACCTAAGTCCCAGCGGCCGGGTCCCTATGGGCTCCTCCCGGGGGGGCTTCGGCTTCCAAGGGTGAAGCTGCCTAAGTCCCAGCGGTTGGGCTCCTACGGGCTCCTCCCAGGGGGGCTTCGGCTTCCAAGGGTGAAGCTGCCTAAGTCCCAGCGGTTGGGCTCCTACGGGCTCCTCCCAGGGGAGTACCAGCTTCCAGGGTGAAGAGCATCTACGTCCTGCCTGAACATCTGCCTCCCGGCCTGCTATTCATTAGAGACATTTGACCATCTTTCCCAGTCTCCAGCAGATCGGCCCAAGGGTCCACTAAACAGAGACTCCCATAACAATAAATACCTGACAAGTACCCAAATATTAAATAGATCTCCAGCTACTATTCTTTATTGATTAATAACAATTTATGGACTTTTCCTCTAAGGAATTATCCAAACCATTTTTAAATCCAGTTACACTAACTGCCATAACCACATCCTCTGGCAATTAATTCCAGAGCTTAACTATGTGCTGAGTGAAAAAAAATATTCTTCAATTTGTTTTAAATGAGCTACTTGCTAACTTCATGGAGTGCCCCCTAGACCTTCTATTACCTGAGAGAATAAATAACTGATTTACATTAACCTGTTCAAGTCCTTTCATGATTTTGTAGACCTCTATTATATATCCCCTCAGTCGTCTCTTCTCCAAACTCAACTGCCCTAACTTCTTTAGACTTTCCTCATAGGGGAGTCATTCCATGCCCCTTATCATTTTGGTCACCCTTCTCTGCACTTTCTCCAGTAACTATACTTTTTTGAGATGTGGCGACCAGAATTACACACAATAGTCAAGGTCCTCTCTCACAATGGAGCGATAGAGAGGCATTATGACATCCACCGTTTTATTTGCTATTCCCTTCCTAATAATTCCTAACATTCTGTTTGCTTTTTTGACTGCCACAGCACACTGAGCCAACAATTTCAATGTATTATCCACTATGACACTAGATCTCTTTCCTGGGTGGTAGCTCCTAAGATAGAACCTAACATTGGTAACTACAGCAAGGGTTATTTTTTCCCTATATGCATCACCGAGCATTTGTCTACCTTAAATATCATCTGCTATTTGGGAGCCAAATTTTCCAGTCTCACAAGGTCCTCCTGCAATTTATCACAATCTGCTTGAGATTTAACTACTGTGCATAATTTAGTGTCATCCACAAATTTAATCACTTCACTTGTACCTCTTTCCAGATCATTTATAAATATATTATAAAGCACCGGTCCAAGTACAGATCCCTGAGGCACTCAACTGCTTACCTGTTTCCACTGTAAAAACAGGTCATTTAATCCTACTCTCTGTTTCCTGTCTTTTGACCAGTTTGCAATCCACAAAAGTTCATTGCCTCCTATACCATGACTTTTTAGTTTTCTTAGAAGCCTCTTATGTGGGACTTTGTCAAACACCATCTGAAAGTCCAAAAACACCACATCTACTGGTTCACCTTTATCCACATTTATTCACCCCTTCAAAAAAATGTAGGAGATTTGTGAGGCAAGACTTCCCTTGTGTCCCATTAAACCATGTCTATCTAAATGTTTTGTGATTTTATTCTTTCCACGAATTTTCTGGCACTGAAATCAGGCTCACTGGTCTCTAGTTTCCTGGATAACCCCTGTAGCCCTTTCTAAATATCAGGGTTAAATTGACCACCTTCCAGTCTTCAGGTACAATGGATGATTTTAATGATAAGTTACAAATTAATTGAAATAGGTCTGAAATTTCATTTTTTTTTGTTCTTTCAGAACACTGGGGTATATACCATCTGGTCAGGGTGATTTACTACTGTTCAGTTTGTCAGTCTGGCCTACCACATCTTCCAGGTTCACTGTGATTTGGTTCAGTTCATTTGAATAATCACTCTTGAAAACCATCTCCAGAATGGATATCTCCCCGACATCCTCTTCAGTAAACACAGAAGCAAAGAATTAATTTAGTCTTTCTGCGATGGCCTTATCTTCCCAAAGTGCCTTTTAACCCCCTCGATCATCTAACAGTCTGACTGACTCTCTCATAGGCTTTCTGTTTTGGATATATTTTTAAAAGTTTTCATTATGAATTTTTGCTTTCCTTAGAGATTCTGGATTTCAACTTTCTATCTAAGAGCCTACATTTTTCTTCCAGAACCTCCCTCCCACATTTTCCTATGTTGTTGGTACCCACATGTACCCCAAGAACTGGCTCCTCCCTGGCACTGTCTAAAATCCTATCTAGGTGACAGATGATTTCCGTCATCTTCACACCAGATAGGCATGTTACCAGTTGATCCTCCCCCCCACCAGCCACCCAGCTGTCTACATTCCTAATAATCAAATCACAAAATCACCAACTATGAATGGTGACCTAAGCCTTCCCTCCTGGGCAGTAGACCTGGGAGAAATATCCTTGGTGCAAGAGGACAACGCACCACCTGGAGAGCAGGTCCTTGCTACAGGATCATTTCCTGCTACACCAGGTTGATGATCTCTGACCAGGAGACCTTCCCACCTCCAAGGAAGCACCAGGGTTGCCAGACTGGAGTTGAGACTTGACTACTATTTCCCTGAAGGTATCATCTATATACCTCTCTGCCTGCTTCAGATTCTCTAAGTCTGCCACTCTAGCCTCCAGAGATCGGACTAAGAAACCATTATTAAAGTGGAGTTGCAGAAATCTACTGTACCGTATGCTTGGAATAGACTTCCAAAGCTCATGCATCATCCTCCCTCTCTTTCCTTATGTACAGTAGATCCTATCTAAAAACCTACCTTTTTGAAGCTGCTTTTAAATTGTAACCCCTGTTTATCCTGCTTACAGAATCATTAATTTTTAACCATTGTGTTAAAAAATGAAATTCTCTATATGTTTGTCTTGGTTAGATTTTAAGTTTTATTGAGCAGGAACTGTCAATAAAATCTGTGTACATTATGTCATGAGTAGAAACTGAGTACTGTGTACATTATGTCTGTGTACATTATGTCATGAGTAGAAACTGAGCCCTTGGCAGTTATCAAGTTGGCACTGCCTGACCTATAAGGAGATGGGACAGGCCCTTACAGTCGTTGGCAGACATACTCACTGATAAGCATCAAGGAACATGGTGTCTTCACCTAGACCAATCTGCTCCCCTGCAAGTTGAGCACTTGGGTTCTGGGGGCCAGTAGGACTTGCAGCTAAGGAGTACTAAGGACCTGAGTTCCAAGTGATGGTCAGGGTGGGCAGCCAGAAGCAGAGTCAAAGTCCAGGCTATGGTTGGGGCAGGTAGCAGTAAGCAGAGTCAAGGTCCAGGCTAAGGTCATGGATGGGGAGTCCATCCAGAACAATGAGACAAGGATGCAGGGAATGGACCTGGGAGACACAGACAATAACAGGAGGGAGACAAACAGGAGAAACCCAGGGTAGGCAAGGCAGACAAGGAATGCAGGAACAAAGCAAGGCAGGAACACAGGAGCACTGCATTGCAAGACAGAAGACACAGGAACATAGCAAGGCAATGAGAACCAACAACAAGCACTGAAGACTTATTGCTGAGCCTCTGGCTGGTAGCAGAATGTTCCCTTATATGCCTGGTCAGGATGTGATATCATCAGCCAGAACCCCAGGTAGTCCTGGCTGCAGGGCCTATAAGAGTAGTTCAGGGGAACAGCAAATACAATATATTGCTCTTGGGTGCAGCATGGTATGGGATACAATGCCAGAGATGATTGGAGGTAAGGAGTGTCACACATTGAACAGCACTGTAGAAGTGTTAAATAGTATAAGTAGTAGTAGTAACAGTAATTTCTTTTTTGTGTTCAAGGTGCAAACATTTGATTATCATTTTGATGAGGTTGGTCTTTATCTTACATAATTGTATTTGACTGAGATGGAAATCCAATATTATGCAGCTACCTAGTCTCTCTCTGTCTAATTCATATTTGTAGGTTACATTTTGAAATAAATATAATTATGCTTACTAATTACATATTGCTATGAGTTCATACTAAATTATCTTGCTCTTCAAATGTGAAAGAGTTGCATTTACTTTTTAAAAGGAAAACATTTGTAATTGGAAATTCCATTAATTAAAAAAATAGCAATCTGCTTTATCCAATAAACCCATTGTCATAAGAATTGGAGACTTTGGAGGCAAAAATTGGTCTATCTTACTTCCCTCGCCCAAGTCAAATAAAGAAGATGAAAGTGCCGTGATGGTAAAAGTATTCCCATTTAGCTGGTAAGGATTAAGAGATATTCTAAGAGAAAATATATTTTAATTAAGGGAAGCGGAGTGTGAACATTAATTATTCTGTCTTCTCTATATAATTTAAATGAACAACAAGTCAACTTTACTTGTACATTTTTAACAGATTTGCTGCCCCTTGCACAAGGTCAAATTTTAATCAATGGAAAATGTATTTTAAATTATGGACCTCTCACTGGATAAAACAGATATAGTTAATAGCTCCTTGAGAAATAAGTTGACTATACGTCTGACATCTAAGCCCATCTTTTTTCTGTTCCATGTAAGGGCTCAGCATATATATATATGGCTCTGCTTATATGTTCCTAGTTATATGTAAACCGATACGATGTGCAAACGGCTATCGGTATATAAGAATCCTTTAAATAAAATAAATAAATAAATCTCCTACTGCTTTTATTTCTAAACCACACACATTGTGAATCTTAATCTCTAAACATGCTATGGTTTTCTGTAACTCTGTATTTTTTATCTCATTGTAAGGCACGCTGGTTAGGTGCCATATAAAAAACTGAAACCAAATAGTTAATTGGTATATGAGATAATCAGGATTAATAGATAGAAGGCATTTTTATTCCATGCAAAATTATTTTTCTTTTAATTTTACAACACATGACATAACTTGGAAAACATTCAAAAGTCTAATGGCACTATAGGCTAATCTGAATTATACAGTTTACAAACAATTTACAAAATGTTATCAGAAAAATAACTTCTCTAGGAGAATGTTGGCAGACTGCTAATGTCAGCGCATCAGATCCTGAAAAGCAGAGGTAAACATATCGCACCATATATCCGCACACAGAAGTATCACAACAAATATTAGCAGAACCAAAATATTAAGTATGCACGAGGCTCAAACTCTATCTTTGGGCATGCACAGTTGGTCTTCCAACATGAGCAACGTCTGAGTTTATGTAGTATTTTCATGGCATAAAGTCAGCTGGAACTAAGGGCAAGAAGGCAGAAATGTTCAGTCTCTTTTGAGTCTCATTTAAATATGCTAGCAAACACTTATATGGATTTGCTATGTAGGAAGGATCAAGGAAAGGCAGACAATCAATTGGAAGAAAGTAAATGAAATGGAATTACTGGGAACCAAAATTGCAATATACTGTATATATGAGCAAGAGAACTTGTTTTTCTGATCAAAAATAAAGCCCCTTTGCTTTAGGAAGGTACAAAGCATGATGAGCTGCAGACATGGAAAGTAAATATCTATGAAAACAAAATATAAAGACTTTTTCTCATCCTTGAATTAGATTTTCTCCTTAATTAATCTACAGCTCTCCTTTCCACATAGTCAGAATATTGCTGCTTCATATGGCAAAATGAAATGTGTCTTTACATACAAAAACCAATATTCTACTCTTTCACATCTGACAAGAGTATTGAATAGAACTGCCAAGGTCAGAAAAGATAAACGCAGTGGGAAATGAAGGCCCATATTCCCCACAACATGGCTCCATCTCTGCCATACTTACTCTGCAGTACTCTGTTCACAACCTTCTCACCAGTCATATACAGAAATGTTTAATTTCAATATAGAGTCTATAATAAAAGGAGAGAGATCAAGTTCCCCTATTCATAATATTATACACATACATAAAGAGATCCCAAATAATTTTGTCATCAAATATCCCCAATATTAAGGTGGTGACTACTTGAAACTCTAATCATTTACAATAAAGTCACTACATGAAATACATTCTTCACACAATAGTGCCAGCATAAATTTTTATTCAATTACAATTATATTCCATCATAAATTACAATCTTAATTTTAACATACACATATCACAATGTTATCAGTATTTTATCCAATGGACATGCCAGAGCTCCTAACCACATTCTAAAATATCCACATAACCACATGCATCCATTCCCCATTCATACACACCTCCAGTGTACCCACCCAACCAACTAAAACACAACACCTAAAAACACTGGGCTGGATTTTAATAGCTACACGTGGGCGTAGATTTGTGCGCGCAACTCAGCGCACACAAATCTACGCCCAATTTTATAACATGTGCACGCAGCCGCGTGCATGTTACAAAATCTGGGTCGGCATGCACAAGGAAGTGCACACTAGTGCAAACTAGTGCACCTTGCGCACGCCGAGCCCTTAGGGGAGCGGCCTCGGAGGGAACTTTCCTTTGCCTCCTCCCACCTTCCCCTCCCTTCCCCTATCTAACCTGCCCCCAGCCCTACCTAACCCCCCCCCTCCACCTTTATTTTATAAATTGTGCCTGCCTCCGGGCAGGCGTAGGTTGCACGCACTGGCCAACAGCCGGCCTGCGATCCCAGGCACAGCGGCAAATGGGTGCTGAGCCTGAAGGCTCTGGCCATGCCTCCGCCCTGCCACCGGACTTCCCCGCCCACGCCTGCCCCTTTTTTGGAGCGTGTCCTGGGGCTTTACGTGCACCGCTTGGCCTTTTGAAAATAGGCCCGGCGCGCATAACCCCCCTAAGTTCATAAATCCGCTTGGATTTACACATGTAGGCTTTGGAAATCTGCACCACTGTGTTCTTTCTTAACTCAGATGCTTCTGTTCTTCTTCATTGTAAGTCTTCCCCTAATCCTTATGACAAGTAGTATCTGTTCTCTATGAACTTCCCATGGTTCCCTACAAGGTTCCTTGTTTTGCCAGTGGCTTCTTCAGGGGATAATGTAATACCGCTCACAGCTTCTGAGCTGAACTCCTTTAAATCCCAATATCACCTTAATCTAAAAATATAATATAAAATACAAAAAAAAATTTTTGTAGGAAGTATTGTAACCCTCACAACTTCCTAAATTCATATATCATACTTAACTTCTTACTACTGCATTCTTATTCTCTGCTCATCACAGCTATGAAATAACCTATTCCTTTCTATATATGCCATTCATGGCAAGGCCATGGAAACATAGAGCCACATCTATCTACCACATTAGGAGGCTAATGCACTAAAATGCAACATTTTCTCACAAAAGGGGACAACACATTAAAAAAAAAAAGTACAGAACATGTTATGGGAGTCTCTGTTTAGTGGACCCTTGGGCCGACCTGCTGGAGACTGGGAAAGGTGGTCAATATCTCTAGTGAATAGCAGGCCGGGAGGCAGATGTTCAGGTAGGACATAGATGCTCTTCACCCTGGAAGCTGGTACTCCCCCGGGAGGAGCCCATAGGAGCCCAACCACTGGGACTTAGGTGGCTTCACCCTTAGAAGCCGAAGCCCCCTCGGGAGGAGCCATTAGGGACCTGGCCGCTGGGACTTAGGTGGGTTGTGGATCAGGACAGGTAACTGGAACCACACTAGGACAGTAGCAATACTGTAAGTGGGTTCGGGTTCTGGAACCAGGCAGGAACTGTAGCAGGACTCGGGTACTGGAACCAGGCAGGAACTGTAGCAGGCAGGCAGGCAGGAACCAGCAGGTACTGTAGCAGGAACGGACTGACGAAGCAAAGCGAGCCACTCTGGGGCACAGCACAACAGGAAACCGGGAGGCTAACCTGTTGCAAGGCAAAGACTGAATGGCCGCGGCCGGCTTATCAAGGCCGCGGCATCTGACGTCAGGAGTTGGGCAGAGTCACCACTGGCGGGAAACGTCCTAGAAAAGCGCCCAAGTGGCGCGTGCACGTGCCTAGGAGCCGGGCATCCATGGGAGGGCTCGCAGCGGCGCAGCCCCAGCGGGGACGCCACCAACAAGGCCACAAACCAGGCCTCTGGAAGCAGGAGCAGGTCCGGGAGCCCGGAGGTAAGGGCCTGGCCGCGGTGCTCGCGGCCAGAACCGCAACAGAACTCCCCAAAATACATAAAAATGCTGAAATTGTGTTGCTTGCATTTTGTCACGCAGTGTCCCCCTTTTTGTGAAAGAATTCACAAATTTTGCCTCTTCACTGTAACTTTGCACTTAAGCTGCCACACATGAAAGTTTATTTAAAATCATAAATCATGAGTGGCTATGATGCAAAATTATGCAAAGCAACTTTTATTCTGAGTTTAACGAAATCTGGCACATGAAAATATCTTCAGATGCTGCTTTTTTGCCAAAAAGATAACTACATCTCCATGAGGTATAGTTACCTTTTTTCAGCTATCCCAGAAAAAATGTTTTGCTTGCAATTTTGTTGCCAGATCATTTGTGTGGGTAGCAAAGTTGCTTGCACAGAACAACTGCGAGAAATCTCAAGGTTATTCCACTGGCTCCTTAGTAAGAAAAACCTCCCACTTCTTTTGATCTATATAGGGTTACTGCATATAGTAAGATTCCTATATTGATGGGTTGCAAAAGTGGCTAGAAACATATTTAAATGAGGAAGTGTGGTGACTGATATAGTGTGGGAAAATGGTCTTTTTTTTGTAGTGTCAGTTGATTTTACAGTCAGAGTATGATCTATGTATTTCCTGTGCCAAGTTCCAGATATTAGTTATGTCAGGAGAGCAAGCCTACATATTGGGAAAGAATCTGATAACATATTATTTTATTCCATGTGTAAAATTTCATGTAAAGGAAGATTATACACAGACTCTGAACCATTTCTTTTTTAACAAAAGACATGATTATTTTCAAGCTTATAAAGATCTGAGTCTTTTGTAATTCAACCCAATTTACTTATCCAATATAGATTTCTTGACCTATTTTGAATGAGAGTAAGAAAGAGCAATCTTGTTGACCATTGAGAATGTATTATTCTTAACAAGGATTTTTTTTTCTTGCTTTTGCATCTACAGCATCTACAGCAATTCATTAATGCCCCATTCATCAAGGAATTTAATAGGCAGCTATTTGATTTGTTAAATTTTAAGCAGACAAAAGAGTATTCAGCTGTAAAAGCATGCACAGTCTCTGCCTTACAGGCCATTCTAGCATTTATTTTCAAACAGAAATGGTATATGACTTGCCAGGCAAATCAGTTTTAACTGAATTCTGATAAAGATTTGATAGTTTAACTTCATTCTAGCTGAATCCATCTGTATGACATGCTGGTTGGTGATATCTCTACTCCGAGAGCATATATTGGGAAGAATTGTTGACAATTTGTAAAATTATTGATAATACATTAAAAAATTGTGTTAAGGCTGTTCAATTTCCAAATATCGGGGCTTATCCATGAAAATTCACACTCATGGAAAATTTTAACGCACATGCTCTGAGTTACAATCATCCTGAGGATTCTATGGCAAAATTAATTTATTATTAAACAAGAATTTTTCTAAATGTTCAAGATCATAATAGAATATATTTTACCCCTTTATAAATTATATAACACCTAGTCTTAACACCAGCGTACTTTCTTGTGGGACAGATACTGACCTACTTTATAACCACAGGTGGATCAGATTCCAGGTGTTCAATCAAATCTCAATTGAGAAATAGTTTAAAGAATCAGTTTTGGTCTAAGCGGTGAAAGAAGTATTTTGGTGGAATTAAAATAAGCTCATTGCAGCATCCCACCAAGAAGAGATATGAATTTAAGTGGAAGGACCTAGGTTTAGTGTTTGAAATAAAAAATGCCCAAATATATGCGGAAAATGGGAATAACTGAGGAAAATTTCCATGGAAGGAAATGATTTATGTCAATTTTTTTAAACTCTTTATTTAATTTTCAAATAAATCAAATCATGAGAACATTGATGCAAAGAAAAACACAGCAAGTTATATGCCAATAATATAAGAACATTAAAACAAACAACCTATAACACATATACTTACCACTCAGCCCACAATGAGGGAGAGATTCAAAAGGATATATGTAATTCAAAAAAGAAAAATGATAAGATGTAACAGAGCATGAGCAGTTTATGGTTTGCCAGAGGACAAAGTAGACTGAACTTCAACTATTCTTCTGTAGACTTTTATTATTTACAGTCAAATTAGACAAACTTTAGCAGTGCAAGAAACAGAAACACAGCAGTTTGCAGCTAAGTAGTTTTAGCATAGTTCATGCTTTTTTCTTCTCTTGCCTGGGGCCTGTTTTCGTATTCCTCTCCCCAGGAGGCCCGGCATGATTAGGTGCGCATACCATGCATTTGCACAGAGTGTCACACCCGGGGAAGTGGCGGGCCGGCGGCAGCAGGAGAGGCTGCGGGCTGCCAGTGGAGCCTAACCAGCCAGCGCCCAAAGAATGAGAGAGCGCAGGCCTCCTACTATCTTTGAGCCATATGGCCCACCAATCTTCCTGCTTGCGGGGGAGGGAGAGAAAGCTGTGTGCGGGCGTGCGTGCACACATGCCCATACCTGGAGAGGCCCGACATCTGGGATGGGCATGCTTGTGCACATGCCCAAACACAGCTTCCACTCCCTCCCCCCCAAGCAGGAAGATTGGTGGGCTGTACGGCCCGAAGACAGCAGGAGGCCCGCAGCACTGCAACCTGAGGAGCAGGAGGCCTGCAGGGCCATGAAGGAGCTCATCTCACCACGGCCCAAAGACAGCACAGGAGGCCCATGGGACTATGATGGAGGGAGCTCATCCCATCATGACTGATGATAAAGGGAGACCAAGTGTATGTATGAGCTTGTATGTATGTGTGCATGTGTGTATCTGTGTGAGAGATCCTATGTGTGTGTATGTGTTAATATGTGTGAGATCCTGTGTGTGTGTGTGTGTGTGTGTGTGTAAGACTGTGTAAGAGCCTATCTGTGTGTCTGTATGAGAGCTTCTGTGTGTGTGTGAGAACCTGAGTGCCTGTGAATGTGTCTGTGTGAGAGCTTATGTGTTTGTGTGCCTGTGAGAGCCTGTGTGTCACATATAGGCTCTCATAGACACACACACACACAATCAATGTATCTGTGAGGGTGAGGGAGAGGCAGCCTGTGTATGTTAAAGAGAGGGAGAGTGTGAGAGAATGAATGTGTTATTGTGCATGTGTCTGGGAGAGAAGATAAAATTGGTGCGGCCCTACCTCCCCCAATCCATGACAATCTCAGGGTGACTGGAAATCAGATCCCAGATATGGAGAGCAGATTTTAAAATTCTTATAGTTGTAATTATTGGGTGTAATTTGATGATTCTGCTCTTTTGAAATATTTATTTTTGGGGGGGAATTGGATGGAATAGAACATCTTTTAATTGGTGTTTGGGAAATTTTCAATATTCTATTCATTAACTGGTTTGAAATATTCTTTTATGAATATGACTTTACAATTATGATTAATGTTTTATATTTCTTGATTTTATTTAATGTTGTATGAAGAATAGTAATAGTTCTATTTTTGCACTGTTTGCTTTGCATTTAGAGGCTGGCTTGTTGCGGGTTCCAGTTCACTTCTTCTCAGCACGTTTCTGTTTATACTTTCTGATCTCTTTATTCTGTATTTGGTCAGGGTCTCTGTGTGTCCTGCATATGTGACCATGGTGAGGTATTTTGCTAGCATGTAATTCCTGTGTAGGGATCTATAGCAGCCTGGTTTCCTAATAAGAGCTTTTATTAATGTTCTAGGGCCTGGTGTAATATGCTCAGTGTTGCCATTTCATAGATAAGGTTGTTAGGGTTGTTTTGGTTTACTATATTGTAATGGTAATTATGTTTGCTCATAGCTTTCTGATGGCCAAGCTCACATCCAACACACATTACAAAAAGTCTAATTCCATAGGCGCTCCAAGGGTCTTTTTTGCAGAATTTTCTGGTTAGCACCACAGCAGTGCAGGTAAATATAATATGCATGCTGTAAATGATATTTTTGCCTCAGAAGATTGTACTCTTGAATGTTCTTTTTCATGTAAAATTTGTTATAGTAACATAGTAATGATGGCAGAAAAAGACCAAAATGGTCCATCTAGTCTGCCCAGCAAGCTTCCCAAGGTAGTAACTGCCGCTCCGTGCAGGTTACTCCCAAGCTTTATTTATTTATTCTCATCCTCTAGCCTTTGGGAATTCCTTTGATATAAATACATAATTTAATTGTGTGTGTGTGTGTGTATAGGGTGTGGCAGTGGTTGTGTGGAGGGGTGGCGTGTGTGAAGGCTGTAAGGTTTGCCTAGGGTACCTAATACACTTCCTTATCCTTGGGTTCTGGGTGGGGTGGCATGTCAGGTTTTTAAAAATATAGATTGCAGGACAGAGCTGGGCGTTATTTGATAGGCTCGGGACAGGCACTGAATGAATCGGGGGGGGGGGGGGGGGGGGGGGGGGGGGGGGAGGGAGAGCAGCACTGTACATTTTTGCACAAGGCAGCAAAAAAAACTAGCACCGGCCCTGCTCGCCAGGGGAAATGCCCTGCAACTAGGATTCCCTTGTGGGCTGTCTTAAGATGGACAGGATACAATGCCTGGTCCTGGACTTTTAAGGAGGTTCTAACATATACTTTTTTACATATCCTCCCCTCAACCTGATCTGATCATTTCTTTTCTTAGCAGAAGGTAGGGTCAGTATAGGGCCCCCTAGGCCAGAGTACCTTCCCCTCCAACATCTGTATATGCCTCTGACCTACTGTTAGAGATGTGGACTCTTGTGTTGTGGTGTGATTAGCACTGCCGGATGAGTAAGCCCATACAGTCCTGACTAACAGCTGGCAGTCGTACACCACGTAGGTGTTGCATCCATTGGTCTTTGATGGCTTTGCCCCGCTTGTTGCACCCCTATCTCGGCTCCTCCCGCTTACCTGGGCAAGATGGCTACAGCAGCGTCATCAAGCCGACTTCTCTGGCGTCCCCGGAACGGCTATGGTGCAGCTGTATGCCATTGCTCTTCCCAGGTACCTGCTAGGGTGCCCAGTGGCGTGAACCTCGAGGGCATTCCCTCATCTGACGTCACACCAATCTGGGTATATCTACTTCTCAAGATTGCTAGCTCATTGAGTTGGCAAAGGCTCGAATAGACTTGTATGGACACGAACTGTTCCTGTCTGCGCTACTCTGCCCTTCGGGGTTTGCTACTAACTTGGGTACCCGCTCCTTGGGGGCCCTCTGTTCTATTTTCAGGTGCCATTCAGGGACCAGATACTCGCTCCTCGAGGACCTGATCTCCCTGACTCAGTGCCTGTACCTACGACAACTATCTGGTGGAATCGCATCCATAACAGCTAACACCGAGTGAGTACTCTAATATCTCATCTGTCTTTTCCACAGTAACGCCTTGCTGCGGAACCTCCTGATGTCACCTAGGAGAGAAGGGCTCCCTCTGCCGAGGTCCCTGAGACTACAACTCACCACTGCCACCTGGTGGCCATCTTCAAGCTGTATAATAAAAGAGTTCAATTCCGGTGTTTTGTGTATAGAGTCTAGCCCAGTGCTGTGGCTCCTCACGGGGACCCTCCCCGTGGGCATGGTCATCTCTACAGCACCCAAGGATCCAATAAAACACACATAATAACGGTAGGACAGGCAGGACCTTTGTCTTTATCAACTGTCTATCCCGCAGGTTGAGCCCCTGGGGTCTGATGACTGGCAGGTTTTATGAGAGTTGCTGGGGTAGTAGCCAAGTGGGAGTCCAAGTCCAGGCATAGGTTGGGGCAGACAGCAGGTAAGCAAAGATCCAGGAGACAGGCCAAAGATTGGGGTAGGCAGCAAACAAGTGAAGATCCAGGACAAAGGCAGATGGTCGGGTCCAAGAGGCAAACAGAGTAAGCTGAGGTGAAAACAGGAAGTCCAGCCAAGGGAGACAGGGTAATACAAGGAACAAGGACCACAACACTAAGAAACAGGATCGGGCAATGAAGTGTTGCTCCTCGAGGACCTGCTCTCCCTTCCTCGGTGCCTGTACCATCTTCTTCAACCTGGTGGAATCGCATCACTACAGCATCCATCTAGTGCAGGGGTGGGCAATTCCAGTCCTCGAGGACCACAAACCTGTCGAGGTTTTAGGATATCCTAATGAATATGCATGATATAGATTTGCATACAACTGAGGCAGAGTGCATGCAAATCTCTCTCATGCATATTCATTAGGGATATCCTGAAAACCAGACTGGTTTGTGGCCCTCGAGGACCGGAAGTGCCCACCCCTGATCTAGTGAGTAATCTAACTCTCAGTCTATCTCATCCTCAGTTCTGCCTGACTGGAAGACCTATACCAGAATTCCCCTATACCAACGGGGTGAGAAGGGTCCCCTCTGCCGAGGGTCCTAAGACTGCTACATGCAGACTACCTCACTACTGCCACCTCTGGTGGTACATTTCAAGCTGTCTAATAAAGAATTAATTCTGTGTTTGTGCATCCTGCGTTTAGCCCAGAACTTTGGCGCCTCACGGGGCTCCTCCCCGTGGGCATGGTCACCTGCCACAGTACCTGAGAATCCATCCAAACACCGCTTAACCATAACATGAAGAAGGGCCAGAACATGGAAGCGCAGCTGGAGACCGGGAAACAGGAACACAAGCAACATGAACAAAGTTAGACATCAGGAGGATAAGCAACACATAATGAGGAGCAGATCTGTCAGGATACCTGTTGCTGAGGCATTGATGAGGTGTCCAGTGGGCTTAAGTACTAGTACTTAAGTACTAGTAGCTAGTCCAGTGTTGGGCCCTATGGATGCCCACATTAGGAGAGGAATCATATTGCCGGGTGATAAGTCACTAGAGGGGATCCAGGAAGGCATGGTTTCCCCTCTTGACTTGGAGATCTCTTTGTCACCGGATAATAGAGCCCCTCCTGAGAATCCTGCGACAATTAGATCAGAATCATCTGAAGGCACCACTCCTCCATTGGAGAAAATTGGAGGAGTAGAGGTCGGCCCAGGAAAATCTATGAATTCAGGCGCAGGAAATACCAATTTGATTGGTAACTCGGAAGGGGAAGTTGCGGAGGGACAAGAGCTGTCTCAGGATATGGACTCAAGGACTGATAACTGATATGGTTGATCCTTTACCTTTAATAAGGCCAACAACAATTTCTTTAGAGGTTATCTGGGAAACCTTAGTGGTTTTAGATAAAAATGTAACTTTGCAATTGAAACCGGTCATGAAAAGAATAGAAAATTTAGATCAGAAATTGAAAAACGTTATCTTAGCGAATAGTAAGAGAGATCAGGCCATAGCAAATGTCTCTAAGGAGTCAAAAAGATTAAGTGATCAAAATCTTATGATAATTAAGGAGAATCAGTACTTATCTAGAAAGTTAGAGAATTTAGAAAATCAAGCACGAAGTAAAAATTTAAGGTTGATTAATTTTCCAAAGCTTCCAAATATTTCAGCTAAAGAAATGTGGAATAAGTTTGTTCTTGAATATTTAAAAATTCCCCAACAGGCTGTTCCACCCCTTACTCAGATTTATTACATTCCTTCTTGGAAAAATATATCTGAAAAAGGGCAAGATTTTCAAATAACTATGCCTTTAAATGTGACTGAAATGCTGGAATCCACAAATGTGGAGGACGTAGAGTCCTCCACATTAATTGTATCCTTTTTATTAAACTCAGATAAAGAGTGGATTCAAAAGTTATCCTTTAGAAATATTAAGGAAAATTTCTACCAATTAAATGTAAGAGTTTTTCCAGATGTGACAAGAGACACAAAAGAGAAGGAAGGAATTTCTAATATTAAGACCTAAACTTTTGCAAATGGGGGCACAATATAAGTTAAAATATCCATGTAAATGTTGTATAATTTACAAATCAGTTAAGTATTGTTTCTTTCAACCATCTCATTTGATTAAGTTTATATCAGATAAAAATGTTGAGAGTCTTCCGACAGAAGTAGCTCTCAATGAGGCAACAATAAGCTCTATATTATAATTAAATGATTCCAGTATTAGATTGTTATATTACTTTAAATTTTTCTCTTGGAAAGCCTTATCTTTTTCCAAATGTTATCCCTCTTATTGAGGACTAGGAAAACGTATGTGTTTTGATGGTATGATTTATTGGGTATTGTACTCAAAGTCATAATCACTAGGGATGTGAATCATTTTTTGACGATTTAAAATATCATCCGATATATTTTAAATCGTCAAAAATCATTAGAGGCGATATACAATAGGAATTCCCCTGATTTATCGTCAAAAATCGTAAATCGGGGGAAGGGGGAGGGGAAGGGGGAGGGCAGGAAAACCGGCACACTAAAACAACCCTAAAACCCACCCCGACCCTTTAAAATAAATCCCCCACCCTCCCGAACCCCCCCAAAATGTCTTAAATTACCTGGGGTCCAGTGGGGGGGTCCCGGTGTGATCTTCCATTCTCAGGCCATGGGTGCGTTAATAGAAATGGTGCCGGCGCTACCTTTGCCCTGTCATATGACGGCAATATGGCCATTCGGCCGGCGCCATTTTGCAATACAAAATGGCGCCGGCCGTATGGCCATATTGCCGTATTGCAAAATGGCGCCGGCCGTATGGTCGAATGGCCGGCGCCATTTTGCAATACGGCAATACGATTCGAGTGCAGGAGGTCGCTCCCGGACCCCCGCTGGACTTTTGGCAAGTCTTGTGGGGGTCAGGAGGCCCCCCCCAAGCTGGCCAAAAGTCCCTGGGGGTCCAGCGGGGGTCCGGGAGCGATCTCCTGCGCTCGTGACGTCGGGGGACAGGAACCAAAATGGCGCCGGCGCTACCTTTGCCCTGTCATATGACAGGGCAAAGGTAGTGCCGGCGCCATTTCTATTAACGCACCTGTGGCCCGAGAGTGGAAGATCACACCGGGACCCCTCCCCCCCCACTGGACCCCAGGTAATTTAAGACATTTTGGGGGGGTTCGGGAGGATGGGGGATTTATTTTAAAGGGTCGGGGTGGGTTTTAGGGTTGTTTTAGTGTGCTGGTTTTCCCGCCCTCCCCCGATTTACGATTTACACGATTAAAAAAAACAAAACAAAACCGCGATGATCTGATTCCCTCTCCCCCAGCCAAAATCGATCGTTAAGACGATCGATCACACGATTCACATCTCTAATAATCACAGACATGTAATTTCCTGTATCAAGTTATTCTTGATTGTATTGTTTAAAATTTGAATAATAAAAAAAAAAGTACTAGTAGCATCTGACTTCATCTCTGAGAACCTGAACCCAGATTCCAGCCATGACTGCTTTAAGAGGAGGTCTGTGCTGCACATGCGAGCCTAGAGAAAGCATCACCAGGCACAGGAGAGCAGGGCCTGAGTGCTGCATCAGTGTATGAGCTGCACAGCGCTGCCCGAGAATAGGTGAGTGGTGTTCCTGCCACATGTGGAGCCAGACGGCACTGGACGGTGATGCCGTGGCTCACAGATCCTACCCGTGGGCTGCGAATCCTAACAACTACTTTTGAGTTGGTCATGCTTAACTTCTCCATGGTTACCTTCCCCCACCCTTTTTGGGGAAATAGGTAAGGGATCCCGGAATACCCACATTTTCCTCTAATTCATGCCACCATGCAAAGTTGAAACTGAAGTACCTGGCATGACTTTTCCAAATCAAGTATGCCAATTTTCCTTTTCTCTTCAGGAGAATTCTGTCCATAGCATACTATAAGCACTGGGAACTCTTAGGCTTTCTTCTTTGGTACAGTCTCCATGGTCTGAGTATCTTTGACTCTGTGTTGTATAAGTTAGCATCATTCTGTGGAGAGGCTTCCAAGAGAGGTGATTCCATGTAGTCTGGGCTGGCCCAACTGCCTTAAGTTGGCTCCATTGAGTCTCAAACTAGGGATAGTTGCACCCCAGAACAACAGTGTATGGAAACTTGGGAAGTATTTACACTGCTATACTGGCTTGCCCTGCCCAAGTTATCAGTAAAATCTGACTAGTTGGATATTGTTGCTGGTTACCATGCATGCAGGTGAGTGACATCTTTTTCTTGTAATCAGTATACCTACTCTAGGCTAGGCACCTCCGGATAAGAGTTTTTCTATACCCTGAATCTACCAGACCAAGGGTAGGGGTCTCATCCAACTCAAATGGAATCACAATGTCCCTAAGTCCCAAACAAGGCATATCAATGAAGTTACAGCTGTGTAGCTTCACAAGATTGCACTCTCACTCTTCATCTTCAAGCCATGGATAATCTTCAGTCCACAATAGGAACACACCTGCAGGGCCTGTTCCCCTTTAACTTCAATGATTCATATAAAGGGTTTCATTGTTACCATTATGTCATAAGGGAAAAACCCCTCCTCATGCCCATTCTCTGCATAAAGGGGCAGATTTTCAAAGCCTACGCATGTAAATCCAGGTGGATCTACGTGCGTAGGGGGGGTTACGTGCAGCGAGCCTATTTTGCATAGGCCCGGTGATGTGCGCAAGCCCCGGGACGTGTGTAAGTCCTGGGGCTTGAAAAAATGGGCGTGGCGTTGGTGGGATGGGTGATCCGGGGGGTGGGCCGTGGGCGTGGCCAGAGACCTCTCCACTGCCGCTGGGCCCGGGGATCGCACGCCGGCACTCGGCCGGCGTACGCAACCTACGCCTGCCCTGAGGCAGGCATAAATAAAAAAATAAAGGTAGGGGGGATTTAGGTAGGGTTGGGGGGTGGGTTAGATAGGGGAAGGGAGGGGAAGGTGGGGGGGTGGAAGGAATGTTCCCTCCAAGGCCACTCTGCTTCGGAGGGAACGGGGAAAGCCATCGGGGCTCCCCTAGGGCTCGACGCGCGCAAGGTGCACAAGCGTGCACCCCCTTGCGCGCGCCGACCCTGGATTTTATAACATGCGTGTGGCTGCACGCGCATGTTATAAAATCGGGCATAGATTTGTGTGCACCGGGTTGTGCGCACAAATCTACGCCCGCGCATAGGTACGAAAATCTGGCCCATAGTGAGCAAAAGAAAAAAGTACTTTTTCCCTTGCTACGTTTTGTGCCAGTACCTCAGGGCCTTCTTTTCCCCTCCAGCCTGGCAATCGTCCCTCCACTGTAGGTTTTCTCTTTCCAGTGTAAATCTTAACTTTTAGAGCTGGCTGGGTCACCAGGTTGATGTCCATAGATTTTCCCCCTTCGTAGTGACAAGTCCTTGGCCAAATGATCTCTCTTCCAACAATTAAAACAAGCTGGTGGGCCTAGGGTCTATGACCAGAGTATAGAAGCAGAGCTGTCCTCCTCTGAGGACCCTAGTTGGGATCTTGCACCCCCCACTACCACACCAGGGATCCTGTGTGGGTTGCCTTTCTAGATTCCATATTAGTTCTGGCATCGACTTGGTCTAATGGAAAGATTTCACCATTTCCAATGCTTTCTCCAGGGTGAGCCTTGAGTGTTGGCCCACCTAATTCCATAGGCCTGCCTTTCATCCTTTTGTTCCCATTGCATTTCATTCTTTGAAAGAAGTGCCCCAGATTATCACTCCCCCAAACACTAATTTAGTTAATCTCTCTCTATCAGAAGTACTTGTCTCTGCTTCTTAAACAAGCTGTGATAAATCCTATATCTAAATCTGGGAGGAATGATGATTGGAATAATAATAGACAGATTTCAAATCTTTCTCTTTTTATCTAAAGTTCTGGAGAAAGCTGTTCTGGTTCAACTAGTCCATCATTTAGAAGATCAGGATATTTTCTTTCTTAATCAATTTGGATTTAGCAAGCATCATTCAACTGAAACTCTTATTTCTTTAACTGATTCTGTTTTGCAAGGATTTGATTCTGACGAGTCCTATTTCTCATCTTAATTGACTTGACTGCAGCCTTTGATATAGTTGATCATTGCCTATTACTTTATTGAAAGATTGAAAATGGAATTACTGATAGTGTTGTCAATTGGTTTTCTTATTTTCTTTCTGGTAGATCATTTCAGGTTAAACTTGGTAATCATTTTTCTAATGTGTTTCGTATTGAAACTGATGTGCTGCAGGGCTCGTCCCTTTTTGGCCACCCTTTTCAATATCTATATGCTTCCTTTATGTAAATTGCTGGCAGGTTTGGGAATTTTATTTTATCTCTATGCTGACAATGTACAGTTTTACATCCCTTTCACTAAGTCACTTGAACATACTGTTTCTTTGAAAGCTATTCATCAAGTATTGCCATATCTTAAATTGATATTAAATGCAAGACTCAAAATTATTTGGCTAAACAGAAATCTATGGATAAATCATCTGTTCTTGACCTGGGTACTTACCTTATCAGGTCAAGTACGTAATTTAAGAATTCAATTAGATTGGTGTTTCTCTATGAAGAAACATATTAATAGGTTAATCAGTTTGGGCTCTGCAAAATTGCATTTGCTAAAATGACTAAAACATTTATTAACTTTTGAAGACTTTCGTTCAGTATTGCAAACTCTTATTTTCTTGAATCTGGATTGTACCGTAATTCTTTACGGTTTGGCCTTCCTGCTAGTTCGCTGAGACATTTCCAATTGTTGCAAAATGCTTTGGCCAGACTCTTATTTGGGTCCTGAAATTTGACCATATAATGCCTACTCTGATGTCATTGCACTCTTTACCAGTGCAATTCAGAATCCAATCTAAAATTTTGACATTTATTTTTAAGATTATTCACTCTAATGATGTAGGATGGATCGGTGCAGCGTTGCATTTATATATTCCATAATGAACATTGAGATCGCAAAGTAAAGTTATTTTGGTTGTTCCTACAATTTGGAGTGTACACATAACTGAAGTAAGAGATTGTAAATTTTCCATAGCATGTCCTAAACTATGGAATTTAATGCTTGAAATGTTACACACTTTAACTGATAGTAAGAGATTTACATTCAAATTGAAAACATGGCTATTTAAAAATGCTTATAAGCTTGCCTAATAGAGGGACTATAGTTATATGTAATGTGATGCCCATTTTATTTGAGGTGTATTATTATTATTATTATTTAATTTTACTATTTTAATTTATAAGTGTTTTTAATTCATTATATTGATATTATGTACGTCACCTGTAAACCGTTGTGATCTTTATGAGGAATGATGGTATATAAAATGTTTAAATAAATAACATAAAATAAATATGGGTTGGTTCAGCTGGTCCAGGAACTGCTCCAGGATGACCTGGTTGGCTACTTAAAGGCCTGTTTTAACCTTTCCAGCCAACATCCTTTAGCCAATGAAAAAGGCACCTTGGAATTTCCCCTGGCTATAAAGTATCACACTGAAATTGTTACTTGGTATGTCTCTGTAGTGTAACCCACCCTTTCCTGGATGGCAGTTTCGGCTTCTGATATAGCTAGCTCATTCATTTGGGGTTGGCAGACTAAAAAATTGCTTCTGCTTGTAAATAGATTCACCAGTTAAGTGATCCAGGTGGATTTTGGCCAGCCAGATATGTGGGCAGTTCGCTCAAAATTCATTAAGAACACTGCCAGGCCTTCTTCTGTCTTCATTTTAAACTACACCAGAGGCAATGGAGTTGTCTATGTTGTGGTGGCTTGCACTGCTTAGGCCAGCTGGTAAAACTGTTCATGTAGGAGCTGAATCATTCTCTGGAGTTGCTGCTGCCCTTCAACGAGGGTCTGCCTTAATTGCTCCATGTTATTTAATAATCCTTTGCACCAGAGAGGTTTTTCTTGCTGCAATTTCTTACTTTATTCCAAAGAAACAAAAATCCAGCTCTGACTGACTTTCTTTTTTTTCTATTTGCCTAGACAGGGCTACCCACCTTGGCCTGTTGTATTATACTTCAAGGTTGAGGATGAAACCAGGCCCCAGGAAAATTTTAACACAGTTTGTTGCTCTGTACAAACACTTAGAGCAGAGACAGATTCAGAGAAAACACATTTCCTACTTTTATTTTGCTACTAATGTACAGGGTCATTTATCAAATCGCGCTGTGGAATTTTCATGTGTTAAGCCATTTTCGCTTGCGAAAAATGCCTTAATGCACGTGATAAGCACCATAACGCATGGTGCAATGCAAATTTTTAAAAGGGGAGGGATTGGGGAGGAGTCGGGGGTGGGATTTGTAAAAAAGTAGGCTGGCTTTGTGAAGCCATAATTGATGATATTGCACAATTTTAATGCTAAAAATAACTACATCTTTTTCAATTGTATTATGCTGTGTGATATCATGTGTTATGCCCATAATGCACTTTTTTTTTGCAAATTCTGTTTTGGGCATTTTTAGGCTGGGTAAGGGCCTGTGGGGAGGAAGAGGGAGAGGGAGAGAGAGCTTCTGGGAGTGGCAGCATAGTAAGCAACTATTTATGCTACTATTGGAGGTCCACCTAGTAACTCGAGGTGCAGTTTAGGTAGTAGTGTAGGGGTAAGGGACCACTTTTACATGCAGAGTGAGACGTATGACGTGTGAAGATTTGATGGACTTAACAAGCTAGGTTGAGAGAACATTGTACAAATCTCATCGTTGTGTGAGTTTCTCACTCTGAAGGACATTACATCTTCACAAGAGTATACTGTTAGAACATAAGAACATAAGAAAATGCCATACTGGGTCAGACCAAGGGTCCATCAAGCCCAGCATCCTGTTTCCAACAGTGGCCAATCCAGGCCATAAGAACCTGGCAAGTACCCAAAAACTAAGTCTATTCCATGTAACCATTGCTAATGGCAGTCACTATTATCTAAGTGAACTTAATAGCAGGTAATGGACTTCTCCTCCAAGAACTGTTTGTACATCTCACTCTGCTTGTAAAAGTGGCCCCTAACCTCTACACTACTAACTAAACCTCAGCTTGAGTTACTAGGTGGGCCCTCTATAGAGATATAAATAGCTAAGTACTACAAGGGCCTTGTAGATAGGCTTTATTACTGCAAAATGTGAAAAGTTAACATACTTTGTAGTAATATCTATGTGAAGCGTTAACATAGTGCACGTTGCAATATTAGGTAATTACCATAAAACATGCCCCTTTTTCTATCGCATGCAATATATACAGCAAATTGATAAATCTAGGCCGTAGTTACCTGTTTGTGTAGGCACTTAGAGCAGGAATATCCCACTGAATGGCATCATATGTAACAGAGCATGAGTTTTAACTTTGGTTTGCCAGAGTACAAAGTAGATTGGACTCCAGCTATTTTTCTACAGAATTCTATAATTTACAGGCAAATTAAACAACTTTAAGCCTGCTTATCTCAGCAGTGTTGAAAACAGTAACACAGCAGTTTGCAGCAAAATAGTTTTAGCATAGTTCTTCCTTTCTTCTAATCTTGCCTGGAGCCTCTTGTCTTCCCTGGGGCCTGTTTTCTTATCCTCTTCCCAGGAGAAACACCATGAAACCAGGATTCCCTTGTGAGCTGTCTCAAGGTGGACCAGGCTAAAGGAAGGGCCTAACATACACTCCTTTACATAAGGATACAACAGTAAAGGCCTACAACCCCATGCTGTTATGAAACAGAAGATATATCCATATTCTGTAAAAATTGTTCTAATGGAATGGGATCAAAGAAAACATATTTATTCCCTTGCAACTCCATTGCACACTTACATGGAAATCTTAAAAGAAAAATTGCTCCCAGAACAATTATTCTCTACCTCTTCATAAGAAACATGTTCCATTTTTCTGGGTTTCCTTAGTGACATCTGGAAAAAGAGCAATCTTCTGTCTTAACAAACAAGTATCTTTAAGAGGGAAAACCAAACTCATTGTCAACTGCTTATCCGATTTTTCAATAAAGAAAACCAAGAGAGTAGCTCTGTCTTTAATTTCTGATTGTGTATGTTCCATAAAATCTGTAAGATCAAAACTTTGAAAACAAATTCAGTCCCACTTAGATACTCCGCAGATACTATCTCCTTTCTTGACTCTTATCAGGGAAATAGAATAACTTAGAGGAGGGGTGGCCAACCAGCGTCTCGCGAGCCGCGTGCAGTTCTTCTGAGGTTAAATTGCAGCTCCCCGCTGCCAATACGCATGCATCTGTGTTGTCTGTATCCTGCAAACAGCAAGCCTTTCCCTCCTCCGCAGCTGACTCCAGAGGAAGTTGTAAACTTACACCTTCTGCGTGCTCCAGCACCTATGAAGGGGGAGGATTTCCATGCTCATAGGCACCAGAACAGATCCATAGCCCCACCAAAATTTGAGCCAACAAATTAAATGGGCCTTCTTGCTGCAAGCAACTACTCTTTCACACCCTCCCCTTATCATGAGGAGCAGGAGAGGGAATCTTAGTCTGAATAAGATATTGGAACCCTGATGCAGTCATAGGAAGAAGGAATGGTGTTGCCTACCCATCTAAAAGAACATCGCACCCTCCTGCATTGATTTCCCATCCCCCCTCCTCTTCAGAGAAAGAAGGGACAACATGGCAAGGGAAGGGCCCGGAAGAAGCAGTATTTTCATCCTCCTTCCCCTGCAGTCAGGTGCAGTGTGGTCAGCTACATTGAAGAACCAGCATCAAGCCATCGACCTCCCGCAGCACTCTGGAACTGGAGAAACAGCATGGCCTGCAGGGCTAGAAGAAGCATCATCGACCCCAGCAGTGAGGAGCTGGAGGGGCAGTTGGGCCTAGCCACTGGAAGAAGCAGAGCCTGGAGGGCCACGGAGACTGGAGGTGGCTGCTACTGCTTCTTTTGCCTTCAGAGGGGGAAACAAGGGACAAGATTGTGTGTATGTGTGTTAAATAAATATATTGAATGTGCATGCTTTTGGGCATGTATTGCTGTGAATGAGAGAACGTGTGTATGTGGGTGTGTATATATGAATAAGAATGTGTGACTTGTCAGAGAGTGTGTGTGTGTGTGTGTGTGTATGTGTGTGTGTGGTGAACATTTGTGTGCAACATTCACCCCTCCTCTTCCCCTGAAAATCTACGATGATCTTAAGATATCTGGAGATCCAAAGTTCCCAGGTATGTAGAGTGGAAGATGATTTAATAATTATTAGTTTTAATTTCTGAATTATTAATTACTGAATGTTATTTGATGTACTTGCTGTTTTAAATGTTTATATTGCTGTTTGGGAAATTTTTAAAGAATATTATATGCATTTTAAATTATTGGATGTTCTCTTTGTGAGCTGTGTGAAATAGTCTTTTTATTAGTATGGTTTTACTATTATGATTTTTATTTCTTGATTTCATTGTTTAAGGTATTCTGAGGAATGGTGTTGATTATGTTTTACCATTGTTGCACTGCAACATAGTCTGGCTTGTTGTGGTTTCCAGTTCAGTTTTTATCTGCATGTTTCCACTTAAAATTACAGTTCCTTTTCTCTGTATTTGATCAGGGTCTGTTTGTGTTCTGCATGTGTAACTGTGAATGTATGTGTGTGCATGAGAGAGTGCAAGGGTTGTGTCTGTGTGCATATCTTTGTGTCTGGTAGAAAGAGAGAGAGTGTGAAAGGATTATGTGTGTGTTTTGGAGAAAGAGAGTGGAAGAGTTGTATATGTATAAGTCTTTGTGTATGGAGAGAGAGTGGAAGGGGTTTTGTGCATGTTTTTATTAGAGATGTGAATCGTGTCATCGATCGTCTTAACGATCGATTTCGGCTGGGAGAGGGAGGGAATCGTATTGTCGCAGTTTGGGTTTTTAAAATACTGTGAAAATCGTTAAAATCGTGAACCGGCACACTAAAACACCCTAAAACCCACCCCGACCCTTTAAAATAAATCCCCCACCCTCCCGAACCCCCCAAAAATCCCCCACCCTCCCGAACCCCCCAAAAATGGCGGTGCAAAATTGCGCCGGCTGAAGACAACACAATTCGATTGCAGGAGGTCGTTCTGGACCCCCGCTGGACCCCCAGGTAATTTAAGGCATTTTGGGGGGGTTCGGGAGGGTGGGGGATTTATTTTAAAGGGTCGGGGTGGGTTTTAGGGTGTTTTAGTGTGCCGGTTTTCCCGCCCTCCCCCTTCCCCTCCCCCTTCCCCCGATTTACGATTTTTTCACGATAAATCGGGGGAATTGTTATTGTATCGTGGCTCTAACGATTTTTGACGATTTAAAATATATCGGACGATATTTTAAATCGTCAAAAAACGATTCACATCCCTAGTTTTTATGACTAGGAGAAAGGTGATGCAAGGGTTGTGTGTGTGTCTTTGAGTCTGAGAGAAAGAGAGAGTGTGTAAGAGGAGTGCATGTGTATTTGTGTCTGGGAGAAAGAGAGAATGGAAAGTTTATTTGTGTTTTTTGTATCTGGGAGAAAAAGAGAGTGGAAGGGTTTTGTGTGTGTGTGTGTGTGTGTGTGTGTGTGTGACTAGGAGAAAGAGAGGACATGGACGGGTTGTGTGTGTGTCTTTGTGTCTGGGAGAAAGAGAGAGTGGAAGGGTAATGGGTCTGTGTCTGTGACTGTGACTGGGCAAGAAAGACTGGAAGGATTCTATGTATATGTGACTTTGTGTCTGGGACAGGGTTGAGTGTGTGTTTGTGGCTGGGAGAAAAAGAGAGTGGAAGGGTTATATGTGTATCTTTAGGTCTGGGAGAAAGAGAATAGAAGGGTTGTGTGTGGTGTCTTTGTGTCTGGGAGAAAAAGAGTGAAAGGGTTGTTGTGTGTGTTTGTGTCTGGAGAAAAAGATTGGAAGGGTTGTCTGTGTGTGTGCGTATTTGTGTTTGGAAGAAAAAAAAGAGTGGGAGGGTTTTGTGTGTGTGTGTGTGTGTATGTGTGTATCTGTATGTAGGAGAGAAGAGTAGAAGAGTTGTATGTGCATGTGTCTGCACCTGGGTAGAAGAGAGACAGCAGAAGGGTTGTGTGTGTATTTGGAAGGAAATGAGAGCGAAAGGGTTATGGGTGTATCTTTTTGTCTGGGATACAAAGAGAATAGAAGGGTTGTGTGTCTTTGTCTGTCTGTCTGTGTCTGCAAGAAAAAAGAGGAAGGGGTTTTTTTTTGTGTGTGTATCCTTGTGTTTGAAATAGATAGGAAGGGTTGTGAGTGTGTGACAGTCTGGAAGAAAGAGAAAATAGAAGGATTGTGTGTGTGTCTTTGTATATGGAAGAGAGAGAGAGTAGAAGTGTTTTGTGTGTATGTGTGTGTGTATGTCTGTGTCCGGGGGGGGGGGGGGAGGAGAGAGACAGAAAGAGTAGAATAGTTTTATGCATATGCTTTTGAGTCTCAGAGAGAGAGATACAGTTTGTTTTTGGGTCTGGGAGGGAGAAGAGTTTTGTGTTTGTCTTTGTATACTGATGAAAGAGTAGAAAGGTTGTTGGTGTGTGTCTGGCAGAGAGAGAGGAATGTGTATATATGTGTATATCTTTGTGTCTAGGAGAGAGAAAAGAGAGGAATGGCTGTGTGGGAGAGAGAAGAGAGAGAGTAAGGTTTGTGTATGTGTGTATCTGTGTCTGGGAGAGAAAGTGGAAGGTGTGTGTGTGTGTGTGTATTTGTGTCTGTCTGTTTGTCTTTGTTTTTGGGAGAGTGAGAGTGGATAGATTGAAATGTGTTTGTGTGTCTTTTTATCTGGGAGGGAAAGAGTTGTCCTTTTCTTTCAAGGCAGCCTTATTCCTCACCTAGCCCCCTCCCCCTCCCTCTGTTCTTGAAATGTATGGCAGTTCTTTGCTATCATGAATTCTGGTTTTGTGGCTCCTAATATGTGAAAGGTCGGCCACCATTGCCTTAGAAATTGTAGGACTTGCCTCTTGAGGAATTTTTTAAATCTCCAAATAAAAATTCCTCAACATTTCCAAGGGAACAACAAGGAAAATATAAAAACCTTAAATTCAATCTTCTGGAAATATTTTCTAAATTCTCAATCTTATGATAAAGTAATTGATTATCTTTGATTAATTTTTCATTACACTAATGAAGAATAGAACATCTAGTACCCATTTCCACTGATTTATTACCCTGCTTTTTAATTAACTGTGAATGTTTATTTTCCTGAGACAATAACTCTCCTAAGGAAGTCAGCATATCTCCATATCTCAAAAAGGATAGAGATAGGATGGACGTGGTCCAGAGAAGGACGACCAAAATGGTGTGGGGTCTGTATCAGAAGATCTATGAGAAGAGGTTGAAGGATCTAAATATGTATACTCTGGAAGATAGGAGGTACAGAGATGATATAATACAGACCTTCAGATCCCTGAAAGGTTTTAATGATGCAAGGACTTCAAACCTTTTCCATTTGAAAGACAACATTAGAACTAGGCATCACAAATTGAAACTCCAGTGAGGACAACTCAGAACAAATGACAGGAAATATTTCTTCATGGAAAAGGTGGTGGATGCCTGGAATGCTCTTCCAGAGGAGATGGTGAAGATGAAAACAGTCAAAAACTTCAAAGGGTCATGAGATAAATATTGTGTATCTCTACATGCTAGAGGTTGGAAATGAGAGGGGTTACTTTGGTGTGGTGGTTACTACCCTTAACAGAAGGCACGGAGATCACTACTGTTAACCAATATGCCTTGATGATTCTAATGCAACTGCAACATTTGCCTCCACCTCAGTGGCAGGGGAAATCGGACAAAGGATACAGAAAACCAACAAGAGGGCCTGACATCTATGGTCTGAGTACTGAAAGGGAATAAGCACAGGACTTTCTCTATGGCTAAGTCCATAGGCAAAGAACATCAAGTAACACTGTCTGAATTTTTAAGAAAGCTCATCACCCAGTAAAAAATGTTGGTAGCTGCAGTTTTTATGGTACCATAAGGCTTAGAGATAAATTCACAGAGCGAAAGTTACTACCCTTAAGAGAAACATGGGAATAATCTACATGGTGTGGCAGTTTCTACCTTAAAAATCTTGCTGGGCAGACTGAATGGACCATTTGGTCCTTTTCTGCCATCATTGTTGTGGGAGTCTCAGTTTAGTGGAAGCCGAAGCCCCCCCCCCCGCCCCCCCCCCCCCGGGAGGAGCCCGTAGGGGCCTGGCCGCTGGGTCTTAGGAGGGTTGTGGATCAGGACAGGTAACTGGAACCAGAATAGGACAGTAGCAATACTGTAACTGGATTCGGGTTCTGGAACCAGGCAGGAACTGTAGCAGGACTCGGGTACTGGAACCAGGCAAGAACTGTAGCAGGTAAACAGGAACCAAGCAGGTACTGTAGCAGGCAGGCAGAAACCAAGCAGGTACTGTAGCAAGCAGACAGGAACCAAGCAGGTACTGTATCAGGCAGGCAGGAACCAAGCAGGTACTGTAGCAGGAACGGAGTGACGAAGCCAAGCGAGTCACTTCAGGGCACAGCGCAACAGGGAACCGGGAAGCTAACCCGTTGCAAGGTGAGGACTGGATGGCCGCGGCCGGCTTATCAAGGCCGCGGCGTCTGACGTCAGGAACTGGGCGGAGTCACCACTGGCGGGAAACGGGCTAGAAAGGCGCCCAAGTGGCGCGCGCGTGCGCCTAGGAGCAGGGCGTCTTCAGGCAGCTTCGCAGCGGCTCAGCCCCATCAGGGATGCCGCCAAACAGGCCGCAAGCCAGGGCTCCGGAGGTGGGAGCAGGTCTGTAAACAAGGAGGTAAGGGCTGGCTGCGGTGCTCGCGGCCAGGACCGCAACAGTACCTCCCCTCTTAGCTGGTCCACGTTTACTTGGGTGATCCAAATGAAACTGCCATAATAAGACCTTGTTGAGGATATTACGGGCCGGTTCCCAAGAGTTATCCTTGGATCCGCAACCCTTCCAGGCAAGCAAGTATTCCCATTGGCATTGGTGGAACCGGACATCCAAAACGTCACGTACTTGATACGTAACCTCATCCGGTACTGAAGGGTCTGAGGGTTCAGGAGCCCGGGAGTGGTATCTGGACAACACAAGAGGCTTCAGCAAAGACACATGGAATACATCATGTATGCGCATGGAGGAGGGTAGGCGTGGACGGTATGAGACTGCTCCTATTCGTTCGGCGACTCGAAAGGGCCCACAGAATTTCAGAGCTAGTCTTCAAGATGGAATACGTAGCTGTAGATTTCTGGTGCTAAGCCAGACACGGTCTCCTGGGATGAAGATAGGTGCTAGCTGACAATGCCTATCCGCCCACTCCTTGGTGGACAGGGTGGCTTTACGGATCTTTTCCTGAGTAGAGATCCACAAAGACCGAAACTGGCGGGCTGAGAGTTGTACTGCCGGGAGTACACTAGGTTCAGGCGAAGGTAGGGGCGGTGGAGGTTGCTTCCCATAAACAATGAGGAACGGTGAACTTCCAGTAGCAGCATGCGTGTGATTATTATACGAAAACTCCGCCCACGGGAGTAGATTGGACCAATTATCTTGTCGTTCGTTCACAAAGGCATGGAGAAAAGTCTTCAGGGTTTGATTGGTTTGTTCCATTTGCCCATTACTCTGAGGATGGAACGCAGACGAAAGACTAAGTTGCACATTGAAGCGCTTGCACAGGGCTTTCCAATAGCGAGCTGTAAACTGTGGTCCTCGAATGGAGACTATATCCTGCGGGAGACCGTGAAGTCTAAAGATATGCTGAGCGAACAGGCTAACTAGGTCAGGGGCAGAAGGTAGTTTTGGCACGGGAACGAAGTGCGCAATCTTGGAAAATTGGTCCACGGTTACCCAGATGACCGAATTACCTTCGGAGGCAGGCAGGTCCACGACAAAATCAGTGGAGATGTGTGTCCAAGGCTCCACCGGGTTGGGCAATGTTTGCAACAAGCCCCTGGGCTTCCCGATGAGCGGCTTTTGAACAGCACAAGTAGGGAATGAGCCCACAAAAGCTTGGACATCCTGTCTCACCGTTGGCCACCAGTAGAAACAGTTTAACAAGTCTAAGGTCCCTTTCCAACCAGCATGACCCCCAGTGAGGGAGTCATGGGCCCAAGCGAGAACTGCTCTCCGGGAGCGACGCGGAACGACGGTCTTCCTTTGGGAGGACACCAAGGTTGCAGCAAGACTTACTTTCATGGGGTCCAAGATATACTGAGGTGTGTCAGGAGTTTCTTCGACCTCAGAAGAGCACGAAAGCGCATCAGCTCGAACATTCTTAGAGCCGGGTCGGTAGCATAAGGTAAAGTCAAACCGATCAAAAAACAGCAACCACTGGGCTTGTCTTGGATTCAGGCATTGGGCTTGCTTCAAGAATGCTAGGTTTTTGTGATCGGTGTAAATCGTAACCGGATGGTTGGCTCCCTCCAACCATTGTCTCCATTCCTCCAGGGCAAGTTTCACGGCTAGCAACTCTTTGTCACCAATACAGTAGTTGCTCTCTGCCTTGGAGAATTTCCTTGAGAAGTATGAACAGGGCAACAGCTGTCCAGAATCAGAGTACTGGCTCAGTACGGCCCCTACGGCCACATTGGAGGCATCAACCTCCACCAAGAAGGGCCGGCTGGGATCCGGATGACGAAGGCAGGTGTCTAATAAGAAGGCTTCTTTGAGGGCCTCAAAAGCTTGGCAGGCAGAAGTTGGAATCCACCGCGTTAGCCCCCTTTCGGGTGAGGGCAGTTAACGGAGCCACAATACGAGAGTAATTGGGAATAAAGTGACGGTAGAAATTGGAGAAGCCGAGGAAGCGTTGCAACGCATTAAGACCCCTCGGCCGGGGCCAATTCTTAATAGCCGCCACTTTCTCAGGATCCATTTGAAAGCCTGCTGCAGAGACTATGTAGCCTACGAACGGCAGGGAGGTCTTTTCAAAGCTGCACTTTTCCAGTTTCGCGTATAGGCCATGCTCCCTAAGTATCTGGAGCACTTGACAGACATGCTGACGGTGTGACGGCAGGTCCTGGGAGTAGACTAACACGTCGTCAAGGTAAACAATTATGCAGGTGTTCAGAAGGTCCCGTAACACCTCATTCATCAGGTGCTGGAACACCGCCAGGGCATTACATAAGCCGAAAGGCATCACGAGGTACTCGTAATGCCCATCTCGGGTATTAAACACAGTCTTCCACTCATCTCCGGGACAGATTCTGACCAAACTGTATGCTCCTCATAAGTCCAACTTTGTGAAAATCTTCGCTCCTTGAAGGCGATCAAGGAGCTTTAGGATTAACGGGAGTGGGTAGCGGTCTCACTTGGTAATCAAATTTAGTCCTCGATAGTCTATACACGGCCTCAGTGAGCCATCTTTTTGCTGACAAAAAAGAAGCCTGCCCCTGCAGGTGACTTGGATGGGCGGATAAACCCCTTGGCCAAATTCTCTGCAATGTACTCGGACATGGCCCGGGTCTCAGGTATAGATAAGGGATAAACCCTTCCTCGAGGGGGCATAGTACCAGGTAGCAAGTCAATAGCACAGTTATATGGATGATGCTGCGGAAGGATCTCCGCCTTGGTCTTGGAGAATACATCCGTGAAGTCCTCATAAGGTGCAGGGGGACCCACGGCAGAGTGCATCAATGGAAGTGCGGGAGTCTTAGGCACTTTCATACAATTAGCCAGGCAGAAGGGACTCCACTTAACAATCTGTAGTGTATCCCACTGAATCGTGGTCGAGTGCTTCTGTAACCACGACAACCCTAGCACCACTGGGTGGACAGCCTTATCCAACACTAGGAAGGCTATCTCCTCCGAATGGATCGCCCTGGTGCAGACCATAATGGGTGCCGTGGACATCTGGACGGGACCAGGAAGGAGCTCCCCTGGATAGAGGTAATTCGTAACGGGACCTCCCGTCTATGCATAGGAATCCACAACTGAGAGACTAGGTCGTACAGGATAAAATTACCTCCGGCTCCAGAATCCAGGAACGCCATCATCTCAAAAGATCTTCCGGGGTATTCCAGAGTAACAGGAACTGTACATTGAGGAGCTGTAGCACAGCCTAGGAGGAGCTCCTCCCGACCTCCTAGGCTTTGGCGTTTTCCAAATGCTCCTGGCAGCGTGCCAAGAAGTGGCCCTTCTGGCCACAATATAAACACAACTTCAACAAATGGCAACGTTGTCTTTCTTCAGCAGAAAGCAGGGCCCATCCCAGCTGCATGGGTTCACAGATGGGAGCGTCTGGACGAGAACTCATAGGAGAGGGTGCAGGTCTCGGCCCACGAGCCGGACTATGGCGAGGGGAGCTCTGCTCCTTGGCCCGTTGCTGTAGGCGGCGGTCAATGTGAGCAGCCATCTCAATCAAGCGTTGAGGTCCTCCGGCAGATCTCGAGCTGCAATCTCATCCTTAATGCTTCCAGAGAGGCCTTCCAGGAAGATGGCCTTAAGACTACCATCTTGCCAACCTACTTCTTGGGCTAAAGTCCAAAACTCAATTGCGTAATCTGCCAAGGAACGAGCCCCCTGACGAAGTTGCAGCAGATCAGACGTAGCCGTGGTTACTCGGGCGGGCTCATCAAAGGCCTGGCGAAAGTTCATGATGAACAGTTGTAAATCCGTTAGCGAAGAATCATTGTTTTCCCAAAGGGGAGAAGCCCATATCAAGGCTTCCCCATCAAGCAAGGACAGGAGATATGCCACTTTCACCGCATCCAAGAGAAACTGCCGAGGCAACAAGGAGAACCGTATAAAACATTGGTTCAGGAAGCCGTGGCAGGTCCTTAAATCACCAGCGTAGCGGGAGGGTGCCGGCAGCTGGGTCACTGATGAATCTTGGGCCTAGGGTGCTGGTTCTGGGGCAGACAAGGCCCTGGCATCCAATTGGGCCAACAACTCCCCTACTGAACCAGTAAGGACCTCGAGGTATTGTTGATACTGCAGCTGCTGGGCCAACCCTGGCAGGTCCAAGGGAACAGGCGCATCTGCAGAGTCCATGGCCTTGCAATCTGATGTGGGAGTCTCAGTTTAGAGGACCCTTGGACTGACCTGATGGAGACTGGGAATAGATGGTCAATGTCTCTAATGAATAGCAGGCCAGGAGGCAGATGTTCAGGCGGGACATAGATGCTCTTCACCATGGAAGCTGGTACTCCCCCAGGAGGAGCCTGTAGGAGCCCAACTGCTGGGACTTAGGCAGCTTCACCCTTGGAAGCCGAAGCCCCCCCGGGAGGAGCCCATAGGGGCCCGGCCGCTGGGACTTAGGCGGGTTGTGGATCAGGACAGGTAACTGGAACCAGACTAGGACAGTAGCAATACTGTAACTGGATTCGGATTCTGGAACCAGGCAGGAACTGTAGCAGGACTCGGGTACTGGAACCAGGCAAGAACTGTAGCAGGTAAACAGGAACCAAGCAGGTACTGTAGCAGGCAGGCAGGAACCAAGCAGGTACTGTAGCAAGCAGACAGGAACCAAGCAGGTACTGTAGCAGGCAGGCAGGCAGGAACCAAGCAGGTACTGTAGCAAGTAGGCAGGAACCAAGTAGGTACTGTAGCAGGAACGGAGTGACGAAGTCAAGCGAGTCACTCCAGGGCACAGCGCAACAGGGAACAGGGAAGCTAACCCGTTGCAAGGCGAGGACTGGATGGCCGTGGCTGACTTATCAAGCCCGCGGTGTCTGATGTCAGGAACTGGGCAGAGTCACCACTGGCAGGAAATGGGCTAGAAAGGCGCCCAAGTGGCGCGCGCACTTAGGAGCAGGGCATCTTCAGGCAGCTTCGCGGCGGTGCAGCCCCAACGGGGACACTGCCAAACAGGCTGCAAGCCAGGGCTCCTGAAGTGGGAGCAGGTCCAGAAACAAGGAGGTAAGGGCCTGGCTGCAGTGCTTGCGGCCAGGACCGCAACAATCATTGCTATTTTCTATAACACATCAAGGGTAACAAATGCAGGTTTAACCAGTGATGCCTGTTCCATCACTTGTGACTAAATGGGAGTAAATGGAAATAAACCTCTAATTGTTTGGAGCTCTTCACCTCAAGGAGAGAAAGGAGTGGAAGTATTAACCACCTCAGATTAAACTCCAGCTCCAGCCTAAGTTAATAAATCTATCTGCAGAAAATAAAGACCTTCAGCACTCAAAGCAACAGGTGTTGCACTTAGGATGCAGTAGATAGCTCCAAGTTCATTAGGTCTAAATTACCTTGTCTTTGAAAATGAAATATCTCATTCCATTCAGTTGAGAAGAAAAGGAAGGAATGACAGGCTCAGAAGGCATAGCATGAGTGTTGCCTTTCCTTTTTTATTTCCTGTGTCAGTACTTGGGTTAAGCAAAAAATGGAGAACATAACATTGAGGAAATCTAGATGTAAGGATGCCCCTTTGGTGCATAGCTTCAGTGCACCAGTAAGGAGGAATTCTGCAGAGATGATGTCAGCAGGAAAATCCTCCCCTCGGAGACTAGATCCTTCAGGCATGGGCTGAGAGAAATATCCTCTCTCCTTCCTCTCCTCAAACACAAGTTCTACACTAATCTTAAGTAAGTAGCTGTCCTATAGAGATGATATCAGCACGAAATTCCTCTCCCATGGAGACTGGAGCTTCAAGTTATGGGCTGATAGCAGTAGCTTCTCTCTTTCCTCTTCCCATGTCAAATTTTTAACATCTGCAAATGCAACAATTAACTAAATTTCTTGGTGAGGATGATTGGTAGAAATATATTAGATCTTTGTGGTAAGTATTTTTGTGTTTGGTTTGGCTTACTTTTATTCCCTAAGAAACAAGATTCAACAAAGATAGCTACACTAAATTACACACGTAATAGATTTATAAATACATATTAGTCTGAAAGAATAAGATAAGATACTTCATATTTAAGCAGCAAGTGAGCAAGTAAACAAGGCTTCAAACAGAGATTCTGAGTGTGGAGACAGAAGTTAGATTCTACAGGCTAGCTAATTGTACTTGCAGGAAGTTGGGGAAAAAGTAGGGACATTGGTAGGGATGTGAATCGTATGATTGATCATCTTAATGATCGATTTTGGCTGGGGGGGGAGGGAAATCTGATCGTCATGGGTTTTTTTGGTAAAAAATCGTAAAAAATCGTAAATCGGGGGAGGGCGGGAAAACCGGCACACCAAAACAACCCTAAAACCCTCCCCCACCCTCCCGAAGCCCCCCAAAATGTTTTAAATTACCTGGGGTCCAGTGGGGGGGGGGGGTCCCGGCGCGATCTCCCGCTCTCAGGCCACAGCTGCGTTAATAGAAATGGCACCGGTAGCCCTTTGCCCTTACCATATGACAGGGCAAAGGTAGCGCCGGCGCCATTTTGGTTCCTGTCACGAGTGCAGGAGATCGCTCCCGGACCCCCACTGGACCCCCAGGGACATTTGGCCAACTTGTGGGGCCTCCTGACCCCCACAAGACTTGCCAAAAGTCCAGCGGGGGTCCGGGAGCAACCTCCTGCACGCGGGCCGTATTGCCAATATTCAAAATGGCGTCGGCGCTACTTTTGCCCTCACTATGTCAATATAGTGAGGGCAAAATGTTTTAAAGGGTCGGGGTGGGTTTTAGGGTTGTTTTGGTGTGCCGGTTTTCCCGCCCTCCCCCCTCCCCCGATTTACGATTTTTTGACGATAAATCGGGGGAATTGCTATTGTATCGCGGCTCTAACGATTTTTGAAGATTTAAAATATATCTGACGATTGTTTTAAATCGTCAAAAAACGATTCACATCCCTAGACATTGGTAGGACTTTCTAATTTCTTTCAACAGAAACCAGAAGCTCCTAATATCTGAAAGATGGCTGGGAAACACTATATCACCAAAGGTGTCACCACTATTATTATTTCTGCTGTCTAGATAGATGTCCTGATCTACAATGAGGAATTAGTTCAATGTGAAAGATATCTGCAGGATGAATCCCTCAGGAGACAGGTGGCATAAGTCAGAGAAGAGGTGGCAAGACCGAGAAACATCCAGGAGAATGAGGACTACATAAATGAAATAGAATTGTATGTAAAACTCAAGCAGAAGGAAAAATGAATTGCCCATAAAATGACAATTGGATCCAGATTATTACAGCAACCACCCAAACTCTGCATTTACACATGTAAAACCCAGTTTACACATATAAAACCCAGTTTTATGTTTGTAAATGCTTTTGAAAATCAGGCCCAGTACTTGCAAACTCTAAAGTGGTAAGATCAACAACTACTGCGTCTAGGAGGTGGAGAGTAGTGGTGGGCGATAATTCACTTCTGAAGTGCATGGATTCATCCATCTGTCAATCAGAAATTCTGTCTTAAGAAATGTTGTGTTATCTACTGGGAGCCAAAATCCAAGACATTAAGGAGAGATTACTGAAAATCCTCAAGCCTAGACTACTATTCGATACTGCTCATACATGTTGGCATGAATGATACTTCTAGGTACCACACAGTTCATATCAAAAGTGACTTCGTGTTTCTGAGAGAGAGAAGGTAAAGCAAATAGGTGAACAGATTGTGTGAGTTAAGAATAAAGGCTCGGGGGTCACGTGGGGTGATGTGCTGAGGAGGGAGTGCTCTCCTTTAGCTCTGGGTGCCCTGACCCCATATCTACCGGCATCACTCACCAGCAGCAGTAAAAATGTATTTATTTATTTATTTATTTAGCAGTTTTCTATACCGACCTTCATAGTAGATAACCATATCGGATCGGTTTACATTTTAACAAAGGGTAAAACTGAGGTAACAATTCTGGTAAATAATAGATAACAAAGGAAAAGGAATAAGTCAAAGTTACAATCAACAAGGTATGGAAAACTTGGAGGCTTAAAGACAAGCTGGAAGGAAGATAGAGGCAGGTAGAATAAATATAACATGATACGAATAATTTAACGGGTTAGAGCATATGCTTTAACCAGGAAATGCCAGTGTCCATTGTTCAGGAGGAAGTGTGTCAAGGTCCTTGTAAGAAGTGAGGCTCAAACTAGTGATTATCCGGTGGATCTGGGAAGGCTTGGTGAAAGAGCCACGTCTTTAGTCTTTTTCTAAAGGTTAAGAGGCAGGGTTCCAATCTGAGATTTGCTGGGATATTGTTCCAGATAGCTGGGCCTGCAATTGAAAAAGCTCTGTCTTTGGTCGTAGAGAGGCGAGTGGCTTTAGTAGGGGGAAATTTCAGAGTGCCTTTGTGGATATCTCTCGTTGGTCTGTTAGAGGAGTGGAGTTTGAAAGGGATATCCAGGTCGAGTTGGAGTTGCTGATGGATGGTTTTGTGTATTAGGGTAATAGATTTATTTATTTATTTATTTATTTATAGTTTTTTATAATCCGCCGCTCATCAAAGATATCACGTCGGTGTACAATGAACAGGAACTTACGCCGGAGCGTTATACATTTAACAGGATTAAATAAGCATTATACATTTAACAAAAGTAAGAATATATATATTTGAACATAAAACAAGTAGAATCTTTTAAAACAGAACTATCATTTAGGATTAACTGAGCTGAGTTAAACAGAGCTGGAAAGTAAAGGGATTTTAGGAAATTAGGTAAGAGGTTAGGGACAGGTTAGGAGGAGATGGAGTTATAATTAGGAGTGATAAGAGAGGGGAGAAAGCGCTTCAGGTGCAATTAAGAGCAAAAGTATGGAATGGTATTTACAGTAAGGACATAAAAAAGGGGAAATTAGAGATAGTGTAGAGAAAGGGGGTGTTGGGTAGATAAGGCAGGGCATAAAAAGGGGAAGAAAGACATATATATTTCAGGTATAGGCATGTGTAAATAACCATGTCTTGAGTTTTTGCTTGAAAGTTTTGGGAGATGGCTCAAGGCGCAGTTCAGTGGGCAAGGTATTCCATAACAATGGGCCAGCAAAGGAAAGCGCTCGTGCTTTGGTGGAGGCATGGTTATATATTTTGGGTGATGGGGTCTGTAATGTGGCGAGGTATTGATTTCTGGTAGGTTTAATAGAAGTTTGAAATTGCAGTGAATTATTAAACCATTTCATTTCAGGATTGTGGAGGGCTTTATGGATCAGTGTTAATGTCTTGTACTGTATGCGATATTGAATGGGGAGCCAGTGAAGGTCCTTCAAAACTGGCGTAATATGTTCCTTTGAGTTTGTGTTGGTAAGGATACGGGCTGCAGTATTTTGCAGAATTTGTAAGGGGCGGATGGCATTTTTAGGTAGGCCTAGGAGGAGTGAATTGCAATAATCTGTTTTGGAAAACAACATGGCTTGTATAACTGTCCGGAAATCAGATGTGTGAAGCAAGGGTTTCAATTTTTTGAGTGTATGTAATTTGAAAAAACATTCTTTAAGGATTGCACTGATAAATTTTTTGAGGGTCATTTGGTCATCAATAATGACTCCTAGGTCTCGGACTTGGTGAGAGAATTGTATGTGCGTTGGTGTTATAGGTAAGGTAGGCGAAGTATGTAATGGAGTAGGAGGAGATATGATCATGAGTTCTGTTTTTGTGGAGTTGAGGGCAAGTTGTAAGGAGGTTAATAGATTATTGATAGCAGCGAGAGTAGTGTCCCAGATTTCAAGGGCTTTGGATATAGATTCTGTTACTGGAATAAGAATTTGTACATCATCAGCGTACAAAAAGTGTGGAAGTTTAAGGTTGGCGAGGAGATGGCAAAGCGGAAGAAGATAAATGTTAAAAAGGGTAGACGAAAGTGAAGAGCCTTGCGGGACTCCTTGCTTCAGGGGGATTTCTTTTGATAGGTGGTTGCCAATTTTGACTTTATAATTACGATTGGACAGGTAGGAAGTAAACCAGTTATGAGCGGTACCAGTTATTCCAATCTCGTGTAGGCGTTGGAGGAGAATTTGGTGGTTAACGGTATCAAAAGCCGCTGAAATATCCAGGATTACTAGAAGATGTAGTTGATTTCTATCTAGGCTTTTGAGAAGGTAATCGGACAGTGATAAGAGAAGAGTTTCAGTACTATGTAATTTACGAAACCCATATTGTGAGGGAGAGAGGATTTGGTGTTCTTCTAAATAGTCACTGAGTTGACGGTTGATAGTTTTTTCTAGGATTTGTACAGGATTCTGAAATTTACTGGTAACCAATGTAGGTTTCTGAGGACGGGGGAGATGTGTTCACCGTGGCTGGTGTTGGTCAGCAGTCTCGCTGCCGCATTTTGTAACATCTGCAGTGGTTTGGTGGTAGATTTAGGGAGGCCTAGAAAGAGGGCACTGCAGTAATCTATTTTGGCGAACAGAAGAGCCTGGAGGACTGTCCTGAAGTCTTGGAAAAATAAGAGTGGTCTCAGTCGTTTCAAAACCTGTAGTCTGAAGAAACTGTCTTTGGTAGTTGTGTTGACCATTTTTTTAAGGTTTAGACGATTGTCTATTATTACCCCAAGGTCTCTAACGTGCGTACAGGTGATGTGAGCATTGTGCGGTGAAGGTGGAGGAAGATTGTTTTCATTTGAAGAGATGAAGAGAAGTTCCGTCTTTGAGGCGTTGAGGACCAAGTTTAAGCTGTTGAGTAGATTAGTAATGGATAGAAGACAGTTATTCCAGTAGGTGAGAGCTTTTGAGATGGATTCTGATATTGGGATTAGAATCTGTACATCATCTGCGTACAGACAGTGAATTAGGTTGAGGTCTGTCAGTAGTTGGCAGAGGGGGAGGAGGTATATATTAAAGAGGGTTGGAGATAAGGAGGATCCTTGTGGTACGCCAAGGGAAGATTTTGTTAGAGGTGACTCCTTGTTATTGATTTTGACTTTAAAAGTCCTATTGCTGAGAAAGGACCTGAACCAGTTGTGGGCTGATCCGGAGATGCCGATATCCTCAAGGCGATCCAGGAGGATGGTGTGGTTGACTGTGTCAAATGCCGCCGAAATGTCTAACAGAACTAATAAGAAGGAATGTCCTTTGTCTAATCCCATTATAATATGGTCTGTAAGCGAAATGAGGAGGGTCTCCATGTTGCGTGATTTCCGGAAGCCATATTGCGAGGGGTATAGGATCTTATGGTCCTCTAGATATTCTGAAAGCTGGGTGTTTACCAGTTTCTCTGTAAGTTTGGCAACGAATGGTAGATTGGAGATGGGTCTAAAGTTGGCTAGTACATTAGGGTCTAGATTGTGTTTCTTGAGGAGGGGCTTAAGAGAAGCAGTTTTTAGGCTGTCTGGGTAGCTTCCTTGAGTTAGAAGGCTGTTAATAATATTTGTTAGAGGTCCTGAGATCGTGTCTGGAATAAGCAGCAGGAGTCTTGATGTGAAAAAATGTGAAATAGACCCCAGCACCAACTCAGCCCATGTCAATTGTTCATTTTATGAACAAATCTTCACCTCCGATGGCCTCTAGAGGAGGAAAAAAGGAAAGGGAAAAAGACAAGGGGAAGGCTGCGGATCCCAAAATGGCGGTGAGTGCCGGCGAGGCTGGGCTTTCATCAGGGGCACTGCTCACTGTGGATATCTTAAATGAGACTCTTGACATCACATTGTATGTTAAGCTGGCCGGGATTGCCCAACAATTAAATGAGGTAAAAACCGCGTTGGTAGAAATCGGCCCACGGATAGAACACCTTGAAGGGAGAGTGGCGGGGCTGGAAGACCGGGTGGCTGCAAATGAAGGAACGGTCTGTACATACACGGCAGCTTTAAAAGATTGCCAAGAAAAGCTGGATGATATCGAGAATAGGCTCCAGAGAGATAATTTGCGCTTTCTGGGTTTGCCGGAGGCACTTGATGAGAAAGGCCTAAGGGCCTTCCTGGAAGAATGGCTCCCGGAGGCGGTCAGACTGGTGGAACTGCGGGGAGTAATGCGTGTTGAAAGAGTGCACAGATTGGGGATACGCCGCCCATCAGATCCGAGGCCCAGAATTGCGATCGCAAAAATTTTGAACTCAGCAATTAAACAGTGCATATGGCTCGCTTACAGAAAATGCCTGGAGGTTCTGTACCAAGGCCAAAAAATCTGCATCACACAGGATTACTCAGTCCTGATTTTGCAGCAGTGCCGAACGTTTTCCCCAGTGTGCTCTAAATTGTTTGAGAAGATCAAGTTTGCCTTCAGTTCCCCGCTGCCTTGAAAGTTTGGCAAGATGCACAGCTTCACAGACCCGGAGGAAGCCCAGAAGTTTTTACAGACACCAGTTGCTTGAAAATTAGAGATTTATGCAAGGAACTGGACAGGGAGGGCCACAGCTTATAGTTCTTAGACTTTTTTCTCTTTTTTCTCTTTTCATGATGCGAGACCCCCAAATGTCCAAAGGTATAGCTGACCTAACCGCACTGGGTTACAGCTATTATGGAGGACCTTTTGACGGGACCACCGGACACTCAGGGCAATGAGAGTCATACTGTGGTTCTTCCCCCCGACTTCTCGAGCATATGCAGAAATTTCAAGCTGGACACTCCGACGGGGGAGAATGTTACCCTGCACACCAGGCCATGCAGAACTAGTTGGGTCTAGATAACCTGGAAAACTGTGAGACTGGGCATATGCTACTTGAGGCCTTTGATAGCAGTTCTGGCTGTTAGTGGGAGCAGGGCACCCAAGCGCCCTACGAGCGTGACCTCTCGACCTGTTCCTCCATACTCAGGGGAGGGACAGGATGTATATCTCAAGATGGTTAGGGCGATAAAGGGGAAGGGGGTGGGGGCAGGGAGAGGGGGTTGGGATAGGGTAGGGGTAAGATAGGATAGGTTGTTCAATGGAGCGGGGTATGGTTGTGTATGTTATGGAATGTGTGAATGAGTGTGAGATTGCGTGTGTGGTGGCGGGTGGTGGATGGACATCTAGCTACTAGGACATGCCAAACCGATGGCACAGTACAGAGAGCTGAGAGGGGGGAGCAGCTGGGACCTTCCTCCTCTAGGAAACCTTTCCTTGCTTCCAGGCTGTATTACCTTTCGTCAACATTCTGATGACAAAGCTTGTGTCCTGGAATGTCCATGGGCTGAGATCACCTATAAAACGTAAGAAAGTTTTAACTCACTTAAAGAGATTACATGGCGCCATAGTGTATCTTCAAGAAACTCATTTAAATGAGAAGGAAAATCTTAAGTTAAAGCGTGATTGGGGAGAGGAGTGTATTTTTGCAGCGGCCCAACACTGAAAGGCAGGGTTAGCGATTCTTATCAATAAGACTGCTGATTTTGTCTTAGAGAAATTGGTGGTAGACTCAGATGGAAGATATGTGCTGGTGATAGGACAGTGGCATTTGTAATGTGTACACTCCTACCATAAATCCACAGCAATATCTTAAAGGGCTTCTGAACGTGGTACTGACTCATAGACTGGGCTTGCTCCTAATTGCAGGAGACCTCAATTGTGTGGCAGATGGAACCTTGGATAGATCCACAACGGGGGACCCCACCCAGGAAGATAAGGGGAGGGGGTAGAATCTCTAAGTAAGCAGTTAAGACTCCTGGACGTGTGGAGGACCCTTCACCCAACGGAGAAAGACTGCACTTTCTACTCCCATCCACACGGTTCTTTTTCAAGAATTGATTATATATTAATGGCAGAAGAGGCTTTTCCCAGGGTTATACGGGCAAATATAGAAACCTCAGTTATCTCAGATCATTCACCTGTTTCTCTGTCTCTTACTTTGGAACTGAAAAGACAGAGGACGGCTCTCTGGAGGTTCCCTCAGGATCTTAGAGGGGATACGCGCGTATCTTATAAAATCCAGCGTACTTTTGTTCGCACCTGGTGCGCAAACAAAAGTACGCGTTCGCGCAAGTATTTAAAATCTACCCCAATGGATTTCAGTAATGCCTTTGACATGGCCCATATAGGTGACTTATAAATAAGTTGAGCTGTAGGCAATGTAGCACCACTAGTAATTATTGATAACTTCCAACTGTATAACAAACAGTATTTATGACTTTATTAATTATTCAGGCTATGATCGATCAAAGTTCATTTTGATTAGAACAAGGACTCATTCAGTTTATTTAACGTTAGAGATTTTATTGAGAGTTACTAAAATTAATATATAATTGATTGATATAACAATAATTTAAGTAATATAGAAAATTTAAGTCAGCTTCACAATTTCTATAATAGCACTATAGCTTGTTAACCAGAAGCTTGTAGTGATTTCGTTCAGATCAATCACAACTATCTACCTCAAACTAAACTTAACTTCAAATCTCTAAATTAAAAGTTAGTTTGTTTTTTCGTCTCACTTGCAAACCACAATTGAAGGAGATGGGTTGCTTCTCTCTCTGTGAGGACATCTGTATCTGTGTACTTCTGTGTGCTGGTTAGGAAATCTCACCTGAGTGCAGACATCTCTGGTCAGCATCTGTTTGCATGAAATACTGGCAGAGCTGAAGGCAGGCTCAGGTATCTGGAAGCCCTTTGATGGTTGACTCCCTGATGTACTTCTTAGTGGCTGGAAGTTTGGTGGGCCTTTTTTTGTTCTTTTGTTTCACTTACTTGATAGCAGTGAATTTGCATAATGCATGCAAAGTCAATGCATATGGATGAGCGCCAAGCACAGTTCTCTGATGGGGATTTTTATACTGTTTTGTTAGAAAAGTGACACATTCAATTTAGCATAGGGACCTGCCTAGTCTCAAAATACCATTAGAGATAAGCATCCTCTAATCAGAATCAAACCCATTTGTTCAAGCAGAGCTAGATAGAGTGGCAGCAGTGCCAAAGATATGTTTAACAACCTAGACATTCTTTCTGCAAGGCCTATATTTCTCAGTCTCAGAATTTATAGAAAAAATATTCTTAATGCTTTGCTGTCCATCTTCCGTTTTCTTTGGTTCAGACAGAATTAACTAGTTTAAGATTTACTCAGAAAATATTGGTCTGAATTATCCCTACATAGCACTTTTGTTATGGGCCCAAAAGTGACTGATTGGGTTAGAAACTTGTTGAGTGAGAATAAACAAATGATCATAATAAATGGATTATACTCGATCCTTCGACCAACTCTTTACAACATTTTATTTAGCAAGATTGTATATGGATTGTCAGAAAAGGCTTGTCTTTATGCGGCTGATACTACATTTTGCAACAGGGTAGGCACCATGTAGCTCAAGGAATGGTCTAAAATCTGGCAGTTAACATTTAATACTAAAAAGTTCAAAGTCATACATTTGGGCTGCACATACCCAAGGGAGTGGTACAGTATATGGGGTGACATTCTAAGCATGAGAGAAGAATGGGATCTGGAGGTAATTGTGTCTAATGATCTTAAGGTGGCCAAACAGGTGGATATGGTGATTGAAAAAGCCGTTAAGATGCTTGGGTGGAAAGGGAGAGGAATGGTAAGCAGTAAAAAGGAGGGAATATTGCCCCTCTATAAGACCAAGGTGAGACTGGAATACTGTGTACAGTTCTGGAATCAAACCTTCAAAAGTATAAACTGGTTGGTCCGGAGGGTGGCTACTAAAAATGATCAGTGGTCTTCATTGTAAAGAATGTTAAGACAGACTTAAAAATCTAAATAATATGTATACCCTAGAGCAGTGGTCACCAACCCTGCCTGGGTGTCCACCAGTCAGTTGGGTTTTCAGGATCTCCACAATAAATATGCATGAGAGAAAATTTGCATGCACTGCCTCCATAACATGCACATTTTCTCTCATACATATTCATTGTGGATATCCTGAAAACCAACTGGCTGGTGGGCCCCCAGGACAGGGTTGGGGACCACTGCCCTAGAGGAAAGGTGGAACAGGCGAGATATGATAGAAACATTTAAATACCTCCAAGGTTTGCATGTACAGGAAATGAGCCTTTTTCAGTGAAAAGGAGGCCTTGGAATGAGAGATCATGCCATGTGGGTGAAAGAAGGCAGACTCAGGAGTAATCTAAGGAAATATTTTAACAGATATAGACAACTAACTCCTTAGGTTAGGCACCTAGGTTTTTTGAATATTGGCCTCTGAGTAATGTACATAGAATGGGATAAATATGAGATACACAGTCCTCTTAAAATCTACTTTAATATGGATGATTTATTTTTTTTAGTTTGTATTCATTCATGCTAAACTGTTCTGATTGCAAATCTGATGTAATATATACACTCTGTTTTTCTGTGTTCCAAGTGAAAATAACACAAAGTATAAAAAATATGATAAACTACAGTAATACAAAATATAATAGGAAATTTATTAAAGTATATCTGAACAGGGTTTTGATGAAATCAAAGTTAGAACAGAGAAATTAAAAGGTTACACTACTTGCCAAGATTTTTTCAAATATCATTTAAGGAAATTAATTTCTCATTTTCATAGTCTGTGAAAATCCACAGCCAACAGCACTGCAATTTCATGCTTAAGTCCCTGCAGATAACATTAGCAACTAATTCCTGAAACAGGTAAAATGAAACAAAGTAAGCTTCTAGGGATGCTGAATATATTACACTTGGAAAAGTTACTTCAGTGTTGAGAAACCAGCTGGAAAAGCAACTCCTTAATATAATATACTTTGGCTAGATTGTGATAATTAAATGATGTTCTTCAGCTAAACAACATTAAGTACTTCTAAATATTTTGCACTGAGCAGGGGACTTAGATAACAAGTCCCTAGTTGATGCCTTTATGCTGGAATATAATTTGAGATACATTATAGGAAAATGCCTATTCAAATCTAAAAATAATTAGCTTTGATTTGCAGTGCTGTGTCAACTTCATTAATTTCTTTATTAAAATTAGAGGTTTAATCCTTTATTACTTGCATTGGCAGTAGAAGGAGGCTGTTTCTACTGATATTCATACTAGAGCATCTTCCACAATGACTAACAAAGAAAAATCAAGGGGGATATATTCATTCACCCCCTCCCCACTACGCACAGACACACTCATACACATTCTTCCACTCTCTCAGGCACAAATGCTTGCACATACAATCACACAAACACACATTATCCTTTTCTCTGATACACATGCTTACACACATACACACACTCCTACACATGCTCCAGCTGTCTCAGACACAAATGCTTACACACACATACACACCCTCTCTTTCAGCACACATGCTTACACACCCACACACACATATACACAAGTGCACTCGCTCTCTAGCAGGCATGCAGGGCATGATTTCCCTGTGACTGTAGGACCTCCTTTGGTTAGGCTGCTGGGCAGGATGTGATCCACTGGCAGGGAGCGACCGTTGCTCCCTGTGACATAGTGAGGGCAAAGGCGATCAGCGCCATTTTGAAACCAGTCCAGCACCGGCACCGAGGGTATGATTGAAAGGATGGCTCCCGGACCCCCGCGCTAGACCACCAGGTACATGTAAAAGGTTTTTGGGGGGGTCGGGAGGGTGGGAGAAGCAAAGGGGTAATTTGTAAAGGGTCGGGGTGGGGTTTTTTTTATCGGGCCATCGGCGCCATTTTTATCAGTGGTAGCCAAAATGGCGCCGTTGGCCCGAGAGTGGGAGATCGTGCCGCCCCCCCCCCCCCCCCACTGGACCACCAGATAATTTAACATTTGGGGGGGGGTTCAGGAGGGTGGGAGAGCAAAGGGGTCATTTGTAAAGGGTCGGGGTGGGTTTTTTTTTTATCTGCTCAGGCCTCACTAAAAAATTAACGATGTGAATTGGAATCGGAACCGATTCTAATTCACATCTCTAACAATCCGATTTTTTTCTCCCTCCATCCGAACATGATCGTTAAAACAATCGGGCACACGATTCACATCTCTAAGGTGTAATGTGCTGTTCGTACATCTTACTCTACATACCATATGGGTATGCCCGACCACTTCAAAGGATGTGCACATCTATGCATGAAAATTATTCTTATGCATTTTTAAATTGAAATGTTTACATATAATTGTCACTTCTGACCTTTCCCTGCACCCAGAATGCCTACTTTTTAATAAGGCTGTATTAGCCACAGTGCAGGGAGAAATCTTGAAACAGGGCTGTCTATGCAGATAAACACATATTTATCCATGTAAATCCCTTTGAAAATTTACAGAAGTAAGGTAAATGCATTCATTTGATATCCATTTAGGGTTCTGAGTATTAATTAACTTTAAAATTGGCTTAGTGATGTGAGCTACCTGCCAATTTTATTTATTTATTTTATTTATTTGGCATTTCTTATAGTCCGCTATCTCCAGACGCAGTTCGGTGTGGTATAAATAAAACCACAAATAAACTAATAAATAACAATAACAAATATAAGGATATAAAAAACCTTGCATAAAATATAAATACAATTACACTTAAAATATCTATTATAGATTAAATGTGATTGTTACATTTGGCTTCAGTACCAAATGGACAAAATTAATGAGATGGAGAATATAACATCATTGAAATAATTGCTTTAACAGGCCCTGAGAAATATAGTATGTTAATGTAGCCTGAATTTGGCCTTTGTGGGAAGGAAGGAGGTGACCAACAACATGGAGGAAAAACAGCAAACTGTATCCATATATGATAATCCCAACCCCCTAATATATCAAAGGAATCTCAAATCCTAATCCTCTGACTTCTAACCATCCTCTCTTGACATCAAAGGATCCAGTGGCCCCCATTCAGACTTAACTCACCCCTCTAAAAGTCATCTGAATCTTCACCAGCAAGAGGAATCCAGGTAGTACCTAGCACTTAACACATTTAGTACATGAGCTTTATCAAATACCTGCTAAAAATATAGTGAATGGCAACCCTGTAAAGGAATTACTTAGCCTGAGTCTGACTACTCTGGCTAAGGATGTGTTTAGAAGCCAGGTCTTAATGGATTCAGAGTTCTCACACTACCATACATCACATGACTGTATAACAACTGTGAAACTGGAAGACAGTCTGCAGGATCTGTGGTGAGGGAGTTAGTATTACAAGAGAAAGCCTGGGTTGTGTTTTGGGAAAACCTCCTGTGTTTCTCTAAACATAGTTTCAGACGCACAGGTGGAAAGAGAATTACTTACAGAGGCAGCTGGAGGGAAATGGCAGAGAGATAGAAAATGAGAGAGAATTCTCACTGACAGAAGCAATTTGTTGCCCTAATAAATGTAAACAAGTATCTGTACTACATTATCATCTTTGCAACTATTGCTTTTGCTACTATATATATATGTATTCTGCCTGGTTTTTTGGACTGTAGCTTAGTATTAATAATAAACACTATTATCCTGGTATCTATCTGGAGGTAAGTGTATGTGAATGTTGCTTTGTCATTTAGATAGCAGGTCATGTTAGTGGGGTAAGGGCCTTAGAATACCAGCTTTGTGTCTGGAGGTGGCGTGTCCCATCCAGGGTGGGAAGTGCCTGTTTATTTCCCTTTACCACACTCATACAGAGTATACCTGCAATAAATCCACAGTCCAATTAAATCCAAAAGCAAAGTTGAGAAGCCTAACAACAATAAATAATCATAAGAAAATATATGTCATATAATAGTGCCACTGAACCAATGAACTTCACTGCAACAGCATAATAGTGCATCAGATGAATATAATACCTTCCATTTACTTTTTTAATATGAGGAATACATTTTTTCTGGGCTTTTAAGATGGAATTTTTAAACAATGTCCACACCTCATGCAAACTTTTAATCTTGGAAACTGTTCCTTTTAGTTTATTTCTCACCAATATTTTTATTCTATCATAGTCTTCTTTTTTAAAGTTATATGCTACTGCAGTTGTTTTCCTTAATTTATTTATTTATTTATTTTAAGTTTTTCTATACCGGCATTCGCAATAGATATCGCATCATGTCGGTTTACAATTAACAAGTAGATAGGTAACAAAAAAGGTAAGAAACATTTATCTTAATAATAATAGTAATCGTTGTAGTAATAATAATAATAAAAACATTAAACAAGAGAAGGTTAAGGTATGCAGTTACAATAAAACAAGGGAGTGATACAACTTGGAGCATAGAAAAGAAGCTGGGGATTAAATAGAGAGAACGTAATGTCCTCCCTTCATTGATTAATGTCCTCCCTTCATTGATTAATGTCCTCCCTTCATTGATTAAGTCATATATAATTGCATTATGATTGCTATTGCTATGTGGCCTCATCACAGTAGCCCCCTTGCAACAGATCCTGTGTGTCACTTAATACTAGATCTAAAATTGCTCCATCTTGAGACACTCCACAATTGCATATAAAATAACTGTAATTAAGACCCATTCAAATAAGTTAAAACTGACATTCTACCCAGAAACCTGTGTAAATAACCAGATTAGCACTGCATTACTTCCTGAAAGCCTGTAGAAATAAAATCTTTAGACATTTCTGAAAAGAAATAGAATTTTGGAGCATCCTCACCTTTCATGTTATTGATAAATTCCCTTGATCTTATTCTGCTTAACCTTCCCTCTTTTGCTGAGGGTACTGACTTAAGGCTTTAAGAACACAGCTAGGATCATGTTATAAGGTATACCAGAGCAAACTGTTAAGGGACTTGAATGAAAGTTTCATTGCTTTAAATATTACTTTGAACTGGACTGATAGTGTAATTGTTTCAGGGCTGGTGTTATGTGTTCTCAAGACCCAACTCCAAAAAGAAGATGTGCAACTGTATTCTGTACAAGTTGTAATTTCATAAGCGCTCTCTTTGGGAGACCAAAATATAAGATATTACAATAATCTAATCTGGCTATCACAACAAATTGAATTTCAGAGGTAGGTTCAGGTTTATCCAGAAAACGACTAAGGGCTCAGGTAGTCTAGAGATGCCACACAATATTTTTCTTAACAGTTGGTATTGGCCCATAAACTGCTGTTTTTACTTTAAAATTGTATATCTGTTTTTAAATCCATTCATGGTAAAAGAGAACGTTATTTAAGAGATTGTTTACACTTTTACTGCCCAGGTCAAATTTTATGTTCCTCCCAAATGCCCTTTTGTTGATTCCTTTATTAAAAGAAGCCTGACTGTAATACATTCATGATTGTGCCTTTTAGTGCATTTGGCCTTAAACTTTGGAATAATCATCCTTCAGAAATGAGAGATACTCAAGATTACCTGAACTTTTGTAAATCTCTAAAAAAACTTTCTTTAGTATAACTTTTGAAGGAGTTTGATTTTTTTCTTGGCTATTTTCAGGGCCTGTCAATTGAATAGGGCTGTTCTGTTTTATTTTTAACACTTAGCTGTTATATTTTATGTTGGTTTTAGAGTTTATTTAATGTGCTTTATTTTGCTGTTTTGTTATATTATATATTGCTTACTTGTATTTTTCATTGATTTTATATTATCTGTATTATTATTCTGTATGTTATGGTTTTATCATCATTTACTTTGCTGATCCTCACCTGGAGCATTTTATAATAAGCAGGTTATAAATTTCACTAACTAAGCCCTAGATTAATCAAAATGCTTTAAATATAGAGGAAATAGCACCTGTGATAAAAAAAAAAAAAGGGGGCACGGTTAGGATAATTTCCCTGCTACTGTGTTGGTACAAAGCAGAAAAGGTGGCAGAAAAAAAACTAAAGGCACTGATAAATGGCATTAAAAGACCATATGGCCCGTCCAGTTTTCCTATCTGTCCAATTAATTTAGCATCATTTCTTTGGAGATCCCTTGTATTTATCCCATGCTTTCTTGAATTCAGATACTGTTTCTGTCTCCGCCACCTCAACTGAGAGGCTGTTTCATGCATCCACCACCCCCTCTGTAAAGAAATATTTGCTAAGGTTACTCCTGAAGCTATCTCTTTCACCCTCATCTCATTGCCCCTCATTCTAGAGCCTCCTTTCCATTGAAAAAGGCTCATCTCTTGTGCATGGAAACCTTTGAGATGTTTCAATGTATCTATCATATCTCCTCTATCTTGCCTTTCCTGTAGGTATACATTTTTAGATCTTTAAGCCTATCCCCATATGATTTAGAATGAAGACTACTGGTCATTTTAGTAGCCACCCTCTGGACCTACTCCATCTCATTGTGTCTGTGGACCCTTGGATGAGGCAGGAATGGTGCAACCTGCAAGGAGGAGCCCTGCAGGTTCTCACTGTTGGCAGGCAGACCTGGGTGAAACAGAGCTCCAGAGGAAGCTTTGTCTCGACCAGCTCTCGTTCCCCTCAGGTTGAACTTTGGGTGCCAGGCTGGCAGGTCTTATGTGGGGTCTCTGCTGAAGGCAGAAGTGGTGGTTCTTGGATAGCTTTGGTCTTAGGCAGGCAGAGATCAGACTGGTCCAAGATCAGGGGCGATGGTCAGAGGCAGGTGGCAGTCAGGCATATCCAGGAACAGGCAGTGGGAAGTGGTGGGCAGTGGTCAAATGTGACAGAGATCAGGCCAAGGTCAATAGTAGATATCTGAGAGTGAAGACAAGGGATGGGTAGGCAGAGCAGGAAGACCAGGGCAAGCACAGCAGGAACAAGGCTGGAGATAAGTAGATGACAACAGAAGATAGGCTGGACTGAAGAACTGAAGAAAAGGCTGGCAGTAAAGGTAGGGCTGGAAATGAAGACAAGCAGAAATTATGAAAAGCAGCTACAAAGACAAAATGCTGGAGCAACATGAACTACATGAAGTAGCTGGACCTGTTGATGAGACAAGTTAAGACTGGAGTATTGCCCTTTTGTAGGGCCTAAGCATTGATGTCATCTCTAAGGGAATGGGGCTTTACTGACATGGACCCTTTAAGTACTGTAGCATGACATGCATGTGCGATGCTACAGTGCCAACTCCAGTGTGGTGAACTGGAGTTGGCATCATCCTGCTGTGTGAGGGCCCAGCAGCTTCTTGCCTTGTCCAAGATTAGCATTTGCCATGTATGAGGTTGTTGGCATGATGTGGTGTAGTAGGGCCGAAGTTGGATGTGAGAGTGGTGATCCTTGGGGGTTGCACGTGGATCACCAATGAGAGTACATTCTGTTTATATCGTTTTGAAGGTGTGGTCTCCAGAATTGTACACAGTATTCCAAGTGAGGTCCCACTAGAGACCTATACAGGAACAATATCACATTCCTTTTTCTGCTGACCATTCCTCTCCCTATGCAGCCAAGCATCTTTTTATCCACCTGTTTGGCCACCTTAAGATCATCAGATACAATTACTCCCAGATCCACTCTTCCTTTGTTCATAGAAGAATTTCACCTCCAATACTGTACCTTTCCATTGGGTTTTGCATTATAAATGCATTATTCTGCATTTTTTAGCATTAAATCTTAGCTACCAGACCTTAGACCATTTCTCAAGTTTCACAAGATCCTGCCTCATTTTTTCCACCCCTTTCTGGTTGACCACCTTGTTACAGATTTGGTATATCAGCAAAAAGACAAACCTTTCCCGACAAACCTTCCATTACGTCGCTCACAAAAATATTGAAAAGGACAGATCCTTGAAGTACACCACTAGTAACAACCCCCTCCTCAGAGAAAACTCCATTTACCAATACCTTTTGTTGCCTCCCACTAGCCAGTTTCTAACCCAGTCACTCACTCTAAGATACATACCAAGGGCACACAATTTATTTATAAGTCTTCTGTGCAGAACTGAGATAGCCATGAATATTGAGAGCTCACAATGTCTCCTGCCATTGCAGTTAAATGCTGTGTTATTTTACTTCACTTCTCTATCAGACCATCCATTGCTCCTACCATGTGACAGGGCCGACCAATGGCACCAGTAGCCCCTGTCACATGGTACATAAGAACATAAGAACATAAGAAAATGCCATACTGGGTCAGACCAAGGGTCCATCAAGCCCAGCATCCTGTTTCCAACAGTGGCCAATCCAGGCCATAAGAACCTGGCAAGTACCCAAAAACTAAGTCTATTCCATGTAACCATTGCTAATGGCAGTGGCTATTCTCTAAGTGAACTTAATAGCAGGTAATGCACTTCTCCTCCAAGAACTTATCCAATCCTTTTTTAAACACAGCTATACTAACTGCACTAACCACATCCTCTGGCAACAAATTCCAGAGTTTAATTGTGCGTTGAGTAAAAAAGAACTTTCTCCGATTAGTTTTAAATGTGCCCCATGCTAACTTCATGGTAAGGGCCTAGGACCACGGCGCCATTTTGATTCCTGGCAGCCAACGGCCCAAGAGGGGGAGATCACTCACTGGACCCCTGCTGGACCACCAGAGACTTTCGGTAAGTCTTGGGGGGGGGGGGGGTCGGAAGGGTGGAGGGAATATAGTTAAATAATTTGAAGGGATGGGGTGAGGTTTTTTTGTTTTTTTCGGGTTTTTCCCAAAATGGAAATGAAAAACGTTTTCGGGTTCAGGGAGTGGACTGAAATGGCCCACCCCGGACCTGAAAACGAAACACCAATGAAAATAAAATGTGTGCACATCCCTAATGGACAATATCACCTCCATTTTCTGATGACCATTCCTCTCCCTTTGTAGTCAAGTATCTTTCTGGATTTTGTCATTGCTTTATCTACCTGTTTGCCCATCTTAAGATCATCGGATACAATCATCCCCAGATCTCACCCTTCTCTGGTACTTAGAAGAATTTTGCCTCCAATACTCTACCTCTGTCTTGGGTTATTGCAGCCTAATTGCATTACTCTACATGTTTTAGCATTACATCTTAGCTACCAGTCTCTAGAACATTCCTTGAGCTTTGCTAGATCCCTCCTAATATTTTCTACACCTTCCTGGTTGTCTAATCTGTTTCAGATTTTGATATAATCAGCAAAAAGACAAACCTGCAAAAAATATAATGTGCATCAATCACCAATAGTGATTGATGCACATTATATAAAAGTATAGGACATTATATAAAAGTATAGGAATAGTTGGATCACATGGTCTCTATAAGACTTCTCAGACTGAATCAGAGCAACTCTTCTATCATATAATGCCTCTTGTTGAAAAACTCTCACTTAATGAAAAAGAAACAATCAGACAATCGTAGCAGAACAGGGAGGAGATCAACTTTGAAAAACAGCAGCACATACAGGACTCCACAAATTATTTTTCTTCAAAGGAAAGAAAACTGACAGAATTAGGGAGATATCCATGATAAACAACTAACAAAAGAAACCACCTTTACATTATTATTTACCACGTATCTCGTTGACCCAATTTGACTACGGGCAATAATGACGAAAAGAGGTCTTCATACACAGCTACCACTATACTCGTAAATGCTAGTGGTGCCCCAATATTTATTTATTTATTTGTTTTAATTTTTTATATACCGGCATTCGCGATGGGAGTCGCATCATGTCGGTTTACAATTAACAGGGTGTGACAAGAGGAGAAAAACTTAGAACATTAACATGTGATATAAGAAGAAATAGCAGTTACAATAAAACAGGGACATAAAGTAACTTGGAAAGTAAGGAAAGCGATAGAAAATTAACAATGTGATAAAAAGAGTAACAAGGTAATATACCGTATATATAATTATAGACCCCTATCTTAAAGTCTTTTTATAAACATTTTAGATATACAATTTAAAAAGTACTTATCTATATTCAAAACCTTCAAGTTCATGTCCCTGCAGAACATAGGACAAGAATTTTAGTTATTTACTCTCCTGAAACATAATTTTATGCGTATAAATGGTTGTTATAAAATAGTCTACGGTTGAGTACATGAAAAGGTATGTGTGACACCTGATTTTGTGCATACTGTTATGCACGCTGGTGTTAGGTCTTCTGGGAGATGTAATTGGGACATACATACACATATAGGGGAATTTTTTTGAAGGTCTGCACAGGCATCCATGTGTATGCGGGTCCCTGATGTTAATATCTTTGCGTACATGTGTGGATAGCTGTCCTCTCGCGCACGCGGGGGGGAAGAACTTGTAAAGTGTGCGTGGCGACGCAATCGGGTCTTTGCCCAGTTCCCTCCCAATCCTCTCCAATTAAAGAGTGGACTGGGAGGGAACTTTCCTATACCCCTACCTACCCTTCCTCCCTTTTCCTCTCTCCTCCCTGACCATAACGCCACCTAGCTACTCAATTGTTTTTTGGTTTTACCTTACTGCTTCTTCGGAGCAGATGTAACTTCAGCGCACCAGCCCGCTGTCAGTACTCGCTTCCCCGGGATGAGACATAAAAGGCGCCATCCCAGTCGACCCCTACCCCGCCCCTCCACACCCCTCCCCACCCAGACCTCACCCCTCAGCCCTCCCCTTTTCATTGGTTTGGCACTTCTGGCCATACCAGGAGTTATACACATAAATGGGCCATTTCTAAAATGTTCTAGGAGTACGCACAGCCCAGCCACATGCATACCCCTGGATTTTACAAGTGCAACACTTTGAAAATTCAGATGAAAGTTTTTTTTCCAAAAGTGTGTGTATAAGCTAACCTGTCCAACTTCTGCCTTTGCAAAGAGCAGGTGTAACTTTGTGTGGGCTCTTTTGTGCATGGTGAAGGACATTTACCCAAGCATTTTCAAAGCAAACATATTGAGTTGCACTGTGTTAAGAACAAAAGAAGTTGCCATACTGGGTCAGACCAAGGGTCCATCAAGCTCAGCATCCTGCCTCCAATAGCGGCCAATCCAGGCCACAAACACCTGGCAAGTACCCAAAACATTAAGTAGATCCCATGCTACTAATACCAGTAATAGCAGTGACTATTCCTTAAGAAACCTTGATCCAAGAACTTATCCAAACTGTTTTTAAACCCAGTTACACTAACTGCCATAACCACATCCTCTGGCAATGAATTCTAGAGCTTAATTGTGCACTGAGTGAAAAACAATTTTCTCTGATTGGTTTTAAATGTGCTACATGCTAACTTCATGAAGTGACCCTAGTTTTCCTATTATTCAAAAGAGTAAATAACCAATTCACATGTAACCATTGTAGTCCTTTCATGATTTTATAGACTTCTATCATATCCCACCTCAGCCATCTCTTCTCCAAGCTGAACAGCCCTAGCCTCGATATCAAAAAGGACTCTTGCGTCTTAAATTCCTACGATACAAATAACCGAAAATTAAAATGCTGGTCCATTCTAGTCACCCACTTCATATTTTTTGATATCGAGTCATACAATGAGATGAATATATACGCCTTATATGCGTTTCAAACTTTAAAAGAGAAGTGAATGGAATAATAATAGGGAAACATATGCTTGATGTTGGTAACACGGCGCATATGAAATGTTCATGTAAGCGGTAAGAAACTTTTCCTGGCACTATTTGATAAATGGTTGGCGTTTTTTAGGAATGTTTCACATTAGAAGAAGATGGTAATTAATATTTAATATTTTTCAATTGTAGTCCGAAACTTTGTGTGGATCACATGCATCCTAATGATATATACATCGTTTCGACATGAGATAGAGAATCTCTGAGACGAATATCAACAATTCAATGAAGACACGTTACAATCCAACTATCTCATCAATTGAGAAATAAATTGTTGAATTTTGCGAACATTTATTAATAATACCACAGTGTTAAATTCGTAGAGTTTCCCTGAGGAAGCCTGATTGGTCAGGCGAAACGAGAAATCTCGTCGGGAGTAGTGTATAATGTGTTAGTGGTTTTTTGTGAACATTTGCTGGAGAATAATATGTATAAAGCCACATGAATGCATAAGTATTTAGGGTTTTATGAACGAATGGTGTGAATGCAATAAGTGTGCATGGATAACAATGATGTTTATTATGTACTTGTCAGATTTTAATTAATTAATGAATTACAGATGTATAAGAAGTCCACACAAAGCACGGACACATTTGTAAAATAAAAGAAATTTGTGTATTTTGAATAAAAAATTGTTGCTGGCATTGAATATTGCCTAGTTTCCTCTGGTATGTTAGTATAACCTACACCTGAGGGCAACATCAGGGTCTTGGCCTAGGCCCTGGCCCAATGCTAGGGCCTAGGACCAAACTTGAGCAAAGGCCAGGCCTGGGAAATTTTCCAATGACTCTTCCCCCATATGTACCAAATCCAGAGTCGCATCCTGGCCCAGTCCTAACGCTGGGGCCTCGGCCCACACTTAGGACCAACACCTGGGCTTCAGCACCCAGGCCTCAAGGTCTTCTTTTTTCTTTGACAAAATGACGATGTCCACTTTGGAGGATACACCAGAGTTATCTGGGTGAATTGGCCTGTCTGAAAATCACCCTTCGCAGAGTAATTAAAACGTATAAATGTGGTCACCGGGTATTGCTTTTGGTATGTAGCTCAGGGAAAGAAAACAGCTCAAGCACATGACACTTTCTAAAAGGCATGTGCTCTTTCTCCCTTATTGAATTTCTGTACAAAAGAGCAGATGCAAACTATGTGGTCAGTTTTAATATGCCCACTTTCTAGGCATTTCCAAAGAGAAAGTACCTGTATGATGTCCGTTTGAATATCTGACAAAGCACATACATTCAAACCACTTGTGTAGTTTTCAAAGATGCAGTTTGTTTGTAAATCACCCCCATAAGTAATACATTAATCTGTTCTGGTGACCTCAAATACTCTTTAACAGAAGTAATTATGACTAACCAAAGATATAAAGAAAAATCATGCAATGTATGAATGCAGGCTAATTGAAGGATTTAATTAACTGTTTTATAAAAAGAAAGCAAAGAAGCAAAATTATTATTCTGTTTCCAAATACTGTATTGGAGCTGACAACACAATTACAAACATAGTACATAATGAATGAAAACATGTTTTTTTTAAAGATTGCTTTACTACTGAGAAAATCACAGTAGGACAGCAAAATAAAAAATGGTTCAAATACTGAACAATGTATTTGCATCTTTTCTTTTAAAAGGGCACATGCCCACATCAGAAGCAGAGTTTGAATATACAAAGAGGCATATACTTAATTAGGAACTGTGCACTGGATAACATTTTTATAAAAGCTGACAAAAAAAACCATAAAAGACTTAAAGAACAGAGCTGAATGTGTTTTTTAATAAGAACAAAAATTGTCTCTTTTCTACTCTAGTTGATTCGTAATCACGTTTTTTTTTCGGGGAATAACTTAATATAGATTTCTACAGTGCCCTTGGTTATTAGTTCTCAACTAGGTCCTTAGGACATGCCCAGTCTGTCTGATTTTCAGGACTTTGCCCTGTTTAGGATGTCTTTTTACCTCTCCCACTGTATATACTACTTTTATTGTAAACTCTGGTGGTTCTTCTTCCACTCTTCTTCCACTGTCAGTATGCCTTTAGGATCTCTTCATGCACCTCTTTCTTTCTTTTTTTTTTTATTCTTTCTTTAGGAGTTTTCAAAATATATTACAAGGAACAACCTTGCAAGGAAATACAGAAAAAAGAAATATCTAGGAAATTTACATACATTCCCTTATGCATATAGGGGTAGATTTTTAAAGGGTTGTGAGCGTAAGATACGCGCACAACCCCCGAAAACCTACCCCTGTCTCCCCCTGCGCGCGCCAAGCCTATCTTGCATAGGCTCGATGACACGCGCAAGCCCCGGGACGCGCGTAAGTCCCGGGGCTTGAAAAAATGGGTGTTCCGGGGGTGGGGCCATGGGTAGGGCACCAGCCCAGGGGCATTCCGGGGGCGGGACCGAGGCCTAGGAACAGCCACTGGGCCGGGGGATGGAGAGCCGGCGCACGCAAGTTATGCCTGCCCAGAGGCAGGTGTAACTTTTTCATTAAAGGTCAGGGGGAGCTTTTAGTTAGGTCTGGGGAGCGGGTTACATAAGGGAAGGGAGGGGAAGGGAGGAGAAGGTGCGGGGGGCAGAAGGAAAGTTCCCTCCGAGGAAACGGAGACAGGCTGCTCGGCTTGGCACGTGCAGGTTGCACAATTGTGCACCCCCCTGCGCGTGCCGACCCTGGATTTTATAACATGCGCGTGCTGCTGGGTTGCACGAACAAATCTACGCCTGCACGCATGTTATAAAATCTGGCCCATAATACCAATTACAAAATAATCTCTATTGTTTTTCATTGGAAATTTAAGGAGAGAGGAGATGGAAAAAATCAGAGAAGACTTCAAAGGAAATACAAAATTGCAGGCTTGTAACTATTTTTTGCCCCAGATTAACATACGTTATGTCCCCCCATCCAAAAACTGTCTCAACTGTTCAGACAAAAAGAAAATATATGTATTCCTAGCTGATTTTACAAAACATTTGCAAGGAAATCGAAGTAGGAAACTCGATCCCTTGGCCAAAACCTTGGGACACATAGCTATAAACATTTTCCTACGTTGTTGAGTGGGCCGTGAGAGGTCTGGAAAGACCCTTACCACTCCACCCATAAATGCATTATTTATATTCTTGAAATATGCTTTCATCAACTGTGCTTTTTCCACTTCTGTGAAAAATTGGACAAAAAGAGTTGCCCTTTCAGTGACTTCCGTATTAGAATTTTCCAAATATTGTGTTACCATATTTTCCGGCGTATAAGACGACTGGGCGTATAAGACGACCCCCCCTTTTTTATACATATTTTTAAGAAAAAAAATAATTTTACACTCAAACAGGAGCAACCCTATCTATGAAAAGGCAACACTACAAATACCATATATCAGGCCCTAAAAACCAATACACCTCTTATTAGGAAAACAGAACTAGCAAGCAGCTATAGATCCCCACACAGAAATAATTGTAAAACTATACTAATAAGCAGAATAAATGTTTCAAAACAGCTATGAACAGAATAACATCCAACAATTTAAAAACTCATAATTATTAAAAATTGTCCAAATATAAATAAAATATTTCAAAACAGCAGACACATCATATAACACCCAATAATTAAAATGGCAGTCAATCAAGAAAAGTAAACTTTAAAAGCTGCCTTTACTTACCCTCTCCAGAAACTCTCCTACTCCTTTCCCTTGCAGGCAAAGAACACTCACCAGAAGCAGCAGTGGCTGCTGAAGCTCTGTCCTCACAGTCTTCTTCCTTAGGGCCCACAACCAGTCTCTGTCTCACACAGATCAGTAACTTCCCTAACTAGTATCTCTTCCTCACACACACACAGCAGTCACCTCCCTGACCAGTCTGTCTCTCTCTCACATACACACACCAGTCACCTCCCTGACCAGTCTCAGTCTCTCACACACACACACACCAGTCACCTCCCTGACCAGTCTCTCTCAATCACACACATATTCTGCCACTTACAGACAAGCTCACATATACTCTGTCACTTACAACCACTCACAAACATACTGCCATTCATGCACCCATTCTACCACACACACACAAGCTCGCACTCATGCACCCAGGCACCCATTCTACCACACACACACAAGCTCTCACTCATGCACCCAGGCACCCATTCTACCACACACACAAGCTCTCACTCATGCACCCAGGCACCCATTCTACCACATACATACAAGCTCACATGGAGCCTCTTTCTCATAGTTTGGCCCAATAAACCTGGCCTCTGCTTCTCAGCCACCTCTGGCCTGACATCCAGTGGCATGCAAATTCTCCCAGCCGCCTCCCATGGTGCGCAGGGTCTCTCCTTTCTTCTGTCCCGCCGGCGGCGGCGGCACGCAGGTCTCTCTTCTCTTCGGCCCTGCCGACCTGGCCTCCCGCAGTGGCGTGCAGCGTCTCTCCTTTCTTCAGTCCCGCCGGCGGCGGCACGCAGGTCTCTCTTCTCTTCGGCCCTGCCGGCCTGGCCTCCCGCAATGGCGCGCAGCGTCTTTCCTTTCTTCGGTCCCGCTGGCGGCGGCACGCAGGTCTCTCTTCTCTTCGGCCCTGCCGGCCTGGGCTCCCGTGGTGGCACGCAGCGTCTCTCATTTCTTCGGCCCCACCGGCGGCGGCACACAGGTCTCTCTTCTCTTTGGCCCTGCCGGCCTGACCTCCAGCGGTGACGCGCATCGTCTCTCCTTTCTTCGGTCCTGCCCCTAGGGAGAAGGGAAGCACAAGTGGGGCAGTGGAACACCAGGAGCCGTGACACACTGGTTGAGAACCGCTGCCCTATAAGACGATACCCGGCGTATAAGACGACCCCCGACTTTTAAGAAGATTTTCAGGGGTTAAAAAGTTGTCTTATACGCCGGAAAATACAGTAAATTTATAAATTCATCCCTATTTTCTCCAGAGGTAATCTGAAGACTATTCTTTCTTGTCTCCGAACATTTCTTCCCTCAGTACTCTGAACTTCTCCCATGGCTTTTATTACCACTTTCAACTTGATGACTGTCAGATTTACTTCTCTACATCAGAAATTTCAGCAGGAATCCAGACCCATATCATAACACCTGTAGAATTACAGTTGTAGAAAGTGTGGCTGTAGGCCTTCCTTTGGGGCCTGGATTTTGAGACCAAGCTCAAAATAATATTTAAAGCAATGACAATGGCACTGAAGTCATTTCTAGGGTTACCAACTGGCTCCAGATTTTCAGGACAGTTTGATTGAGTCTTGGTTTTTACCCTATTGCATGCTGGCACTTATTCTGATTTCCCTATTGCATTCCTAAGAAAATCAAGACTACAAGCACCTGCGTGCAGGGGAGTAAAATCAGGACTAGATCAACCTGTCCTAAAAATCTGGAACCAGTTGGCAAACCTAGTCCTTTTTGCAGTTTGACTCTGGCACACCTTGCAGACTGCTTAAACCTACCTGTGTTTCTGAAGCCTTTTACATAGTACCTCAGCAAAAGGAGGAAGATTAAGCAGCTTGGATGTCCCTCTGCTACATTGAACTTAACTTGTCTGTCCTCCCAAACCCACTTCCTTTCTCTCCTCTTTTACTCTCTATGGGGCCGATGCAATAAATATGCGCAGAAAGAGGGCGCTGAACAGTCAGCGCCCACTTTCTTAACGCACCCCAGGCGCCCCCAAGGGGGGCGCCATGCAATATTTAAATTCAGAGGTTGCATTAGTAAGGAGGCAATAGGGTTGCTTGCGCGCCCCTAGCACCTCCTTGCTAACAGGAACCCGATCGGTGTCGGCGGTCCGCCGGTTAGGAAAACCGATGCTAAGTTTATCGGCGTTGGTTTACCTAAACGGCGCACAGCCAGGGGGTTCAGGAAACAGACACTTGTCATTCGAGCGGAATCCACCACGGAAAGGGTGGTGGATGCCTGGAATGCCCTTCCGGAGGAAGTGGTGAAGTCTAAAACTGTGAAAGACTTCAAAGGGGCGTGGGATAAACACTGTGGATCCATCAAGTCTAGTGGGCATAAATATAGAGGAGGTGGTAAAACACTGCACGGAGCGGCAGTAGCCACAGAGGCATTCACGGAGCGGGATGCCAGTGGCAAGTAGTTATTCCACCTTCAGGCAGCAAAATACTGCACGGAGCGGCAGTAGCCACAGAGGCATTCACGGAGCGGGATGCCAGTGGTTTGTGTTCCACCTTCACGGAGCGGAAGGTTGGAGGGCTGCCATCTCCAAAAAAACAAAAAACAAAAAAACAAAAACAAAAAAAACAAAAAACAAACAAGCAAAACAGAGGTGGGTAAGAGTATGGGGCAGGGGTGTGGCCGTTTATTGTGGCAGTTGCTACCCCTGATTGAACTGGATGTTCATTGGGATGCGGATACGGCACTGCTCTCTGCATTGGTGGAGGGGTGGAAGGGAATTGGGGCCGGAGGGTGCTGGAAGCCAATAGTGACGGGGGAGGGGGAGAAAAAAAGAGGTGGGGGGGAAGATAAAAAAAAAATAAAAATGGATAAACTGCGTAGCTTGCTGGGCAGACTGGATGGGCCGTTTGGTCTTCTTCTGCCGTCATTTCTATGTTTCTATGTTTCTATGTTTCTATGTTTCCTGCACCCGACTGCCAGTGTTTTTTTTTCTATTTTTTAACTTTAATTATGTTTTTCCTCCTACTTAATATTGCAATGATATTAAGTAGGAGACAGTAGAGAAAAGCAATTTTTTTCTGCTTTTCTGTACTGGTTTAAGGAGCGCTCAGCAATTAATACCTGCACCAGGCAGGTGTTAATTGCTGAGCGCTAAATGTGCGTCCTAGATACACATTTTTTTTTTTTTGCATCTGGAGTGAATGCTAATAGCCTCAGTCACATGCATTTGCATGTGATTAGCGCTATTAGACTCACTCCGCATAGGTTGAATAGGCGCTAATCCCCTTATTGCATTAGGGGATTAATTATCACCTATTTAACCGGCTTCCGACTGTGGGTTATACAGTGAGCTCAGCTGAGCGCACTGTTTCGCATCGTTCCCTATGTGCATGGTGCTCTCATCATCCTGGTTTCCTCTGCCTGTAACCTTGGGGTTATCGTTGATGACTCTGTCTCCTTCATTACACATATCCAAAACACCAGTAAAGTATGTCAGTTCTACCTCTGTAAGATACCACAATCCAACGGTAGAAAAAATTGTTACATGAGGTGATTTGTTATTTATATTGGACATTAGTTCTACCTCTGTAACATCACTAAAATCTGTCCTTTTCTGAGTATGCTACCAAAATGCTCATCCTTTCTTTATTCACTTCCCAGTTTTACCACTGCAGCATGGTCTTCATGGACCTCCCTCTGAACTATCTTTCTCTACTCTAACCCCTCTTCTCAAGTCACATCTTCTATTCCCCATCTGCTTCCACATATGGTTCAAACTTCTGTTGCTCATCTACAATACATTCAATGCATCTCTTCATTACCTATCTTTTTTCTCCCTATACCTTTCCTCATAAACTCCATTCACGGTGCATGTCACTTTCATCTGTGCTCTTCTCCTCCATTGCCAACTCCACTGCCAACACCACATTGCTGTGCCACTATATGCCTGGAATAGAATTCCTGAGTCAATGTGTAATGTTCCGCCTCCTTCTCAGGACATATTCAAATCCAGTATAAAATCTCACCTTTTGAGGCTTCTTTAAAATTCTAACACTTCTCTACAATAAATACTCTTCCATAGACTCTTGTTTGTTATGTGTATTTGTGTTGATGAGATTATAAGCTCCATTGAGCAGGGACTGAGTCTAATGTATATCTGTACAGTGCTGCATGTGTCTAGTAGCACTTTAAAAATGATAAACATTAGTAGTAGTACTGCATTTCACCAATGGGCAATATCTCATTCCTAAAAGTAAGATCCAGCTAGGAATATTTCAGCAAGATTAAATGTCACCATTCTTGTTTTGTCTAGCTCTAAATCTACTGTGTAATATTTGGACCATAGGTTTAGCTTTAATCCTAAAGACACAAATGATCCACAGATAACATTACATCTACTATTTGTAAACGATTTGAAGCTTTATAACTCGTGTGATCCCCATGTAGCAGAAGATGCATGTGATGGATTTTTATGTGATACCTCCACTGTGGGCAAAGATGCATATTCATTGTGGATATCCTTAAAATCAGACTGACAGGGCAGGTCCTGAGAACCTGGTTGCAAATCACTGCTCTATATCCACATTTAACTACTGTATCCTGTCTAGGGATGTGAATCGTTTTTCAACGATTAAAATTATCGTCCGATAATGTTTATATCGTCTTAAATCGTTATAGAACACAATACAATAGAAATTCTAACGATTTATCGTTAAAAATCGTTAAATCGTGTTAGTGCGCACTAACTCGAGTTAGTGCGCACTAACTCGATTTAGTGCGCACTAACTGAAAATGATACAAATAAACACTTTCCAGGTCACTGAAGGTCAGTTAGGAATGAATATGTGTTCCTATTGGCTGGCTGCCCTCTTATCTATTGATGTTACCAAGGTTACCACTGAGGTGATGGTTGGGGGGATGGGAAATGGAACTGGAAACTAACGAACACCAACAGAAAATGAAACAAAGTGTTCACACTTCCCAGGTCAGTAAAGGTCACTTAGGAATGAATATGTATGTATGTATTCCTATTGGCTGGCTGTGCTCTTATCTATTGATGTTACCAAGGCTAACACTGAGGTAATGGTTGGAGGGATGTGAAATGGAAACAGTTGGAAGCTTGACAAAAAAAGTAATGTAATGATCAGCACTCACGTGACTAGAACTTGTTTGTTTATTATTTTTGTTAGCAGGCACCTGAAATGCTAGTGCATGTTGAATTTGCCAATCACTGTGCATTTTAGAAAGGTGGTCCTGGCTGGACCTGTACACAGTTCAAATATATGTAATTGATTGTTGGTAAGTGTATTTTTTAAGTAGCCACACTGGCACAAGTATGTTTACTTTTCCTCCTACTTAACTCACTAGCTCAGCTTTGTAAGAAGGGCTTCTCTGCTTGTGTGTTGTTTTTGTTTGGTGTGAGGAGAGCAGAAACATCAGATCTTTATTCAATCTACTACAGTCATCTCTTACAGTGCCCTATCCCTATTAATACCAGGAGTGTTGTGATCTTCCTGCACACAGTGCCCTAACCCTGATACCAGTCTGAGACAGCCCCCTCCCTGCATTACTAGTGAGAGGCTGGCTTCACAGACAGGGGGGAGCTGCCTGACCCTCACTCCTGACTTCCCCCATGTCCCAGCTAGTGAATGGTGTGTGGGTGAGGGGGGGGGGGGGAGGATGGTGCAGTCTGAGACAGCTCCCTCCCTGCATTACTAGTGAGAGGCTGGCTTCACAGACAGGGGGGAGCTGCCTGACCCTCACTCCTGACTTCCCCCATGTCCCAGCTAGTGAATGGTGTGTGGGTGAGGGGGGGGGGGGGAGGAGGATGGTGAAGTCTGAGACAGCTCCCTCCCTGCATTACTAGTGAGAGGCTGGCTTCACAGACAGGGGGGAGCTGCCTGACCCTCACTCCTGACTTCCCCCATGTCCCAGCTAGTGAATGGTGTGTGGGTGAGGGGGGGGGAGGATGGTGAAGTCTGAGACAGCTCCCTCCCTGCATTACTAGTGAGAGGCTGGCTTCACAGACAGGGGGGAGCTGCCTGACCCTCACTCCTGACTTCCCCCATGTCCCAGCTAGTGAATGGTGTGTGGGTGAGGGGGGGGGGGAGGATGGTGAAGTCTGAGACAGCTCCCTCCCTGCATTACTAGTGAGAGGCTGGCTTCACAGACAGGGGGGAGCTGCCTGACCCTCACTCCTGACTTCCCCCATGTCCCAGCTAGTGAATGGTGTGTGGGTGAGGGGGGGGGGAGGAGGATGGTGAAGTCTGAGACAGCTCCCTCCCTGCATTACTAGTGAGAGGCTGGCTTCACAGACAGGGGGGAGCTGCCTGACCCTCACTCCTGACTTCCCCCATGTCCCAGCTAGTGAATGGTGTGTGGGTGAGGGGGGGGGAGGATGGTGAAGTCTGAGACAGCTCCCTCCCTGCATTACTAGTGAGAGGCTGGCTTCACAGACAGGGGGGAGCTGCCTGACCCTCACTCCTGACTTCCCCCATGTCCCAGCTAGTGAATGGTGTGTGGGTGAGGGGGGGGGGGAGGAGGATGGTGAAGTCTGAGACAGCTCCCTCCCTGCATTACTAGTGAGAGGCTGGCTTCACAGACAGGGGGGAGCTGCCTGACCCTCACTCCTGACTTCCCCCATGTCCCAGCTAGTGAATGGTGTGTGGGTGGGGGGGGGGGGGGGGAGGATGGTGAAGTCTGAGACAGCTCCCTCCCTGCATTACTAGTGAGAGGCTGGCTTCACAGACAGGGGGGAGCTGCCTGACCCTCACTCCTGACTTCCCCCATGTCCCAGCTAGTGAATGGTGTGTGGGTGAGGGGGGGGGGGGAGGATGGTGAAGTCTGAGACAGCTCCCTCCCTGCATTACTAGTGAGAGGCTGGCTTCACAGACAGGGGGGAGCTGCCTGACCCTCACTCCTGACTTCCCCCATGTCCCAGCTAGTGAATGGTGTGTGGGTGAGGGGGGGGGGAGGATGGTGAAGTCTGAGACAGCTCTCTCCCTGCATTACTAGTGAGAGGCTGGCTTCACAGACAGGGGGGAGCTGCCTGACCCTCACTCCTGACTTCCCCCATGTCCCAGCTAGTGAATGGTGTGTGGGTGAGGGGGGGGGGGAGGAGGATGGTGAAGTCTGAGACAGCTCCCTCCCTGCATTACTAGTGAGAGGCTGGCTTCACAGACAGGGGGGAGCTGCCTGACCCTCACTCCTGACTTCCCCCATGTCCCAGCTAGTGAATGGTGTGTGGGTGAGGGGGGGGGGAGGATGGTGAAGTCTGAGACAGCTCCCTCCCTGCATTACTAGTGAGAGGCTAGCTTCACAGACAGGGGGGAGCTGCCTGACCCTCACTCCTGACTTCCCCCATGTCCCAGCTAGTGAATGGTGTGTGGGTGAGGGGGGGGGGGAAGATGGTGAAGTCTGAGACATCTCCCTCCCTGCATTACTAGTGAGAGGCTGGCTTCACAGACAGGGGGAGCTGCCTGACCCTCACTCCTGACTTCCCCCATGTCCCAGCTAGTGAATGGTGTGTGGGTGAAGGGGGGGGGGGAGGATGGTGAAGTCTGAGACAGCTCCCTCCCTGCATTACTAGTGAGAGGCTGGCTTCACAGACAGGGGGGAGCTGCCTGACCCTCACTCCTGACTTCCCCCATGTCCCAGCTAGTGAATGGTGTGTGGGTGAGGGGGGGGGGGGGGGGGAGGATGGTGAAGTCTGAGACAGCTCCCTCCCTGCATTACTAGTGAGAGGCTGGCTTCACAGACATGGGGGAGCTGCCTGACCCTCACTCAAGCAGAGAAGCCCTTCTTACAAAGCTGAGCTAGTAAGTTAAGTAGGAGGAAAAGTAAACATACTTGTGCCAGTGTGGCTACTTAAAAAATACACTTACCAACAATCAATCTACCTTATAAATGGCCTGTGACCGACGGCCCGCAAATGCGCAGTAGAGCACAGCTCTACTGCGCATGTGCGGGCAAGGATGTCGATCAGAAAAAAAAAATGGCGGTGGGGCCGCAGGAGCGGGAGGAGAAGCAGCGGCGCCGCGCGCGCGCGCGGTGCCGCTGCTTCTCCTCCCCAGATCTGCCGGCAGATCTCGGGGGGGGGGTGTCACTCCCGCGCCCCCCCCACCGAGATCTGCCAGCAGATCTCGGGGGGGGGGTGTCACTCCCGCGCCCCCCCTCCCCGAGATCTGCCGGCAGGAGCGGGAGGAGAAGTAGCGGCACCGCGCGCGCGCGGTGCCGCTACTTCTCCTCCCCAGATCTGCCGGCAGATCTCGGGGGGGTCACTGCCGCGCGCGCGGGAGTGACACCCCCCCCCCCCGAGATCTGCCGGCAGGAGCGGGAGGAGTTAATGGAGCCGGGTGAGGGTTGCGGGAAGTCGCGCTTACGGCGCCGGGAGGAAATGGAGGTGGGTGAAGGGAGGGAGGGAGGGAGAGGGGGACTGAGTGAGTGGGAGGGAGAGGGGGGACTGAGTGAGTGGGAGGGAGGGAGAGGGGGGGACTGAGTGAGAGGAGAGGGAGGGTGGAGAGGAGTGGGTGGGGGAGGGGGGTGGTGAAGAGTGAGGGGAGAGAGAATGAGGGGGAGGTGAGAGACAGAGGGATGTAGCCCGTTTTAACGGGCTTTACGGCTTGTTACATATATTTGAACTGTGTACAGTTCCAGCCAGGACCACCTTTCTAAAATGCACAGTGATTGGCAAATTCAACATGCACTAGCATTTCAGGTGCCTGCTAACAAAAATAATAAACAAAGAAGTTCTAGTCACGTGAGTGCTGATCATCACATGTCAAGCTTCCAACTGTTTCCATTTCACATCCCCCCAACCATTACCTCAGTGATAACCTTGGTAACATCAATAGATAAGAGCACAGCCAGCCAATAGGAATACATATTCATTCCTAAGTGATCTTTACTGACCTGGGAAGTGTGAACACTTTGTTTCATTTTCTGTTGGTGTTCATGAGTTTCCAGTTCCATTTCCCATCCCCCCAACCATCACCTCAGTGGAAACCTTGGTAACATCAATAGATAAGAGGGCTGCCAGCCAATAGGAACACATATTCATTCCTAACTGACCTTCAGTGACCTGGAAAGTGTCTATTTGTATCATTTTGAGTTAGTGCGCACTAACTCGAGTTAGTGCGCACTAATCGGAAAAAACGATTTTTAACGATTTTTCAATGAAATAATCGTGCCAAACACGATTTTCTTCTCCTGCCACACGATTTCTATCGTTAAGACGATATGGAAAACGATTCACATCCCTAATCCTGTCTAGATATATTATCCAACTTATATAGAGAGTAATGGCGATCACAAAGTTAACATCAATATATAGCTAAAGAAATGGATTTGATTTACTCAGGGACTGAGGCTTTACCTGAAGGCAAAAATGATCATTTAGTAATGGTGCTCTGTGTTTGTCTGAGAAGAAGACGATAGTCCTAGGTGAAATATTTATATCCTACAAACTTAATTTAAACCTTCAGGAAGGGGTGAGACATGAAAACTGGTGGAACTAGGCTGCCATCCCTAACAAATAAGTGGAGAAATATCTGAAGGAGGGAATGCAACAGGGTGTACCCATCCATAACAGCATGGATAAGGAGGGTAGGTAGGAGAATACAGAGAAAAGGCAAGAAAGGAAGGAGAACAATCTGGTAATGAAGAATCACATTTGTAGGACCCTAGGTTTAAATATGTGTAGCCCCCTCCCATGTCTTCACAGTAAAGAGAAGGATAATTTAGGGGCGGGAGATGGGGATGGCTGAGACCTGTCCAATTCATTCAGGGCTTGATCCGTTTAAAACGTGGGTTGGGAGGTTAGCTGTTTTTCAGGGCCCTTAGGAATAAACATACCAGTTACTACAAAGAAGCACTCTTCACACTGGTATATGAACTTTATTTAATAATCAATGACCTCCATACTGATAAAGCATGACATAAAGTATATTTCATAAGAGATTAATCTATTTATCCACATCTCTACAATCACAAGCACACTCTTTTAGGATCACTTTTTTTTGTCTAACTCAGGTTCTTCTAGTGAATGGCTCTAAGGATTCCTCCACACTGGGGTAGGCAAATATGGTCCTCAAGAACCCCTAACTGGTCAGATTTTCTGGATAACCCAAATGAATCTCCATGACATAAATTTGTATACACTAGAGGCAGGGTGCATGCAAATAATGTATAGTATACATATTCATTAGAGATATCTTAAAAGCAAAGTTGCCCACCCCTGCTCTGTGTCATAGGATATCCCTTGTACCTGAGATCCAATGCTGTGCTTTCCATATGCTCCTTTCCTTATGTTTATTATAGTGTACTGAGTTTTGCATACTCTCCTTTCTCTCCTCCTTGCTGAATAATGCCTGCGGGGTTCTTGGTCACACTCACTGTAAGATTCAGAAAAAACTCTGGTGAACCGGTAGATGTAGTATACTTGGATTTTCAGAAGGCGTTTGACAAAGTTCCTCATGAGAGGCTTCTCGGAAAAGTAAAAAGTCAAGGGATAGGTGGCAATGTCCTTTCGTGGATTGCAAACTGGCTAAAAGACAGGAAACAGAGAGTTGGATTAAATGGACAATTTTCTCAGTGGAAGGGAGTGGACAGTGGAGTGCCTCAGGGATCTGTATTGGGACCCTTACTTTTCAATATATTTATAAATGATCTGGAAAGAAATACGACGAGTGAGATAATCAAATTTGCAGATGACACAAAATTGTTCAGAGTACTTAAATCACAAGCAGATTGTGATAAATTGCAGGAAGACCTTGTGAGTCTGGAAAATTAGGCATCCAAATGGCAAATTAAATTTAATGTGGATAAGTGCAAGGTGATGCATATAGGTAAAAATAACCCATGCTATAATTACACAATGTTGGGTTCCATATTAGGTGCTACTACCCAAGAAAGAGATCTAGGTGTCATAGTGGATAACACATTGAAATCGTCGGTTCAGTGTGCTGTGGCAGTCAAAAAAGCAAACAGAATGTTGGGAATTATTAGAAAAGGAATGATGAATAAAACGGAAAATGTCATAATGCTTCTGTATCGCTCCATGGTGAGACCGCACCTTGAATACTGTGTACAATTCTGGTTGCCGCATCTCAAAAAAGATATAATTGCGATGGAGAAGGTACAGAGAAGGGCTACCAAAATGATAAGGGGAATGGAACAGCTCCCCTATGAGGAAAGACTAAAGAGGTTAGGACTTTTCAGCTTGGAGAAGAGACAGCTGAGGGGGGATATGATAGAGATGTTTAAAATTATGAGAGGTCTAGAACGGGTAGATGTGAATTGGTTATTTACTCTTTTGGATAATAGAAAGACTAGGGAGCACTCCATGAAGTTAGCATGGGGCACATTTAAAACTAATCGGAGAAAGTTCTTTTTTACTCAACGCACAATTAAACTCTGGAATTTGTTGCCAGAGGATGTGGTTAGTGCTGTTAGTATAGCTGTGTTTAAAAAAGGATTGGATAAGTTCTTGGAGGAGAAGTCCATTACCTGCTATTAAGTTCACTTAGAGAATAGCCACCTTCATTAGCAATGGTAACATGGAATAGATTTAGTTTTTGGGTACTTGCCAGGTTCTTATGGCCTGGATTGGCCACTGTTGGAAACAGGATGCTGGGCTTGATGGACCCTTGGTCTGACCCAGTATGGCATTTTCTTATGTTCTTATGTTCTTTTCTTCACTACTGTCAGCTCTAAAACAGGATTCTTTAATGGCAGAAACTAGAGGTATACTATGTAGTCAAGGTGGCTAGCATAGAGGTGTTTAAAAGAGGTTTGGCCAAGTTCATGGAGGAAAAGTCGATAGCACATTATTAGCCTGGTAGACTAGAGAATGCTATTGCTAACTCTAGGAATGAGTAGAAGGATTTAAATCTGCTTTATAGGATCTACTAGGTACTTTTAATCTGGAGTCCCCACTCTCAGAGACAGGATGCTAGGCTCAATGGACCTTGATCTGACCCAGCATGAAATGTTCTAAGTAAATATTATGCTAATGCATCAGGAATTAAAATATGTACAAACACAAAAATGTGCGCTCAGCACAAGCTGATTGCACATTTTACCCAGCTCACTTGGGTAAGCATGACTTTTACCCTTTCACTTCACCATTTTAAGGAGCAGCAGGTGAAGATCGCTACTAGGATTTTACACAGCAGAACTCCAACAGGCTTTCACTATACTGTGCCCTCTACCTATCATTCATTATTACAATTTAAAATGTTCTTCTTTTTAATTGGGTGATTTATCCTATTCACATTTAAATGTGCCACTTTTAATTTAGATTCTAGAATCTTCCCCACATTAATGCAAAGATCTTCATGTCCATGTACCCAGATTTAAATCAAATTTTACCCCATATAATTGAAACCACTACTACTACTGCTACTACTATTACTTGAACTTATCATTTTTTGTTGCATCTTTTCGGTCGCAGATGGCTGCAACCACTCTGCCTTACCTCTTTTCTACACTTTTCCTCCTCCTTGGGCAAGATGGCTGCCACTATCTCCATTGCCAGGAAGACATCCTCACTATGTTCCTGTAAGTACATCTATGATCCGGTTCTCCAACTCCACCCACCAGGTTCGGCTTTCCCGCACTGCAGGCCTCTATCCACCTTGAACATCTGGGTGAGACTCCTACATCTGAGAATGTCTGAACATATTGGCACCTTGCTTGACTTCAGTGCCTTTCCTTCCTGTCTCATACCATCTATCTACAGCAATACCTGGCCTAGCCCAGCGGATCACGGAACAACAAGTCTTTGGAGAGCCTAGCTACTGCTTTCAATCAGTTACATGCTCAACTGAATTCTTCAGCAACTTCTGTGAAAGAATTGCTGTCTCCAGTGGTGACCCTCAAGACCATTGTACCCTTATCCACACCTACCCGCTTTACGGGTGAAGCCAAGATGTGTAGAAGGTTTATTAATCAATGAAGCATGCATTTTGCATTACAGCCTACCCTCTTTCCCACTGAAGCTTCCAAGATCACCTACATCCTATCATTTCTAGAGGGACGAGCCTTGGCTTGGACTTCACCATTATGGGAATGTGAATATCCTATCCTTAATGACCTACCAGGATTTCTAAAACTTTTCAAGTCTGTCTTTGATGACCTGGCTCACCAAACTGTCACTGGATCTACTTTGCTCAATCTCCAGCAAAGTAATAAGCTGCTCACAGACTTTGCGATCGAATTCAAGACTTTACCATCCGAACTACATTGGGACACTGGATGTCTACGGACCATATTAATGGAGGGCCTCAACTCTCGCTTGAAAGACGAATTAGTGGCTCGTGAATTGCCTGATACCCTTGAGTCCCTGATGGAACTGGCTGGATTGACCACTGTATCTGAGATGGAACTCAGGAGGCTAAGAGTCCATGAAAGTCCACGGTGGGGGCTAACCTTGCTAAACCTGTGCCTATTGCTTCCAGCCTATCTTCTGCTCCCTTAGAAGAGGAAGAGCCTATGCAACTAGGCCGTAGTCATTTAACTTCCAAGGAGAGACATTTTCACAAACTCATGTTATGCATGTATGTGGTTATACATGTATTGTGGCCAATCGGGCCACGCTGTCCAAACCTGTCCCATTTGTCCAAGAAACTGACAGGCCTAGGATCTGCAGGAGGACTTCTCCTGGGCCTTACCTGTCCTACTCCTCCATTATCCTTACCAGTATCTCTGCTCTGTGGAGGCCTTGAATTTCAGACTCTCGCTCTCATTGACTCCGGTGCCAGAGGTAATTTTATTTTGAAGCACTTAGTTGAACATCTACGGATTCCTACTACACCAATAGCTATGCTTTTGCTCTTGTCCTCTATCCATGGAGAACCACTTCCTGGAGAAGTTTCATTGACTACTCAGGTCATTGGCCTGCGCACCGGAGCCTTACATTCTGAATCCATCTCATTTATCATACTGGAAAAGGCCATGCATCCGGTGGTACTTGGACTGCCTTAGCTTCAAAATCATATGCCACAATTTAATTGGGCCACGTTGGAACTTTTCCAGTGGGAGCCTGACTGTCATGGCCAGTGCCTCGTGGAGGTTTCACCGCTCATTTGCATGCACACCACTCCATCGTTACCTGGCTTATCTCCACAATATGCCTCCTTCCAGGATGTTTTCTCAAAACAAGCAGCAGATGTACTTCCACCGCACAGAGTATTTGACTGCGCCAGAAATCTGAAGCCTAATTCACAACCTCCCAAAGGAAAAGTTTTCCCTCTTTCAGTAGCTGAGACTCAAGCCATGTCCACCTACATACAAGAGAACCTACAGAAGGGATTCATCAGACCCTCCAAATCTGCTGGTGCAGGCTTCTTTTTCGTAGGGAAGAAAGATGGCACCTTATGCCTCTGCATCGATTAACAGGGGTCTGAATGAGATTACCATCAAGGACAGGTACCCCCTGCCCTTAATTTCTGAACTGTTCGACAAGCTCCAAGGAGCCAAAATATTCTCCAAATTAAATTTTAAAGGAGCTTACAACTTGGTGCGTATTCGTGAAGGAGACGAATGGAAAACTGCTTTTAACACCCGAGATGGACACTTCGAATATCTCATCATGCCCTTCAATTTGAGTAACGCACCTGCAGTCTTTCAAAATATGATGAACGACATCTTATGGGACTTACTTTATCAATCTTACTCCTACAGAATGCTGCCGCACGTATCCTCACCAACACTAGAAAAAGAGATCACATCACTCCCACCCTCATTGAACTCCACTGGTTACCTATCCAATCACGTATCCTCTTCAAAACTCTATCCCTCATTCACAAAAGTATCACTAATGAAAACTTCAATTGGTTCTGCCCCCCTCTTCTTCCTCGCACCTCCACTAGATCCACACGTCCTGCCCTCCAAGGAACCCTCCGCTCCCCTTCCATCAAACCCTACAAGCTAAAATATACAATGAATAGAGCTTTCTCCCTCGCCGCCCCCACTCTTTGGAACTCTCTCCCCCCAGATCTCCGCACAGAAACATCCACACCAAAATTCAAAAAGAAACTAAAAACTCTGCTCTTTCAACAAGCCTACCCTCCCTCTACTCCCTCCATATAATGTATGAAATCCATTTTTCCAGATAACTGTTTGACTCTCTTGTAAATATGCTTTCTTGTAAATATACTGTATATTAGTTCACAAATATTATAATCATTGTTTACTTTCTCTTTCGCAATACCTTAGCTCTTGTAATGCCTCGCAACTTAGTTACTGTTACTGTTCTATGTAAAGGCTCTGCCTACCATGTTTTGAGTTAAATGTACACCGATACAATGTGCAAACGGTTATCGGTATATAAAAAACGTTAAATAAATAAATAAATAAAAATCTGCAGTAGTATATTTCGATGATATATTGATCTTCTCTCAAGATCTGTAAACCCATCAGGAGGATGTCAAGAAAGTTTTAAGATGCCTGCTTGAGTACCACCTATACACAAAGTTTGAAAAGTGTGAATTCCACAAGGAGTCTGTACCCTTCCTGGGATGCATTGTTTCTAAAAACGGGTTTCAGATGGACCCCGAGAAGTTAGAAAGTATCAGGGACTGGCCCCAACCTACAGGCATGAAGGCACTGCGCCACTTCTTGGACTTCACCAGTTACTATCGATCCTTTATTAAAAACTACTCATCATTGACAGTTCCTCTAACTGCTATGATCAAGAAGGGAGCCAATCCTGTCAATTGGTCTCCAGAAGCCATATCAGCCTTTCTGACACTCAAAGAGGCTTTTCAAAAGAAGCCGTGCTGCCGCCATCCTGACCCACATCATCCATTCATCGTCGAGGTCGACGCTTCAGACGTTGGTGTTGGAGCAGTGTTAAGCCAGTATAGCGAGTCTAATGTGCTCCATCCTTTCTCCTTCTTCTCAAGGTGGTTTTCACCTGCCGAAAGAAATTGAATCGGAGACAAAGAGTTACTCGCAATCAAGCTGGCCTTTGAAGAGTGGAGTCCTTGGCTGGAAGGTGCACAACACCAAATAGTACTGTACACCAATGACAAGAATTTGGAGTACCTCAGACATGCTCAACGACTCAATCACCATCAAGCAAGATGGTCCCTGTTCTTTAACAGATTTGACTTCCTTCTGAAGTATCGTCCGGGAGAGAAGTACACTCAGGCTGATGCCTTGTCATGATCCTTCTCCCCTCAGGATGTGCCAGATGAACCCTGTCACATCATTGACCCCGGTAGAGTGGTTCTTACAGCCACTCATGCGGTACCCATCGGGAAGATGGTGGTGGCCAGAAATCTAAGGAAGAAGCTGTTGAAGTGGGTGCACGATTCCTGTCTGGCTGGCCATCCGGGACAGAGTTGTACCCTAGCTATGTTACAACGGTACAATTGATGGCCAACCATGAAAAAGGACGTACAAGCTTATGTGGGTTCCTGTGCTGTCTGTGTCAAGCAGAAACCACCAGTCGGATGTCCTTGGGGTTTGTTACAACCTCTAAGATTGCCAGATGAACCCTGGACACATATTGCAACTGATTTCATGGTAGACCTGCCACCATCCAATGGAAACAACACCATTTGGGTCACAGTTGACCGCTTCTCCAAAATGGCACATTTTGTAGCGGTACCAGGATTACCCTCTGCTACGGAGTTAGCAAAACTCTTTATTAAACACATCTTCCGCCTTCATGGGATGCCTAAGCATATCCTATCCGACAGAGGAGTACAATTTACTGCGAAGTTTTGGAGAGCTGTATGTCAAAAATTTGACATCGCCTTGGACTTAACCTCTGCCTACCATCCTAAGTCTAACAGTCAGACTGAGAGGATAAATAGAACGCTGAAGCAATTTCTGTGATCCTATGTCAATTCTAGACAGAACGATTGGGCTGAATTACTGCCTTGGGCTGAATTTGCTATTAATTCGCATCCTCCTACTTCTACAGGGGCTTCTCTCTTCCAGCTTGTCTACGGATGACAACCGCTGCTTCCTCTGCCAATTCAATTATTAGTGGCTTCTCCTGCCACACAGACCACTGCAGCAGAGCTATCTCAAATTTGGAAGCAAATGAAGGAGCTACTCCTCAAAGCAGGACAGAAAGCAAAATGAACAAACGATGCTCATCATCGAAAGGCACCACAGGTTCAGCCTGGAGACAAAGTCTGGTTAAGAACCAAGTATCTTCGCCTTAAACGTCCTTCAGCACATTTTTGTTGGACCCTTTCCTATCCTTCGGCGATTAGGGAATCTGACATACAGTTTGAAACTACCTCTATCAATGAAGATATACAATGCATTCCATGTCGCTCTGTTAAAACCCTTGATGCTCTCTGAGTTCTCCAAAAAGACCCCAGAACCAACTAATCTGGACACTGAGGATGACATTGAATATGCCGTGGATGACATCTTGGATGTCCATAAGAGAGGCAAGACATGAGAGTATCTCATCTTCTGGGAAAACTATGGACCAGAAGAGAACTCATGTGAACCGCTGGCTAACATCACAGATAAGGACATGGTACGTCAATTCCACCTGGCACACCCATGAAAACCCAGACCACCTGGAAGAGGTCTTAGAGGGGGCCCTTTGAAGGGGGGTACTGTTGCGTCCGTCAGTTGCAGATGGCTGCGACTGCTCTGCCTTACCTCTTTTGTACCCTTTTCCTCCTCCTTGGGCAAGATGGCTGACTCCAGTGCCGAGTGCCGAAACCCTCGGCGTCTCCATCTCATCATGAGCGTCCCAGTCCGCCATGCTCCTTCTCGTGGCCTCCTAGGGCACGCGTGCACACATTGCCTATGTTTAAGTACATGTCATGGCGGGAACCTCAGGGGCGTGCCCACCGCATGACGTCAATACCTCCGGGTATTTAAAGCCTCCACTACACTACCTTCATTGAGTTAGCAAGGACTTCAGTTTAGCTACTCTGACTGCTCTAAGCTGCTCGCTTAGATGCCTCGCTACCCTCTGGGTATTCCCACTCCAACAAAGCTCTAGGCACCCGCTCCTCGGGGGCCTCTTGCTTCCACCAACCCTTCAGGGTTTCTACTAACTAGACAACCGCTCCTTAGGGGTCTCTCTCTATTTCTTTAAGGATTCTGTGCTATCAGGTACTTGCTTCTCAAGGGCCTATCAGTCCAGTGTATCCTGTACCACGGACCTTTGGTCCCACCTTCCCCATTGCCAGGAAGATGTCCTCACTATGTTCCTGTAAGTTCCTCTATGATCCGGTTCTCCAACTCCACCCACCAGGTTCGGCTTTCCTGCACTGCAGGCCTCTATCCATCTTGAGCATCTGGGTGAGACTTCTACATCTGAGAATGTCTGAACATATTGGCACCTTGCTGGACTTCAGTGCCTTTCCTTCCTGCCTCATACCATCTATCTACAGCAGTACAATAAAGCTTTCCACCTACAAGTGTCTGCTCTCCAAGTTTAGTCTATCGCTCTGGTTCCCCACAGGGCCCCTACCCATGGGAGGAGTCATCTCCACTGTGACTAAGGGTCCACACAATGCCACAAACACAACATTTTTAAAGCACTACTAGACATACACAGCACTAAACAAATACAGTACATATAAAAGAGAGTTGCTATCTAGTCAGGAAAAATATATAGGACAAAGAAGAGTCTATGGAAAGTTTATTTATTGAAGAGAAGTGTTTAGGATTGAAAAGCAGCCTCACAAAGTTGAGATTTTAGACTGAACATGAATATGGCAGAGAGGGAACATGACACACCGAATTAAGAATTCTATTCCATTCATACATTGCAGCAAGGTGGAAAACATGGAGTCAAATTTTGGCAATGGACGAAAAGGGCACAGACGAGCAAAATGCCTGAAGAAGTTTACAAGGAAGGGTGTATGAAGAGAGAAGATAGGTAATGAAGGGCTTCAGCATGAATGCATTTGTAGAAAGTAAAAGAAGCTTGAACTATTTGCAAAAGTTGATGGGGGGCCCATGTAGTGAAGGGTTACATGGCTATTAGGGGTGTGCATTCGGATTGACCGCATTAGTAAAACGCAACTCATATTTTTTTTTTACTTAAAAAATTGATTCGACATAAACGATCGGATTTCCCACATATCGAACATAGATATGTTCGATATGTGGGAAATCGCGATTGTTGAGCCAAAATAAAAATATAAACCCCCTCACCCTCCTTAATCCCCCTCCCCCGACTTACCACAACTCCCTGGTGATGGAGCGAGGAGTGAGGACGCCATTTCTGCAATCCTTGGCGAGAAGCATGTGACATCAGCGGCACGTCGAGTGACGCCGGCGTCACGTGATTCCCGGCTCGTTCGCGCCGGACGGCTCGTTCGGCCCAAAAAGAACTTTTGGCCAGCTTGGGGGGGCCTCCTGACCCCCCCAAGCTGGCCAAAAGTTCTTTTTGGGCCGAACGAGCCGTCCGGCGCGAACGAGCCGGGAATCACGTGGCGCCGCGTCACTCAGACGCGACGTCACGTGATTCCCGGCAAGTTCGCGCCGGACGGCTCGTTCGGCCCAAAAAGAACTTTTGGCCAGCTTGAGGGGGTCAGGAGGCCCCCCCAAGCTGGCCAAAGTTCTTTTTGGGCCGAACGAGCCGTCCGGCGCGAACGAGCCGGGAATCACGTGACGCCGCGTCACTCGACGTGCCACCGACGTCACATGCTTCTCGCCAAGGATTGCAGAAATGACGTCCTCACTCCTCGCTCGATCACCAGGGAGTTGTGGTAAGTCTGGGGGGGGGATTAAGGAGGGTGAGGGGGTTTAAATTTTTTTTTTGCACATATGTACATATACCCAACTCATTGGATTTTTTTTATGTCCATATTGGCCGCAAGTGGGACCCCCTTTCGGACATAAAAAATATGAACATAAAATTTTGCTCTGCACATCCCTAATGGCTATAGTGATGTTGAAGGAATATAAGCTGTGCAACCAAATTTTGAATCGATTACAGTGGAGAAAGATATTTTAATAGGAGACCACAAAAAGCAACTTGCAGTAGTCTATTCGAGATATGATAAGAGTGAATGAGCATTTTGGTAGCATGCTCAGAAAGGAAAGGATTTTAGCAATGTTATAGAGGAAGAAATGATATGTTTTAGCAGTATTTTAGAAGTGTATAGAGAAGGAAAGAGAAGCATCAAAGATGACTACAAGGTTAAAGGTTGAGGGAATTGGGAGGATGAAAGCATCATCCATAGAGACAGAAAAAGAGGAAAGAGGGGAATGGCAAGTCTATTCAATATTGCTTTAGAATCAACGACCAATATACCAAATGTTTTGCAATTTCTGGAGAAATACATGGAGGGAGAGAGGAAGAAGAGGTAGAGATTAATATGACCTTTGTAGTGAGTAAATTAATGGAATAGATGTTAAAATAGAGCATAGTGCAGTTTTTGGAATCCAGTGGATCACAAGATCTGAGGCAACATGGTTTCACTAGAGATAAGTCCTGTCAGAAAAATCTGATCAATTTCTTGAAAGTTGGATCAGTTGCTTGAAAGTTGGATCAGGATAGAGTGCTTGATATAATGTACTTGGATTTCAGGAAGGCCTTTGACATTGTTCCACATGAGTGACTTATAAATAAATTGATCACTAATGGTGCAAATTTTCCCAAATTCACTTCAAAAACCTTTAGGGGTAGATTTTCAGAGGGTTACGCGCGTACATTACGCGTGTAACCCCTGAAAACCTATCCCAAACCACCCCCCTGCGCGCGCCGAGCCTATCTTGCATAGGCTTCCGGCGCACGCAAAGCCCCGGGACGCGCGTAAGTCCTGGGGCTTTCCTGGGGGGGGGGGGGGGCGTGACGCGGCCGGCATGTCATCCAGGGGTGTTCCGGGGGCATGGCCGCGGCCTCTGGACCAGCCCCCGGACCGGAACATGGTACACGGTAGCTGGCCCAGCTCACGCAAAGTTACGCCTACCTCGAGCAGGCGTAACTTGTTCAACAAAGGTAGGGGGGGTAGATAGGGCTGGGGGGGGTTGGAAGGAAAGTTCCCTCCAAGGCCACTCCAATTTCGGAGTGGCCTCGGAGGGAACGGAGGCAGGCTGCGTGGCTCAGCGTGCGCAGGCTGCCAATTTTGGGCAGCCTTAGGCGCGCCGATCCCAGATTTTAATGGCTACGCACGTATCTATTGAAATCCCGCGTACTTTTGTTCGCGCCTGGTGCGCGAACAAAAGTACACGTGTGCGCAAATTTATAAAATCTACCGCTTAGTGCACATTCACCATCAAGCCTACATGGGGAGTAGTAGGGATTGTAGAGGTGAGCAGTTTGTATAGATGGGCAGATTAGAAAGGCCATGTGGTCTTTTTCTGCCATCATGTTTCTATGTTTTTAAGAGTAAAACCTCATGTCATTGTGATAGTTTGTTCACCCTCAGCTGGTGGCCTGATTGCAATGTGTGTGCAATCAATAGCCCCCAAAACTGATGGAAAATAAGCAATTTTATGAAATGAAGATGAGAAACATATTGATTGGTTCTCCAGATAGAGAACTGATAAACTGTTTGATACTTTGCAAGGTGACTGACTGACTGACTTATTCCTACTGTGACCCCCTAGAGTGGTCTGAAAGCTGCTAGTGATGATAAACCCAGGGCTGAAATGAATTTAAAGTGGATTAGAAAAGCATGACCTCTCTGTGTAGAAGACTGCAAATCTCCCTCCAGTTGCTGGCACAGGTATAGAATGATTTTCTTATTGAACTTAAACTTGAGTAACTTGCTCCTCTGATAAGCCTATAAATTGGATTCTAGGCGTATCCACATCCTCTCCATGCAATTCCTCTTCCTCCTCTGATTCTGTGTCTCTGATGACACAGATTCCTCTGAATCCAAACGTTAACAGCTTTAATCATCACCAGTACACCCAGATCCTCCACCCAAAACAGAAGGCTCATAGACTCTCAAGCAGTAAGCACATTCAGCAAATACACAGATTCACAAACTGAGAAGACAGACAAACTCACACACAAACATGGCACACAAACTCAAAAACAGAAGCACACAACCGTCAAACACACAAGAAATGATAGAAAAAAATAGGCAAACAGCATGAAACGCCAGATAATTATAACACATTGCCAATGGTTCAACAATAAACAACTTGCCACAGTCTCCAGTACTAATCACCAACCACCAGATCTCAAAAGACACATTTTGAATTCCATGTTTCTTTTTTTTTTATACATTTGTCTTTATTAGGTCAAAGAATATGGGATGTTTTAAACTGCAGACATTTTGGGGCCAGGTTACGGATTACTTAGCTAAGCTTTTGGGATGCTCAATAACTTGGTCAGGACTTGCTGTTTATTTTTATATTTGGGATAAGGGATGACTGATACCTCAAGGAGGGAGGCAGTTTCTCTGTTGCCATCCTTCTTCCTAAAAAGGCCACTCTAATGTGTTGGTATTTGGAGGAAGCACCTACATTTGCCCAATGGAAAGATTTGTTGCATCAAATGGCGCAGCTAGAAACCATATGGGAAACAGAGGTAATGGATCACAGATCATATGGGGTTTCCAGGGCTCCTTTGCTTCTCGGGATAAAGTTATTTTGAAATCCTGACTCGCACATCGAGGGCTGGTTATATTTAGTGGACTCGGTGCTTTATTATGATGTGTGCTGTAATCAGTAGGAGGTTTTGGTTGTGTATGTTCAGTATGAGTGGGTGAGCGAATGCTGATTAAATACATAACTGTGCACATCCTTGAAGACCCTATCTCTCAAGGTCCTGAAAAGGCCCTATTTTTTTTTTTGTGTATACATTTGCATGTGACAGCAGTATGTGCACATTGTCAACTTTACAAAATGCACTTGGACTTCTTAAACATGTACTATGCTATTTTGCATGCATAAATCTTAACTCTTTGAAAATTACCCCTTTACTAATTAAAAAAATAATAATACCAAATATATCACGATGGAAATTAAACAGGTAGGAGCAGTTTAAAATATAATTTGTGAAACTGATTAAACTGAAAGCTTTAACTGCAGTAAAGACTGGAAAGATAGCAGATCAAAATATTTTACAACACAGTTCCAAAAAAAGAATTCACATCAAAATGCTAATATTTAAACATTTTTTTTAGATGTTTCCATAGCAAAGGAAATATCTTCAGATGCTGAAAATTTTGCCTGACATAAAATTAAAAGAGTGAGCTATCATAATATTATACTGCAGTTTCAGCAAATATTTCCAAAAACATCTTTTCCTTCCTGTAGTTAGACTATCATAAACATTTAAATAGCAACATGTTGGCTGGCAGAATACTGATTGCAGTTTGAAATGGTAATAAACATTGTCAGATAATTCAGGACTTTAGATAAATTAATCAGTAAGTGTTTATCTTTCTTACACCCCCCAGAAAGAAGTAATGTGGTTGCTGTTTTAGGCCATTTACATACAAAGAAATAAAAAACAAGCACAGGCGATATCATTTTAGAGGACAGATGATCTAATATACTTGAGGTCCACATAAAAAGGCTTTGGCTGGGTGATTTTTTCAAGTTACCTAGACAAAAATGAGAATTCAAAATGTCGTTCTCCACCCCCCCCCCCCCCCCATTCCCTAGCTAAAGTTTGTCCAGGTAACTTTTTATCCCAACAACATTTGGGCCTCATTTTCCAAAGTATCGCAGGCCTGCGATACTTTAGAAAAATGTGTTAATGAGGGGCTGGGGGCCGAAACGGGGGGCGGTCCTGCGCTAACCAACAGCGATCGCACCTCCGCGGTGCGATCGCTGCCGGCATCGCGCCCAATAACTACACCATAGAAAGTGTAGTTATTGGACGCGAAATAGTACGAGAGAGAGGGAGGATCAGTGTTGGGGGGAATGGTATGAATGGATCATCCCTTCCTCTTCTTCCTTTTCGCTGTCCACTCCGTCCTCGCAGAGTCGGCCCCGGTGACTCCCCGACTCCTCCTCTTCCGGGGCCGACTCTGCCCTGATGTAGGTAGCGCAGGCGTGCACTGCCTTCGCTAGCTATCGCAGGCCCTTTGTCCAGATTAAAAGAGGTGGTGATATAGGCATTCTGAGGGCATGGCTAAATTTTAGTTGGTGAGTGCTGATATTCAAAACTACCTGGATAAAATTAGCTTGGAAAAATTCATCATAAAAATAATGGTCCTAAAGTTACCCAGGTAACTTTCGCAAATTGTAGGGTAGATTTTAAAAGAAGTGCACGCGCATGGAATCACCGATTTTATAACATGCATGCATTGGCGCACGCATGTTATAAAATCCGTTGGCTGCACGCACACGTGTGCTGGATTTTGTAACCCACGTGCATGTGCGGGTGGTGCATGAAGGGGGGTGAATTTTTTAATATTATGCACAGCGACGCAATCGAGCCTCACCCAATCTGCTCCATGTATCGGCAGTTACGCACGTGGCCGGGCCCGTTTGAAAATGCGTGCAGCACGCGCAGGGCCCGGCCACGTGTGTAACTACTGGTATTTGCGCACATGGCCCTTTGAAAATCTGGCCTTATATCTAGCAGAACACTTACCTAAGTATGTTCAGCTGAATATGTGGGTAAAGTTGGAATTATTTATTTTATTTATTTATTATTTATTTAACAGTTTTTTATACCGACCTTCATAGTAAATAACCATATCGGATCGGTTTACATTTAACAAGGGTATAACTAGAGTAACAATTCAAGTAAATGAATGAAAACAATAGGTAGGAATAAGTCAAAGTTACAATCAACAGGGAAATGCAACGTGGAAGCTTGCGACAAGCTGGAAAGAAGATAAGGCTGGAAGTAAAATAAGGGTTACCATAACGTGTACGGGTTAAAAGCTTAGAAAGTGCTTTAACCTGGAGGTGTCAGAGTCCATTGTTCGTAAGTATAAATGCCATGATATGGTCCCGCATAGGAAGTTATAAATAAAATGAGAAGTTTGGAAGTGGGCGGCAAGGTGGAGGAGTGGATTACAAACTGGTTAACTGACAGGAGATCTTATGTAATAGTAAATGGAACCTATTCCGAAAACAAAATGGTATTAAGTGGAGTTCCCCAGGGATTGTTTTTGGGCCCAGTTCTGTTCAATATCTTTGTGAATGACATTGCAGAAGGGATAGAAGGTAAAATTTATCTATTTGCAGATGTTAATAAGATTTGCGACAGAGTGGACACACCTGAAGGAGTACAGAGAATGAAAAGTAATTTAAGTAAGCTTGAAGAGTGGTCAAAGATTTGGCAATTGGGATTCAATGCCAAGAAGTGAAAAGTCATGAATCTGCAGCATATGTGATAGGGAGTAAAAGACTAATGTGCATGGACTGGGGGAGGGACCTTGGAGTGATAGTGTCTGCTGATCTGAAGGCCGCAAATAAATGTGACACAGTGATAGCTAAAGCCAGAAGAACGCTGTGCTGTACAGAGAGAGGAATAACTAGCAAGCAAAAGGAGGCGATAATGCCTTTGTACATGTCTTTCGTGCAGCCTCATCTGGAGTACTGAATTTAGTTCTGCAGCCTTTATCTCAAAAAGAACAGAGACAGGATGGAGGCGGTCCAGAGAATTGTGACCAAAATGGTGTAGAGTCTTTATCAGAAGATTTATGAGGAGAGGCTGAAGGATCTGAATATGTACACCCTGGAAGATAGGAGGTGAAGGAGAGATATGATATAGACCTTCAGATACCTGAAAGGTTTTAATGATGCATGAACTTTGAATCTTTTCTGTTGGAAAGGAAACAGTAAAACCAGGAATCATGAAACGAAACTCCAGAGGAAATACTTCTTCATGGAAAAGGTGCTAGATATCTGGAAAGCCCTTCCAGAGGAGGTGGTGAGGATAAAGCAAAATTGCTTACCTTGTAATAGGTGTTATATACCAGGACAGCAGGATGTAGTCCTCACATATGGGTGACATCATCAACGGAGCCCTAGTGCGGGAAAACTTCTGTCAAAGTTTCTAGAAACATTTGACTGGCAGCCTGAGGCTACTGAGCATACCCAGCATGCCATGATACTCTGTGCCACAGGGGTCTCACTTCAGTCTCATATGTAGCAACAAGCGTTAGCAAATAAATTTATAAACTAAGAAGGCCCAACTCCGCGGGATGGTGGGTGGGTTTCGTGAGGACTACATCTTGCTGTCCTGGGATAACACCTATTACAAGGTAAGCAATTTTGCTTTATCCCAGGACAAGCAGGATGCTAGTCCTCACATATGGGTGATTAGCAAGCTAGAGGCTGAGTCATTTAATATGAAGGCAACAGTGATGTGTTGTTGTGGAAATGAGTCAGCTGAAGATCACAGTAGATTGGTTGTAGAAGGAGTTGGGATTATACTGGAAACAAGTTCTTTAAGACAGATTGTCCATAGGCCGAATCTTGTCTTCCTTGCTTGTCCAAGCAGTAATGAGCTGCAAAAGTGTGAAGAGAAGTCCATGTTGCTGCTTTACATATGTCAAGGATTGGCACTGAACGGAAGTGTGCTACTGAGGTTGACATTGCTCTTATGGAGTGTGCCTTTACTCTTCCTTAGAGAGGAAGGCATGCTTTTTCATAGCAAAACTGTATGCAATCTGCTAGCCAACTGGATAGAGTATGTTTACCCACTGCTTTACCCGGTTTGTTTGGATCATAAGAAACAAAAAGCTGATTTGATTTTCTGTGTGTTTCAGTGCGGTTTAAGTAAAAGGATAGCGCACGTTTACAGTCCAAGGTATGTAAGACTGATTCTCCTTGATGAGAGTGAGGCCTTGGAAAGAATGTGGGTAAAACTATGGATTGGTTCAAGTGGAATTCCGTAACTACTTTGGGAAGGAATTTTGGATGCGTACGGAGGACCACTCTGTCATGTAGGAACTTTGTGTAGGGTGCATACGTGACCAGTGCTTGTAGTTCACTAAGTCTTCTAACTGATGTAATGACTATGAGGAAGATAGTTTTCCATGTGAGAAATTTAAGATCACAGGAGTCTAAGAGTTCGAAAGGAGAACGCATAAGTCTTGTTAATAGCAGATTCAAGTCCCATTCTGCGACTGGAGGTCGAATTGGTGGTTTGAGTTGAGTTAAGCCTCTCATAAACCTGCTGACAAGAGGTTGTATGGATATTGGTGCATCTCCCACCTTGTTATGGTAAGCTGAGATTGCACTTAAATGGACTCTTACAGATGGGGTCAATTTTAAAATCCACATGCATGTATGGTTCCCGGCATAGGCACATGGACGCGCCAATTTATAACATGCGCGTGTTGCCACGTTCATGTTTTAAAATATGATATCTGTGTGCACATGCGCTCCTGATTTATAATCAGTGTGTGCATGTGCAGGAGGGTTCACACTTGCACGTGCAACGGGGGGATTTTGTAAACAACGCACAACGATGCGAATAGGCCTTCCCCAGTTCCCTCCCAGTCCACTCCAATTAAGGAACGGTTTGGGAGGCAACTTCCCTATACTCCTACCTAACCTTCCTACCTTTTCCCCTGTCCTCTCCAACCCCATAACCCCTACCTACCTACCCTATTTTTTTTTTTTTTTTGCTTTCTAACTTAACTGCTCCTTCAGCATAGAAGTAATTTATGTGCACCAGCCGGCTGCCGGCACACACGCTTCCCTGGGACAGGGCCTAATGGCTGCTGTCCTGGCTGGCCCCCACCCCACCCTTTCCCACCTAGAATGACCCCCCTTGGCCCGCCCCTTTTGGCTGGCCCGGCACGTCTGCGTGTATTGGGGGTTACACGCGTGGCTGGGCCCTTTCTAAAATGCGCTCAGAGTGCACATGGTCCGGCCACGCGCGTAAGCCCCGGTTTTAACGCTCATGGGCCAGCAAAAATTTGGGCAAAAGTAAAGAAATGCTCAAAAAATCATGTGCCACAAGAAGAAGCTTTATTTAAATTTGTCATGTAACTTATAATAATCATATTGCAAGACAATTTGAAGGATCTGATATGGATCGCACCAGCCTTAAAAAAAAAAAAAAAAAAACTATAGCTACAAAACATACAACCATACAGTCAATGTCAAGATTAAAAAAATAAAATCTGTCAATCATGTGAATAATTCACTCTGTTCCTAGAACAGTTCTAAATTGATCTAATTAGAAATTGCAGAGCCACCACGTTGGTAATTACTGTTAGACCCAAATAGAAGATAGAGATATAAATTTCTGAATGTCTTGAAAATTACAGTTAAAGCTTAATCACTGCAAACATATAACTTGGTCATGCTTGTCCATATTACCTTTCTTCATCTAAGCTAGCATTCAACCTGTCCTTGAACTTTACAGGCTGAAAGCTACACTTACATTGTAGGTAAAAGAGCAGAAACTATACATAACTAAGCACTAACACTTCTAAAGGGCTCCAAATGTTTTAAGTGTTCAGCTCTCGTATGAGAACAAGCTGTTGCAAGACAGACATCTTAGACTATAGTTCTGTATTGGTTTTGCACAAAAAAGAAAACCTTTATGTAACTGTAAGCCTCACTTGTCTTCTTTTCAGAAGCTAGGTTTTAGTGGGAAAAAAAAGCTTGGTAGTTTTTCAAGTCAATTTGTCTACATCATTGCTAATTTTGTTTTTTAATTTTCATTTACTTTAATACTGTGGTACAAGGGTTTCTCATGCAATATGTGAAGATATTCACAGAACATTTTCATGGAACTGTCAGTATTATAATCATGGCCACAAGTCCAAAAACATTTGTGGACATTTTTATATTTTTATTTCATATTTTTTTTTAACTTTGTGAAAGAGTAGAAAAATAAAAAAGAATTCATAGATATTTTTTGATGTGGGGTAAAGATTACAACAGTGCCAGTTCTCTGAACATTTTCTGTGTCCATGGTCACATACTGCATGCAAGCCCCTTACACCAAACCACTCTGACCTCTCACCCAAACTATTTTGGAGGAGCAACCGTGAGTAGACAGAATGGTTCAGAAATATTGGTAAACTATGAGGATTTTGATAATCTGATACAGGTTTTTTTTTCAGCAGCCCCCACATCTTTAATCATTAGACTTTTTAGTTTGTGGGTTATTGTTTGTTTTTTGTTTTTTTGTTTTTTATTTTATATTTTTGTGTCAGCATTAGCAGTGACAATGTGTAAAATAATACATGGCTATAATTAATTACATGCTTAAAATAATGCATGGGCTATAATTTGGTGGCATGAAACAAAATGAGTGTTAAGCAAAGAGCTAAAGAAGTTAGCAGGCTTCTTTATTTTCCGCCAGCAAAAGAGGCATGACTCAGCAGAAGTCAATAAAGATTAATCAACTGCAGCTGTATTTCCCTTACTATAACAGTGAGACAACAATTGGGAAAAGTGACAGGAGGAGGATATTAAGAGATCATTAGAATAGTGAGGGACTAATCCATTTACACACTGTAAATCTGTAACCAACTGTGAAAAATGTAAGCCATAAATTAGGTGTCAATGAAATTTGAAATGAACAATTGCCTATCAGCTGCTCACCTTGGAAGTGAGTGTGAAGAAGCTCTCTACTTCTCTTGGTTGCTAGCAGATTTTACCTTTAATTTTAGTGGACATGGTGGTCTCATCAGATCTGGTGTGCCAGTAATTTATGTTTAAACTAGCCGTTAAGCCGGTAACAATGGGCTACATTAAAACATTTTTTCGGTCCATTTCCTTCCCCCTCCCCCTCATTCTCCCCTCCCCCTCTATTTTCCCTCCCACCTCCCCCCTCTAGTCTCCCTCCCTCTCTCCTCCCCCCTCCCCTCCCTCTCTCCTCCTCCCTCCCCTCAGTCACTCCCTCCTCCACTCAGTCACTCCCTCCTCCCTCCCCCCTCTTCTCCTCAGTCACTCCCTCCCCTCTCCCCTCCCCTCAGTCACCCCCTCCTCCCCTCAGTCACTCCCTTCCCTCTCCCGCCCCCCTCAGACACTCCCTCCTCCCTCCTTTCAGTCACTCCCTCCCCTTTCCCCCCCTCCCCTCAGTCACCCCCTCCCCTCAGTCACCCCCTCCTCCCCTCAGTCACTCCCTCCCCTCTCCCCCCCTCAGTCACTTCCTCCTCCCTCCCCTCAGTCACTCCCCCCTCCATCACTCCCCCCCCTCCCTCCCATTCTCTCAGCTCATTCACAACCCCTTCGGATGGCACAAACGGAAGATCTCCAGGGGAGGTCCCTCCCCCCCTCGCGCCACTTCTCGCTGCCGCTACCACTCCTCCTCGCCACCACCGCTCCTCGCTGCTGCTGCCGCCGCCATGTTTTCAAAGAGCTGACACTCTGCTCTGACTGACGTGTTCGCCTGCACATGCGCAGTAGAGCTGCTCTCTACTGCAGATTTGCGGCACGTCAGTCAAGCCTCATTTATCTAATAGACTAGCCATTAAGCCCGTAACAACGGGCTACATTAACTTTTTTTTTTCAGTCCATTTCCTTATCCCTCATTCTCCCCTCCCTCCCCTCATTCTCCCTCGCGCACAGGGCATTTAAAATCTGGCCGTAAACTATTAGCGAAGGTGTTGCAGCTGTGTTGAGAAAATATTATGCTGGATTTCATACATCAGGATCAAACAGGACTTATCAAGAGGAAAAATTCATCTACAATTATAAGCAGACTCTTCATTATTTTAGTCTTAACCGCGTGTCATAAATGGGAGACTGCCATATTCTCACTACCTTTCAATAGGCTGCACTAGTCCTTCTTTTTTAGTATCTTGGCTAAATATGAGTTGAGTCTCATGTTTATACAATTGGTAAGAGCTTTATATGTGACCCTGTAGCATGTATGCTAACCAACAGATCCCTTTTGGATCACTTTTGGGTCATTCCACCTATTCCTTCACTATATCAATAGTGGTTGAACCGCTGTTTCTATCACCATCACTTGCAGAAAGCAGTATGATCGCCACCACCACCAGAGAAAGAGGCTTCCCCCTCGCCAAAACATAGATGGCAGAATAGGATAGGCCCAGCATTGCTCTATTTTCTCAGCTGTCTCAGAGCCCTCCAGGCCCCTCAAGCAGCTTTCTTGATGAACCATTGCTCCTAGGTCCCAAGCCCTCCAAGGGCAGCATAAACTGCAATATAACCCCATTGCAGAGAAGCACAAGACTTGGGCAAGCCAAGGCAGCAGAGCTTCTCCACCCCTAAAAAGAAACCTGCCAAGGAAACCCCACAATCTTTAAATGTATTCATCATTATATTGAACACGCTATATAAATAAATAAATACACCTTCACCTTCTAATTAATCTTTGCATACCCTATAAATATATGCACCTTCATTGTCTAAAATGTCTTTGTATCAGAGTGTTCCTTTCCTGTATTGTCTATTATTGAGTCTGATGACGAATGTCCTGCAATTCCTCCTGACTTAGATCATGTGTCTCATCCTCCTCTTCATCTATATATGGTTTTGGCCAGGTTATAAAGCATGCAACAGACCAGAAAGATCTCAGAGACCTTAGTGGGATTTTAGAGAAGGCATTCCCCAAATGTGTCTAGGCAGTAGAAACATGTTTTGAGTAGGCCAAAGGTTCTCTTGATGACTTCCCTTGTCTGCCGATAGTCCAGTTGTAGCGAGCCTCTGCAGCAGTCTGTAGGTTAGCTAGTAGGATCATGAGCCAGGTTTTAAGTGGCTATCCTCTATCACCTATGGTAGACAACACAGAGAAGAGCAGAGTCAGCTATCCTTTAGTTCTGGGCAGGAGAGTAGTTCCCAGGCTGAGGTTGGAGCGAACCTCTTGGACCAATGTTGTAAGTCCAGTTAGATATGAGGGAGACCAAAAGAAGAGGTTAGTAACTGTGTGATGGTAGTAGTAAGTGTATTCCTATCTAAAAGCCAGCCACCAGTGATGTGCCTGTCCTGGAAGTGGTCATGAATTCCAGACTGAGAGAGGATGTAAGCATTGTGACTGGATCCTGGAAACCTCAGCATGATGTCCAAGATGATGCCCTTGGCATTGCAGACCACCTGAATATTGAGACACTGGAAGACCTTGCGCTTGCAGTAGGTGGGATGATCATCCCCTAGTGCCCTTACAGGCTTACAGGGATGTGAGTGCAATCAATAGCCTCCAAGATAGAGAGGAAGCCTACAAATTGGTAGAAGTCAGTTAGTTGCTGTTGTTGCTGTCTATTCCAATAGAAAGAGATATATTGCTGTGTTTTCCTACGAATTGCTGCCAGGAACAGATTTACACACATGGGGATAGCAGACTGGCTTATTCTACCTGTGACCCCTAGAGGTATTTGGAAGGTGCTGGTGGCCAAAAATGCCATGGCAGTAGTGACTTGACATGTACAGGCAAGGTGTAGCCCCTGTGAGAGGTAGAGTGCAGGTCCTGCTCTTATTGCTGGCATAAGTTCAGTAGGGTTTCCTTGTTGAATCTGAACCTGCACATGACTTGTTCTTCTGAAAGATCCAAAAACTGTACCTTAATCCTGTATACTTTCTGTAAGGGGTACTTTCTCATCCTCTTTCTTTTCTGTTCTCTCTCCAGCCTCAACTTTTGTGACATGAGTACGCATTAGCCCATGAGAGTCATTTTGGATATAAAGTTTCACCACCATGGATTTCTACTTGCCAGTATAGCTCAGAATGTCCCAGTAATTCCCTAGTATGGGCCAGTCTGTCCCAGGGACACTCACTACCACAAGTAGTATAGCCCTGTCAGTGCCAGGCACATTCAAACCCCTCACTGGCCTGTTTTCCCAGTTAAGCTGCAGTAAGACCCAGTCACTCCCAGGGACAATCAATGTAACCCCTATCTTACTAGGAAATACCTGAAGTATCATTACTGTATTCAGCAATGATATGAATTCTGTCTCCCAAAATAGATGTTAGATCTATATTTCAGGAGAAATACAGAGATGATGAACTTTGGCCAGAATAGCAATACATGACTGGGTTATCTGATCTGCCAGCATATGCTGTTTAATTAGGCCCCTCTGAAAGAATACAATTTATCTCTGTAAACAAACCTGACCTAAGAAAATACAGGCCAAGTGTGTGTGTGTGTGTGTGTGTGTGTGTGTGTATGTGCATGTGAAACAAAAGATCTAAGACCTGTAGCAGAGCTCAGTTATTCCTGGAGATGAGACCCTCCAATCATGGAAGATGTTCCTATCGGACAGGTCAGCTCTGTCATGCAGCCAGGTCAGCTCCCTGATCAGATGTCAGTCTGATCACTTGCCAGAAATCACAGCCAGAGGGAGTCAAATGAGGAGGGTCAACCAGTCCAAAGTGAAGAAGAGACCCCTTTCCATGCTCCTGTATTCATTATGCATGAGCTCTTGAATAAGCTATCCTGGCTCTTAAAAGCAGAATGGGAGAGGGCTCATAGAGGGCAGCAGTGAAGAAGATCCATTAACACTATGGAAAGATGACAACCAAGCCAAGCACTTTGCTCCTTCCTGTAACCAAATGGACAAGCTTCAGCATCCTGGAGGGCAATGCACCTAAGAGAAATCTCCTGCCTTCTCTGCCATGTTAGCCAGAGTAGAACTTATCTTTTTCCTCTCTAGGGATCCAACAAGTCCTCTTAGCTTTGCAGATGGAGATCTTAATAAGTACTTCCATCCAAGGGATAGCCTCGTTGAGCTACTATGTCTCTCACGGCTCAGCAACAGAGGCATCTCCAGTGGTGAGACTGAGGAAATAACACCCTGATCAAGTCAAGGTTATCCTGATGTGTATTCCACTGAGTTCACCTATAATATGCTAAGCTTTAATTATTATGAGGTAGATAGATATTTAAAGCCTAAATGGTTAAATAATTTACGGGTCATTTTTAAATCACGATGGGCCATTATCGCATGTGTTAGGACATTATCGCATGCAATAACGCCCTAATGCTCACGATAATGACCGCATCATGATGTTAAAATGTAAATGAGAAAGAGGGGGAGGATTTTGGGTGGGGATTAGTTAAATGAGGGGCTGGTAGCACTGTGGGCAATAATGTTTGCACCTATTTCCTTGGTTCTATGGGGGCGATAGTTTTCTGTGCACTCGCAATCACAGTGGGTGAAAATGCACCGCTGTGATACGGCCACCTTCTCACTATCGCCCCTGCCCCTTTTTTTCCGTGGATCATCATTTTGCTATATTTATTGAGGAATGATAAATCCTGTGGTTAGCTAGATATAAGTTATCCTAGTAAGTTATGTTGATATTCAGTAGCATGGCCTTGCTATGGATAAGTTATCTGGCTAAATAGTCCTGCCCACTACCTGTCCACAAAATTTTCTGGCTAAGAGGTAGCCAAATATGAGACTTATCCAGCTATCTAGCAGCCACTGAACTTAAGCAGATATTCAGCGGCTGCTAGATAACCGGATAAGTCCTACATAATATAAGTTTCTTATCTAAAAGGCATAAAATGTTTGTTCTATTCTGAAAGGTTTGAGAATAAAAAGGTCTGATTCTGAGACAAACAGCTATGGTGTCCTGGACTTCTAGGATCATATATAAAGGTGAATAAGAGGTAATCTTCAGTAGCACTGTCACTCCCCCAGTGAGAAAGTGAGAAGGGGAAGGAAAGCAGGCAGTAACCCACAGGCTATAGTATACTCTTTCAATTCCTTACACACTCACCTGGAGAAGCCAGCCTGCCAAACATCAAGTGGCAAAACTGCATGAAGTTTTGAAGTTGTGTGCATAAATGAGCAGTAGAAAGTGTACTCATGTAGTTTTGATGACTTTTATGTTGTCACGATCAGGTCCCTCCGCTCAGCATGCTGTGGGGCTTTGCTGGGCTTCAGGCCTCTGGCTTCGCTCCTATGACACGTCTTGTCCCCTTGCACAGCTCAGGCATAGCGCTGCTATGGACTCCTCACAGCCTCTAGTCAGAGTGCCAGGCCCAGTCCTGGCACTCCCAAGCAGTACACAGAAAAAGGATCTTAATCAATAAGGAGTTTAATGTGGTGCTGTAGCTCAGCGGCTGCAGCCTTATATTAATGTGGGGTTGTCCTTACAAGCCCTAGGGTACACAGCATTTAAAACACAATTCCCTTCCCGCCTGTCTCATACATCCATACAGCAATACAGGATTTACCATCCCCCAACCTCCTGGTTATTCCACCTCCATAGAGGAACAGCTGGAGCTTTCCTCTCCCCAGCTTACCTCCATCTCCTCCTCCTCAGACTCTGAGGAGCCGGGCTTTTGTGGCCAGGTCCACCACGGGGGCATGCCCTCTTCCTCAGCCTCCATAGATTCTGCTGAGTCATAGGGATCAGTCCCAATTTCCTCCACCTGTTCCTGCTCAGGCTCCAGCCAGGGGTCAGGTGTTGGTTCGGGGAACCTGGGAAGTGTAGTCTTTGCTACCTTCCTCAGCGCCCTCCGGTGGCTAAGTTTGGTACCACTAGCTTCTGCTCGGCTGTGTCTCAGCTGTTTCTGCCCCGGGCCAGGTCGTACTGCATCACAATGTGTAAGTTGCTTTTAAAATAATTCATTACATGAGCACATTCAAACCACATACCCACACATCCCTAGCACACTCTTTTTTTTGCAAGCAGTTTTACACATGAAGGCCAATATACACACATATGTTACACATTTATAAAATACGAATTGTGTATGCATGCAACATATACACGACACATGAATTAGCATTTTTTTGCACATGTAAGCTTTCGAAATTTAACCTGATTGTGAAACACGTTGTAAACCACAAATAATTAGCACATTTTGCCCAGGGTCAGAGCAGAAAGCCTCCAATATGAGATAGTTAGGGCTTCTAATTTTAGGTTTTAACTGATAAAGCCTTATAAAACACTCCCAGTATGAAAACATTAATAAGGTAAGCACCAGAAAAACATCACTTCCCCTAGTACTCTCTCACTGCTCCTTTGCCTACTCTGGATCCTCTGCTTTGTTTTAGTGCTTTTTCCATGCTAAAAACTCCTCAGCTGCAGAAATGTATGTATTTGAATTGATTGGAATAGGTACTTAATGGTAGTACCTGTGCTGCAAAAACACCAATAAACATCCAGTTTTGGTGCCCACAAAGAACCCCTAATCAGCTGAAAAATAAGCACCAACATTTGCAATTAATAAACACCTAAAATCAGCTGTGCTGGTGAGAAACAATAACGGGGAAGCAAAATAGCAGCTCTGGCTGCCACTGAAAAAAAAAGCGGCAGTCCCGGAGGGTTCAGGCTGTCTAGAGGAAGTTGGTGAGTCTGCTAATGGGGCCCTAATGGGAAACATAGGTGGGTCCTCTTTAGAGTGTTAAACAAAGTGAACAATAAACAAAGGATTGCTCAGAAGTGGTGAAAGAGAATGCAGCTAGGGGCACAGGGGAGGGCCCGTGCATGAGAAAAGTAGAAGCTGTTGGGAGGCTGGGATGAGAAGACCTTAAAGAACTCTTGCTGACAGTCTGGTTAAGAGAGAGAGAGAGAGAGAATCAGCACCTGAGGAGGAAAACTGCTCTGGTGTTAGAAGAGAAGTAAGGGAAAGGGAGAAGGAACTGAGTAGGATGTAGGAGAGGCAAAAGGAAAGGCTGTAGGGGGCTCTAGAAAGGAAGTGAGCAAAGAACCAGCGAGCAAGTGGCCGCTACCCTCCAGGAGCAATTTGGGAAACAGCAATAAGAGGCTGCTGAAGTGAAATACCTGAGGGCAGAGTGTGACTGCATTCTCCATTTTGAGTTTCAAGGAGAAGATTTATTTCCTTAATTTAATCTGTGCCTGTGTGCGATAAATAGCCTGTGGTAACCTGTGACAGAGAAATTCAGTCACTGACAGGTTTTCAGGAAATTAGAGGGTGGGACTTTGAAATTCCAGATAGGGGAATAGAAAGTGCTAAGAAAATTCTGATTTGTGAGAGACTGTGAATATGAGGGTGCTCTGCCTAAATTCCATGAGATTGTGCAGCAGAGATAAAATGGAACTTTAAGGGAAAAAGTTAAACCTGAGCTAGGCACACATTTCAATTATTATTACTTTTTTTTTTAATTTATTTTAACTTGAATTCAGTTTTCATGAAGGAAATCAGATAGCCTAGGGAACATTCTTTTCTTTTTTTTTCTTTTAGTGATTTAGTTGGAGTATAGAGAGACAGGGACCTGGAAAGATCTTCAGCAGTGAGAATCAAGAGGCCAGGGAATGACTACCACAAGGGTGCAGCCCAGCCAAGACCGGTCCAATTGTCCAGAGAGTATCAACGCCAGCAAGAAACTACCTGAGTGAAAACCATAAGCTCACACATCGCACTGCATCACACCTCAGTTTGTTTAACTTTCAAACTGAAATCCAGAGCCTTGATATAAATCCTGGAAATGTAAAGTTACACTAGGTACATTAAGAAGTCAACACATATTTACCTATTCTAAGAAGGCTGTCTTCAGTCATCTGAAAGACATAAAATAAATCCAGATTTGGAAAAGAGAGTCATAGCTTATGGACAGAAAATTCTGTTAAGTTTTGAAAAACTTTTCTGGCTAATTTTAAAAACGTGTGTGCGCGTTTTTAAACACGCGTATCGGCACGCAAGCAGAGATATGCAACAATTTTATATTGTGCACACACACACATATGCATATATCATTTAAAATACCCCACCACGTATATGTGTGCACATGATTTTATTAGGTGGCTTGAATAAATGTCCCACGCGTATTACCACCCGGGGTTTAGCAGCTTTTATGCACACAAGGGGAAAACCAGTTTCATGTACTTATTTGGGTGGGAGGAGAGAGAAAGCGACAATATGACACTATATATATCTACCACTCTAAGAGGGGCACTTTCAACTCAGGGTGGGTCTGGGGGGGGTGCGGTGATACATTGGTGAACTACAGACAGAGTTCCCTCTAAGATGAGCGCACGAGCGATTGCTCATTCATTTCAGAGCATCACACAGGTTTTATATGGTTGCTCACAGACATTTTTCTATGTGCAATATACAGAAATGCAATGCTAATTCCAGTGGCGTAGCCAGAATTGATTTTTTTGGGTGGGCACAAGGTTAACATAGGTGGGCACAAGGCATGCAGGTCTACTAGTTGTTTTCTTACTGATAAATAATGCCATATACTGCACCCTAGAATGGCTTTCTAAGTAGTTTGCAACAGCCATTATGTGTCATGTATGAAACTTTAAAATAATTTACTTCAATTATTTCAAGTATAGAAAACAATCAAATCCAATCATATAATAAAACAAAAATTAATGTATTCTTTCATGAACCATCTTTGCAGAAACCCAGAAATCTTCATAAATACAATAAAATATAATTAATCATCAGAACAGGTGCAGCGCAAAGTTAGGGCAATTCACATTACAAGTAACATGAAAAAAAAAATTCAAATTCTGGTGTAATCTCAGCAAAAAATAACCCTCCACTGCTATTTTGTGAAGTAACAAACTCTTGCAAAGAAAGAGGCATCTGGAACCTTGCCAAACAATCACAGCACTGACTCTCAGGATTCAAACAGCAACCTTATGAAAAAGCAGCAATGCAAATACTACACCAGGCCCTAGAACATTAATACATCACCTACGGGAATAACAGAACAGGCTGGACTACTACTACAGAGAAACTATATGCTAGAAATACTCATTTCTGTCACAAACAGGCAAAACTGAGACCGACCCTTACCTAATATAGAAATAAGAGACTATAAATTAGAAACAGAAACATGTAGATAAAGCCAAAATAGAAAGCCTGAGAAACTAAAATGTCTGAACAGTGGAATACTTAAGAAAGAGCAAAATACAAAAATATAAGAATGCACATTCCCAAAGATGACATATTTAAATTGCTAACATCTCTCTCTCTCTCTCTCTATATATATATATATATATATATTATTTTTTTTTTACCTTTGTTGTCTGATCTTTGTATTTTTCTAATCAGTTGGTCCTGGTCTCTCTTTCCCATTTTTTCCCTTGTCGCTCATTTCCTAATTCCTCTTCAGTGTCTTTTCTACTACTGTCTTCTTCCCTTCCACACACACACACACACATATATACATAAATGCTTTCTCTCACAGACTCCCTCACACACTCAGGCTCTCACTCTCATATGCTCTCCCCCCCCCCCCCAAGCTCACATTCTCTGCAGACACACATACAAGCTCTCACTTTCTCACCCCTCCCCAGGCTTATATTCTTATGCACACACAGATGCACATCCAGGCACCCATTCTCATCCACACACACAAACCCATTCTCCCATTCTCACCCACACATACACACATTTAAGGTCCCATTCTCACCCACACATACACACTTTCAAGCACCCATTCTTACCCACATATTCAAGCTTCCATTCTCACCCACACACACAAACCCAGGCTCCCATTCTCACCCATATATATACACATTCAAGCTTCCATCCTCACCCACATATTCAAGCTTCCATTCTCACCCACACACACACACACACACACACACACACACACACACAAGGCTCCCATTCTCATCCTCACATACACATTCAAGCCTGTGCACAGTTTCCGCTTCCTCCCCCCAGAGCAGGAAGATCAGCTGCCTCTCCTGCTGCCATTGGCCTCCTGCTATCTTCGGGCCGTATGGCCAACCGATCTTCCTGTTTGGGGGGGAGGGAGGAGAGCGGAAGCGCCGCGCACAGTTTCCGCTTCCTCCCCCCAGAGCAGGAAGATCAGCTGGCCTCTCCTGCTGCCACTGGCCTCCTGCTATCTTCGAGCCATACGGCTGACCGATCTTCCTGCTGGGGGGGGGGGGAGCGGAAGCTGTGCGCGGCGCTTACGCTCTTCTCCCCCCCCCCAACAGGAAGATCAGTCGGCCGTATGGCTCGAAGATAGCAGGAGGCCAGTGGCAGCAGGAGAGGCCAGCTGATCTTCCTGCTCTGGGGGGAGGAAGCGGAAACTGTGCGCGGCGCTTCCGCTCTCCCCCCCCCCCCCCGAACAGGAAGACCGGTTGGCCATACGGCCGCAGCAGCGCTTCCCCACGTGTGCCGTGATGGCGTGCCAAGCATGGGTTCTCCTCTTCACTGTCGCGGGGATGGGATCCCGCGACAGCCTTGCAGTTCTGGTGTCAGTTGGGTGGGCCTGGGTCTAAATTGGGTGGGCAGCTGCCCACCCAGGCCCACCCGTGGCTACGCCACCGGCTAATTCTGATGCTCAAAAACTGTTGATTTAAAAAATTGTTGCTCACATGAAAAAAATATGCACATGCCAAGTCCTTCCTTGGAGGGAGCATTGGCTACAGACCCTTGCACCCTAGCCATGGGGGAGGGAATGGAGGACTTGAACAGGTAAATGTAAATCAGTTATTTACTATCTCAGACAATAAGACTAGGGGGCACTCCATGAAGATAGCAAGTAGCTCATTTAAAACAAATCAAAGAATATTCTTTTTCACTCAATGCATAATTAAGCTCTGGAATTCATTGCCAGAGGATGTGGTTATAGCAATTAGTGTAACTGGGTTTAAAAAAGGTTTTGATAAGGTTCGTATGATTCAATACCACCCTCTTACAATGATAGACATATATAGTGTCATATTGTCTCTCCTACAGTGCTCTCTCTCTCTCTCTCTTTTTTCTCTCTCTCTCCATTCCACTGAATTTACAAGCCTAAAGTTATCTACCTATGTTTAAATATAGCCGGGTAGGTTTTTAGTTATCTGTCCTTGCGTGGCCAGATAACGTGCTACTTAACCAGATATCTTTATAGATATCTGACTTAGTAGTGCTGTCTTTAAGAATAAAAACAAAACACATAAATGGGCCAGCGGCCCAATCCCCTCCCCCCAAATATTATCTTATAAAGGCGCTATCAGGCTGTGCTCTCTGCACCCCTAAAATCCTTAAAATGTATAAAGACCTACGTCCTGACATTTTTACAATCATATATCAGCCTATTCCCTCTCTTTCCTCCTGCCAACTGGTGCCCTCCCCCTTTGCTTCAACCCCCTGCCCCATTCCCCTATGATACTTTTTCTTTCATGGCCAGGAACAAAGGACCCTCCACCCTGCTCTCAGTGTCTTCAGTACTGCTCTAAAAGAGAAAGGGCTGGAAGCATAATTTATGCTTTTAGCAATACATCTAGCCAGGGAGCTAGAGCGAGCTCTGGAAGCGTAAAAAAAAGAAAATTATATATATAAATGTAAATGTTCATTTGTTCAAAATCTTAAATCTCCAAAAGTTCTTCACCGATTGCTTTGAAATTTTGACAAACATTGCATTCAATTTCGCGCGTGTTTTTAAATACCTGTATTATATAGATGTCACACCTGTGACAGGTAAAAACATGCTTTTTGGGAAAAACAGTACCATCTGTTGGATGTAAAAGCAACACACGCTATCTACAATATAAATGGGCTCTGACCGATGGGCCGCAAATGTGCAGTAGAGAGCAGCTCTACCGCGCATGTGTGGACCATAGAGCTCTGCGCTACGTGCTGGGTGTCACAGAGGGGAGGAGCAAAGGGCAGACGAGTCGCCGCTCCGAGAAACGGCTCAGCCCGTTCCTCCGCTGCTGGGGAAGGGGGAAGGGAGTAGGGACTGCTGGACACTTACACACAGGAGGAGGAAAGGGTAAAAGAGTCCCCGAGCCAGTCCGCCACCGCTGGGGAAGGGGGGAGGGAGTTGGGATGGCCGGAGCAGAGCTAATGTGCATTGTGAAATTAAACCAGACTGAGCAACAGCAATGCGTGGCCGGGTACAGCTAGTATATATATATGTATATATAATTTGAATTGTCTGTAGGCAAATACCAGAAGTCGAAAAAATAATATTGGAGAGTTTGAATGTATGGCACTGAATGAAGATTATAGAAATGGGGGTGAATTTTCAAAATGTTATGCATGTAAAAATTAGCATGTACATCTGCTCACGTATTCTGTATTTTATAACTGTAAAAAATATGTGCATATTTTTACACATGCTAAGTAATTATCTGGCATCAGTTGATGTTAAATGTGTTTACTGTGGAGCACTGACTGGGTAGGAGATCTGGGTGAATGGGGGGGAGTTCAGGCTGAAGAACCAGAATGGTCTTAATAATCTGGTGGAGAACTGGTCAAACTGGTGGACTAATTGGCAAACTGGTTAATTTAATCTAAACACGCATGTTTTAAAATTGGCTGACTTATGCATGTAAAATTGGATTTATGCGAGTAAGTCCTACTTTACTTTCACACATAAAATATACTTCCATATATTTATAAAATAGATATGAAATTGCATTGATACATGTGGTATCAATGCATTGCATGGATTCACACATAAGCCTACATATGCATGTATGTTGCAGGGTAGTGATATGTGTATTTTATTAAATATGTGCAAATCATATATGCATGTTATAAAATAAATACTTATGTAGATCTGCTCATGACCAAATACATGTGCATATGCTGCCGCATGCATTTGAAAGTTTGAAAATATTCCTGTCAATGTAGATTGAAGAATTAGTAATATAAGATATAAGTATAGAAAATGCAGTGAAGTCAGTCATATCTGATAATATCTATGTTGTTGAATTGGAAAGAGGATTATGGGACATTACTTACTTTAAACAAGGCTTGCTGCAGGAAGTCATATAATGCTTATTGCTTCATTGGATAAGAATTGAAATAAGTGCCAGTATTTTTTCATTTTTCACCTTTATTAAGTTCACATGTCACAAGAGCACATTTGTGTAAAGATAACTATTTGAGACCTATGATTAAAAATAGGGAAGATTTAATGTTTTATTGTTTTATTTTTTTTATTATATGCTATTTGTATTCTGCATTGATCAATTTCTGGAGATCACAGAATACAAGAATTGCCAAATAAATAAGTAAATATAAATAAACATTTGGAACAGCTTTTAAGCCAGTGTGCATAGCTCCATTTCATGACTGTCTCATATATGGTTTCATATATGGTGCATTGAATGTGATTTGTTAAACAGTGATTTTTTTTTCTATACTGTCAATTTTTTTTACCACATTTCATTGATTCTATTGAGTGAAATAATAGATATGACACAGAATGAAATATAGACATAACAGGCATCTCAGAGATGTGGTGGAAGGAAGATAACCAATAGAACACTGTGACACCAGGATAAAAATTAAATCAAAATGATAGCCAGGTCAGATTGGTAGAAGGTAGCACTTAAGATTAAGGATGGCATACAGTCAAATATGATAAAAGTTCTGCAAGAACAAAATGCACTGTGGAATCTAAGAATAGAAATTCCATATGTGATGATGATATGTAGTATAGCAGTGGAGGTATACTGGCCAGAATGAAAAGACAGACAAATGAAATGCTAAGAGAAATTAGAAAAGGTACTAAATTAGGAAGCACAATAATAATGGGAGATTTCAATTAACCCTATGATAAATCACATTGTAGCAAAAACATTTTTACAATTTTTGGTGTAGCATTACTATTATATGAAAATCATCATACCTTTATATGTAAATATTGGACCTTCATACTACCCACGGTTTGCAAGTATACAACTTGTAATTTTACCGCTACGGGTCTTTTTAATCATCAGTCCACTAAATATAAATTGTTTAGTTTTCAATTTTGCAAATTTTTCTTTGGTTTGAAACTGTTTTTGAAAAAATGTAGAGAAAGGTACTTCCCTTGGTTGGCGCTATCGTGCTTCAAAATCCATAGTCCATAGTTTAAGATGCGAGTCCAATGTGTCCTCATTTCGTGGGCCGCTGCTTCAGGGACTGCTGCTCAATGCGGTTCACTATGAAAGGAATTCTCCAGATACTGATTTACAGGAATCTCCCGATTTTCTTCCACACCACTTTCTAAGATTCACTGGAGGTCCAATTTATTTTTTCTATGATCAAAACTGTTTTAGTTACTTATGCAATAGGCATGCTTAATAATGAAACACACATCCTCGGGAAATCTACAGAAATACAGGATATCTTGGCTTACCGGACCCTGCCACCATTTTCTTTTGTCGGTGTTTCAGCAAAGCTGAGTATGAAAACTAGACTGGATTATGTATGATTTACATACTTCACCTGACAGCTAATGTGTGATTCATAGAAAAAATAAATTGGACCTCCAGTGAAACTTAGAAAGTGGTGTGGAAGAAAATTGGGAGATTCCTGTAAATCAGTATCCGGAGAATTCCTTTGATAGTGAACCACATCGAGCAGTCCCTGAAGCAGCGGCCCGCAAAACGAGGTCACGTCGGACTTGCATCTTAAACTCCGGACTATGAATTTTGAAGCACGATAGCGCCAGCCAAGGGAAGTACCTTTCTCCACATTTTTACCAAAACAGTTTAAACATTCTTTTCTACAAAAAAAAACTTTGGAAGAAAGAGCTTGGAATAATGTTGGTAATCTAGGTTGGAAATTTATAAGTTGATGGAAGACAAGAAGAAAGGAAAACAAATGTAAAAAAAAAATTTTCTATGTGCGTTGTTGATTTTGGTATTTGTAGAATTACCTACATTGGTGGTACTTTTTCCTTCAGCATAAATACCTTTACACCCATTACTATGGTCTCTTTCTTTCCACCTGTCTGTCTTCTCTTTTACTCTCCTCTTCTTTCTTCTTCTTGTATCCTTCTCACTTTTTTTTTAAAACCCCTTACTTCATCCTCTATCCTTCTCTCTGTCATTATTATTTTTGACTCATGATTTTTCCCTATCACATTTTTCTCATCCTTCATAGGCTTATCTCCTCCCAACAGTAGTCCTTCTTACATAATCGCCTCCTCTGACTGCTCCATCTTCTCTCATGCCTTATTTGCATGTCAACTTTCAGAATTTATTCTATTCTCCCTCTAGCTTCCTCTTTCTGTATCTTCCCCCCTATTCTGAATCTTTTATGGCCCCCTTCTCTGTTTCTTATTTATATCTCATTATTTCCATCTTTTATTCTTCTCTTTCTTTTCGTCTCAGTCATTTCTAGCCAATTTCACCTCATCCAATATTATCTTGTACTTGAGTGCCTTCTCTTCCCTCCTCCCAGATTGATAGTGATTTTTTTTAGGGGGGGGGGGGGGAGGTAGCAGTTCATAATTTTGCCACAGTCCCTAAATGGGATCAAGGCTCTTGCCAATAATACAGCTCAAGAATCAAGGCTTTGATAAGTGCATTTTCAATACCAGTCATTAAAACATACATAGAATACACTTCATTGGACATGACTACTACCATGCCCATACTATCATGCCCAGATCAGAGCTTCTACTTCCTGGGCAGCTGGAGTTGATAATGCTTAAGGATTCTATTTATGGCATAATAAGCCAGTAGAATAAACGAATCTGAGCAGGTTTTGGCATCAGATTAAAGGTAACATCTAATTTTGTAAAAAAAAAAAAAAAAAAAATCAGGCATTTAATACTGTCACATCTCTAACTGAAGAACATACTGAAAAAATGGACCAAACCGAATGCATTATTCCTCATACAGGCCTTTGCCAGTTTCTGGATTGCATGACAAACAAAAGTATGAAAAATGAGTCTATTAGTTCTTATTTCATTTCATACAGGACTTTTTGTTGGCTTATTGCTAATAAAACTTAGCACTGTCATTTTGCTATATTACTGAAATATTTCATAGAAAAAAGCCAGGAAAGAAATCTGGTAATTCTATTTCACAAAAACTGGAATGAAAAATAAAATAGTTCAACCATATCAGATTTATTAATGCATTTTTATAAATGTTCTTGCTTGCATCTCTATGTATTCATTCCTTGATTTCTGAGCTGATTTACAAACATGGGATTGCAAAACTCAGAATTAAGATTGTTCACAGTACATTGCTCTTGTTATATTCTAGAATTAAGGACCCATTTCAATATTTTCTGGTTAGTAGAGGGGCATTTTATGCTAAAGAAAGGCACCTGGAACCATCAATTTGGTTGATTCAAGGTATTGAAAAACTTTATTCCACCCAACAAGATAAGAAATCACCATAGAGATTTGCATGTTGTATACAAGATACATATACACATATTATGAATCACAACTTTAAGAAAGCAAACTTTCTAGATCTCACAATCAATTTAGAAAACCAAGGGCAATCATATCTATGATCCTGTATTTACTATATAATCACAATAGCTTGCACCAAATTTTTCACTTTCTATAAAAATAGACCTTGATTTATTTATTTAAAACATTTGTTCAATGCAAATTACAGACTCTGTTCTAAGTGGTCAAAAAAGTAAACGGAATTTTAAGAATTATTAGGAAAGGAAAGGTGAATAAAATGGACAATGTCATAATTTCTATGCATTGCTCCATGGTGAGATTGCACCTTTAGTACTGTGTGCAATTTTGGTTATCACATCTCAAAATAAGAACATAAGAACATGCCATACTATGTCAGACCAAGGGTTCATCAAGCCCAGCATCCTGTTTCCAACAGTGGCCAATCCAGGCCATAAGAACCTGGCAAGTTCGCAAAAACTAAGACTATCCCATGGTACTGTTGCGAGTGATAGCAGTGGATATTTTCTAAGTCAACTTAATTTAATAGCAGGTAATGGACTTCTCCTCCAAGAACTTATCCAATGCTTTTTTTAAACACATTAACTGCACTAACCACATCCCCTGGCAATAAATTCCAGAGTTTAATTGTATGTTGAATGAAAAAGAACTTTCTCCGATTAGTTTTAAATGTTGTACCACATGCTAAATTCATGGAGTGCCACCTAGTCCTTCTATTATACGAAAGAGTAAATAACCAATTCACATTTACCCATTCTAGACCTTTCATGATTTTAAAGACCTCTATCATATCCCCCCTCAGCCGTCTCTTCTCCAAGCTGAAAAGTCCTAACCTCTTTAGTCTTTCCTCATAGGGGAGCTATTCCATTCCCTTTATCATTTTGGTTGCCCTTCCCTGTACCTTCCCCATCGCAACTATATCTTTTTTGAGATTTGGTGACAGAATTGTACACAGTATTCAAGGTGAAGTCTCACCATGGAGTGATACAGAGTCATTATGACATTTTCCATTTTATTCACCATTCCCTTTCTAATAATTCCCAACATATAGTTGTACTTGAGAATGTACAGAGAAAGGCAATCAAAATGATTAAGGAATGGAACATCTCCCCATGAAGAAATGCTAAAGAGGTTAGGGCTGTTCAGCTTGAAGAGGAGACAGCTGAGGGAGGATAGGATAGAGGTCTATAAAATTAAGAGAAGACTAGAATGGATAAATGTGAATCAGTTATTTACTCTTTCAGGTAATACAAGGACTAGGGGCACTCCATGATGTTAGCAAGTAGCACATTTAAATCAAATTGGAGAAAATTCCTTTTCACATAGGGCCAGATTTTAAAAAACTTACAGGCATAAATCCTGGGGATTTACATGCATAGGTGGCCTTACACATGCCGGGCCTATTTTCAAAGGCCCTGCTACGCTCATAAAGCCCTAGGATGCGTATAGGAAAGGGGCAGGGAAGGGGCGGGGAAGGGCAGTCTGGGGGTGGGGTATGGCATGACTAGCGGCCCTTGGTACAGCGGCCATTTGCCATTGTGCTGAGGGATCACGTGCCGGCAGGGGCCGGTGCGCGCAAACTGCTCCTGCCCCGAGGCAGGAGCAAACAGAAAGACAACAATTTTGGGGGGGGGGTTTGGATAGGGCTAGGGGGTGGGAAGTTTAGGGGAAGGGATAGGAAGGTTAGAATAGGGGGTAGGAAAGTTCCCTCCCAGGCTGCTCCTAAATTGGAGCAGACTGGGAGGGAACTGGGGAAGACTGCAGGCATCGGTGCACACAAGTTGCACAAATGTGCACCCCCTTGCATGCGCTGACCCCCGATTTTATAACATGCATGCACTGGTGCACTCATATTATAAAATCACATGTCCATGTGTGCTCGCCGGGTAGTGTGCGCGCTAGTTTTGAAAATATACCCCTTAATGTGCAGAGCTCCTGAATTCATTGCCAGAGGATGTAGTTAAGGCAGTTAGCACAGCTGGGTTTAAAAAAGATTTGAACAAGTTCCTGGAGGAGAAGTCCATAAACTGCTATTAGTCAAGTTGACTTAGGAAATAGCCATTACTTATTACCGGCATTAGTAGCGTGGGATCTACGTTCTGTTGGATTTCATAGACACTTGGTCTGACCCAGTATGGTAATTTCTTTTATTCTTAAGAGTGAAGTGACTTGTCTATGAACAGAAGGAGCATCAGTGTGGAGAAGCAGGATTTGAACCCTAGCTTAGCTGGTTTTCAGCCTGCATCTCTAACATCTAGGCTTCTCCTCTACTTTGGGATTGTTGCCATAAGACCCTTTTAAGCATATTCCTATAGACTGATGATGGTGAAAGTGCTCCTGCCAGTCCCTGTATTTCACATATGAAATGTAATAATGCAAGCTAGAAAGGACAATGTGCTAAGCAGGAACTGATCAAGGGTAATTCTTGTTACGTCCTATTGGCCTAAAAATGGTGATAGCTTATCTCAAACCTGAACATGAATTTCTCTCATATTTGTGCCGATTTACCAATTGCTAATTTGTTTCAAAGCAGCACATAAACCCCTCAGATAGTGTGCTTCCCAGGCAGATTGAAACATTTAGTTTGGAATTGAAATTGCTAAACTTCCTTCACTTTACATGTTAAAGTCCATGGAATGATACAAAAGGTTAATGCAAAAGCAGCTCTTTCAATCTATTACTTCCTCCCCCCCCCCCCCCCCCCCCCCCTGTTTTGTAATAACCATTTTTCTCTGAAGAGGCTTATTTTTTTGAGTCACCTGTATCAATGAAACTAAATAATATTTTGATTGCAAAAGAAAATAGGTTATTTAATGAAATCTAGCTGTAAATTAAAAATAACAAAACAAAAAAAACTTTCCTATGGCTAGAAATACAAACATTTATCCATACTAGCATAAATGATGAACCTCTGACTCATGCATCTATTTTGTTAAGGATTGAATCAGGGTAAATGTCTCTGTTTTGCCTATTAAGTATTGATAACTTATGAGTATCCAACTGTGCTTGGTAGAATACTTTGCCCAAGTTAAGACTTAAATGAGAAATATATGAAACTATTTGTCTTTTGGCTTTATTTGATTTTCAGTTAATTTTTATTTTATTTGTTGCATAGTTCTTCCTTCTACATGGGGAGTCATGAATTGACCTTTCTGTGTATTGGCAGAAGAAAAACTGAATTGCTGAGCTTTTTAACTCAATGAACATAAGAACATAAGAAATTGCCATGCTGGGTCAGACCAAGGGTCCATCAAACCCAGCATCCTGTTTCCAACAGAGGCCAAACCAGGCCACAAGAACCTGGCAATTACCCAAACACTAAGAAGATCCCATGCTACTGATGCAATTAATAGCAGTGGCTACTCCCTAAGTATCTTGATTAATAGCCATTAATGGACTTCTCATTCAAGAACTTATCCAAACTTTTTTTGAACCCAGCTACACTAACTGCACTAACCACATCCTCTGGCAACAAATTCCAGAGCTTTATTGTGCTTTTAGTGAAAAATAATTTTCTCTTATTAGTCTTAAATGTGCTACTTGCCAACTTCATGGAATGCCCCCTAGTCCTTCTATTATTCAAAAGTATAAATAATCGATTCACATCTACTCATTCAAGACCTCTCATGATCTTAAAGACCTCTATCATATTCCTCCTCAGCCGTCTCTTCTCCATGCTGAACAGCCCTAACCTCTTCAGCCTTTCCTCATAGGGGAGCTGTTCCATCCCCTTTATCATTTTGGTTGCCTTTCTCTGTACCTTCTCCATTGCAACTATATCTTTTTTGAGATGCGGCGACCAGAATTGTACACAGTATTCAAGGTGCGGTCTCACCATGGAGCAATACAGAGGCATTATGACATGTTCCGTTTTATTAACCATTCCCTTCCTAATACTTCCTAACATTCTGTTTGCTTTTTTGACTGCTGCAGCACACTGAGCTGACGATTTTAAAGTATTATCCACTATGATGCCTAGATCTTTTTCCTGGGTGGTAGCTCCTAATATGGAATGCAACATCGTGGAACTACAGCAAGGGTTATTTTTCCCTATATGCAACACCTTGCACTTGTCCACATTATGATTGATGCAAAGTTTGATATTCTATGCTGGAGAGGAATCCAACCATTGTAAACTTTGTAATAATTTAATAAAAAAACAACGTTCATAAAAACAAATGCCTTACGCTCCTAGAATGAAGAACCCTGTCTCATTCCAATATTGTTAGGATGGTGTAAAAAGTAAGCACTGCAGGCAAAGCAGGACAATTTCAGTCACCCTTTCACTGAGCAGTTTATGGTATTAGCTCTAGTGCTTCGAGAAAGTATGGAAAACTTCAGCTTGATTGCCAGAGGGCAGCACTGTGACAGAATAATCTCATAAATACAGAATTTAACACTTCCCAAAAAAAAAGCAGCATCTGCAGTTCATCTGCATTTTAGAGAGGCTCCCAGATGTATTGTCAGGCACAATAGAGGGAAGCATCCATCTATGGCTCTGGCACAAAAAAATGTAAAAATAGCACAGAAGTCAAAGCCTCCTTAGCACAATTCAGTATGGCCAAATACAAGTCAAGCTATCACATTCTGAGAAACAATTCACTCATTTATGACATTTATGATTCATTTTTAGAATTTTATCTAAAAATTGGCTTGCTCATGGCTATAAGTCATTTTGAGTAAAGGCAGAATGTCTTTTCCACTAATACAAGGAAGAATAACTTTTAAATAACTCCTTGCGGCCCCATATAAATGCGTACCTGACTGCATAGAGAACTACTACAGTATTTTATAATCTGGTCCATGCAGATTACAAAATACATGTATGTCTAACCCCAATGTATGCACGCATGTTCGGTTGTGCGAATATCAGCAATGCACTGAAAGCGCATACGTTTTCTACCCATTTTATAAACAAATGTGCAAATATTTTCTGTTCATAAATATACAACATGCTCACATAAAATTTTTAAATTAAACAAAATTACAAAAACTGTTTACCCCATAACTTTCTAAAAGCCACTTCCACTCACCACCATATGCACACACACACACACACACACACACACACACATCACTCTTAAAATCTCATTACTCAAGTATTGAAACAAAGTATCTCCCTCAGTCATAACAACAAACAATGTATCCTGCCTAAGGACACATACAATGCAGCTTATCTAAATGAAGCACAACATCACTATTACAATCCCTAACACAACATTGGGTCTAACAAATTACACATGACATTTCATCACTTAATTGCAAACAAATGTCCACATAAATAAAACCCTTACAAAGGCCTTTGTTTCACCTGTGTTCGGGCTTCCTCAGGGGGACCAATTGTGGTCCCTCTCAAAGCGAAGAAAACGTAGAGAAATTTGATGCTGCCACCTCTTCCTAGCAGCGTACATGCGATCAACAAAATCTGTCTGCAACGCTACACATTTCAGCTCGCAGTTCACAGCAGCACCCACAGTAATACATTTCAGTTCATAGCAGCAGCAGTATTCATCTGTAACAATCCTCATCTTAGTTCACAGCAGCAAAAACACAGTGATACTAATTTTCAAACACATAGCAATAGTTGTGCAGAGAGAGGTAAAAGGTAACAGGGCACTGTTAGCTGGCACTCTCGCTAAGCAACATAGATCGTGAGTCTTGTTAAATGGTGCCATTTTCAAATTGGCCTTCTGTAGATTTAAAAAACACTAATAGTTTCTATCTAAACCAAGCTATTACTATAAATGAACAAAAACAGGTCATAAAGTTGTTATTAAATATGTCAAAACTAGCAGCTTAAGATGCAGAGCAAGTTATTTAAAACAAAGTAGCATTTTAAACTGCTCCCCACATTTTAATCAAATCCCTCTTAAACCTTTTAAAATAGCTAAAACTCACAGTCCTTTTCCACTCTTTTTAAGTGGAGTGCCATTTGGTTTTGTGACTGTTATAGTTGTCAGATTGTGGCTATGTTTTTGCAAGCAAAATCAAGTACATTTCTCTGAATCTTAGTCAAAATGAGTGCCCCCAAACAGAAAAAGTTATCTGATTAGTTGAGAAAAGATCCTGCTATATTGCACAGCAAGATATCATTGCACCTGGCAAAGCATCAGCACCTGACACATTAAGAGTACTGTTCATTATATGTTGCAATCTTCATCATGTCTTTTACTAAAAAAGAAAAACCTTAGTTGGTGACTGTGCAGACCACCAAACTAACACAATACTAACTTCATAACTCTTAAGAAACAGAATAAATAAGAAAGTACTCTGAGACCTCCATTTTGGACGATGTTTGTTCTAAATTGGTGCTAAAAATGAAAGTGAGGACTGTGCTCTTTATATGCTTCCTGTTTCATCATCAGTTGTATACATACAGTTGTATACATACAGAATATGAAGGTAGGTTATGGGTGTGTCCAGGACTGACACACATAACCACAAATTTTGCACAGCAATAGAGAGAAAGAGAGAAGAAAGAGATAGACTCTTTATAAGCTTTTCACATAAGTAAAATATTTATACCACAGTAGATGGGTCAACTAGGAACTCCAGGTGAGGTTTTGGTGGTGGTCTAGGGATTGGGGGAAGTTTTGCATGCACAATCAGAGGTACAAATAGTACAGTACACATCAGTGAAGATTTGATGTGATTTGGAGTGAGGAAAGGTACACAAAGTTGAGAGATGTACAATGTACTTTCATCCTAGTTTGATCAATTATGCACACACTTTTTAGCAAGAGGATATCCTAGACCACCACCAAAACCTCACCTTGTTACTAGTTCACCCTCCTATTGTGGTACAAAAGTTGACTAATATGTGTGCCACCCCAGAGGCTCTCTCTCTCTCTCGACTCGACTCCACTTCCCCTCTCCCCTCTCCTGCCCAAAATGGGTTTTGCAATAAATATCATAAATCCCAGTTCGGGCATATCACACAGCATAACACCCAGAAAAATGGTGTAGTTATTTCCATAGTTAAAACGTGCAATAATAAGCATTATGCTATCACCTGAAACATTAAACACCCCTCATTTTCATAAACTCCACGTATACTCCTCCTGTTTGACTAAATTTTGAAAATTTGCATTCGCATCTTGCAATGCGAAAAACAATGCATGTGTTAGGACATTATCATGGGTGTTAGGGCTGTGGTACTGTGGGTATTTCCCTATCCCCTCTGGGGATAGGGAAATACCCACAGTACCTGAATGTAATCTGCTTTGAAGTGTCAAAAATTGTAATACAAAAATCTAAATAAATAAATAAAATATATTATTGGAGTAAAGTGTCTATGTATGACCACTGTAGAACCTTGTGATGTGCTAAATAGAAAAAATATTAAACTTTTTATATTCATCAGGACCTTGCTGAACCTGAGACCTTGTGTACAGTTGCATACCAACCTTTTTTTTTTTTTAGAAGAAAGACACTCTCGCCCTTTTCTTTCCCATCAGGGCTGGTTCCCTCTTTGTGGTCCACAGAAATCATCAAGGTCACAAACATATACCAGGTCTCAGGTGAGCCCATCAGCAGGCAGGTGGCACTCAAGGTAGTGCATGCAACTCTAGAACCGTATCCTCAAATGCAGCTTCTCAATTGGTTGAACACCCAGAATCCTAACCTTCAGTTTTCTATGGAGTAAGAATATGATCAGATACCATTCTTAGATATACTCATCTACAAAGATCATAAGAAGCTGAGCACATCAGTGTATCGATTATGTATCTACAAAAGTGATTTTGTGTTCTAAGCACAAGAATTATGCACACACTTTTTAGCAAGAGGATTATCTTTTTTCTATAATAAAGAAAGCATTCAAAAGAGTTCTCCATACAGACCGGACCTGTTTGTTGTTAGATCAGGAAGAAACTCCTTGTGTGGACAAGGTATGTGTTCTTTGCTATTTCCAAAACTCAGAGCTATAATGTCCATCTTGCATAAACACTGACTAATTCTACAGTTGCATTCCATTTTTATATCTCTACCCAGAATCACTTTTACGGGAGGGGGGGGGGGGACGACTATGTGGTTATATCAGATTTTTCTGTCTCATAATGCAGCCATGATTGCCTCTTCAACAGGAGACATGCCATGTGGACAGTGTTCCTTTTGTAATCAAACTGATACTGCTTGGCAGTATTCTTCCTCAAACAGGTCTTTTAAAATATATATAGATCCACAAATTACCTTTCTTCCTTTGTGATCTATTATAATCAAATGCCCTTGTCAAAAACTGTTTGTTGGTAGAACAGGAAGAATGATTAAAACTCACCTTGTAGAACACCGCAGCTTCTTGAATACAAAGAAAATTCAAGCACCTTCAGTGGAGCATTGCTTGGAGCATTCCAATCACTTTCAAGGTTTAAGATGGGGCATCATTGAACAGATACCACAATCCCTTAGAGGCAGAGATCAGCAGGCACAGTTGAATCATAGTGAACAATTTGGGATTTATTCCCTTAATACAACTGTTCCAGGGACTTAATCTAGAAATTGAGTAGTATTCAATTATTTAAAACATTCATTTTTCTTTGGTTACAGTCAATTTTATTTTAGAACTGATCCACATAATAATATAGACATAATGGATATAAAAGGTTTAAAAATCTTTCTATTAGGACATCAAATACGCAAGTTGGAAAATGTATGCCCATGTATTTTAAAATAGCAACTTTCATGCGCAACTGTGGGCCCCACCCAGGAATGCCCCTAGACTGCTCCTTTTTTTTTTTTTTTACAGAAGTATATGTGTGAATGAATGTGAAAATACACACATATTTTGGACATTGTAAAATATGGAATACATGGGTAGTGGCATGTATGCACATAATATTTTAAAAATTAATTAATTATTAAGTATGCATGTATTCCACTTTTGAAAATATTTACTTGTCTGTGTTCTAGGAATCATCAGTTCACTTAGACTCCCCAGCCCTTCACCCTGAACCCCAACCAGTTCTCCCAGACCTTCTACCCCAAAAATTGCAGTCAAAAGACAATGTGATTTCAATTGCACGAGTCAATCAGCAAGTGTGAAAGTGATTGGACAAGTTCAGTAAAGCATGCTCATATACCATTTATAAGAAGGATAACTACTCCTATGTCGATGATAAGAGCAATTTCAAATATATTTATGGAAAAGGTATCGTTACAGCTATTGTTTTTGCTTGAAAGATACAATCAAAATTGGTATTGTAGTAATACAATTAGACACAGAATTGTAAAGGTTGAGTCAAAAATAGGATTTTGCAGAGAAAAAAACAGGCATTAGCTAGTGGTATTGATGCCACATTCAAAACCACTTTCCAGTATTTGAAAAGCGTGCCCTAACAAAAGTGGCTCATTTCGCATTTAAATTCATAGATGATGATATTAGCTATTACCGCCCGATACAGGAAAGCTTGCCCAAAGGCTAGGCACCCAATGCACATTTTTTAACACAGGAAATTTAACTCCAGCTCCAAAGGTGGAGTAAAGTTAACTCACAGTCAAAGGCTCGTGAACAACATGTGTTGTGATAGAATGATACTAAGGAGTAGGACATATTTGACTGTTGAATTTATTGCTTCCAGTGAAGAAAAAAATGTATAAACTTTGTTTTGATAAAAAAGAAATGTACTTTTGTTATGAATGCACAATTTAGATGCCTGTAGCAATGGGTGCCTGATATAATAAACTTCAACATTAAAATGAGCAAAATCTATGATCCTCAGCAAAATAACCAAAAAGAAGTGTGTTCAAAACAGACGCTCAAATTGAGAAACTTTTTCAAGTGGGCGCCTGAAGCAATAAACTCCTTTGTGTGACAGAAATGCTGAATTTTTCTTCAGTACACCCTTTTTTATGATGCCCTGATGTCACTCTCATTTAAATACTGCATCGCATGCACCAAATATGTGGATGTGCGTGCATTAGGAAAATGGGTGGTCAATACAAGTGCCTGCTTTGAACATGCATCTTATTGCATTGGCCTGTGAATGAGAAACTTACCTGGATATATAGCAGAACATATCCAGATGAATGTTCTGTTGAAAATACCCAGATCAAGTTAACCAGATGACTTCAGAGCTGGTATATTTTCCAGCCAGACTTACCCAAATAACTTCAGCTGGGTAGAGCCGAATATCAGTGGTGACAAGCTAAAATCTAACCAAACACTAGAAACACCTCCATTCCTGTCTGTTTTTTATGGCTATATCTTTAGCAGGTAATGAGTTAACTAGACAATATTTAGTTGCGGTATAGAGTGGAATTTTCAAATCTCATTTTTTCTCTGGGTAGTTACCCAGACCAAAACTTTGAATATTTACCTCAGTATGTCTGCTCACTGGTGCTAGTAACTTCTCAGAGAGGATGAGTAAGAATTTGAGTTTGGGTTCTTGTTCTGTCAAGTAGGTCACATTCATTTATTAAAAAAATAAAATAAAATTGTAATAGCATCCAAACCTGATTCCATTGAATGTATGCTAAAATTGCATTTAAAATCTGTTTTGCATGTGAGGGAGCAGGGCTTTATTTTAATCCTTAGTGAAGGTGGTGATTGCTTTGGCTTTGTGGGCCCAATAGATGACAGTGACACATTGGTCAGAACAGGGAACAAATCAGATGTCTTGTGTTTTAGACAAAATCCCTAGATACAGAGTCTTATTTCACTCCCATGTACTAAATAAAAGGTGATGATGTCTTAGACATCTCTCCTACTTCAAGGCATGTGATTGGATTGCAGCTTCCAACTAAAGAACAATAGTAATTAACAAAAAGAACATCAATAATAACTGTCCAAGAAGGAAATTAGAGAGGAAAAGGTGCGTGTAAAATGGACACATTTCCCCATAACACAGCAACACATGTGCAACAATGTTTGCTGTTTTCTTCTTGCAGCTCTCTGTAAAGCCCCTGCAGCAAAGAAAGTACCTGCCACAATGACCTTTTTAATAACAATGTTCCCATAGAGCTTGGAACCTCAATATTCTTGAAGTTATCTCTGCAATCCCCTAAATAAATATTTGAGAAAATGCTGTTAATGGTTTTCACTTACTATATTTTGTTTCATCTTCTCTTTGAATCATTCTTCCATTTATACAGCTGAAATGTCACTCTGAGCACTCAGGAAAGAGTGAGTTACAAGTCTAAATACATAAAAGAGAAAGAGAGGCTCCAAAATAAATATGTTTAATTAAGGTTTATTTTATAAAGTATTAAAAAAGCAATAAGAAAAGAAAATTGTAGGCAGGTACACCATATTTATTTATTTATGATTCAAATTCCCTAAATTTCATCTTCAACATTAAATTGTCAAAATATGAATCCTCTGTAAAATTGATTCTCTTGGGTATACAGAGTTCTCTCAAGCAAAACCATTTAGCTTTTAAGCTTTGATTTCCCATTTGGAATTTACTGTTCCACTTTGCTCTCCATGCATGAAAATTCCATCATACTGAATCTCAAATCATATGTCGAATACCTACAAAAAAATCTTTATTCCATGTATAGTATGTGACATTGCTCATGACTACTACTTTGCTGTCCCATCCTCTGCTGAAATGCTTATTTATGTTCTTATTGCCAGAAGGATAACTTTCAAACAGCTGTGCACATGTCCATAATCATGTGTATATGGACAAGCATAAATATACTCCTGTATTTTATAACCTGCACATATGATGTACTCAGGTTTTTAAATACACACAAATGTACCCTGCAGCATGTGTGAGCATTAAAAAAACTGCACAAATACATATTGCACTGGGTAAGATCCAATCTATCTAACTAAATAGCAGCACTTATCCGGATATGTTCCGGTTTATCCAGCTAAACAGCAGAAAAGCTGCTACTTATCTGGAAAAGTCTTAAAATACTACTTATCCAGCTAAGTCAGATAGCTGGATGAGTTTTAAAAGTGCTACTTATCTGGCTAACCCCATCATTCATTAAAAAAAAAAAAAGTTAATAATGCATGCATTATCAAAAAAGGAGTGTGTTTAGGGAAATTTGTAAATTACCGCAGCATGTGGCAATTTACCACTTCACATAGGTATTATTGCATGGTGCTGTAAACTTAATGCACCCTGCGATAATGCCTATTTTTCACATACTGTGGGGAGAGAGAGAGAATGAGAGGGAGCACCTATCTACAAGGCCCTATATCTCTATAGGAGGGCCACCTAATAGGTCGAAGTGAGGTGTTAGAGGAGGTTTAGGGTTTAGGGGCCAGTTTCACATGTAGAATAGACGTACAAACAGCACAGTACACCTTGGTGAAGATTTGACATCATTTGGAGTGAGGAAAGTCTCACAAAGATGAAATTGCCAGTTTTACCAATTTGTGCTGCGTTCACCCGTCCGCAGGGCAGGCCCAAGAAATGCTGCCATTACTGCTGGCTTCTCTGAGCTTGGCATCTGCTTCACTGACAATGGGGCAGACCCCCAAGGAAAGTTGCGGCTGACCGTCACGTTCCTCCAGTTCCGGCTGCCCTGACTGACGCCGACACAGCTTCTCTCCCAGGCGGAGCAGGCTGCAGTGCGCGCTGCCTCTCTCTGATGCTGCTGCCTTCCCAGGCCCCGCCTAGGCCTGCGCTCACCTGACTGGCCTCCTTTCAAAGGGCCCGCAGTTGGAAACAACCAGCGGCACCTAAGGATGACATCAGCACTCCAATCCTATATGAGGCCACGCCTGCATTGTCTCCCCGCCTCGGCAATAGGTCAACTATCCTGGTAATAGTACAATGCCTCTGTGTGTTCCTGATCATGATCCTGTGTTCCTGTTTGTATCCTGTCTCCTTGGTTCCTGTTTGGCAGCCGTAGCTTGTGTTTCTGAGTTCCTTCTCTTTGTCAATCCTGTGATCAGACTGTAGTTCCTTGTTTCCAGCCTTCAGTGTGTCCTCTTGACCTGCCTGAGCTGTTCCTTGCCTCCCTGCCTGCTTTCTGTCTCTTGTTCTTCCATGGACAGATCTCTGGTTTTGACTTTGGCTTGGAACCTGACTCTGATTAAACTCTGCCTGCCACTGATCACTGCTTACACATTGGCCCTGATTGTACTCAGCCTGTCCCAGACCCTGTCTTGTGACTTGACTATCTCAATGGATCTTCACCTCTACTGCAGAGGCCAGTGCCTAAGTCTTGCCAGCCCTGGTACCTGGGGGCTTAACCTAGGGGGAACAAGGGCTGGTATAGGTGAATCTCCAGTTGGGCCTCTGCCACTGACAGCTCTGCCAGCTGATAGTGGGGACTTGCAGGGCTCCTCCCTGCATGTTTCAAAAACTCCACCTCAGTACAAGGGTCCATGCCTGTAACAAATTGCCTAGGCCAAGGACTCGGCAGACTCCAGGATTGGCACAGAAACTTCAGGAACAGCAATGCTTCCTAGAGCTCTTGGCAGCTTCCATGGACCGACTCAGTGCTCACCTAGATGCAACAGCAGCCTTGACTGCCTTACTGGTCCCGGCCACACCAAGTCACCCCATCCTGCAATTACCTGCTCCACCCCAGTATGCTGGAGACTGAAACAGTGCCAGGGATTCCTCAACCAATGCTATATACATTTCTCCCTCCAGGCGGTTGCTATTTCCTAACAACACAGTCAAGATGACATTCATCATTTCTCTCCTCAGTGGGAAGGCTCTGACCTGGGCCTCCCTATTATGGGAGCATGCAGACCCACTCCTTCAAGATCTGCAGCAATTTGTGGGGGCCTTCAAGATCATCTTCAATAAATCTGACCAGTTCACACTGGGGCGGATTTTAAGAGCCCTGCTCGCGTAAATCCGCCCGGATTTACGCGAGCAGGGCTTGCGCGCAGGTGCGCCTATTTTACATAGGCCTGCCGGCGCGCGCAGAGCCCCGGGACTCGCGTAAGTCCCGGGGTTTTCCGAGGGGGGCGTGTCGGGGGCGTGTCGGGGGTGGGGCCAAGCGGCGCGCTGTTTTCGGGGCGGGACGCGGCGTTTCGGGGGCAGGCCCGGGGCATGGTTTCGGCCCAGGGTGGTCCGGGGGTGTGGCCGCACCCTCCGGAACCGCCCCCGGGTCGCGTCTCGCGTGCCAGCGGCCCGCTGGCGCGCGGGGATTTACTTCTCCCTCTGGGAGGTGTAAATCCCCCAACAAAGCTAGGGGGGGTTTAGACAGGGCCGGGGGGGTAGGTTAGGTAGAGGAAGGGAGGGGAAGGTGAGGGGAGGGGGTTAGCGAATTCCCTCCGAGGCCGCTCCGATTTCGGAGCGGCCTTGGAGGGAACGGAGGTAGGCTGCGCGGCTCGGCGTGCGCCGGCTACACGAAATCGGTAGCCTTGCGCGCGCCGATCCAGGATTTTAGCGGCTACGCGCGTATCTACTAAAATCCAGCGTACTTTTATTTGCGCCTGATGCGCCTACAAAAGTACGCGAGGGCGCCCTTTTTGAAAATCTACCCCACTGGGTTCTGACCTCCTTCATTTGCACCAGGGCACAGGGATCTTGGTGGACTTTGCTTTTGAATTCTGTATCCTGGCCATGGAGCTTAACTGAAGGGAGGACAGTCTTTGCAGCATCTTCTTGGAGGGCTTGTCCACCCAAATTAAGGACAAGCTGGCCAATCATGAACTTCCAGAACTCTTGGATGGCTCATTGACCAGGCTAGAGGATCAACTGCCACATCCAACAATGGGCTAGGGAGCTCAATCCCCCATGCTGTGCCATCAAACTGGCCCCCCACTTTCAGTACCTGCTCTCTCCACCAGCAGCAGCACTACCAGCACTGACATTTCCTGAAAAACCTGTGCTGCTTGGGCAGAGTTGCCTTGCTCCCCAGAGAAGCTTTGTCAATGCCAGCTAGGTTTTTGCCTTCATTGTGCTGATACTGTACACCGGCTCCCACAATGCCCAGTTAAGCCAGAAACATCAGAGCCTAGGATCTTGTGGGGAGGTAATCCTAGATGTTACAACCCTGGATCCTCAACTAACATGCCTAGTGACAGTCACTGTGGACAAAAAATAATTTACCACACAAGCTCTGGTTGACTCCAGCCCCGGGGGGGGAATTTCTTGATGAAAGACCTGGTGGATCATCTACAGCTTCCCATGGTTTCCAGGAAAACAAACCTTAATTATTTCTTCTATTCACAGGGATCTTTTAGCTGGTCTGATCACTCTTGGCACCACACCCTTGAACATGCATATGGAGTTTCTCCATGTGGAACACATTGTTTGGCATGTTATTGACAGAGTTGATCACCCTATTGTGTTGGGGCTTCCTTGGCTACAACTGTACTCTACACAATTTGACTGGGCCTCACTACAGCTTGTCAGCTAGGGTCCTCATTGCCATGGTTCCTGTCTGAAGTGGGTAGAATTTCCATCTAGTCTAGTCCTAGTGAACACCCTACATGCTATCCCTCCATAGTACAGCAACTTTCAAGGACATCATCTAAAAAATAAAAAAAAGTCCAAAATATCGTCACCTCATAAGGAATAAGACTGTAGGATATGAGTTGTTCCCTGATACCAAGACTCCTTGGGGATGAGGCTCTCCCTGAAACCTATTATATCCAGTGATCCACATCTCTGGTCAGTGATGACTTCTTTTTTGTCTCAAAGAAAGATTAGTCTCTCCAGCCCTGAATCGACTACCAAAAAGGGTTGGTTTGATCTCTAACCTATTTGACTGCCTTCAAATGACAAGGATCTTCACAAAATTAGATCTCTGAGGAGCCTAGAACCTGATTCAAATCTGGTCTGGGGATGAATGGCAGACAGCATTCAACACTCAAGATGAGCATTACGAGTATCTGGTGTTGCCCTTTGGGCTATGTAATGCCACAGCTGTCTACCAGAAGAAGATGAATGAGATTTTTAGGGAACTTTTCTACATCTGTGTTGTCATATACCTCCACAATATTCTCATCTTCTCCAGATACCTCAATTTTCATCAACATGATGTTTGCTTGGTGCTTCAGCAACTGTTGTACAACAAAATTAGGGCAGTGCCTATTTGAAAATGAGAGTCTCTCCTTCCAGAGGTACATTCTATCCAGAGAAGGCTTCCATATGGATCCAGACAAGGTCAAGAGCATCCAGGATTGGCTCCAACTAACAGGGCTAAGGGCTCTGCAAAGATTCTTGGGCTTCAGCAACTATTAATGGCACTTCATTGCAAATTATTCCAAGCTCGCTGCTTCTCTTACCACTCTCACCTGTAAGGGAGCTAACATTAAGCTCTGGCCTCCTGAAGCCATAGCAGCTTTTCAAGAGTTAAAGGAAGTCTTTCTACAGAGATCCTGCCTTTACCACCTGCACCTTACATGCCCCTTCAACATAGAGGTGGATGCCTTCACAGTGGTGGTGGGTTACAGTACTAAGCCAGTATTTCCTTAAGGGGGTGAAAAAAACAAAAGAAAGACCGATGCCTTGGAAAGAAAATTTTAATACAATAATGCCCGACTCTGGCCGAGTTTTCCCTTTCCAGCTGCATCAGGGGCTGTAAAAAGTAATAATTAAACACTTATTTACATATATATTAACATAGTTAAGTATAAATTTAAAAAAATTAAAAACAGGATTAAAACAACCCAGGACATAAATTAAATTTAAAGATCCATACAATCAAAAGCAATTCTGAATACAATCATGGAGTGTCACAGTGTGAGGAGGAGAGACAATTATATGTGTTGTATTTGATACAACACATATAATTTGAACAAAAGAAAAATGTAATTCAATCAAATCTGATCAAGATTAAAAGTATGAATACAACAGTTACCTTATGATTGCATACTTTACAAATATGAATTATTCACATTTGTATAAAGACATAAGTTTCTGCTAAAAAATATAAATAAACAAAATAAATATATAGATTAGGTATGTAAGAAATTCCTAAAATATTGAATCAAAAAAGTTAAAATACTATTGAATCAAAAAAGTTAAAATACTATTTTGCATAGGCCGCCGGCGCGCGCAGAGCCCCGGGACGCGCGTAAGTCCCGGGGCTTCATAAAAGGGGCGTGTCAGGCGCGTGTCGGGGCGTGTCATGATGACGCGGCGTTTCGGGGGCATGGCACGGCGTTTTGGGGGCAGCGATGCGGCGTGGTTCCGGCCCGGGGGGTTTAGATAGGGCCAGGGGGGTGGGTGGGTTAGGAAGGGGAAGGGAGGGGAAGGTGGGGGGAGGGCGAAGGAAAGTTCCCTCTGAGGCCGCTCCGAAATCGGAGTGGCCTCGGAGGGAACAGGCAGCGGAGGGAACAGGCAGCGTGCGCTGGGCTCAGAGCGCGCAAGTTGCACAAATGTGCACCCCTTTGCGCGAGCCGACCTTGGATTTTATAAGATACGCGCGTAGCCGCGCGTATCTTATAAAATCCAGCGTACTTTTGTTGGCGCCTGGTGCGCCAACAAAAGTACGCTATCGCGCAAATTTAGAAAATCTACCCCAGTATGTTTACATGAAGATAAAAATAAATTATATAAATAATTATGTTCACGTGAAAATTAAAAATGTATTATATAATCCCATTGTTTCTATAATGTAAAAAACTAAAGTCACTATTTTCAGACATGAATCAAATAATTAATTTACCTGTCAGTATAAGGTTTTAACTAAGAAAGATATTTAAAGTGCTATATGGCGTTTTCGCATGCAAAAAATGCCATTAACACATGCGAAAGCACCATAATGTTTGGTGTGATGCAAATGAGAGGATATTGGGGTGGGAATTTTGGCCAAGCCATATCTCACAGCTTTAACTACATGAGAGAAGAGAGAGAGAGAGAGAGAGAGAGAACCTAGCCATAATGCCCTCACACTAGATAGGTATTTATAACTCTATGGGAGGCCCACCTAGTCATGTGAGGTGAGGTTTAGGTATTAGTGTAGGGGTTAGGAGCCACTTTGACATTCAAAGTGAGACGTACAAACAGAACAGTGCTTTCTTATAGGTAACATCAAGCTAGGTTGAGAGAACATTGGACATATCTCATCTTTGGGTAAGTTTCCTCACTCTGAAGGTCATCAAATGTTCACAAGAGAGCACTGTTCTGTTCGTACCTAATCCGGCCCTTGTTCCCCTTAGTTTGAGCCCTCGGGTGCCAGAACCGGCAGGACAGGCTTGGGCCTCTGCAGTAGAGGTGAAAATATGTTGAGGTAGACGTGTCTCAGGCCAGGGCAGTCAGAGTACATTCAGGATCAAGGTCCAGGCAGTGGTCCATGGCAGACGGTGTTCAATCACAGTTAATCTCCAGGCAGTAGTCAGTGGCAGGTGAGTTCAATCAGACTCAAGTTCCAAGCTAAAGTCAAAACCAGATATCTGTCTGAGGGAGAACAAGAAATGGAGAGCAGGCAGGGAGGCAAGGAACAGCCTAGGCAGGCGGCCAAGACACCAAAGACTGGAAATGAGAAACCAAAGACTGCCTACAGAAATGACAAAGAGAAGGAACTCAAGGTGCCTACATTTTTACCAAATTGGATTTGCTGGAGGGAGGGGGCTTTATAACCTCAATCAGATCTGACAAGGTGATAAATAGTAGGGATGTGCAGAGGGACGCCATATGTTGCATTCGTGATTCGGATTCGTCGGGGAGCAGATACGTTGCATTCGGCCGTATGGCGCCCCAATGCGTTAATACGGCGATTTCTATTCGTGTGCTTGCTAAAATTCAAATTAACTACAACCCCCCACCCTACTGATCCCCCAAAGACTTACCAAATCTCCTTGGTGGTCCAGCGGGGGGTCCGGGAACCATCCCCTGCACTCACACCCTCGGTGCCGGTTTCATCATGGCGCCGATAGCCTTTGTCACAGGGGCTACCGGTGCCATTGGTCAGCCCCTGTCACATGGCAATCGGCGCCATCTTGTGCTCCTACCATGTGACAGGGGCTGACCAATGGCACCGGTAGTCCCTGTGACATAGTATGGGCAAAGGCTATCGGCGCCATTTTGAGTAGTGGCATCGGACGGCTGGAGTGCAGGAGGTTGCTCCGGGACCCCCGTTGGACCCCCAGGCACTTTTGGCCAGCTTGGGGGGGGGCCTCCTGACCCCCACACGACTTGCCAAAAGTCCAGCGGGGGTAGAATTTCCATCTAGTCTAGTCCTAGTGAACACCCTACAGGCTCTCCCTCCATAGTCCGAGAGCAACCTCCTGCATGCCGGCCGTCCGATGCCAGTAATCAAAATGGCGCCGATCGCCTTTGCCCTCACTATGTCACAGGTACCAACGGTCGGCCTCTGTGACATAGTGAGGGCAAAGGCGATCTGCTGCCAGTATTCAAAATGGCGCCGATCGCCTTTGCCCTCACTATGTCACAGGGGCCGACCATCGGTACCTGTGACATAGTGAGGGCAAAGGTGATCGGCGCCATTTTAAGTACTGGCATCGGACGGCTGGCGTTCAGGTGGTCGCTCCCGGACCCCCGCTGGACTTTTGGCAAGTCTTGTGGGGGTCAGGAGGCCCCCCCAAGCTGGCCAAAAGTCCCTGGGGGTCCAACAGGGGTCCCAGAGTGACCTCCTGCACTCCGGCCGTCCAATGCCACTACTCAAAATGGCGCCAATAGCCTTTGCCCATACTATGTCACAGGAGCTACCGGTGCCATTGGTCAGCCCCTGTCACATGGTAGGAGCACAAGATGGCACCGGTAGCCCCTGTGACAAAGGCTATCAGCGCCATGATGAAACCGGCACCGAGGGGGTGAGTGCAGGGGATGGTTCCCAGACCCCCCGCTGGGTCACCAGGGAGTTTTGGTAAGTCTTGGGGGGAGGGGTTCAGGAGGAATGAAAGGGCCTGCTCTGCAGTAAGAGCACAATGCCAGAACTGGCGTCTGAGTCAACCCCAAGAAGTCATCGTGATGGCTGCAGGGACTGAAGTAGGAGATTGCAGCTATTTCAAGAAGAGGGAAAAATGAGACAGAGCATGAGCATGTGTATGTGTGTGTGTGTATGTATGTTCATGTGCGTGTAAGTGAGAGAACATATGTGTGTGTATGAGAGAGAGCATGAGCATGTGAAAGTGAAAGGGAGCATGTGTGTGTGTCTGTAAGTGAAAGAAACATGTGTGTGTGTGTGAGACAGAGCATGAGTATGAACATGTGTGAGAGAGTATGATATGTGTGTAAGTGAGATAGAGCATGTGTCTGGGTGTGTAAGTAAGAGAGCATGCATGTGTGTGTGTGTGTGTGTATGTGTAAGTAAGGGAGAATATGTGTGTGTGTATGTATATGTAAGAGACCATGTGTGTCTGATAACATGAGTATGTGTGAAAGAAAGCATGTGTTTGTATTGAGACAGAGAGAGCATGTTTGTGTTTGTGTGTGTATGTGTGTGTGAAAGAGAGACTGAGTGAAAGCATGTGTATGTGACTGAAAGCATTTGTGTCTGAGAGAGAGCGTGTGTATGTGTGTGCGTGAGCGAGAGAGAGACTAAGAGAGAGTGTATGTGAGTGAGGAGAAAATTTGTGCACAACAACCCCCCTTCCTCTCTGCCTGCTAATCCATGAAAGTCTCAGGGTATTTGGAAAACAAAAGTTCCCAGGTATGGAAAGCAGGGATTTTTATAAAATACTTATTAGCTTTAATTCATGGCTGTTATTTAATGTGTCTATTTTGAAATATTTTATTGTGTTCAGAAAATGTTTATATTAGTTTTTAATTATTGGATATTATTCTATTTGTTAGCTGTTTTGAATTATACTTTTTTATTGGTGTGGTTTTAATAGTACTGATAAAATGTATATTTCTTGATTTTATTATCTTATGAGGAATAGTAATTCTTCTTTTATCCATTGTTACACTGCAACACAGAATTTGGTGTTGATATTTTCAGTTCAGATTTTGCCTGCATGTTTCTATTTATATTTTATGGTCTCTTTATTCTGTTTTTGAAGGTCTGTCTATCTTCTGTGTGTGTATCTGAAGTGAGGTATTCCACTAGAGAACAGTTTCTGTGGAGGGGTTTATGGCAGCTTGGCTTATTCTGTTTTCCTAATAGAAGACGTTTTTGTGTTTTAGAGCTTGGTGTAATATTTGCAATGTTGCCTTTTCATAGATAGCGTTTTTGCTGTTTGAATGCTGGGAGTTAGTACTATTCTGATACAGAAAGTTTATTATATTGTAATTCTGTTTTCTCCTGGCTTTCTGAAGACCAAGTCCATGCCCATGTGTTTTATGGTAGGCCTAATGTGATATGGGTTCCAAGTGTTTGTTTTGCATTTTTGCAGGTTAGTACCACAGCATTGCATTTGATATTTTCCCTCAGAAAACGTTTATTTGAATACCCTTTTTCACATAAATTATGATTTTATAAATGCATAACTTTTAATGAAGTTAGCAAGCAACACATTTAAAACAAATCAGAGAAAATTATTTTTCACACAATGCACAATTAAGCTCTAAAATACATTGTCAGAGGATGTGGTTATGGCAGTTAGTGTAACTGGGTTTAAATAAAGGTTTGGATAAGTTCCTGGAGAAGTCCATAAACTGCTATTAATCAATAAGGAATAGTAGCATGGGATCTATTTAATGTTGGATAGTTGACAGGTACTTGTGACAGATTGGTTACTGTTAGAAACAGGATTCTGGGCTTGATAGACGCTTGGTCTGACCCAGGATGACAACTTCTTATGTTCTTATGTAGGGTGAGGGAGGGCATGATAGGGTGCAAGGCTATAAGGTTTGCCTGGGGTACTCAATACCCATGCACCAGCCTTTGGCATTGCTGTGCAAACATTTAACAGATTCTTTTTACTCTGGTGTCATGTGTTCTGTAATTGGGTGAGGTTGCAATTTTTCACTTGGCCATAGGCACCAAATTGCCTAGCTATCAGGTCGATACAGTAACGTGCGGTTAAAGATTCCCCGTCTGTAACGTGCTGGGAGCGCACAATACAGACGAGTAAGGCGATCCAGCGATACAGTCTCCAGTTTCACGCGTCCTTAGCGCTTCCTAAAATAGACACATAACCCTTTCCGCACCCAGCATGTAAATGAACGAAAAAGCTGTATAATGAAGGAATTAGCTATTCCCCTCCGATACTGTAACGGGCGCTGATACTATCTCCTCAGTAACCCGCTGTTTTGCCGCGGCCTTAACGTGTTAGTTTACCGCCTCCCCCTAGTAGGTGTTAGTGTAGTGTAAAAAACATTGCTTACCTGCCCTGGTCCCGTCCGGTCTCCGGTCCAGCCCGTCCGGTCTCTGGTGTAGCCCCAGTCCGGTCTCCTGCAGCCCCATCCGGTCCCCTCCTCCCGAAGCAAAAAAAAAAAAAAACGAAAAAGTAGCAAGGCTCGGGCCTGCTACGGCTGTCCCTTCTCCCTTCCTCCCGATTTCGCCAAAATCGCATGGCCTCCCAAAATCACACGGCCTTCTCCCTTCCTCCCGATTTCGCCAAAATCGCACGGCCTCCCTTCTCGCCTTCCTCCCAATTTCGCCAAAATCGCACGGCCATTCATCCAGGCAGAGGGAGCCGACGACCGCCGGCTCCCTCTGCCTGGATGACCGCACAGCCCCCGCCGGAATGAATGCCCGTGCGATTTTGGTGCTCATGCCATGAGCGCCAAAATCGCACGGCCATTCATCCAGGCAGAGGGAGCCGACGACCGCCGGCTCCCTCTGCCTGGATGACCGCACAGCCCCCGCCGGAATGAATGCCCGTGCGATTTTGGCGCTCATGGCATGAGCGCCAAAATCGCACGGCCATTCATCCAGGCAGAGGGAGCCGACGACCGCCGGCTCCCTCTGCCTGGATGACCGCACAGCCCCCGCCGGAATGAATGCCCGTGCGATTTTGGTGCTCATGCCATGAGCGCCAAAATCGCACGGCCATTCGCCGGCCATTCGCCGGAATTGCACGGCCCCCGCCGGAATGAATGCCCGTGCGTCGTGACGTCACGGCAGTCACGTACTACTCGTTTGATACGGGTTTGACTAAGCAAACATAAATCACGCTTACTTGTTTCTGATTGGTCACGGCAGTCACCGGCTCCCTCTGCCTGGATGGATGCCCATGCGAAATCGGGAGGAAGGGAGAAGGGCCTTGCTACTTTTTCGTTTTTGTTTTTTGCTTCGGGAGGAGGGGACCGGACGGGGCTGCAGGAGACCGGACAGGGGCTGGACCGGAGACCGGACGGGACCAGGGCAGGTAAGCAATATTTTTTACTACACTAACACCTACTAGGGGGAGGCGGTAAACATATTTTTGGTTTTCTGTTTTTTACACTTTTTTACACTTCCTGGTGCCTGTCATTTCAAATGTCATTTGAAATGACATTTGAAATGACAGGTACCAGCGCACCCAGGTTACTGTATAGGCGCTGTACTCAGCGCCTATACAGTAAAATGGGTTGCGTGGGCATAACCCTTCCCTATCGCTTCACAGCCGCGGCATGCATTTGCATGCAATTAGAAGAGAGTATCAGGTGCTAGGTCTAGAGAACTGTGCGTGCGGGGAGGAAGGGTGCGCCTGACACTGCCGCACTGTTTCTACCGCGGCCTTACTGTATCGACCTGTAAGGCTCTCTAACTATTATTGGCCCTTCATACAAAATTTCTCCAAGGAGGGGGTTCCACTTATTGCTAGGGGTGTGCATTCATTTTCGACGTATTGGCAATCCGCAACGTATATATCCCTATTTGTGGGGTCACGAAATGTATGGTGAACCCCCATGAATACAACGTATCTAACAAATAAACCCCCTACCCTCCTGACACCCCCAAGACTTACCAAAAGTCCCTGGTGGTCCAGCGGGGGTCCTGTAGCGATCTCCCTGCCCTCGGGCTGTCGGCTGCCGATATTCAAAATGGCACCGATAGCCTTTGCCCTCACTATGTCACAGGGGATACCGGTGCCATTGGTTGGCCCCTGTCACATGGTAGGAGCACAAGATGGCGCCAGCAGCCGACAGCCCGAATGCAGGAGATCACGCTAGGAACTGGCAGCCGACAGCCCGAGTGCAGGAGATCATGCTAGGAACCTCGCTGGACCACCAGGTACTTTTGGTAAGTCTTGGGGGGGTCAGGAGGGTGGGGGGTTGTAGTTAATTAATTTAAAGGGTTGGGATGGGGGTTTTTGGGGAAATGAATATATACATAACTAATGAATGGATCTGGGTCCCCCGAGAATGGATGCAACGGATTTGGCTCCCCACAAATACGAATACCGTATGGGACAAATCCGTCCCTGCTGCACAACCCTACTTATTGCACTTGCACACAATGGCACACCAAAATATTCTTGGAATCCCTAAGCTCAGAGGCTCTTTGAAGAACTGAAGTAACTCTTTGCATTATCTCCAATCCTTCATTACCTTGATCCAGCCAAGCCTTTTATCATAGAAGTAGATACCTCTGAGGTCGGTGCAGGTGAATTTTTGTCTCAAAGATCTGATTCAGATTTACGACTCCACCTGTTTGGTTATTTTTCCCTAAAGTTCTCTCCTACAGATTGCCACTATGATGTGGGAAACCAAGAACTCCACCATTAAGTAGACCTTGGAAGAGAGGAGATACCTAATGGAAGGAGACACCATTCCAATTACAATCCTTAAGCATCATAAACTTCTAGTTCATAATGAGGCTGTGAAATGTTTGAACTCCCAGCAAGCCTGTTTCTAGTTTGCTATCTTTTTACTTCCTGGCTCAAAGACTGTTAAGGCCAATGCATTGCCTTGACCGTTTTCTTCCGAGGAGACTCCCCAGGCGATAAAGGCCCCATTATACCAGCCGCTAGAATAATCACAAACACAGTCAAGAGTGATCTAATGGAGAAAATTAATCTGGAATCTTTGGTTCAGAAACCTCTTGTAGGGGTTCCTATTGGATTTACTTTGGTTCCAGATATTTGCCATCCAGATGATTTCAAATGGGGGCATGATTCTAAACTCTCTAGATTTCCAGGAATTAAGAAAACTTTTGTACTTATCTCCAGGATTTTTTGTGGCCCTCCCTGTGCAAGAATTGTAAGAATTATGAAAGCCTATACAGTATATGCTGAAACCAATGTCCCTCATGCTAAACCTTCAGGTGAATTGTACCTGCTCCCAATTCTGTCTGTATCATTGACTTACCTCACCACAGACTTAATTAAGGACCTGATTTCCATTGACTGTGGACCATTTTTTCCAAATGGCGCACTTCATTCCCATCTCTAAGCTGCCTTTGACCCTTCAACTGACCAACATCTTCATTAAGGAGGTGGTCCTTATACATGGAATCCAGACCACCATCATACTGGATCGAGGTACCCAATTTGTTTCCAGAGTCTGGAAGGCCTTTTGTAAAGATTTGAGTATCAATTTGCAATTTTCATCAGGATACCATTGCCAGAAAAATAACCTTACAGAGAGGACCAACCAAGATCTTGAGCAGTTCCTTAGATGTTTCATCTCTGCTCAACAGAATGTTTGGTCCATAATGCTCATTTGGGCTGCATTTGTTCACAACAATCATGTTAGTGAATCTACTTGGGTTTCTCCATTCTTCACAGTTTACGGTTGACACCCTGTTTGTTTACCTCCTGCTGCTTCACCTACTGAAATTCCTATGGCTGATTATTTGTCCAAAACTTACAGAAAACTTAGGTATAGAAAACTTGGGTACAGGTATGCAATAATTTGGAGAAAACTGTGACTGAGCAAAGAACATTTGCTAACCATTATGGTAGACATGAATCCATTTCTGGTTGGTGATAAAGTCTGGCTGTCTAAAAAGAATCTACATTTGAAGCTCCCATGTGCTCATATCAGTCCCAAGAAAGTAAGGCCAACAAAGATAGATTTAGGATTTGGCCACCCCAAGCACTTTTGGTGCTTTAATCCCCCACCTTCTATAAGGGTCTGTTACAGGGTAGCAGAAGGCCATTCTCTACTAAATGAGATTCAGAAGAGGTGGAAGACAGTAAATCTTAGCCTGCCTGTTGTCCCTAAATTTTTGCCTCTCTAGGCAGAGATATAATGAGTGCCTGTTAACAAATCCAAAGCTGCGGGCCATATGCTTTTATGGTCAGTAATCTTGCACCTTCAGCTTCTCAACTACCCTCATTTCACAATGGTCCAGCTTGTGTTTATTCAAACTCCATCTCCTGAAGCAGCCCCTTGGTCTTTGCAACTCCCCCTATGCTCATCGTCTCGACCTAGGATAGATGATAGTAGATGGCATCTGTATTGACACAATGTATAAACTGGATAATGTTAATACCTTCACTACTAATATTCTGGTGGATGGACGCACTTCCTTATTCAAGTCATATCCAAATCATGTCTTTCTCAGAGAGATACCTGTCCATAAAGGTGAACAAACCATCATTTTCAAACCTTCATAAAAGCTTTTGCTCCCAAAGATCAGAACAAACATCTGGATAATGCAGTCTTCCAAACTACAAAGGACAATGACAAGCCTGCACTCTCTATGGAGGACAAGGAGCTCCAGAAGACAATGGACAAAACATGATTCAAGGACAAGTCAACTGGAAGTGCCAGGAGCAGCTGAGTGAATACTTCATCCTGGCTGGGATTTTTTTAGTGTCTGAGAGGTGGGGGTCTGAGGTAGAGAGGTGGCCCAGACATAGGGGCTGGTGTGGGTGAAAGTTAGGGGGGATAGGCAGGAGACAGATCAATTTCAATTTAAAAAAAGAACTGGGGAGGGGGTTGGGGTAAAATGTACAGACCCCACAATACTTTATAACATTTAGGAGGGGTTTGGAGATGAGGAATGTATGGCCAAGTAGGGCCATTTATGACATTTGAGGGAAGGGGAAAGGCCTTTCTTTCTTTTTTCTTTTTCTTTTTAATCTCGGCGTCATAATTGATACAGAGCTAAACCTCAAACAGCACATATCACTAAAGGTTAAAGAAGGGTATGCTAAAACATATGGTACTTAGAAAGCTAAAACCATTACTGTCTCTGCCAAACTTTCACACTGTGCTTCAATCACTAATATTTGCAAGCACTGACTACTGTAACGCACTACTACTTGGTTTATCTTACACTACGATAAGACCACTGCAAATATTACAAAACTCCGCAGTGAGAATTCTTACTGGAAAAAGCAAAAAAGATCACATCACAGATACACTAGCCAAACTGCATTAGCTACCCATCGAACAAAGAGTTCAGTTCAAAGCACTTTGCACAATACACAAATTGATTCACAACGAAAAAGCAGAATGGCTGACCACAGCACTTGAGTACACGTACCACATAGAAATTTAAGATCAGCAAACAAAGCTCTCTTAACCATTCCATCTGTAAAAACAGCAAGACTAACCCAGGTTAGGGAACATGCACTATCTCTGGCTGATCCCATATTATGGAACACTATGCTCCTTGATCTAAGACTCCAGAGAAATTATAAACTTTTCAAAACAAACCTCGAAACCTGGCTTTTCAAACAAGCCTTTTACAAAGAGAATGGAGCAAGCAAATAAATAAGGAAGAGCAGGCATAGAGCACCCAGCACATAATCTCCAGATACCTACCTGGAAATTATTGTTATCCCATGTCATATCCCATGTCATAAACCAAATAGCACTTAATGTTTATTTGTTACCAGATACTATTGGCACCCTCCTTGTAAAGTAGGATCTTTTCTTTGCTATATGTGCCCAATTGTTAAATTTATTATGATGGTAAATAACTTAAGGACTTTATAGAAATACTTTTAAATAAATAAATAAAACGCTGCTACTTAACCAGATATTTTTGACAATATCCAGTTATTTGACCACACAAGGCTGGATAACTTTAGTCCTGCTTTGAGATAGATCTAAAGTTATCAGGCTAACTTAGCTGGACAGAAATGAAATGTGGCTAAGTTAACCAGATAACTTAGACCCACCCTGGGACTGCATATTTTTTTATCTGGCTAGATTTTAGCTCAATAATAAAATTACCCAGCTTAACTCTAGCTGGATAAGTGGTTCAATATTCAAAAGCTTACCATATACCCAGATAACTTGTGGCTAAGGGCCTCACAATATATACATTTTTATACCCATTGAGAGGAGATATTTCTGGGGGATGTATAGTTTGAGGAAGTAAAAGTGTGTAAACATTGATTTTCATATTTTCACACTTACTTTCTTAGCAAAATTCTACCCATAGATAATGCAGGTGTAAGTGATAATGCACACTTTTTGCCCAGTATAAGTTTCAAAGCAAAATATATGTGTACTTTCAGGGGTCCATATTCAAAGGCAATTAGCTTATTTATTTATTTATTTATTTATTTATTTAGCACTTTTATATACCGATATTCAAGTAACTGTATTGCTTTGTGGATTGATGATAGAACTTTGAACAAAATTCTGAATTTGATTGGAAGCCAGTGCAGGTTCTTTAGAATGGGTGTTATATGGTCTCTTTTGTTGGTTTTGGTTAGAATCCTTGCTGTAGCGTTTTGTAACATCTGTAAAGGTTTTATAGTGTTCGCGGGGAGGTCGAGTAGAAGTGAATTGCAGTAATCAATTTTAGTGAAAATGATTGCTTGTAAAACTGATCGGAAATCTTGGAAGTAGAGGAGGGGTCTCAACCGTTTTAAGACTTGTAGTTTGAAAAAGCAATCCTTTACGGTGTTATTGATGAAACTTCTACAGTTCATTTGGTTATCCAAGATGACTCCCAAATTTCTGACTTGGGGGGATAGGACTAATTGAGAAGCGAGGCTTGAGTTGGATAATGGGCGATTCCCATCTTGGGTGATGAGTAGGTACTCTGTCTTGTTGTGATTGAGAATCAAGTTGAGGCTTGTCAGCAGGTTGTTGATGGCTTGTAGGCAGGAATTCCAGAAGTCCAGGGTTTTGTGAAGTGTATCCGTAATCAGAATGAGAATCTGAATGTCGTCAGCGTATAAATAATGGATTAGATTTAGATTGATGAGGAGCTGACAGAGTGGGAGCAAGTATATGTTGAATAAAGTTGGAGATAATGAAGAACCTTGTGGGACTCCCAGAGTGAAGCTGATTGGGTGAGACTCTCCCCTGTTGATCTTGACCTTGTAATGTCTGTTCTAGAGGAAAGATTTGAACCAATTGAGGGCGATGCTTTTGATGCCAATATCAGATAGACGATCTATTAGTATATTGTGATTGACCGTGTCAAATGCTGCTGTTAGATCAAGGAGGATGAGTAGATAGGGTTGTTTTTTTTCAAGGTTCAGGAGGATGGTGTCCGTTAGTGAGATTAGGAGTGCTTCTGTGTTTCAGGATTGGCGGAAACCGAATTGTGACAAGGAGAGTATGTTGTTGTTGTTCAAGAATTCTGAGAGTTGTTTATTTACTATTCTTTCCAAGATTTTAGTGATGAGTAGGAGGTTTGCTATAGGGCGAAAATTGGCCGGGTTATCTGGAGAGAGATTTGGTTTTTTCAGGAGCGGTTTTAGGATGGCGAGTTTGAGGGGGTCAGGAACTAGCCCCTGTGCTAGGGAGCAATTGATAATTTGTGCGATAGGCTTGGAGATGGTTTTAGAGCAAGTGATGAGGAGGTTGGTTGGGATGGCATCCAGAGCTTGTGAGTTATTTATCTAAATGCTGGCTTTTGAATATTCTAGATGCTTCTCTAACTAAATTTTAGCTAGATAAGTCATTATCCAGCTAAAATTGAGTTGGATAATGTAGGGGCATTCCTGGCACATTCTGTGGTTGAGTTAAGTTAGCCAAAAAACGTATCTGGTCATGCTGTAGAGCACTGCTAAAGTTAGCAGGTTAAAGTTATCTGGATAACTTTAAGATAGGAACATTCAGTGATGTGGCTGTGCCACTGAATAGGCTGCCAAAGTTAGCTGGATGCTTTATCCAGCTAAGGGCCTGATTTACTAAGGCTTTTCTCCCATTTTGTGTCTATGGAAAAAATGTTTAGTAACTTTGCTGGCAAGACAGTGGCTGAAAATAGAGCCCTCACTGTGAGAACGGGTACAAATCCTGTGAGTAAAAAGCATGTCCAACTTTTTGCCCCAAAGTCAACAGTCTGAAAATTGCCCTCAAAATGACGTCACTATTATAAATAGTCCATTGTAAAATTACAAAACAATTGTTAAAGAAATATTACATCTATTGTATGAAATTAAACATAGTTTCACTGGCTAGGAAACTTGATTTTTGGCTATCCAGAGTCGAGGTTTAAAAACCAGAAAATACATATAAGATACCAATAAGAAAACCACTTTATAGAAATGCAGAGAAATCAATCTTGGTGTGCAGTCCATTAGGCTTTACTATCTGTAGATCAAAGATTGCAGGGATGGTAAATCACATAAATCACAGCTACAGAGCTGTAGCTACTTCAGTCTGTATCACATATCAGTCTGAGGATTCACAAATGCATTGCCCTTGTAAGACAGAAAACAATTTTGAGCAGTGCCCATGAAGTGTTTCAGAGGACAAACTGCCTACATTCTCTGAAGTGAACTGAAGAAACTGGTTGAAGAATTGCAGAAAATAACCTGATGCATATCGAACCTTAGAATTTCATTGGAGATAAAGTACTAAAAGACTCATATTTCTGCCCAATTATTTCCCTCTGTAATACCAAAGACCCACTTGATCTCCAGTTTTATCTTTCTTTTCTCACAGCAGAGGATTCTCTTTGCTTAATCCATTCTTATTGAATTGTGTTAGTGTTTTATCTCCAATATATCAAAATACCTTATTCCAGCTATCATACCACAGAGAGCTATATAATTTTGTAGGACCACTATTCATAGGGTCAAGGTATTTTACCAGACTCTTGTTATGGTTTCAGGTCCGTTTTACTTTATATATATTTTTTATAGTTTATAATTTTTGTAGTTTTTTTCATAAATGTTTTCTTTCAATCAAACTGATGAGAGCTCCAAAACTCACATACAATGTTAAAGTCAACTAAATAGCAATGTCACTTTTTTAGTCCCAATGCAAAGCAAAAGTGACATTGCTATTTTGTTGACTTTAACATTGTATGTGAGTTTTGGAGCTCTCATCAGTTTGATTGAAAGAAAAAATTTATGAAAAAAAACTACAAAAATTATAAACTATAAAAAATATATATATAAAGTAAAACGGACCTGAAACCATAACAAGAGTCTGGTAAAATACCTTGACCCTATGAGTAGTGGTCCTACAAAATTATATAGCTCTCTGTGGTATGATAGCTGGAATAAGGTATTTAGAGGTATTTAGAGGAGAAACCAGGTATACCAGCATAATCCCTATTCTCTAGTATTATATCTGGATGGAACAATTGTCATATATCACTGATCCCATAATTATGTGAGGAGGGGGAGAGGATGTTGGAGGCAGGAGATTGGGGAGGAAGGAGAGAAACTGTTAAGGGGACAAGCTGGGGGAGAGATTGTTATAGGTAAGGAGCTGGGGAAAGGTCAGAAGAATTTTGGAGTTGGCAAACTGGGGCAGAGAAGTTGGAAGAGATAAGATGGGGAAGAAGAGAGGAAAGTGTTAGGGGGAGAGTAGTCTGCTGCCTTATGGTTAAGTCTTCTGGATTTCAGGGATTTTCATTTGGTCATCAGTGAAGCCCAAGAGGAGCTAAAGGCAGCAATAATTTGCTTCAATTGCTGACATTTGTAGCTACAACCATGGACACAGCTTTGTTGCTGCAAGAAATAGCAACTTCACAAAAGTCGGCACTACTTGAAGCTCAGAGCTCATCTTGGACTCTGGATTGCTAAATTTAAATCCCCCAAAACCAGAAGATCTAGTTATGGGGCACTATTACTGTACTCTAGGGAAAATTCTGCACCAAAAACATACAAATACTACATCTATGAGTAAGAATCTTAATTCTATTTTGAAGTTGGAATTAATTACTATTCAAAGACAGTGACTATATTTGTAGTAGCTTGATATTATGCAGAACGTTTTAATATTTTAATATGATTTTAGTTACACAGAATTTATGTGAACAAAGTTATCCCAAGAGTAGTAACTGTTTGTGCTGACTGAGAGCTGAGATAGTACAACATCCAGATCAAAAACGCTAACTCAGGTGAATCAATCACTCCATCAAACCTCTCAGGAGCTGTGCATCTTACTGTGTGCAGAACAATCAGATAATTGCTTTTTTCTCTGCTCATTTCCTCATGGGGATGAGATTTATGTAATTTTGGTGACATCTATCATGTTTACTAGCAATTTGGATCATACTCATAAATATTTTCTTTTGGTCTGTAAGGACTTTTCTGTTTTATTCATGTAACCTGAAATCTAATCCAAAATTACTTAAAAAGAAACAATTTGTAGTGGTGCAGCAGCGGAGGTGGACTTATGCTGAAGGAAACCCTCATTGGGAGCTGATGGGATATACAGGTAAATATCTATCCATATTCCATATATATCTTGTGGCCTATGGGCCTTTTGCCTTGCTCTAAGCCTTGTCTTATGGCCTATGGGCCTTCTGCCTTGTTCTAGTCTTGTCTTATGGCATACGGGCCTTCGGCCTACTCTGTCTGTTGCCTTGTTGCCTTTGGGCTTGCATGTTCTTGTTCCCTTGTCTGCCTTGTCTGAGTCCTGTCCTAATCTGCCTTGATGGTTTTATCCTGTCTGATCTAGTCTCCAGTCCTGCTTGTATCAGAGTCCTGTCCTTGCTTTATCTCATCCTTGTTTTATCTAGTTCTAGGTCCTATGTAATATCCAGTTTTGCCTTTGCCTGCCTGTCAAGCCTGCCCGCCTTATCCAGTCTGCCAAGCCTTGTCTCAGCCAGCCTTTGTCCAAGCCTTGTCTCCAGCCTGTCTTGTCCAAGACTTGCATGTGTGGACTCACCACTATGATGTACTGCCACTGCAGAGACTTACTGGCCCCCAGAACCTAAAGCCTCAACCCACAGGGAAGGGGGCTGGCTTGGCGGAAGGCCAGCCCTTTCCTTGCTCTGAGTTGTGCCTTGAAATCCCCTGTCGCTCCCCAGGTGGGTTTCCCAGACTCTAGGGCCCTTATTGGACAATAGGGATGTGCAGAAGGGAAACATTTGTTTCAATTCGGTTTTCATTTCGCTGGGTCCCAAATTCATTGCATTAGTTTCATAGGGGGAAAAACCAATTTGTTGATTAGCTTTATTCGTTTTCCCATTAAAGTCAATGGGGGAAGTATTTGCAGCCTATTTTTGGCTGCAAAATTGGGGTTTTCTTATCAATTCTGATGAAACTTCTGGGGAGCAATCATCAGAACAAGAAAAGAGCTCCAAGGTACTTAGACTGTGACAAAGTGGCACCAAAGTGGCATGAATAACCTAAACCACTGTAAAAGGGCAAAGGGGTACCAGGAGTGGCAAGAGAGCTTTTAACAGAGGTGCAAAGCAGCAGTGAGAGTGTCAAAAACACACCACAGCTTCAAAAGAGAGCACCGATAACAGTTGCATGAACCCTCGAAGGCAGCATGACAGGCAAAGTGGCAAGACAAGCGGCATCAACATCCTACAGCACAATGAAAGGGGAACATAGCAAGCAGAAAGAGTGTCAGAAAAAAAACACAGGGCGCCGATAAAGGGACAAAGCAGCAGAAAGAATAGCACCAACACACTGAGGAACCATGATAGTGGCAAGAACACCACAAGGAGTAGAGCGAGTCGTCTGGAGTATGGCAGCAAGGAAGAGTGGCAGAAAGTCGATAGGGGCAAGACGGCTGGCAGAGTGGAGGTAGTCTGGTCCCTGTGGTTTTGATAGGGGCAAGACAGGCTGGCAGAGCGGAGGTAGTCTGGTCCCTGTGGTTTTGATAGGGGCAAGATAGGCTGGCCCCAGGGAGAGTTCCCTTTCCTTTGCACAGGAAAGGGCTCCCTGAAATGGGTTGGCCCCTAGAGTGGAGCATGAGGCTTCAAGCGTGGTGAGTTGATGTGGAGGAGGTTTCCATGTGAACAGCAGTTCTTATTCAACATGGTTCAATGGGTACTAAGAGATAGGCTGGCTATAACCGGGGAGAGTACCCTTTCCTTTGCTCTGGAAAGGGCTCCCTAGAATGGGTTGGCCACTAGAGTGTGGTGGTTCCGTTGGTGTCTAGTGAATACCCAGAAGCTATTAACTGTACTTATGCACTTCAGCTGATGACAAAGGAACTTAAAGAGCTTTCAGAAATAAGAAAACTGCTACTCAAGTCCAAATCTACAATATCAACTTATGTTGACTTTGTACCCTAAATGCCTCTGCAAACTATGGGAATACAGAGGATGAACTAGAGCACAACTACCACCAGTTTTCTATAGCACTAGAAACATTAATGTTGGCACCTAAGAAACATCTAGGGAAAATTGCCCATATTATGAAGGTCATGAAAACTATTGAGCATATGAAATAGCCAAGCTCCAAGCTGGACAGACAGGCACAATGTTAGAGGTCAAGCCCTTGTAGGGACATAAGGGCTGGATGGACAGGCACAGCATTGGAGGTCAAACCCTTGTAGGGACGTAAGGACTGGATGAACAGGCACAGTGTTTGAGTACAAGCCCTTGTAGGGACATAAGGCCTGGATGGACAGGCACAGTGTTAGAGGTCAAGCCCTTATAGGGACATAAGGCCTGGATGAACAGGCACAGCATTAGAGGTCAAGCCCTTGTAGGGACATAAGGCCTAGACAGTGGACGGACAGGCACAGCATTTGAGGTCAAGCCCTTGTAGGGACGTAAGGCCTGGATAGACAGGCACAGCGTTAGAGGTCAGGCCCTTGTAGGGATGTAAGTGTAAACCACCCCCATGACGTGAGAGCTAAGGATTCCTGTCATGGCCGAGGTAGATGTTAAATGTGAAGTCATGTTGACCAGGTCAGCAAATTCTAATCTATTTTCACAGGGATGTAGTTTAACATATGAATAAAATTTCACCAAAATAGCAAAGTCAATATAAATAATGAAGATAAGGGTATATACTTTACTTTTTTTTAATTATATAACTATTACCTTTAAACAAACATAATAAATGATAATAAATCTATATTTATGACTAAACTCTCTCTTGTTTTGTTAATAATAATACAATAATAAATTATATTTTCTCTTTAGTATTCTCTTGTCTTGTCTTCTTCTTCTTCTTGTTACTTTCTTAGTTTGTCTTCTTTCTTCTTTCTTTCAGCAACTAACTAAACAACTCAATAAAAAAAATCTATCTCCCTACAACTGCTCCAGAATCTTCCACAAACTATTATATGTGTCAGCCTGTGAGGTCTGTCATTGACAGCTAATTGTTACTGTTTACTACCTTTTGTATAGGTTGGGGATGACCTTTCTGCTAAATGTGGTTCTGGAGGGGATTTTGTAATTTGGAACTAAGACCTTCAGCAAATGCTTGAAACCCACATTCTCCACTATCTGCAAGGGCTGGTCATCAAGGGCAATCATTTCCCCAATGCTCCTGGTTACAACTTTTGAGGCTGCCTGCCTCCTTCCCCGGGATAGCATTACCGAACACCACCCCATTTCCTCCATGGTGGGTTGTCACTTCTGACACATGGCAGGGGGCTGCTGGCCTGCCACCTGACTGCTAGAAGGGCTGAGGGTGTGGGATGACTCTGCTCCTTTTCAAACACTTTATGCTGCCTGGAAAAAGGGGTCCCCTGATTGGTACTGCCACCATCCCCAGATGGCCATACTGTTGGGTATTGTTTCTGCATATGATGCAACATGCCAAAATTAGTTAGATGTCCCATTTCCTTGCCTCTGCTAATAGCCCTGTCACAGTAATTACACTGAGCAAAACATGGGTACTCCATCACTTTAAAGTGACTCCAGATCACAGATTTCTTTCGTGATCTCTTCTCTATAGCTTTCGGGGTGGATGCTGGCACTGGAGCTGAAGTAGTGGGTGCACCCTGAGAAGCAATGCCAGGGGCATCAATCACACTCTGTGCCTGCACTGACTGTTCTTCCTCCTCATCATCATCAGTTTCATCTCTCCCCTGCAGCACTGAAGTGGAGGCTAAGACAGAACTAACTAATCCTCCTAAACCTTCTTCAGCTATTACTTCTTCCATTTCTGATTATGAGAATCCCACACAAGATGATTCTTCATTGGAATCAGAAGCAAACAGTGCCTGCGCTACATTTTCAATGCTAAGTCTAGTCTGCTTTCGCACTGCTGCTTTTGGGTCACACCCTTTTGTCTTGCATAACTCAGCCTCTCCTTCCCTCACCTCCATAACTACAGGGTGAGAAACAGGTGGTGGCGATGCATCATCTTTAAATTTCAGTTTTTTCCATATGGAACTGCCTGCCCCTTCAGAGATTTTAGATTGGAACAGGTCCCTTTATAACTTTAATGGGGGACTGGCACTGCCTTTTGAAGTGCCTCCTCTGCCAGTCTCAATCACTCGACCACGTCTAGCTTTCCCTCAAATCATGGATTTAATGTCACTGCCTACTAGGGATTTCAATTAAAAGAATTATTTCCAAAAGAGGCCTACTGGGGATTTGGCTTCATAGAGCACTGCTGTCCCAATATATGTGAGTCTGCAAAACTGCCCATAGATGCAGTGCCTTGATGTACACTACAACTGGGACCGCTGTTTATGCACACAACAAACTTGTAACTACAAAAGAGGCCTACTGGGGATTTGGATTAAAAGAGCACTGCTGTCCCAATATATGTAAGTCTGCAAAACTGCCTACAGATACAGTGCAGTGCCTGTACACTACAACTGAGACTGCTTTGTGTGCACAATTCCTAGTAATGCAGCTTCTTGTTTGAAAATACCAACTCACACTATCTCCCCCCCCCCACACACACACACACCTTGCCTGTGCCTGCAACTACCTACCCCAGGGGGGTAAGATAAGCAGGAAAATGCCACTGCTAGCAGCTTGTCTCAGTGGGAGAGATAGAGAGAGACCATCTGAGATCAATAAAAAAAGTGCAGTCAAAAAAAGCCTGGCTGGCTGGCACTGCAGCAAAATCGAACAAATATCTTTTTCAATGGAAAATTCTATCAAAGTAGCTAGCAATTGAATACAGATTTGAGACACTCAGACTAGTTCTGAGTAAAGCCACCATCCCCGGACCACCTCCCCGGACCACCTCCCCAGACCACCTCTGCAAAGAAAGAGCATGCCACACCGTGCGCTTTACCTATAAATAGTGCAGCGTCATCAGGAACAGCGTCACAGAGCACTGAGTGAGAGTGGTGATTGGCTGCATTAGAAAAATGCTTAGCTCTGATAGGTTGCATTCTTGTCTCCTAACCAACCTGTCTGACCCACTCTATGACAGGGCTGTGAGGTCACTTATGACTACAGAAAAGGGCTGATTTTTCTTATGGATACTCCCACATGGCCTTCTCCTATTTCAAATGGCCGTTAAGAAATCACTGCGAACCAAAAGAATGAAACTAATTTGATATGTTTTATTCATGGGAGATCGCCATGTATTTTGTGAACCCACGAATACAATGAATAGGGACTTATGCATTGCGGACTGCACATTCGTTGAAAACGAATGCACATCCCTATTGGACAACAGAGGACAGAAACCAGTGATTTAAGCACCTTAGGGGTACTATACAATACTAGAATTCTAGGATGCTCCAGTAGCAAAAAAATGTGATTCCTTACTTGAAAAGAAGCCTTGTTTAGCATCATCTGAAAGAATAAACTGTATGACTGACTGGATTGCACCAATAGGTGTATGGTTAATAATTTTTAGTAACATGGCTCTGATAGTTGCTGCTGCTTTTCTGAAATATATTGTGTCCTATGCAAAATCACCGTCTTATTTCCACCACTATTTCAGAATATTGGGAGAACAGTTGCAGAGCAAGTCCTCCTTCATATCATAAATTGAAAAATATCCACTCCATCATTCAAAAAGATCATGTAACAAAGTGGGCAAAAAAGGTAGCCCCAATAGGCCCTTTGACAAAGGCATTACCAGACAGATTTATTAATTACCACTGAGTGGGCTGTGTCTGCGACCTATTTAAAAATCTCAAAATTAAGACTCTTTGTAGACCGATGATTATATTGAGGTTCAGTTAAGATTAGTCTGCTTCAGACACAGCTGCAATTTTCATAGTATAATGGTTTACTAATTTTGATATAAACCTGTTTTTGATGCCAAACCTATTTGGTAGATGTTAGGTTATTTTCCAGATATAAGGTTGATTTGATACAGACTTGAAGATACTTTTACACAGAAAATCAAATTCCTATTCAGAAATATAACCATATACAAACTTTTGGCAAACAAATTACCTAATCAGTTGTATTACTGGATAGGATTGCTTGTCAGAAATGTGTACATATATAAGATCCATCAGTCTTGCAATTTACATTACATATCATTACAATATTTTTTTGTATTTGAAAACTTTCTGTTAGAACCAACATTATCTGTGCTTTTAAGTTATAAGAAGAATCCTCTGCAGCATCCCCAGCCTTAGAGCAGAATCAGGTCCAGGAATCTTAGTCTTCTGCAGAGCAATCTGCAGCATAGTCAGTGGGCTGGCCTAGTAGCCAAAATCTTTAATGATATAACTTATGTTGTCATAAAAATCATGAATGAATACCCTATTTACATCCCCATTGGTAAAAGACCTCTAGACCTTAGAAGCAATAAAAGCTGTCAAATGAAGCAAAGCCAAACAAAAGCAGTTGAGAAATTCTGTTTCAACTGCAATGTAATAGAAGAAAATTATATTTTTATGTAATGGAACTGGCAAGATTTTTATTTCTTTTTTATTTCACAACATTAATATGCAATATTAACTTGTAAAGAAACATTGACTAAGTGCATTATAGATTAAAAGAACACATTAAAGCAAAATAAATAAGAAATGGAAAAATGCAAACAGTACCTTTTAGCCCTCAATAAATAAAATAGAGAAAGCAGCTCAAATTCACAGGGAAATAATTAAAGCAAGTGTAAGGTTCCAGCAGAGCAAAACAAAGATGTGAACAAAGCAGATCAAATAATAGTTATAGAAGCATCATTCCCATTATTTAATCACAAGGAAGAAAAAACTACTTACTGAATGACCAAGTAGACACAGAAGGAAGCTCCAGACCTGTTTTGCATTTTTAGAAGTGCATTTACTGCCCTCAGTGCATGAACGCATAAGTATTCCCTGAATTCGAACTATATGTTAGTAGGGAAAATTTAAGGAAAGTTAGCTTCCTAAAGAAATAACCCCAGTATGCAAGGCAATATGGGGTACATTTAAAAAAGATGCGCGTGCTACCCGGCGCGAGCACATGTACACCCGATTTTATAACTTGCGCGCGCAGGTGCGCGCAAGTTATAAAATCAGGGGTCGGCGCGTGCAAGGGGTTACACATTTGTGCACCTTGTGCGCGCTGAGCCGCGCTGCCTTCCCCTGTTCCCTCCCAAGTCGCTCCGAAATCAGAGCGGCATGGAAGGGAACTTCCCTTCCCCCTTACCTGACCTTCCCACCCCTTCCCCTAACTTTCCTCCCCCTAGCCCTACTCTAACCCCCCCAAAATTTTTATTTTACCTTTTGCGCCTGCCTCTGGCCAGGCGCAAGTTGCGCACGCAGCAGCCTGCCAGCACACGATCCTCCTACACAGCAGCAATGGCAGCTCTTTTGGAGACCTCTGGCCCTGCCCCGCTCCTTTTGTAAAGCCCCGGGACTTACACGTGCCCCGGGACTTTACTTGAGTCTCCGGGCCTTTTTAAAATAGGCCCGGTGCGCGTAACCCTTTTAAAATCCGGCCCTATATGTTTTCCACTTAAGTTGCATAGCCCTAAAAAACATCAGGGAAATATGCATCTTTAGGCCCAGAAATGAAACAATCTTATTCCAAAAAAAAAGTCTGTGAACTCCTCTAGTCAATTCAAAACACATAAGTTACTAATAGGGAAGTTCTAATGACTTCTTTCTCCTCAGATGTTTCTACAAAACAAGGAAGATCTAAGCTGACCCTCCTGATGTTTCCCACAATTTACAGGGTATCTGCCCTGTTACAAATTTTGCTATGAATCACAAAAACGTAAACCTTTCTCAGTAGCCCTTCTACAATGTTGGTAATGGAAATGCTGAACAGAACCAAACCAAGGACTGATGCCTGCAGCACAAAACTGATAACACCCCCCCGTGTTTACTATTTACCTTTGCCAGCTCCCATTCAACTATTACCCTTTGTTGGCTTCCGTTCAACCATTTTCTAGTGCAGTCACTTTAGGGACCATACCTCGGGCACTCAGTTTGTTTATTAATCACCTATGTATAACTGTGTCAGAAGCCTTGTAAAAATAATGAAATCTATGCCATGGCCCCCTCCTGGACTATCTATCACCTTCTACAGTGGTTCCTATGCCACCTCAACCTAGACAATATTGATCTGTGTACACATAAGGCACTTGAAATTGGTTATCAGGAGAGAGACACGTGTATCCGTGTGCTATCCGCGTAACTTTACTACCGGTTCTGATGAGGAGCAAGTGTAGGGATCTTGAGTTTTAGGGCTTTCAGCAAAGCGTGAAGGTTCAGGGTCAAGTGTGTGTATGTGTGTGTGTGGGGGGTGGGGGGGGGCTTACAGAATAAAGAACCAGAGGAGTCTTGAAGATCTCTATATCAACTGGAGAAACTGGTGAAGTCATTGGAAAAACTGGTTTTTCCTTCGTGTGAGCATGTTTTAAAATCTGCCTGCATGTGCACATATTTATTTATTTATTTAAGCATTTTAGATACCGCCATTCCTAATAAAGTTCACAATGATTCACAAGAGACATTCATAGATCATGGCTATTTGATACTTTGAGGAGACATTCATAATATGGGTCTATAAATTCATGGGTCAGTTCAATACTTTCATAACTCAGGTCGATACTTGAAAGAGGAATAGTACATGACATAGTGAGTAAATGGCATAGTTCATGATGTAGAGAATGGATAATCATTCTTCACTTTAGGTTGATTGTATCTGAGTGGGAATTATTTGAAAATTTATTTGTTTAGTTCATTAAGTGTTAATTTAGAAACCTTTCTTCTAATTGATTTAGGTTAGGTTGTATGCATTTTTGAAGAGCCATGTTTTTAGCTTCTTTTTACATTTCTTTTTGTCTGGGATCAGTTGTAGCCTTCCAGGTAGGGAATTTCACAAATGTGGTCCAGCAATGGAAAAGGCATGATCACTTACCTGTGTCAGGTGTGTGCTTCGTATGTTGGGGACAGACAGTAAATCCTTACTTTGGGATCTTAATGATCATTGGGGATTCTAAGGTTGTAATGATTAGGGGTGTGCATTCGGTCCCTACATATTGGCAATCCGCAATGGATGTGGCCATATTCGTTGTATTCGTGGGGAAGCAAAACGTATCGCGATTCCCCACAAATACACAAATCTTCGCCGAATTATTCGCCGCCTAAAGAAAGCAATTTAAACAAACCCCCCACTCTCCTGACCCCTCCCCCAAGACTTACCAAAACTCCCTGATGGTCCAGCGGGGGGGCAGGGAGCCATCCCCTGCACTCACACCCTCGGTGCTGGTTTCAAAATGGCGCCGATAGCCTTTGACCTACTATGTCACAGGGGCTACCGGTGCCATCGGTCAGCCCCTGTCACATGGCCATCGGTGCCATCTTGTGCTCCTACCATGTGACAGGGGCTGATCAATGGCACCGGTAGCCCCTGTGACATAGTATGGGCAAAGGCTATCGGCGCCATTTTGATTACTAGCAACCGACGGTCCGAGTGCAGGAGGTCGCTCCCGGACCCCCTCTGGTCCACCAGGGACTTTTGTCTTGGGGGACCCTCCTGACACCCACAAGTCTTGCCAAAAGTCCAGCAGGGATCCGGGAGTGACTTCCTGCACTCTGGCCGTCGGAAACCAGTACTCAAAATGGTACCAATCACCTTTGCCCTCACTATGTCACAAGGGCTGTCGGCCCCTGTGACATAGTGAGGGCAACGGCGATCGGCGCCATTTTGAATACTGGCAGCTGATTGCCTTTGCCCTCACCCCGTCACAGGGGCCTAAGAACAGTCCTCCTGCAGGACCTAGGCCCGTCCATTTCCTGGATGAAATAGGGCAAGTTGGGACATCATGACCAGCTTGTCCACAGTACATACAAAGGCCATGACTTTTCTGAAGTCTTCTCTCTTTTGAAGTCAAATGACTGCGACCAAGTTGCATCGGTTCTTCTCCACTGGCAACAGGTACTGCTGGAACCATCCAAAGTGAAAGTTTAGCACGAGTCTCCTTCTGAACCGGTCCTTTAGTAGGCTTGAACTCTTTCACCTTATCATGAAGCCAGTGGTCAATTCTAGTAGCCAAAGCCATTAATTCATCCAGCGAGTCAGGTGTCTCACGAGCGACAAGCTCATCCTTCAAGCGGGTATTCAGACCTCTGAAGAAGTGAATTTTAAGGCATCTAGGTTCCCAGCATAATTCTGGAGCAAGAGTCTTGAACTCTATTGCAAAATCAGCCAGTGGTCAGTTGCCTTGCTTCAGTTCCACCAGGTCAGAACCAGCAACAGTCACTCGAGCAGGATCATCAAAAATCAATTTAAATAATTCTAGAAATCCATCAATATCCTGCAGGATTGGATCCTTACGTTCCCTCAGCATTGAAGCCCAAGTCAAGGCCCTTCCATCAAGATAAGATAGAATATAAGTAGTCTTGGTGTAGGCTTTGGGGAAGTGTGCAGGCTGCAATGCGAAATGCATGCAGAATTGGTTTAGGAAACCTCTAGTTCTTTGAATCTCTCCAGAGAAATGAACTGGAGCAGCCAGAGGTACCATAGTCTTTATAGTTACTTCAGGTAACTGATCTTCATTACTGGAAGTAGTGCCTTGCGTCTTCTGTGCTTGTAGCTAATGAAACTCTGAAGTGAGTTTCTCCAATGTGTCTTGTAGTTCAGCAGTGTGTAGGGCCAGGCCTGGAATGGCCTGCAAGGCATTAAGCTGTGCCGGATTGATGGAGTTAGCAATCTGTTATAATTAGTGAGGTTTGGGTGGACCCTTGGACACTGTGGCAGCTGACCATGCCCATGGGGGGAAGTCCCGTGAGGGGCCACAGGTCAGGCTCAACTTAGGACATAGAAACACAGAGATTGATCTTTTATTAGACAATGTGGTGAAGCCACCAGAGGTGGAAGTAGTGAGCAGCAGAAGTAGCCCGGCTGGGCTAGTATCCCTTAGGCGCTGGAACAGAGACTCCTCTGGTAGCAGTGCTGTAGTGGAAAGAAATGAGAATAATGAATACAGATGAATATGCACAAAACCTCAGTAACGAGAACCCCAGGATAGGGAGAGCAGGCCCTCGAGGAGCGAGTACCTGATCACTGAGAGCTGAGAGGCTTGTAGGTAATGTACTCACACAGCGGTTCCACGTAGGAGATAGCACTAGGGCTGGAACGGAGGCAGGCCCTTGAGGAGCGAGTACCTGGTTCCAGGGAACAGCTCTGAGGTGAAGATGGTAGTACTCATTGGTGTTTGAGATAGCGAATCTTCCAGGCAGAAGAGAAGGTAGGAGCAGGCAGCGAGTCAGGGAACATGGGCCCTTGAGAAGCGAGTACCGGTTTCCTGATAGCGACCTGGAAAGCAAGTGAGGCCCCCGAGGAGCGGGTTCTCCGTTAGTGTTAAGAGTCCAAAGGAAGATTGGAGAGGCAGAGTAGCTGGGTATGGAGAGTGAATCCCATCAGTAAGAATCCCCTTGCGAACTCAAAGGCTAGCAAACATCGTAGGCTTTAAATATCTGGGCAGCTTAACGTCATCACAGGGGGATGCCCCTGAGGTTCGTGCCAAGTTTGTGCCAAGAGGGCCGTGTGGCGTGCATGCCCTAAGGTACCAGCAAAGCATGGTGGGAAGCAGCGCCCAAGCCAGTCTGGGGACACTGGAGAGGATGGCAGGCAGACACCGCGGCAGCCAGGCGTCCATCCATGGCGAGAGGAGGTGCAAAGAAAGAAAGGTAGGCAGAATGAAGCCGTCGGGAAGGGATGGTTGCAACAAAGAGTCCGAACTCTGGAGGCTAGAGTAGAAGACTTGGATCAGCTGAGGCAGAAAGGTACATTGATGAGACCTTCAGGGACATAGTAGCCAAGTCCCAAATCCAGTCTGGCAGCCCCAGTGCTGCCTTGGATCAGAAAGGTCTCCCAGTAGGAGAACATCACCCTGCTGTAGCAGGAAGTGATCCTGTAGCAAGGACCTGCTCTCCAGGTGATGTATTGTCCTCTTGCACTGAGGACAAGTCATCCAGGGCTACTGCCCAGGAGGGAAGGGTTAGGCAGGCCATCATAGTTGGTGATTCAAATATTAGAAATGTAGATAGCAGGGTGGCTGGTGGACATGAGGACCGCCTGGTAACTTGCCTCCCTGGTGCAAAGGTGGCAGACCTCACACATCAGCTAGATAGGATTATAGACAGTGCTGGGGAGGAGCTGGCTGTTGTGGTACATGTGGGCACCAACAACATAGAAAAATGTGGGAGGGAGATTCTGGAAGCCAAATTTAGGTTATTAGGTAGAAAGCTTAAATCCAGAACCTTCAGGGTAGCATTCTCTGAAATGCTCCCTGTTCCACGCGCAGGTCCCCAGAAGCAGGCAGAGCTCCAGAGTCTCAATGCGTGGATGAGACGATGATGCATGGAAGAGGGATTCAGTTTTGTAAGGAACTGGGGAAACCTTTCGGGAAGGGGGAGACTTTTCCAAAAGGATGGGCTCCACCTTAACCAGGGTGGAACCAAGCTGCTGGCACTAACTTTCAAAAAGGAGATAGAGCAGCTTTTAAACTAGAACAAGGGAGAAAGCCGACAGTCACTCAGCAATGCATGGTCTGGAGAAATGTATCCTTGAAGTATACTAATGGAACAGGAGAGTTAGGGCATCCCAACAGAGAGGTTCCAATAAAAGCAAATGTAGTCCATGTGCCTATATGTGAAAAATCATGGAAGCTAATGATTTCCAAATTATCCCTAGCAACTGAAAAGCAGGTTGTTAATACAAACAAAAACACACTTTGAAATGTCTGTATGCCAATGCCAGAAGTCTAAGAAGTAAGATGGGAGAGTTAGAGTGTATAACAGCAAATGATGAGATTGACATAATTGGCATCACAGAGACTTGGTGGAAGGAGGATAACCAATGGGACAGTGCTATATCAGGGTACAAATTATATCGCAATGATAGGGAGGATCAATTTGGTGGGGGTGTGGCACTTTATGTCTGGGAGGGTATAGAGTCCAACAGGATAAAGATCATACAAGAGACTAAATGCTCAGTAGAATCTATATGGGTAGAAAGAGTGATAGGGTAGTGATAGGAGTATGCTACCGTCCACCTGGACAAAATGGTCAGACAGATGATGACATGTTAAGAGAAATCAGGGAAGCTAACCAATTTGGTAGTGCAATAATAATGGGAGATTTCAATTACACCAATATTGACTTGGTAAATGTAACATCAGACTTGCTAGAGACATAAAGTTCCTGGATGTAATAAATGACTGCTTCATGGAGCAATTGGTTCAGGAACCAACAAGAGAGGGAGCTATTTTAGATTTAATTCTTAGTGGAACGCGGGATTTGATGAGAGAGGTAACGGTGGTGGGGCCACTTGGCCACAGTGATCATAACATGATCGAATTTAAACTAATAACTGGAAGGGGGACAATAAGTAAATCTACAGCTCTAACACTAAACTTTCAAAAGGGAAATTTTGATAAAATGAAGAAAATAGAAAAAAACGGAAAGGTGCAGCAGCAAAGGTTAAAAGTGTTGAACAGGCATGGACATTGTTTAAAAATGCAATCCTAGAGGCGCAGTCCAGATGTATTCCATGCATTAAGAAAAGTGAAAGGAAGGCAAAATGATTACCGTCATGGTTAAAAGGTGAGGTAAAAGAGGCTATTTTATCCAAAAAAACATCCTTCAAAAATTGAAAGAAGGATCCATCTGAAGAAAATAGGATAAAACATAAGCATTGTCAAGTTAAATGTAAAACATTGATAAGACAGGCGAAGAGAGAATTTGAAATAAAGTTGGTCATAGAGGCAAAAACTCATAATAAAAACTTTTTAAAATATATCTGAAGCAAGAAACCTGTGAGTTGGTTGGACCATTAGATGACTGAGGGGTTAAAGGGGCTCTTAGAGAAGATAAGGCCATTGCAGAAAGACTAAATGAATTATTTGCTTCCATGTTTACTAATGAGGATTAGGGATGTGAATCGTTTTTGAATGATTAAAAATATCGTCAGATAATTTTAAAATCGTCCTAAATCGTTAGAGTGCACGATACAATACAAATGCCCACGATTTATCATCAGGGGCATTTGTATTGTATCATTAAATAGGGCACGGGAATTATTTGGGGGAGGGCGGGAAAACCGGCACACCAAAACAACCCCTAAACCCACCCCAACCCTTTAAAACCAATTCCTTACCCTCCCCCACCCTCCCGAACCCCCCAAAATGTTGTTACCTGGTGGTCCAGTGGGGGGGGGGTCCCGGCGCGATCTCCCGCTCTCGGGCCATCGGTGCCATTTTGGCTGCCACTAATTAATATGGCGCCGATGGCCCGATAAAAAAAAAAAAACCCACCCGACCCTTTAAATCGATCCCCCTTAGCCTTCCCCACCCTCCCGACCCTTTTTTTTTTAGGGAGGCCCGCGCCGCTAAAAAAAAACAACCCACCCGACCCTTTAAATCGACCGCCCCTCCCGACCCCCCCAAAACCTTTTAAAATTACCTGGTGGACCAGGGGGGCCTCGGGGAGAGATCCAGGGGGGCCTCAGGGAGAGGAGAGATCCAGGGGGGCCTCGGGGAGAGATTTCCTGTTCCCAGGCATCAGCTGTTCTAAAAAAAATGGCACTGATGCTCCTTTGCCCTTACCATGTGACAGGGTATCCGTGCCATTGGCTGGCCATCCAGTGCTCCTACCATGTGACAGGGGCCGGCCAATGGCACGGATACCCTGTCACATGGTAAGGGCAAAGGGGCATCGGCGCCATATTTTTTTAGAACAGCTGATGCCTGGGAACGGGAAATCTCTCCCCGAGGCCCCCCTGGATCTCTCCCCGAGGCCCCCCGAGGCCCCTCTTGACCACCAGGTAATTTTAAAAGGTTTTGGGGGGGTCGATTTAAAGGGTTGGGTGGGGGTTGTTTTTTTTTAGCGGCGCGGGCCTCCCTAAAAAAAAAATTTGCAATGTGAATTGGAATCGGAAACGATTCCAATTCACATATCTTAAAGATCAGATTCCCCCCCCCCCCCCCCCCCCCCCCCGCCGAATCTGATCGTTAAGACGATCTGGCACACGATTCACATCTCTAATGAGGATGTTGTGGAGATACCAGTTCCGGAGATGGGTTTCAAGAGTAATGAGTCAGACGAACTGAACCAAATCACTGTGAACCGGGAAGATGTAGTAGGCCAGATTGACAAAATAAAGAGTACAAAATCATCTGGACGAGATGGTATGCAACCTAGGGTACTGAAGGAACTAAAAAATGAAATTTATGATATATTAGTTAAAATTTGTAACCTATCATTAAAATCATCCATTGTACCTGAAGACTGGAGGGTGGCAAATGTAACCCCAATATTTAAAAAGGGCTCCAGGGGAAACCGTGTAACTATAGACCAGTGAGCCTCACTTCAGTGCCGGGAAAAATAGTGGAAACTATTCTAAAGATCAATTTCGTAGAGCATATAGAAAGACATGGTTTAATGGAACACAGTCAACATAGATTTACCCAAGGGAAGTCTTGCCTAACAAATCTGCTTCATTTTTTTGAAGGGGTTAATAAACATGTGGATAAAGGTGAACTGGTAGATTTAGTATATTTGGATTTTCAGAAGGCGTTTGACAAAGTCCCTCATGAGAGGCTTCTAAGAAAACTAAAAAGTCATGGGATAGGAGGCGATGTCCTTTCGTGGATTACAAACTAGTCAAAAGACAGGAAACAGAGAGTAGGATTAAATGGTCAATTTTCTCAGTGGAAAAGGGTAAACAGTGGAGTGCCTCAGGGATCTGTACTTGGACCGGTGCTTTTCAATATATATATATATATATAGCAATCAAAAAATTGTTGGCAGTATCGTCTCTACCAGTGCTATGACTAGCATGTATACCAAAAAACCCCCTACATTAACAAATGTATGGGAGACAACTAGCACTTTTGTAAGTTCAAAAATATTTCAAAATGAAGTGTTACTTAAAAAGAATCATTCCTTTATTGAAAACTTGATCACCTATCACAATTTCACATAGTGAATTTTCAACATATCACAAAATACATATACATTAAAATTTGCATAGAGTCCACTAAAGTATGTCCCTCAATTCTCTCCTACTTCTTCCCTCAACCTTACCCTAATCGGACCTTATACATCCTAATCCCATTGATGTTAGTTTAGGTCTTTGTTGGTGAATACACCTCTTACATCAAAAACCTTATGTATGTTTCTTAGATGGTAATCCTATGTATTTCCAAAAATTATGTGTCCTTGGTGTATTCCATTCAACCAGTTCTATTGTTCATCCCGACAAGGACCTCGTTTCGCCACTGCTGGCTTCTTCAGGGGAATACTCTTTTTAAGACCCAACATCAACAGATACCCATGGCTCCCACCACTCGTGTCTACAATACATGAAACAATATTACAAAAAACAGAAAAAACAAATTTATCTCATACTCTAATGTGTTTATGCCCTATTTTATCATATTTATCCAGTTAACCCTAACTTATTTAAAACATTAAATATGTTCAAATATTAATTTATGATGCCTAAATAATGATAAATCAACACTTTAATTTATAGAACCCTTATCCTAAGTCCCACTCCTACCTAAACTTGAAGGAGCGGACTCAGACACAGCACACTCAATTCACTCCGGCTCAATGGCTCCCGTTATTCATTATGAAAAAACTCCCGAATGTGAGTGTGATCCTATCAAATGATTCAAACAAAAAAATCTTTTATTTAAACCTTCACTTTAAACTGAATTTTAATAAAAACTCTCAAAAATTAATTAGATATGTATTTTTACATCAGGTATAGTCTTGAGATGCTCCCACAATGAAACCATTATTACTTTACCTCTCCACTCTGTCAGAAGCCTGGCTCCCTTTGCATTAACCTTGAGTTTCACTTCCTGGATCTCTTCGTCTTACACCACACCTATAAAGACCATAAAGTTTATATCCGCGCTTTTTTAAGGAGTCACTACCTTCAATATGCAAAGCCTTATTTGAGGTTATACCTTTCTCAAATAGTGACTGCTTTCAAAAATGGAGTCGCCGTGCCGCCAAAATTCAAACTTTCTCCTTAAATTGCACGGTGAACACTCCGTGCCCTCTTAGATATGTTCAGACGCTGACCCAAACTTTCTCGGTCGCTGTCTATTTGTCTAGATGCTAAAAACAAAATGAGACACTCAGCCGATATGTTACAATAAACCTCATCATAATATAAAGAAAGCAGCAACGCTCACCTTTTTCATTTTACCGCCGTGCGTGTCTCCTCAACGTCTCATAATGAGGCTTATACCGCCGACCTGCCCTTTTATACTCCTCCTCTCCACATTAAAGCGACCAATCCACTCCCACACTCCAACACCCTTCCAATCATGCCTCCCCTACCAAACTTCTCCTCTCCACATTAAAGCGACCAATCCACTCCCACACTCCAACACCCTTCCAATCATGCCTCCCCTACCAAACTTCTACATGGTCATTCCTATGTTTCAACCCCTTCTCAGCCCCACCCTTCATTCAGACCCTTTAACGCTAGCCCCTATTACATCGACCTCATCTCCTTAAGCTTGCCCACGATAGTATCATCCAACCAGGTTAGATAAAAAAACCTAAACCCTATCTTTAAGCTATGTCCACCATATGTGACCTTACTGCACATTCAAATGCCAAATCAAACTCAAATTGTAACTCGTTCTCAAGTTTAAAAAGATTACCTTTCCAAGCATCAATGGTATTACTCAGACCAGTATGCTAGACCAATAAACATCAATTTATCCCTAATTCTTTTTTACAAAAACGCTTCCCATTCGATTGTTGCATTAAGTCCCCTTGGAGCTGTTGTTTGCCAATAATAAATAAACCTCTGTTCTGTTTGTCTGAGATCCTGGGAAACATGACCACCTCTCCTCTTGGGGCGCTGTTGTAAAATGCAAAATTTTAATTGATCCTCTGAGTGTCCATGATCCTGCCAATGCTTGCCCAATGGTGAATCTACTTTACCCGTATGTATACGGCTCCTATGCTGTATAATGCGGGTGCGAATTGGTAATTTAGTTTGACCAATATATAATTTTTGACAGGGGCATAAGATGACATATATCACCCTGTCTGTGCTACAATCATAACAATTAGTAAGAATTTGCTTATATGGCAAAGTGGGATGCTGAAAACTCCGGGTCACTATAACATGTTTACAAACTGAGCAACCCTGGCATTTGTACTGACCAGGTATTTGTTCTATTTCTGATTGCTTTGAATCCGAATGTACTAATAGATCTCGTAAGTTGCGTCCCCTAGTTTTGGCGAACAAAGGTCTGTCCTGTAAGCATTCATGTAACGTTAAGATATGCCAATGTTGTAATATAATATCTTGAATCTTATGGGTCCGTTGAGAGTATGGTAATACACATACTAATCTTTCCTCATCATTTCGATGACGAGTATGGAGTAAGGATGTGCGATCTGCATATAGCCCTCTCTTATATGCTTTCTTAATAATTTTTTTGGGGTATCCTCTTGTTAGAAACTTATCCCGCATCCTTACCGCCTGTTTTTTATATTCTTCCATATTGCCACATAATCGTCGCAATCTAAGAAATTGTCCCGCTGGAATATTAGTACGGAGATTTTGCGGATGAAAACTGCTGAAATGCAATAAATTATTGCGATCAGTCGATTTCACAAATATAGAAGTGGCCAATTGTTGTTCCTGTTTATATACCTGTAGATCCAAAAAAGAGATTGTTCTTTCATTTGCAGAAAAGGTAAACTGTAAATTTGAGTCCAACGAATTCATCCATACTTTGAACTCTGTAAAAGTCTGTGAAGAACCCGTCCAGATAAAAAATATATCTATGAAACGAACCCAACACAAAATCTTTGACCAAAATGGTGATGAATAAATGTACTTCTCCTCGAACTTGGAGACATACAGGCACGCTACCGAGGGCGCCATAGTGGAGCCCATGGCTGTACCTTAGATTTGTTGGTAATATTTGTCTTTGTATCTAAAAAAAATTTTTGTTAGAGCTATTCTAGCTGTTTCTGTGATGAACTTACTCTTTTTTTCCGAAAATTCATTAGCTCGCAGCACTTCTTGGATCACATGTAAAGAATCCTCTTGAGGGATACTGGTGTACAGTGACACTATGTCCGCTGTCACCAATAACCACATATCCTCAACTTCAGTCAATGATTGAACACGTAAGTGGGATGCTGAAAACTCCGTGTCACTATAACATTTTTACAAACTGAGCAACCCTGGCATTTGTACTGACCAGGTATTTGTTCTATTTCTGATTGCTTTGAATCCGAATGTACTAATAGATCTCGTAAGTTGCGTCCCCTAGTTTTGGCGAACAAAGGTCTGTCCTGTAAGCATTCATGTAACGTTAAGACATGCCAATGTTGTAATATAATATCTTGAATATGGAAGAATATAAAAAACAGGCGGTAAGGATGCGGGATAAGTTTCTAACAAGAGGATACCCCAAAAAAATTATTAAGAAAGCATATAAGAGAGGGCTATATGCAGATCGCACATCCTTACTCCAAACTCGTCATCGAAGTGATGAGGAAAGATTAGTATGTGTATTACCATACTCTCAACGGACCCACAAGATTCAAGATATTATATTACAACATTGGCATGTCTTAACGTTACATGAATGCTTACAGGACAGACCTTTGTTCGCCAAAACTAGGGGACGCAACTTACGAGATCTATTAGTACATTCGGATTCAAAGCAATCAGAAATAGAACAAATACCTGGTCAGTACAAATGCCAGGGTTGCTCAGTTTGTAAACATGTTATAGTGACACGGAGTTTTCAGCATCCCACTTTGCCATATAAGCAAATTCTTACTAATCGTTATGATTGTAGCACAGACAGGGTGATATATGTCATCTTATGCCCCTGTCAAAAATTATATATTGGTCAAACTAAATTACCAATTCGCACCCGCATTATACAGCATAGGAGCTGTATACATACGGGTAAAGTAGATTCACCATTGGTCAAGCATTGGTCAAGCATGCGCGTAGCCGGGCGTATCTTATAAAATCTGGGGTCGGCGTGCACAAGGGGGTGCACATTTGTGCAACCTGCGCGCGCCAAGCCCTGCGCGCGCTGCCTGTTCCTTCCGAGGCCGCTCCAATTTTGGAGCGGCCTCAGAGGGAACTTTCCTTCCGCCTCCCCTCACCTTCCCCTCCCTTCCCCTACCTGACTCACCCCCCGGCCCTATCTAACCCCCCCTACCTTTGTTCGCAGATTTACGCCTGCCTCTGGCAGGCGTAAATCTGCGCGTGCCAGCGGGCTGCTGGCGCGCTGATAAGGGGGATGGAATAGCTCCCCATGAGAAAAGGCTGAAGAGGTTAGGTCTGTTTGTAGAAGGGGGGGATATGATAGAGGTCTTTAAGATCATGAGTGGTCTTGAATGAGTAGATGTGAATTGGTTATTTACACTTTCAGATAATAGAAGGACCAGGGGCATTCCATGAATTTAGCAAGTAGCACATTTAAAACAAATCAGAGAAAATTCATTTTAGTCAATCTACAATTAAGCTCTAGAATTTGTTGCCAGAGGATGTGGTTAGTGCAGTTATTGTAGCTGGGTTCAAAAAAGGTTTGGATAAGTTCTTGGAGGAGAAGTCCATTAACTGCTATTAATCAAGTATACTTAAGGAATAGCCACTGCTATTAATTGCATCAATAGCATGGAATCTTCTTTGTGTTTGGGTAATTGCCAAGTTCTTGTGGCCTGGTTTGGCCTGTGTTGGAAACAGGATGCTGGGCTTGATGGACCCTTGGTATGACCCAGCATGGCAATTTCTTATGTTCTAAGGAAGTGGATCCAGAAGGCAGATGGCTTGCGATGTTGGTTAATATTCTCAATAGAAATGAACTTCTGTTTAATCTTTATGTGCTTAATTATGATGTTGCTTCCTTTTACCAGGAAGTTTCATCGATACTGTTTAAACATTCAGATCTTCAAAATTGATGGGAAGGGATTTCAGGCAGCATGTTGATATGATTATGGTCTGGGAATCATCAAGTGCTGATAGAATATCTCCATCACATAAGGTCTTTAATCTTTTTGCTACTCATAGACTAATTGATTCAAGGAGAATATTGCACCCAACAAATAAGGACTTTATTTTTTACTCCTTCCCACACTAGTCTTATTCTCTTAGGGGTAGATTTTCAGAGCCCTGCTCGCCTAAATCCGCCCAAAACCGGGCGGATTTACGCGAGCAGGGCCCTGCGCGCCGGGAAGCCTATTTTACATAGGCCTCCCGGCGCGCGCAGAGCCCCGGGACTCGCGTACGTCCCGGGGTTCTCGGAGGGGGGCGTGTCGGGGGGCGGGGCCGGAGCGCGCGGCGTTGCGGGGGCGTGTCGGCAGCGTTTTGGGGGCGGGTATGGGGCGTGGCCACGGCCCGGGGCGTGGCCGCGCCCTCCGTACCCGCCCCCAGGTCGCGGCCCGGCGCGCAGCAGGCCCGCTGGCGCGCGGGGATTTACGTCTCCCTCCGGGAGGCGTAAATCCCCCGACAAAGGTAAGGGGGGGGGGTGTAGACAGGGCCGGGTGGGTGGGTTAGGTAGGGGAAGGGAGGGTAAGGTGAGGGGAGGGCAAAGGAAAGTTCCCTCCGAGGCCGCTCCGATTTCGGAGTGGCCTTGGAGGGAACGGGGGGAGGCAGCGCGGCTCGGCGCGCGCAGGCTATACAAAATCGATAGCCTTGCGCGCGCCGATCCAGGATTTTAGTGGATACGCGCGCCTCCGCGCGTATCTACTAAAATCCAGCGTACTTTTGCTTGAGTCTGATGCGCAAGCAAAAGTAGGCTGTTCGCGCGCCTCTTAAAATCTACCCCTTATTGACTGCTTCTTAATTTTATGAAGTCTATTAAGTCTAACTTACTTGACTGGCTTTTCCCCCTATTTTCATTTCTGATCATGCTATAGGATCTACAGTATATTTATTCATTGGGATTTGACTCCCTCTAGTGTCTTTATTTGGAAATTTAATGCTACTCTTTTGAAAAATGCTGCCTTTATGCAACAAATTTCAGTCCTTATAGATGATTATTTCCTTTGAATTGATACAAAAGACATCTCTCAGCAGGTCATTTGGGAATCTTTTAAATTATTAGTTGTTCCATGATAAAACAAAGAATTCCAAGAAGAGACTGCAAATCTGGAATATCAAATATCTTTACTTGAGCATGATCATATATGCTCCATTATTGGCAAAACAATATAAATTAAAATATCAATATAATGAATTACTTAGTTTTCATGTTGGCAAGGCTATATTTTTCCAAAAGTTATTATACAGAGCAAAATATGTCTGGGAGATTACTGGCTAACTATGTACAAGGTCATCAGGAATATCAGAGGATTGCAGCTCTAAAATCTGCAATTGATGATATGCTTACTACTCAGATTGAAGTATTTAGGTACTTTTATCTTTCTTTATACTCCTATGAATCTCATAATGATCCCTCTCTCTTTGCAAAGTTTTTATCCACCTTGGCATGCTCTAGCTTCTCTCCAATCTCAGAAGGCTCCTGGTCTAGATGGTTTCACTGTTGAATTGTATAAGGCCTTTTTTTCCAACTTCTTCCTAAATTGCATTCCTTTTACTATGCAATGCAAAACACTGGAGTTTTGCAGATCATTTTAATGATGCAAAAATAGTGTTTTTTCCTAAACACAATGAAAGTCCTCCAGCTGACTTGAATTATAGACCCATTTCACTACTTAATGTGGACTTAAAGATCTTTGCCAATCTTTTAGACTTGGTAATGTTATAGGTGAATTAATAAATGTAGACCAATCTAGTTTTATGAAAGGCTGGCTCATTACTGATAATGCTCAATTATTTAATAACCTGTTATTACTTGCTAAGGATCTCCCAGAACTAATAGTGGCCACATCATTAGATGTGGACAGTGTGACATGTGTCCCACCACTTTAGAAGGACATACCTGGCAACATCCAATTATGGGCATTTTTTACAAGAAGAAATTTTTGTCTAACTGCAACTCTGACAATGTGATCTACATTATTCAATGTAACTGCCCTTTACTTTATGTGGGCCATACCTCCAGGCCAATTAGAACTCATTTGAGGGAACACAGGAGCCATTTAAACATAAAGAATTTGGAAGCTCCCATGGTGAAACATTGTCTGGCAGCACACCACGTTTTTTCTCAATTAGATTGGACAATCATAGATATAGTTCCAAAAAATGTCAGGGGTGGAGACAATCAAAGATTACTTAATTACAAAGAACAAAAATGGATCTTTGAACTAGCGACAGAATCCCCATAGGGTATGAATGACAATATAGATTGGATGTCAGTAATTTAAAAACCAGTCAATGGGTCCTCATTGGTCTGCCAGGATGTCATCTTTGATTGGTCAGTACAGAAATCACATTGAGGCTTTAAAAACATAAGTTTCAAAACGGCAAATCCTCTTTGTGAAGCCGCAGCCACATTGATATAGAAAGCAAAACCTCCTTTTAAGACACGTATGTACTGTTAAAGGACTGTGTACTTTAAGCATATATATGTTAAATTCCTACAAAAAATATTTTTTTTAATCTTTCAGTACAAACAGTGGCCCCTGACGAAGATTTTGAAACACAGGCTGTGTCGGGTAGATCAGAGCTGATGTATTGAATGCTTTTGCACCACTTTAAGGATAAGTGACCTTTAACAAGTGTATGATGGGGTTGAAATAGCAAAATGTTAAAAGTTTTCAAAATGTGTCATTACAAAAATATCGAGTGTTAAACCCTATGATTAAATATCTTGAGCAGGCATATTGTTCATATTTTGCAAACGAAAAAAATTGCATTACCAAAAGAGAACAAGTGACAAAACGTTTTTTTCAAACGTCTGTGCCTTTTGCTCATTTATGAGGGTTATCACTTGAATTATACAAAAGTGGCATTCACTTTTATTTGAATACTTTTTGTCATACTGTTTGGGATATGATATTGTGAATGTTGCATATTTCTAGTCCTTTAACATATAATATTATTGCTCTTAAATCTCTGAATGTTCATCTTCAATTACCTTTTTCACAGGGGAAATCGATTTTTTTCTTCCTATTGAGCTTAAGATGGGCTTGACTAGCTGGAAGAAAGCTGCTAAATTAAATTTCCCTTTTTGATGGAATACTGTTTGTCTTTACTATAAATATGAAAAGGATACAGGAGTTTGTTATTGTTGGATTGCCAGTTGGGTGGTGATGTGGAGATCAGTAGACCATTACTTTCAGTATTCTTGAAATCTCTACACTTACTATTTTGGGGTATTTTCATCACACACTGCTAATATTTTGCTTTGTATATTCCATAGTTCAGGGGTCAGGAACCTTTTTGGCTGAGAGAGCCATGAACGCCACATATTTTAAAATGTAATTCCGTGAGAGCCATACAATATGTTTAAAACTAAATACAAGTAAATATGTGCATTTTATGTAAGACCAACACTTTTAAAGTACAATAAGTCTCTGAATTCTTTATAATAACGTTGTTATGCTGTTGCTAACCAATGATGAATAAAGTACTTCTTACCATTAATGTGACTTCTCAGTCACTCCCCGCCGCCGCTACTGCTCCTCGCCACCACCCCTCGCCGCTGCCCTCGCCGCCGCCACCACTGCTCCTCCCTCCCCCTCAGTCACTCTCTCCTCCTTCCCTCCTCAATCACTCTCTCCTCCTCCCCCTCCCCTCAGTCACTTCCCCCTCCCTCAGTCACTCTCTCCTCCTCCCCCTCCCCTCAGTCACTTCCCCCCTCCCCTCAGTCACTCTCTCCTCCCTCCGTCTCAGTCACTCTCTCCTCCCTCCCTCCCCCTCAGTCACTCTCTCCTCCCTCCCCCTCCCCTCAGTCACTTCCCCCCTCCCCTCAGTCACTCTCTCCTCCCTCCCTCCCCCTCAGTCACTCTCTCCTCCTCCCCTTCCCTCAGTCACTCCCTCCCTCCCCCTCAGTCACTCTCTCCTCCTTCCCCCCAGTCACTCTCTCCTCCCTCCCTCCCCTCAGTCACTCTCTCCTCCTTCCCCCCAGTCACTCTCCTCCCTCCCTCCCCTCAGTCACTCTCTCCTCCTTCCCCCAGTCACTCTCTCCTCCTCCCTCCAGTTATTCTCTCCTCCCTTCCCCTCCCCTCAGTCACTCCCCACCGCCGCTACTGCTCCTCGCCGCCGCTACTACTCCTTGCCGCCGCCCCTCGCCGCCACTGCCGCTACTACTCCTCGCCACTGCCCCTCGCCGCCCACCGCTACTGCTCCTCACCGCCGCTCCTCACCGCCGCCGCCGCTACTACTCCTCGCCGCCGCTGCCGCTACTGCTCCTCCCAGCGCCATTTTATTTGCAGGCACGCTCTGCTCTGACCGACGTGCTCGCCCACGCATGCGCCGTAGAGCTGCTCTCTATGGCGCATTTGTGGGCCGTCGGTCAGAGCCCAGATGGAGCAGACGGAAGATCTCGGGGGGGGGGGTTCTCTTCCCCCCCTCACGCGCGCCGCCGCCGCTACTGCTCCTCGCCGCCACCCCTCGCCACCGCCGACGCTACTGCTCCTCGCCGCCATAAGCCCATAAGGGAGGGAGGCCGGGGGGGGTGGGGTCTGGGTGAGACAGAACCATTAGATGCTGTCCTGGAAAAGTGTGTGCCAGCAGTCAACTGACGCGTGAAACTTACTTTATCTATGCAAATGAAGTACGCTCTGAAATGAAAAAAAAAAAGGTAGGGAAAGGGTTTTTAGGAGTCGGGGAGGAGAGGGAAAAAGGGAGGCAGAGTAGGAAGGGGTATAGGGAAGTTCCCTCCTTAATTGGAGTGGACTGGGAGGGATCTAGGATAGGCCGAACGCGTCCCCGCATGTAGTTTTCAAAAATTCCCTCCCTATGCGTGCGATTGGTCACCTGCCCACACATGAGTATGTGGAATATAAAAATCCGGCGTGCACATGTGAATCGTATTTTATAACATGTGCGCGGTAAAGCATGCATGTTATAAAATATCTTCATTCATGTGCATGCACTAGGAACCACGTGCATATAGATGCACGCGAGTGGGTTTTAAAATTGACCCCCTTATTGGCATTGGGGCCTATTCACTAAAAATGTGTAATAGCATGTGTTAACATGCCTTAATACATGTGGAGGAGTAGCCTAGTGGTTAGAGCAGAGGGCTACAAACCAGGGTAACCCCCTAATGCTCCATGTAATCTTCAGCAAGTCACTTCATCCTCTACTGCCTTAGGTACAAACTAATGGCCTCATTTTAAAAAGCTTTTACATGCTTAAAATTGGTATTTACATATGTAAATGCACTTTACCCCTATAAGTGGGCTTTTGAAAACTGCTACAATATATGCCATTGAATTGTCCATAGGATTTACCTGCATAAGTGCACTAGCTAGTGGATTTTAAAAGCCCTACGTAAGCCAAAGCCGTGAGATATGCTCGTGACTCAGGCCGATGCGCACCGCATGGATTTTGAAAAGCGCCCATGTACGCTCATATCTCCCAGTATGTGCAGAAATAAAAAAGTTCAAAAAAGGTGGGATATGGGTGGGGTCTGGGCAAGGCATGGGTGGGCTATTGCTGGCATGTAAGCCAAAAAAATAGAAAATCAGGGCTAGTCAGGAGGGTTATAAGGAAGGATCAGGTCTAACAGGGGAAAAGGAAGCCTTTAAAACTAAGGAGGTTAGAAAGTTCAATCCCTAACTGGGCAAACTGGGAAAAGGGTAAGTAGCGCACATGTATGCGCATAAAGCCGATTTTATAGCATATGTGCATAAGTGCGCTTATGTTATAAAATGACCGCATCCCTTGGCACGATTCGGCATGAGCACGCACATGTGCGCACATGCGACCTTCTTAAAATTCATCTCTTTAAGTGTATAAATGTCTTTTTAGAAATGCTACGATAGTATGTGATATTTACATGTGCAACTCCTTTTAAAATGACCTTTTTAGATCGTAAGCCCCCCCTGAGGATGGGGAAATACCTCCAGCAATTGAAAGTAATCCACTTTCAAGTGCCAAAAAGCAGAATATAAGTCAAACAAATAAACGTCACAGGCTAGCAAGCAGCTCACAGAGGGTGTTTCTTCTTCATCAAGTCATCATCTTACGCAAGTGTAGCGATGCCAGCTTACAAGGCCTTTCTTGTGCAGATGCAGGACCTTCATGTTTTTCACATTCTGTGTGCAATAGCTGTGATGTTTGTGCCGATACCATCTCGGGCTCAGTTTGGACACATCCAAATACCAATATTAAAATATCACACAGACATAACACCCCCTGCCTTTCAACTTATGTGATATATTCACTGTCATGCCCTTGTGATAAATTGTATGTAGGACGCAATAAGAGAACAGCGAAGAGGCATCTCATAGAACGAAGAAGCTGCCTTAATACCCAGTTGAGATGGGCTATAATTGAACATGTACCACCAAACCTGTGGGGTGTGGATAGAGTCTCTTTTAGGGAACAATATTGCACTATTGCCTTGATTCAGTTGCTCCTAAGGGCTTAAAAGAAGAACTCTCATGGCTAAAGTTAATTTGAATATATTACTACACTTGCATACGATGTGAAAGAAGTTTTACTATTGGATGCTTTTGATTGGTCCCTTTGCAGTTTAGTATTCTTTGATTGGCCCATTTCAGATCATATGTGGAGTCTTTATAAATGTTTATCTCCTTCCGCAAGATGGCACTTGTCAGCTAAGTGGAGTGCAGTATGTGATAAGAAGTTTTAAAGATGGTTCCCTGCTGAAGTTCACTGTGAAACACGGCTAGCATCGGTACATTCAATCAGCATACAAACTGCAATGCCTTGGAAGTGAAGCCATTTTCAGCCCATTTGAGATAAGTTATAAAGACTCCACACATGATCTGAATTATTGCATGTTTCACTTCTGATTTTGCAGTTTAGTATTCTTTGATTGGCCCATTTCAGATCATGTGTGGAGTCTTTGCCAATGGGAAATGGTGAATAGTGGAGTGCCCCAGGGATCTGTTCTGGGACACATGCTTTTTAATAATTTTATAAATGGCCTGGAAATGTGAACTACAAGTGAGGTGATCAAATCTGCAGATAACACAACATTATTCAACGTTGTTAAGGCACAAGAGGATTGTGAGAAACTGCAAGATGAAATTTCAAAACTGGGAGCTGGGCATGCAAATGGCAAATGAAATTTAATGTAGGCAAGTACAAAGTGATGCACTTAGGGAAGAGTATCTCAAGTTATAGCTACAAAATGCAAGGATCCACATTAGGAGTCACCACTCAGGAAAAGGATCTAAGCATTATCATTGATAATACGTTGAAATCTTCTGCTCCAAGTGCAGCAGCAGCCAAGAAAGCAAATAGAATGCTAAGGATTATTAGGAAAGGAATGGAGAATAAAACAGAGAATATCATAATGCCTCTGTATCGCTCCATTGTGCAACCTCATCTTGAATATTGTGTTCAGTTCTGGTCACCACATCTCAGGAAAGATATAGCAGAATTAGAAAAGGTACAGAGAAGGGTAACTAATGTGATAAAGGGGATGTAAAAATTCCTCTAAAAAGATTAGGACTCTTCAGCTTGGAGAAGAGATAGCTGAGCAAAGATATGCTAGAGATCTATAAAATAATGAGTAGATAGGAACGAGTAAACATTAATGAGCTGTTACTCTTTCAAAAAGTACAAAGACCAGAGGACACACAAGGAAGGAACAGGGTAATACATTTAAAACTAAGTGCATTTTTTTAACTCAATGCATAATTAAGCACTGGAATTCACTGTCAGAGGATGTAGTGAAAGCTATCACCATAGCTGCATTTTAAAAAGGTTTGGACAAGTTCCTGGAGGAAAATTCCATTAACAATAAGGTAGAGTTGCAGAAATCCACTGCTTATTCTTGGGCTAAGCAGCTTGGATTCTATCTACTCTTTGGGATCCTGCCAGCTACTTGTGACCTGTCTTGGCCATTGTTGGAAACGGGATGCTGGGCTTGATGGCCTCTTGGTCTGACCTAGGAAGGCAAGTCTTATGTTCTCAAGTTCTCTCTACCAATTTTTTTAAAAATATAAAAGCAGGGATAATTCCAGTCTCAGGCCCACTAATTTTTTTTTTTAATTTTAAATCTCTAGGGCCCATCCCTCCACCACATCCTTTACCTTTCCATCCATCTGGTACCTTAATTTTAGGTTAATCTTCAGCCCAGAACGCTGTAGTGGCCTACTGTAAACCAGGTCCAGAACGTCTGCCATTCCTAGGCAAATATGCTGGAAGTGCAGGGCTGAGCCTTTGGAGTAGGGGTGGGAGGGAAGAGTGGGGCTGTGTTAGGCCTGCAATACAAATATTTGTTTTTAATTCTGCACTTAACTCTCAGTAATCTTTTGAGTATAGCTGGCTAAGGCTGTTATCTGGCTGACAATAGCCAGACAACGTTATAGCTAACTGGCAAAATTCAAAAGTATATCTTGTTATACAGTTAGCCGGATAACATTAATTGAGGATATTCAGTGGGGCATTTATCCCACTGACTATCACAGATAAATTATCCGGCTAACTATAGCCAGATATGTTATCGGTTTCCCTGTTTTTAATATTGGCTTCAAAGTAAATTGTAAGTTCAGTCATTTTTATTTTTTATACTTGGTGATGAATTCTTTAAGGAGTTTCTAACAGATAAGTGCCGTGGGGCTTTAAGTCAAATCTCTTCTCATTTCTCCAAAAACAGTATCAATCAAAGCTATGATTGATCATTTCTGTATTGGTGTGTTTGTTTTGTAACAAAAAATAAGTCAAACAACCTTGCAAAAGTCTTCAGACGCGTCAACACTCTTAACTCTTAGCAATACAAAGGTTTACAGAATGTCAGAGTAAGCCTCAAAGATTTATGAGGCATCAGTGTATTGACAGTGTCAATGTAACAAATAGTAACCTTGCTGTCACCTTGTCCTATAATGCCCCTGTTGAATAATCACGACAAGACAGAACTGTGGCATTCTTCCTGTTTGCATACCAAGATGATAAAGTTCACATATAAGTTAAGCCCTAGGCTTAAGTTTTGGGCTAAACTAGAGCAAACCAAAATGCACAAAAAAAGCAAATAAATAAATAATTGCAAATCAATTTGCTTGCACTATTTTGAAATGCTGATTCAAAAGTGGGTTTTTTTGTTTGGTTTTTTTTTACCCAAAGACTTAATTTCCTTTAACTTGAGGATGGAGAGGGGGAAACAAAGCAAATATTGTGCAAGTCAAAAGTCATGTTTTAAGATGTTTTATCATAGGTTTGTCCAGTCTTTTAGTCTTTAAAAAGATCCAAATGTGAAGCAGAAATAACAAGCAACTGTTATGCAGCAAAGATCTGTAACAGGATGCACTTTAGGAATAATGGAAAAAATGAAGACATTGTTTCCTATCCCTATATTTCTTGGAGAGACACACAAATACCCTGGTTTTTCCGGAGATCCACACTGAATATGTATGAGATACATTTGCATGCTCTTATTACTTTCAGTACTGTATATTCATAAATGAGATACTTATGGATTATGTACATTGGTGTACATTTTTAAAAACAGCGTGCGTGCGCAAACTTTTGTTCGCGCACCAGGCACAAACAAAAGTACGCCGGATTTTATAAGATACGCGCGTAGCCGCGGGTATCTTATAAAATCTGGGGTCAGCGCGCACAATTGGGTGCACATTTGTGCAACTTGCGTGCACCGAGCCCTGCGCGCGCTGCCCGTTCCCTCCGAGGCCTCTCCGAAATCGAAGCGGCCTCGGAGGGAACTTTCCTTCCTCCTCCCCCCACCTTCCCCTCCCTTCCCCTATCTAACCCACCCCCCAGCCCTTCCTAAATCCCCCTACTAACCTTTAGCCACGAAGTTATGCCTGCCTCTGGGCAGTCATAACTTACGCACGCTGGCTGTCTGCTGCCGCAGCAGGCCCCCAACACAGGCCGCTGTGTTGGGGCACTCGGCCACACCCCCAGACCACTCCCACGCCCCAAACACGCCCCCCTGGCCACGCCCCTGACCACCCCTTTTTGCAAGCCCCGGGACTTACGCGCGTCCCGGGGCTTGCACCCACTGCCAAGCCTATGCAAAATAGGTTCGGCGCACACAGGGGGGGCGGGGTTTAAGGGTTACGTGCATAAGTTATGCGCGTAACCCTTTTAAAATCTGGCCCATTGTGAACAGCACAACTTCCTCTTTGCATTTCCAGTGGAACTGATGAATTCTAGTAGCCATATTGGCCCAGGAGAAAACTTGAAATCTTTATAAAAACAAACTCTGCAACAAACCTATCACTAGATTTAATAGGTTTTGGTATTTTCAGGAAAGAAAAAAATACAACAGGATTTGCTAACTTGCAGAACCAAGTACTGCAGGCAGTAAATCCCAAGGGTATTTTTCCATGTGTTGCCACTGCTGAGAACTTCAAGCATTCCTGGCCATGGCAATACACAATGGCAACCCTACTTCCTGAGGCTGCCATCTTTTAAAGGGCCCAGCTGGCCCCTGAATGCACCATAGCCTGAGAAGCAATATCCCAGTGTTTAGCTGGCCATCAAGTCTCTCCTTTGGGCATCCAAATGGCAGATGAAATTTAATGTGGATAAGTGCAAGGTGATGCATATAGGGAAAAATAACCCATGCTATAATTACACAATGTTGGGTTCCATATTAGGTGCTACAACCCAAGAAAGAGATCTAGGTGTCATAGTGGATAACATATTGAAATCGTCGGTACAGTGTGCTGCGGCAGTCAAAAAAGCAAACAGAATGTTGGGAATTATTAGAAAGGGCATGGTGAATAAAATGGAAAATGTTATAATGCCTCTGTATCGCTCCATGGTGAGACCACACCTTGAATACTGTGTACAATTCTGGTCGCCGCATCTCAAAAAAGATATAATTGCGATGGAGAAGGTACAGAGAAGGGCTACCAAAATGATAAGGGGAATGGAACAACTCCCCTATGAGGAAAGACTAAAGAGGTTAGGACTTTTCAGCTTGGAGAAGAGACGACTGAGGGGGGATATGATAGAGGTGTTTAAAATCATGAGAGGTCTAGAACGGGTAGATGTGAATCGGTTATTTACTCTTTCGGATAGTAGAAAGACTAGGGGGCACTCCATGAAGTTAGCATGGGGCACATTTAAAACTAATCGGAGAAAGTTCTTTTTTACTCAACGCACAATTAAACTCTGGAATTTGTTGCCAGAGGATGTGGTTAGTGCAGTTAATATAGCTGTGTTTAAAAAAGGATTGGATAAGTTCTTGGAGGAGAAATCCATTACCTGCTATTAAGTTCACTTAGAGAATAGCCACTGCCATTAGCAATGGTTACATGGAATAGACTTAGTTTTTGGGTACTTGCCAGGTTCTTATGGCCTGGATTGGCCACTGTTGGAAACAGGATGCTGGGCTTGATGGACCCTTGGTCTGACCCAGTATGGCATTTTCTTATGTTCTTATGTTCTTATGTCCTTCTTAAGACCTAGTGGCCAAATAAAGTTGAAATGTTCCAGGCCCCTTAGGCCCTGCCCCCAAAGAAGAATATCATCCCCTTTAAACAGAATCCCTCCTTAGATCTCCCCCCCCCTCCCCAAAAATCCTCCTCCCAAAGTTAACATCAAGTATCTGGGGTCTAGTGGGAACAGAAGGAACCGTCCATTCACTACTGGTGCCATTTTTCAAAGTGGCATCAATTGACCCCAAACATTCCTTCCTTATCCCCGCCCCCAAATGAAGAGGAATGGGAGTTATACAGCACCATTTTTGGAAAAGGCACCGGCAGGACATGAGCAAATGGACATTGTTCCTACCCCACTAGACTTGGTGGTGGGGGTGAGGAATAGTCTAGGGTGGGGAGGGGGCTAGGGGGATTCTGTTTAAAGGAGCAAGGCTATTAATCTGGGAAGGGGCCTAATGGGCCCATAGACATTTACTTTTTTGGTCACTAGACATGAGGCAGGATTGTTGGGAGGCCTATTATACCACCAGGGATAAATTTTAGTGCTAGGGCTTTTAAGTGGCAGCCCTGGAAGCATCAGGAATCACATAAGCTTTCTGATGCTCTCTTGGAAAAGTATATCAAGTTAACATAGCTTGCTGACTTTAACTCAAACCATGCTATTTGATTTACATAGTAATGAGCAGCTCATTAACATACCCACATTTCCTGGGTTTCATATGCTTTAGATAATGCATGAAATTGTGAATTCCATGTGCTATCTGCATATTAACAATTAATGCAGTAATGCATTAAGACTGCTTAGTAAACGAACCCCACTAAGTGCTTTAATCTGGTATAGGTTATAATTTTCTTTCCTTTACCATAAGGTCTGCCAATTTGGCTCAACTTTGCTTTGATAATTTGTTTCATATCACTGAAAGCAACTGCTATCTTGTAGTCAAACATGCAGCAGACCTAACTAGCTATTCAGCTTCTTCTTATTCTAATTGGAACAGGAGTCCAGCAGAAGTATTTCCAAAGGTATTAGAAGAAAGTGTAATCCAGCTAGAGTCAAATGGTGACATTCCATTTTGAAATGGACCAGCACTTGGAAAATCTGTAGCATGTCCCAAAAAGTGGAGGATATAAATGTTTTTTGGGTTGTGCTTCACTTTCAGCTGCTATATATGTGGAATGTGTTACAGTTTCTTGTGTCGTTTCCACAACTGGGATACTTATACATATCTAATAGTTATTGAGGGTAAAGGTAAAGATAGCAGGGCCACCAAAAATGCTTTGAATCTTTCATGCAGGGAACTTTCTTGCTATCTCCCCCAATTTTGTAAGTTCACCAGAGATATGGAAAATAAGTTGTTGGGCTTTTTTCCTTTCAACAGTTGAATACTTTTCAATTATGGCACCAAGATGGAACTCTGTCAAAATCAAATAGTCTCTGCTGCATGCTAATTCTGCTCTGATGAAAGACTCTTCTTTCCTAAGATCTCAATTGGACTCTTTAAAGGACATGTCCAGATATAAAAAAAATGTGTTCATTATATTTCTCTATGTGAAAACCATGCAACCCTATGATATGCTAAAAAATATACTTGTTTATATTCTTAAATTTCTTTTGGCCTCAATTCCACCTGTCTTCCAAGTTTTCTGCATTCCTGGATTTAAATCCTTCTCCCTGTAGGAGAAAGATTGGTCAATGGACATTTTGGACCCCATCTACTGTAAATCTTACAACTCTTTTGGAGACATCATTGGAAAAGATAGCAATGAGAGCAATTTTGTTGATGCCTTTTGCATTGGAATTAGACAGAGACCTTATGTTACATGCTTTTTTTAAAAGCAAGAATGTTTTATTTCTTGGACAGGCAATCGGAGCTTTTCTGGATTTATCTACAAGCACTCAAGGTACTAAGAAGAAGTGTATTGCTTTGTATCAGTGATACTGGATGTTGGGACCCCCTTTCTTCTCATATGCATCTATAAATATATTGCGGGGTTTCAGGACAATAGATGTATTTTTGTGGATCCTGATCATTTAACTATCTTTCTTAGAGATAAATCTCTAATGGCCATTTCACCAGCTCTGGAACAGCAAAACATATCAACAGATTAATGTGTTTATCAATGGATATTAACTCTGCATATAATATTTGGGTGACAAGCAGTCCTAGATTTGTCAATAAGCATCCATTATACTTGTGCCCAGGATGAAAAAGTTTTAGGAACAGCAGGCTGCCTAAGATTTGTTGCCTTCCAGTTCTCCTGAATCTCATTCAGCAGAGAACTGACCTCTACTACCCTATAACACAGTGATCCCAACCCTGTCCTGGGGCCCACCAGGCAGTCGGGTTTTCAGGATATCCACAATGAATATGCATGAGAGAATTTGCAAGTTTTTGGAGACCACTGCTATAACAGATTCTTAGAGGAAGTGGGGGGCTAAAAGCACCAAAAGTGCCTAGGGACTAGAGATGTGCAAAGTCGGAACCTTTCAGTTTGGGCTTCGTTTTCGGCCCACCGTGGGAATTTTCATATTTCCCGCGGTTCAGGCCTTTGAAATTTGGGGGACCCAAATTTCGGGGTAGTGCATGCTAATGGGCGGATTTTAAATGCCCCGCTCGCGTAAATCCGCCCGGATTTACGAGAGCAGGGCCCTCGCGTGCCGGCACACCTATTTTGCATAGGCCGCCAGCACGCGCAGAGCCCCGGGACGCGCGTAAGTCCCGGGTTTTTTTAAGGGGGTGTGTCGGGGGAGGGGCCGAATGATGCGGCAATTCGGGGGCGGGCCTGGGGGCATGGCGCCGACCTGGGGGCATGGTCGTGGCCTCTGGACCAGCCCCCGGGTCGGATGATGGCGTGCCAGCAGAGGGACAAAGGTAAGGGGGGGGGTTTAGATAGGGCCGGGGGGGTGGGTTAGGTAGGGGAAGGGAACGGAGGCAGGCTGCACGGCTCGGCGCGCGCAGGCTGCCCAAAATCGGCAGCCTTGCGCACGCCGATCCAGGATTTTATAAGATATGCGCGGCTATGCGTGTATCTTATAAAATCCAGCGTACTTTTCTTGGCGCCTGCTGCGCGAACAAAAGTATGCGATCGCGCTCTTTTTTAAAATCTACCCCTAACATTTTAACGTTAGTGCGCACTAACGGGGAGTTAGTGTGCTAACTCCTGTTAGTGCACACTAACCCGAAAACTAAATTTTCCCAAAATTTGGGAAAATTTGGTTCGGTTTTCGGATTCCCTGAACCAGGACGAATTAGGCAATTTCATTGAAATTGCCTAATTCATCCCAAACAATTGCACATCCCTACTACAGTCAGAAAAATCTTAAATCTGACCCTAGTGATTTTATTTATTTATTCATTTTTATTCTTATTTCTTTTTTTTGGGTGCCCCCTAGGGAATTGTGGATTTTGAGTTCCACATGTTGCTTATAATGACTTCCTTCATTCCTTTTCAGTATCTGCTCATGATATAATTGACAATATTTGCAAGGTACTGTTTCATGTAACTTGAAAATTGCAATAAAACAAATTAACAACATGATTCACCCTGTTTTTTCGATCACATTATGATATGCCACAGTCACCTGCAAAGTAAACAATAATGAATTGCTATGACATACAAGTAATGAGTACATTGTTGATTTGCTATTATATTTATGCATGTCATTTAGCAGAAGATTTTAAATATAATATTATTTATTCATTTAAAATAATTTATATGCCACTCAATCCAACATACTCGACAGGTAAGAACTATGCATTCATAATAAAAATGAATTAATTGAAACACAGACTAAAAACAAGCTGATATCATTATGAATTTCAGAATAGTACAGGTTAAAATATTTGGAAAAATAGTTGGCAGTTGCTTTAGTCCTAGCTATTTTAAAATTAATTTCTTAAAGGAAAATTTTTTCTGATGGCAAACTTTGAAGGGACCAGATATTCAGTCTGATGGGACAGACAAGAGCATAGTTCAGAGGACACATATTCTGATTCATTGAGCCATGAAAGCCTCTCTTTGAAAATAAAGTTATTTATTCACTTACAATTTGATTTGACTGAAACTGATTTTGTTGGACACATGAAAGATAGAGTTTATTGGAAGTAAATGTTAAATAGCAACATCCTTATTCAACTGTAAGTGAGCTGGAAGTATGAAAAGAATATTGCGATCATCAGAAGTATACACCAAAATAAATAAATGTTACCTGTTTAATTTTTCCTTTTGACCCTTAGTAGTACATTGCCAGTCCATGGTTTTTGATTTAAAAACTAATAGATTCATCAAAAAGTGTTAATAACACATTGATAATGCACACCCTGCACTAAGTCCCTATTTTTACATCCTGGAGAGAGAGAGAGAGAGAAAGAGAGAGAGAGATTATCTACAAGGGCTTCACTGTGTGCACCTATTTATATCTCTGTAGGACTCTATAACAGGGTACCATCTTTGTGAGGCTTTCCTCACTCCAAATGTTGTCAAATGTTCACCAAGATGTACCTTGCTGTTTGTACATCTCATTCTACATGCAAAAAAGCCCCTATACCCTAAAACACCACCAACACCTCACCTAGACCTATTAGATGGGCCTCCTATAGAGATATAAATAGGTGCACACAGTGAGCCCCTCCCTAGTCTTTCTCTCTCTCTCTCTCTCTCTCATGCAAGTCCAAAACTCTATCACAAATTGTGTTATGACCATTTTGGGCATATTGCTCAGCCTAACACCAGGAAAAGAGGTGTATTTATTTCTGGCATTAAAACCATGCGATAGCAACCCTCATTTTACTAAATCCCATCCAAACTCCTTCCTGATCCCTTTGACATAGAGAATTTTAAAACATATTCAAAGGTGTTCTACAGGTTAAATGTGGAGAATTTGATGCTATGTTGAAGGCCAGAGTAGCTGTATTTTCAAAACTACTACTTGTGCTATACATTATATCAGGAGTACAGAGTGAAATTAGAGAAATCAATGATTGGCTTACAGCAAGGTATAGGAAGAAAAGCTTAGGGTTTATGCCATATAGGGAAACCGTCTGGAGTTAATGATCCTGAAGCGAAAGGCAGCCAATTCAATTGAATAAAAATAATATTAATAATACTAAAAATGATAACAATAATAAATGCAGTCTGTATTAGCTTGATGAATTCCATTTGAACTAGAGTGGGCCTAAATAAAGAGCGAAGATGATTGGTTGTCTGTATGACTGTTTAAACTAGAAGGAAGGAGGAAAGGGTTATCACCTTAAAACTGTCACAGATGATGCAGGGCAGAGGGAGCAGTTAACTTAGTAATATGGGGATGGCCAGTGGGCAGTGGGGGATGGAAAGGTCAGTGGTGGTTATTGAGTAAAAAAGTAGTATGGTGTGCACTATTGTCATTCTTTCATTCCATCATTCCCTCTCTCTACCTTTTTCCCCTCTATTTGCCCTCCTACTACCATGCAGTATCCCTTTCCATGCTTCCTTTACCATTGCCAACTCCCACCTTGGAGCCCATCACCCCTCTGTTATTCCCTGCCATCTTTCCTCTCCATTACCATTGTCTGTCTTTGTTATCATAAGGAAGTGATTTTGCAAATGTCTATATAAGGAAGTTGGCAAATATGCACATAAGTTACACCAGTTTTCAAAGTGAACTTGCGCATCTGTGTTTGCTTGAAAATGACCCCACCAAAACTACCCACACACACTTACACCTGCTAATTTGTACCCAGGAAATTTTCAGGGAAATTTATGTGCATACTTTTGCAAATTCAAAAATAAGCACATAAGTTCAAACCCCTCCACAACCTTGATCCCAGGAACCCCTCCACTCAGTCCAGGCAAACTTACAGACATACATGACATAGGTGCGTAAGATCACCCACATACCAGGTAGGCAATTTTCCATGGGTAAAACACTGTTTTACCTGTAAAAATAAATCACCCAAAAAACTCTGGAGGAGTTACTTCACCAATTTTAGTTATGGCAATATCGCTTATTTCATATTTATTTTATCTGGAGGGAATTACTTCAGAGAGTCAATAGTGGAACCTACCACTAAGTACAACAAGGCTTAATCATTAGTCAAAAACTCCCCTTTTTTCAATATTTTCTATGGTTTTTTTGCATATTAAAAAATGATTGTTACTCATCTTTAGAGTGCTCAAAAATCTCCAAATCCACAGCCACCAATTCTGTTTCTGACGGGGCCCTCTTTCCACCCATAAGGGCTGCCTCAGGAAATCTACAAACAGTTACATTGTCCCGTCATTTTCGGTTACTCATGTTTACCCTGTAAATTTGAATGATTTATGCATATTTTTTTAATATGTGCAAATCCCTGAGAAATAATTTTAAAAAGGGAGGTTTTTGATTGATGATTGAATCTTGTTATGCTACATGGTTTGTTCCACTATTAGCACTCTGAAATCTTACCTGTAAAAATGCCAGTGAAAATTACCCTTTTGTGGTGCAATCACACCTCCTCACTGGTACACAAGCTGCTACTGGGATAGGAGGGAGGAAAAGGTAAGAAGGAGCAAATAAATACACTTCTAGTCAGAAATCTGGGAAATACAACATCAACAAAATCTGAAAAAGCTTAGGATAAATGGACTGATATCTGAAATTCAAGGACACAGGGAACCATTTCCAATAAAATGTTAAGTTTAATATAGAAATGACAAAGCCATAACAGTTAAAAAGGCAGAAGTAAAATTAATAACCAGGGGCAGGTACAACACTGTTTGAATGAAATGAGTAGATAGCAAATTATATACTATTAAGAAAATATAATTTGCTTAGGAGAGGTAGTGGTCCCTGTCTATATGTAAGGTCTGACCTCCAGTCCATGCTCAGAAAGGATATTGAAGCAAAGTCAGATGAGGAGTTGGAGAGGCTTTATGGCTAGAAAAGCAATTAGAATATTAGGGATTATTTGAAAAAGAATAGAAAACAAATCTGGAAATATAATAATGCTTTTGTATCACTCCATGAGGTGGCCACACCTTGAATATTATTTTGCAGTTGTGGTTGCCAAATCTCAAAAATGTTATAACAGATTTAGAAAAAGTGCAAAGGACAACAAAAATGATTAAGAAAAAGGAATATCTCTCTTTAGGGCTCTTCAACTTGGAGAAGAGTTGTCTGAAATGGGATGTTTGAAATGGGATATGATAAAGGTATAAAAAATGAATGTGGTATGAAACCGGTTAACAGGGAACAGTTGTTGGGCAGACAGGCTTTGGCAAGGTGTTGCGCGAGGGAGGCCATGAGCATCTGTTGCGCGGGAACAAGAGGAGTGTGCCCTTGGACCTCGGTGAACCGGGAGAGGAGCTCCGAGGAAGCGCTGAGGCAGGTGAGACGGAGCCTTGCCTGGGCGGTGACCGACGCCATCTTAAAAAAATGACGTGGGCCATCCATTGCTCCTACCATGTGATAGGGGCCGGCCAATGGCACCAATAGCCCCTGTCATATGGTAAGGGCAAAGGGCCATTGGCGCCATTTTGATTAGTGGCAGCCGACAGCCCGAGAGCAGGAGATTGCTTCCGGGACTCCCGCTGGACCACCAGGTACTTTAGGAAAGTTTTTTTTTGGGGGGGGGGGTCAGGAGGGTGGGAGATTATAAATAGTTAGATCTAAAGGTTTGGGGTAGGTTTGGAAGGGAGTTTTCTGTGTACCCTTTCTTCCCCCCCCCCGCCCCAAATGATAAGAAAACCCCACTAAAATTTTGTGGGGTTTCCCAATTGTTTTCGGGGACCACCAATACTTGACGGATTAGAAAATATCGTACGATATTTTCAACCATCAAAAAAATGATGCAGATCCCTAAAAATTACTCCATGTATCTGTTTTACATAGTAGTCTCTTTTTGATGTATTCATTAGGGTTCAGTATTGAGATAGGTAAGATTTGTATCTTTATAGTGATTCTTCTGAATTATTTTTTTTCCTATGTTTTTCAAGTTTTCTTAGGTGTTTTTTTGAATCTTTCAGTACTTTGTTATGCCAGAGGTTCATTATTTTGTGATTATTTTTTTTTTTTTTTTACATTTTTGGTTTGGATTGCTATTTCCTTAAACATTTTTTCCCATGAATCAAATGCTTCATTGCAATTGTTTAGATTCAGGTCACAGATTTTTGTATCTAGAGCATTAGTTAGCATTTCAGATTTTATTTTCCATCTGAATATTTAGACATAAGCAACCACATTCTGGAACTGGTCCTAAGGAACTACAGTGTGCTGTATGGGAGATACTTCATTAGGAAATTCCTGGTAGCAAAAGAACCCATTAGAAACAAATAGCATCTGACATCAGCAGACTCAGTCCTCTTTTGACTGAGTTGGGGGCCACTAGGTACAGGAAAATTTGGTAGAAGTAGGAGCAAGTCTAGGGCAGGTTGGGGACTTGGTGGGTCACTAACATATTTCATAATAGCTAAGCTGCAGGTGAGGAGACTTACAAATGATGAACCTCACATTTCTGAGGGAAGCAAAAGGGATGCAATGCTCCAAAAATACAATGTACCCAATTCTGTTTCTGTTGCGATCTTTCTGGTTTAAGATCTTGTGTTCATAGTTTTGTATTTGGTCATCATGGGTAGAACTTAGCCTGTTATTGTAGATATCTGGCTCATGAGTGGCTGTCAGTTGCTACACATCTCTTATTTGGTTAGCAAGTTCATAAGCTCCAGAGTGAGAAAAACTCATTACGAGGGGGCTGCCCTGCTTTGCCATAGTCCATTGTCAGACTTTAATCAATTAGTTCTGTGTCAAACCATATTTGGTCATCATGACCAGTTTCAATGGTACTTTCCACACTTATGCATCTACAGTTAATTGTTTAGAATTTCTCTGCAATTTGATGAGCACTGTTTATGAAAGATCCAGCTTGTGAGCATCTCATACTTGTGATTTGAATCCTGCTATCATATTTTATCACAGCATTCCAAAGCAGCTGAAGTCAAGATTATCTTTCTCACTTGGTCCCCCTTCACAACAGGTATTTCTGACCCTAATTGCTGAGCTTATGCATATGTGTTTGTGTTTGTTTATATGTGTGTTTTTATCTTAAAGGATTTGGGCAAAAGCAGAAGCTGTCTCTCTGGCTATAAAGAGCAAACATTTTTTAAAATAGAAATGAAGAACGGATGACCATAATGCCTTAAAAGCAAGTACCAATATTTTGACAGCAATAATTAAAATTACATAAGACAGACCCTCACCAAAACAAAATAGAAATGCCATAAAGTATAAATAGAAATGTGCCAACAAAATCTGAGCTGAAAACCACAAGCCTAATTGTTTTACGCAATGCAACAATGGAAAAATGGAAACATCATCATTTCTCACAAAACATCAAGCAATAAAATCAAGACATAAAACATTAATAATATTAAAATCATACTAATAAAAAGAATAAATGTTAAAACGGCCAACAAACATCCAATAATTTAAAAAACATTGTTATAAATTTCCCAAAACAACTATAAAATATTTCAAAACAGAGAAGATCACGTGATGTGGTGAGCCGGGGAAGGCGCTTGCTCCACGGCTCCGGGCGCCAGTAACCCACCCAACCGCATCCTAACTGACCACGGCTGGCTAACCCTCCAGAAACTTAGCTACCATCTCTGCGTATGTCCATCGTTCAATACATGCACAAAACCTCGCCGACCATGGCTGCCCGAAGCAGTAAAAAAGAAAAAGAGAAATTGCGGCCTCTGGATTCCAAAATGGCGGCCGGCAGTGAAAGCAACTCAGAATCGGAAACGCATGGAGTTACACTTCAGGCAATAGAGGGAATAATTCGCACTGCCCTGGATGAAAAGATAACGGGCATTATGACTCAACTTACGGAGGTGAGAGAAGCTCTCAACGAATTAAACCCGCGACTTGACCACGCTGAAGGCCGGATAAATCTTTTAGAAGACGACGTGTCCGCCTCCGCCAAAACGATGGAAAAACATGAAAAAACCATAGCGGAACTAACTGAGAAGATTGATGATCTTGAAAATCGCAATCGGCGATCAAATCTTCGATTTCTGGGCTTCCCCGAATCGGTGGAGGAGCGGGATCTTCCCTCCCTGCTGGAACAATGGCTACCCGAAGTGCTTGAACTACCCGACCTGCAAGGAAAGCTGACGATCGAACGGGCTCACCGCTTGGGAGGCCGAAGAGACACGGAGAGCGGGAGCAGACCACGGTTAGTAATTGCGAAATTGCTGAACTTTGCCCAGAAGGCTATACTCTGGAGAGCATACCGCGGCAAACGGGAAATCAGTTATAAGACCCACAAAATACGGATTTTCCAAGATTATTCGCTTAAGGTATCAGAACAGCGGAAAAAATTCTCTGCAGTCTGCACCCGCTATTTCACGAGGCAGATCAAATTTTCGTTGCAGTTTCCGGCGAAAATGAAAATTTGGCATGAGAACGTTCCACATACTTTTCTTACTCCGGAAGCAGCCCAGGCCTACCTAGACTCTATCCCGAGCTGAGAAGCGACAGGAATAGCATTGGTAATGCTAGTGGCCTGACTTGCATACGGCAAGCATCAGAGAGATGAACATTTTGCTTCATGTCCTAAGGGACTCCTGCCAATAGGAAAGTTGCTGTGTTACTGTTTCTCACGTTTTCCAGTTGTGGTCGGAAGGTATTGAGGACACTCATGGAGATTTTACATTTTTCACTGAACACGGACTTGCTGGGGTCCGAGAGAATCTCGATTCCCACCTCAACTCGCTACAAACCCATAGTACCACGGAGTGCTCATACGAGGTGGCACGGGGGACTGGCGCCTGAGCACAGGTTACGTGATCTCACCATGCCATGTTGGTGGCGTATTTGGGGTAGTGGGGGGATACGGGGGGGGGGGGGGGGCAGGGGGAGAAGGGGGATGGGGGGTGGGGGGAGAGGGAGGGGGGATCTAGTTTTGGGGTTTAAGCAACATTTTGTGCAAATGTGGGTTTTTTGTTTAATATTGTTAACCACAAGTAGGTTATGGACTTATACTTTGTGGAATGGTTTGCACCCAAAGGGACTATTGGGTCCCCCAGATGTTGTATGGTATCCCAGACTCTGGACTGCATTTCCATGGGGAAGGGACGGGCTGGGGCCTCCCCCCGTTTATTCAATGTGCGGACCGGCACCATTAACCTTGCCACTTTTCTGACACCATGACGAGATTAATATCTTGGAATGTTAATGGTCTGGGGACGCCTATCAAGCGAAAAAAGGTTTTGTCCTACCTTAAGCGCCTCCGTGCGGAGATAGCATGCATTCAGGAAATGCACCTCTCCGCAGCCAAAAGCCAAAAATTGAGACGCGAATGGGTGGGCCAGTGTATATACTCTGAGGCAGCTCGACGCAAAGGGGGGGTAGCAATATTAATCAGTAAAACTGCGAACCTACAGGTATTGAATACTATTTCAGATTCAGAAGGCCGTTATATTATACTCATAGGCATATGGAACACTATTCCTGTAACTATTTGTAATGTATATGCCCCTAATGCATATAGTCATCCATTCATTACCCATCTCTGTAATGAACTGCATAAATGTACGCAAGGTAATCTTTATCTCGCTGGAGATTTTAATTGTGTTCACGACCCATCACTGGATAAACAACCCCCACAAAAATCAGTGTTGGGTTCCAACCTTAAAGGCATAAGATATCTTTGTCATCACTTGGGATTGTTGGATACCTGGCGTTCCCTGCATCCGACTGAGAGGGACTTTTCTCATGTGTCTAGGTCTCATGGGACGATGTCGCGGATTGACTATATATTAGCTCCTACACATAATTTTTTTAATATTGCTTCTGCGGCAATAGAACCGCAAGCTATATCAGACCATTGTCCAATTTCCATGCAACTTTTACCTAGAATGCCTGCCCATAGAGCTCGCGTTTGGAGATTCCCCAAATTTTTAAGTAAGGATATACATTTCCATGCTTTCCTCCGGAATAAATGGCAAGATTATGTCCGCAACAATCACCAACATAGAGAGCAGCCCCATCTTTTTTGGGACACAGGGAAAGCAGTCTTACGAGGGGAAATAATTTCTTATGTTCATTCTCGCGCTAGACAACTCAACCACCACATTTTAAAACTGGAGGCTGAGTTGGGTAAGGCGAAGGAGGCGCTTATGAACCTTAATTCGGACCATAATCGGAAGTGTTTTCATGGCATATTAGGTCGGCTGAATACTATGTTGCATACTAGGGCTCAAACTTATTTACAAATGGGTCAGCAAACATTTTTTAAATTTGGGAATAAACCTGGCCGTTTACTGGCTAATCTCACCAAACCGTATAAACCTAAGACGTTTATTACAAACCTGCGGACAGACTCAGGAACCCTTACTTCACATGAGCCGGAAATCTGTGCCATTTTCCAACAATTTTATGCATCCCTGTATGCTGGGGAGCAAGACAGCAGACGGCTCCTTGAGGACGAATTTTTTCGGGGCCTCCACATACCGACCCTGATTGCAAATCAAAGGGAGTTTTTAAATCGCCCGATTCAAACATATGAAGTCTCCCAGGTCATCATGGCGGCACCCACAGGGAAATCCCCTGGACCTGATGGGTTTTCCTATGATTTTTATAAAGCCCTTTGCCAAAACATAAGTACCCCATTAGCCGATTATTTTCAAGCTGGATTGCAACAAACATCTTTCCCGCCTCGGTTCAATGAAGCCCATATTACGGTTTTATTAAAACCGGGTAAGGATCCCTTAAGCCCTGCCTCTTATAGGCCTATATCCTTGCTTAATTGTGATTATAAAATACTTACAAAAATTTTGGCAACAAGGCTGAATGTGGTCCTCCCACGGTTGGTATTAAGTTCCCAGATGGGCTTTGTTAGAGGAAGGAAACCCACGGCGAATATTATCAAAATTATCACCGCTATGCAAATATGCCAGCACCAAAATATACCAGCATTGGCGGTGGCCTTAGACTCGGAAAAGGCCTTTGACCGAGTGGACTGGTCATACCTTTTTTCTATCTTACAACGTTTTGGGATCCGAGGGGACTTTTTACAATATTTGATGTTGCTATATGATAATCCCACCTCACGCATCTTCGCTAATGACTGTCTGTCTGAGGTGATAGCGATTAAGAGGGGGGTCCGACAGGGTTGCCCCCTCTCTCCTCTTTTATATATTTTATCTTTAGATCCCTTGCTTCGGAAAATTGAGACTAGCACTCAAGTAAAAGGATTTGGAGGGCCTAAGCACATTTTTAAAATAGCTGCTTTTGCTGACGACCTATTGCTATTTCTCACCAATCCCCTCCAGTCTCTTGCTGCAGCAATGGAAATCCAACATAGTTTTGGTGCTTTTGCAGGACTTAAAATTAACTATTCTAAATCAGAGGCTATAGATGTAGCGGGGCGGCATCGTGATGGTTGGAAGGGGACTTTCCCACTCCGATGGGTGAAGGGCTCCTTGAAATATTTGGGAATCCTACTCCCCACGTGCATCAATAAATTATATCAGACAAATATACAACCCCTTATAGCCCAGACCGTGGAAACATTGCACAGGTGGACGCCACTCCCGCTATCCCTGTTCGGACGCATCCATTTGTTTAAAATGATATTATTGCCTAAATGGCTGTATACTTTCCAAATGGTACCTCTTTCCCTCTCAAAAACCGATCACAATCAGGTAAAAAGGGCTCTCCGGAGATTTGTGTGGGGTGGCAGGAAAGCTAGGCTAACGTTGGAGACCCTAACTAGTCCTGTTGCGCGGGGGGGAGGGGGTGAAATGCCCCAATCTCTTATTATACAACCTGGCTTGTAATACTAGATATGTGAGGGACTGGCTTTCCTCCACCTCCACTTATACGCCCCTTGAGCATCCTTTTGGAGTGGTATGGGGTGCATTCGCTAAACCCCCTATTGCAAATAGACACCCACTTAATACCTAGTCATCTTAAGGTTAATGAGCTCCTTTACACATGCAGGAAGACCTGGTTGATGTTATGTCACAAAGGACGCGTGCCCACTCGTTTGACGTCTTTGATTCAGATCACTGGGCATGCTATGTTCACTCCCGGACAGGAGACAGAGGTATTTTTTCGATGGCAAAAGATTGGCCTTACTTATATTTATGATATGTATGATGAGGCGACGGGATCTCTATTATCCTTTGGCACACTACAACAAAGATATAACTTACCACATACAGATTCCTTTGCATATCACCAGATAGTGCATTTTATTAATGCTATGAAACCGAGGATGCAGGTTACTCCGCATACTCGGCAGATCCGCGACATGGTACACATCAGCGGCATGAGAAAGCCAACTCTATCCCATTTCTATAAAGAAATCCAGAACTGGGATACCACTTCACACCTGCTTCCTGTTTACACTAAATGGGTTGCTTGGGCACTTTTCTCCTTAACGTTAGGGGAATTTATGAAGTGCTTTAAAGACTTATATGCCATTACGGAGAATGTAGTACTGCGAGAGGTTCAATACAAATTTCTCTGGCAGTATTATACCACTCCTACCCGAGCGTCTCAAATGAAGATTACCACCTCGGCAATGTGCCCTAAATGTATGTCACTGGATAGTCATTATTTTCATTGTTTCTGGGAATGTGAGGCAATTATTCAATTTTGGCAGCGGATCAAGCGCCTCTGTTCTGCATTACTACATGAGGTATTACCTTTAGACCCAAGTTTGTGGCTGTTTGGGGTACAGTCCTCGCCACATTTGCATTTAACCATATCACAGACCCTTTTCATTCGAAAGGCTGGCGTGCTGGGAAAACAAATCATATTAACCCATTGGTTGGCCTCTAAGGGCCCCCCATTCGAGCATTGGTTTAGTAAAATGATACGATTGTGCGCTGTAGAGCACTCCCTGACGGATCAAGATATCTCCCAAAAGCGAGTACGTACTTCTCAGATATGGGCGGGATTTACAGCCTATTTAACTCCTGCTACTGGACTGGTCTGTGACCCTTGGAATGAGACTTCGCATCCTCTATCATCTGGGGACCCTTCTACTGCTGGTAGTGAATCATTATAAGGACAAATGCAAATCGGACATTTCATGTTTATTAATACCGACTTGGACATTATCAAGGACATTGGTCAATAGAGGAAGGGGGAAAAAAAAAACAAAAAAACATTGTTTACCATGCAATCTGATTGTTATGTTTGATACTGTTCATATATAAATAAAGTTTCAAAAAAAAAATATTTCAAAACAGCAAAAAAAAAATCAAATACCATTCAATAATTAAAATAAAAAGGATTGAGGGCTGGGGGTGGAGTCAAGATGGCGACTTGAGCAGATGCGTTTTTTACCTGGGGAAGAGTTTCTTCAAAAAAATGCCTCCAAAGCACAAAGGGAAAACCAGGGATTATCCCTCAGTTCCTGCACTACCCTTTAGACAGAAGACCATCACCCAATGCGTCACAAAACCGGCAAATGTGAAACTAGGAGGTCCAGGGTTGGGTCACAGGAAGGAGACTGTGACCTGACCTCAGAAGCAGTTTCCCTTAGTTCCTTAGACGAAAGACTGCCTCCGGCTGCGTGCGGGACCTCAACGCCGTGTTTGGGACCGAGCCCCGAAGTGGATGATCGGGATTACCAACTCGAGGGAGCTGCCATGATGGATGACCCAGCGCAGACCTCCAGGAATATCGGAGAGAGCTCCTTCGGTATGTCAGATCTGGATAGAGGAGGAGACCAGACCAGTGGAAAGGTGAGAGGTCTGTGCCATACCCTCTTTCTCCCCAAGTAGCTTCAGTTTTAGTTATGCAGAAGCCAGAGGTTGTGACATTAGAATCCCTATGGAGTCTATCGTCAGCCTTGGTTAAGGCATTTGAAGTTTGTTCTGGGAAAATAATAGGGGTGTGCATTTGTTTTCGCCATATTGGCGATCCGCAACGTATATTGCACTATTCGTAGTATTCGTGGGGAAGCGAAACATATCGCGATTCCCCACGTATACACAAATCTTCGCTGAATTATACGGCCACCTAAATAAAAATTTAAACAAACCCCCCACCCCCACCCTCCTGAACCTCCCCAAGACTTACCAAAACTCCCTGGTGGTCCAACGGGGATCCGGGAGCCATCCCCTGCACTCACACCCTCGATGCCGGTTTCATCATGGCGCCGATAGCCTTTGTCACAGGGGCTACCGGTGCCATTGGTCAGCCCCTGCCACATGGCCATCGGCGCCATCTTGTGCTCCTACCATGTGACAGGAGCTAACCAATGGCTCCGGGAGCGACCTCCTGCACGCCGGCCGACAGTTGCCAGTACTCAAAATGGCGCCGATCGCCTTTGCCCTCACTATGTCACAGGTACTGACGGTCAGACCCCCACAAAGACTTCCATAGATACAGAATATTGAACACAGCTCAAACAGAAGATCATTGAGCCATGCAGAAAGGGGAGGTGACGAGGAGGTGCAGCATTTTATATAATAACTGCTTATGCTGCAACACTGCAAGGGGAAGTGAAAGGGGAAACCAGGAATTGGGGGGTGTGATGAGTGGTGTGGAAGTGAGTCCTTGGTGCTGTGGTGTAGTTGACGCTGTCTCATAGGTAAGCCTACGAGGCCTATGCTAGCAGTTGGCACCCTGAAGTTGGACAGGCTGGAGTTTCACCTATGACAGCCACCTCCCCACTGGATGAGCCCTTGGGTTCTGGTGGCCAACAGAGCTTAGGTGGGTCATAGGATGGTCAATAGAGCAAGAGTCTGAGGGCATGCTGGGATCAAGATAGGCAGAAGGTTGGAGTAGCCGGAGACAGGCCAAGGTTGGGGCAGGTGGCAGGTTAGCATTGTCAAGACCAAGACAAGAGGTCAGGTCCAGATGGAAGGCAAGCATGGTCAGATCCAAGGCAAGAGGTCAATACCAGAAGATCAGGCCAGAGAAGAATGAAGACACACAGGGGACACTGGACAAGACTAGGGCAAGAAGTTATGCTGGTTGAGCTGGACTGGGCAAGGCTGTATGAGACTGATTTAGCAAGGCAAGGCTGGACGAGACTGGCTGAGCAAGGCAAGGCTGGAAGAGGACCACAGGGCAATCAAGAACGTAGGAGCAACATGTACTGCTCATAGAAGAGACTTGTTGCTGAGGTGTCTGTTGCTTCTCAGATGGATTCTTTTATACTGGAGGACCCATGATGTCATCCTAGGGTACTGAGGCTGATTTCCTACCTCAGGCCCTTTAAGTGGCTGACTGTCAAGCATTTGCGTGCCTAAGGGGGAGTCAAGGAGAGGTAATATGGTGGCATTCTGAACCATGCCTGGCAGAGCTTAGAAGCTCTGCCAGGCATGGAATCATGCCTGGAATCATGCCAGAATCACCAGTGACCAGAATCACCATGCCAGAATCACCAGTGACATCGCCAATCGCCTTTGTCCGCTTATAACTAAAGAGATCAACTCTGAGAAGAAAAACAAGAAACCTTGGTACACAACTGACCTCAGAAAGATGAAACATGAGCTTCGTAAAATGTAAAAAAGATGGATCAAAAACCACTACTCGACTCAGCAACAAAAATTCAAATCCCTACTCAACAAGTACCATAAATCAACCGATGAAGCAAAAAAAAACTATTACTCAACTAAAATTCATCAATACCAGTTTAATCCATGTGCCCTTTTTCAATACGTGTCTAATCTAATCTCCCCCATAACGAACATCGACCCCGAAATTGAGACCAAAAATAAATGTGAGAAATTAGCCACCTATTTCCAGGACAAGATATCAAATATCATGGCTCGCTTTTCATCTCCATATCAGCCAACAACTCCAGCACTAACAAACTCCCAAAATGATTCACCCACACTCACAAATTTTGAATTATCTACTGTATCGGAGATTGAAGCAATTCTAAAAAGAATTAAACCAGCATTACACCCTGTGGATATTATGCCAACAAAAATGCTCCTGGCTATCCCTACTAGAATAGCCCCGGCGATCGCCAACATCATTAACACATCTATAACAGAGGGAGTCTTTCCCACACAACTCAAACATGCCATTATTAAGCCTACCCTTAAAAAAGCAGACCTGGATCCTTCTGAACCCGCAAATTATCGACCAGTATCGAACCTCCCACTATTATCAAAAATACTTGAAAAGGTTATAAACAAACAACTAACTGACTATCTAGAGGAAAATCATTTACTCTTCCCTTCGCAATATGGATTTAGGAAGAACCATAGCACTGAAACACTACTAGTGTCCCTTTCTGACTCCATTCTAAAATCCCTGGATACTGGTAACTCTTATATACTGGCCCTACTTGATATCTCCGCAGCATTTGACACGGTGAACCACAACACACTCCTCTCTCTTCTTTCACAAATTGGAATCACATGCACTGCCCTATCCTGGATACAATCATTCCTGAAAGATAGAACTTACAGCGTCAAAGTGGGACACCATTCGTCAAAACCGAGAAATCTGTCACAAGGTGTCCCTCAAGGATCCGCCCTTTCCTCAACGCTTTTCAATGTTTATCTATCTCCACTCTGTAAACTACTGAAGAAATTGGAACTCCGTCATTTCATATACGCCGATGACGTACAGATCATTATACCAATCAAGGATTCACTTGCTAAGGCCATGAAAACCTGGGAATCAGCACTCACTGAAATAAAAAATCTACTTATGGAAAACTTTCTTGCAATCAACACCAACAAGACCAAACTACTCATCATAACGCCACACAAGAATACCTCAACAAACTTGCAACCTGATCCTTCCTCAACAACAGACCACACCAAGCTGAAGCAAGTCCGCAGCCTTGGGGTCATGATTGATAATCACCTTACTTTAAATAATTTCATCTCAACCACAATCAAGAATGGCTTCTTCAAATTACACACATTGAAAAGAATTAAACCGTTATTACATCCTCAGGATTTCCGGACTGTGTTACAAGCCACAATTCTCCCAAGGATTGACTATTGTAACGCACTACTACTGGGTCTCCCTAAAAGCACAATTCAACCCCTTCAAATGTTGCAGAATGCCGCTGCTCGGTTAATTACTAATACTCGACGGCATGAACATATTACTCCAGCACTCATGTTCCTACATTGGCTACCCGTATCATTTAGAATTACTTTTAAAGTTCTCTCACTCATCCACAAATCAATTCACAACCAAGAGATACAATGGTTCTCTGATCAGTTCATTGTTCACACCTCCAACAGACCAATTAGAAACATTCACCAAGCGAAATTAACTGTCCATCCACTAAAACACATCAAACATGTGTCCACCAGAGACCGATCATTCTCCATAGCTGGAATAAAAATCTGGAATAACATGCCATTGGACCTGCGGCTTGAATCCTGTCACAAAACTTTCAAACAAAACCTTAAAACTTGGTTGTTTGAACAAGCTTTCACACTATGAGTCTCGTCTAACCTTCAGCAATACCATATGATTCCTTACCTTCTCCAAGTTCTTATACTCGACAATAATATTTACTATCTGCAACTCCACACCCCCACATGGTTCATCAATTCAGGCTATTATATATAATGAGACGTTGGTTTGCCTCAGATAGATTATTTTCTCCTGCAAATACATGGTTATTAATATTCTATTGTTCGATATTTATGCATATTATTTGAAACCCATGTTTTTCTGTAAAGCCTGTTGCTATTAACTGTTTTACTGTTTATTTTATACTGTTACATGTAAAGCCTGTTGCTAAATTAATGTTTCACTGTAAACCGAGGTGATGTATTGCTATACGTACCGCGGTATAGAAGAACCTATAAATAAATAAATAAATAAATAAATAAATAAATAAGCTGGCAGCATTTATGGCTGTAAAGACCCACTGGTGGACCCGGGCTCAAAGAGGTGGTTTGTGGGGCCATCCCACAAACCGCCAAATGTATCATGGGGGAGGAATGGGGAAAATGTTATTCCATGGATTTGGAGAGGAGGAGAAGTGGGTATTTAGAGAGGAGTAGGAGAAACAAGTACTCTAGAGGACAATCAGAATTTGGAAGAAGTGAGAACTCAGGGATTTGGAGGGGGAGATGTGGACTCCAGGGGAAAGTAGGAACATATGCAGTTTGAGAAGGACAATGGTGAATAGGGAACTGGATGGGGATTGATGGAAGGGGGACCTAGATTAGGTGAATTTTGAGGGCAGGACATAGTAGGGTCTTGGAGACTGAGATTCAAACAGAGATCTTGCAGAAGACCAAATGCACTGAGGAATCGTTATGGATAGAAATAGCATGTATCTTTTCTATATCTGCTATATCTGTTTTTTAGATGGGGTGACCTGAGCTGCACATGATTCTCAAGGTGCTTTACAACTAATCCACAAACAACATAAATTTCAAATAATAATAACAGGTTACATTTTACTATTAAAGAGTACAAATTCACAGTCTATATGTGGTAAGGTAAATAGGCCTCAGACAAAATCTGAAAGAGAAAGTGTTAATACTTGTCTGATCCAAGCTGCAAGCAGAATCCTGTGTGTGATCAGGAGACAGCTGTCCTCAATCAGCAATACTGATGGGGGAGAGAAGTAGAAGGGAATTCATGCTCAAAGTCAGTAAATAACTGACAAGTAGTTTGTGCATTTTTTGATATTGTTAAAATATCCTCTCAGTTGGACTATTTATTGAGTAGGCATGATTTCATAATACACTTTCAGATACTCACAGCAGCATAAAAATCTTCTTTCTTTATAAAGTGATTTCAATAAAGATAAGTAATTGCAGAACACACTACAATCAGTATAGCATAAAAAAGAATTACTCGACTATTTATTTGGACATTTATTTGGACATTTATAAGATTAAATTAAGACTTTATGTATCTTAAGGATAGGCATTCTTAATTAATCTGTTTTGCTCTTAAATAAATCAAATCAGTGGACTAAGTCAGAAAATGTGTTTGGTGCTATGTAATGAAGCTTATATCTGTATAAAATAATTACCAGTGGTCTTATCATTAGAAGAATACATCAGGGATTTTGCTGAAAATTCAAGCAGTTTTGATGACAATATTATCTTTACTATTTTGTCTTAAAACTAAGATACTTATGAGCTGATCTTAATAAAATGTAGGTCAGTTTTCTTTCTCTAAAATATTAATTTTCTTTATCTCTTAAATATTATATTACAAAACTAGATAACTAGAGAGAACAAATGTTTACTCCTTAAATACCTATTTATTTGTAGAGTTTTACATAGGGAGTCTAACTTTATCCATAGTACAGCATTTGTGTGCTTAGTCAGACATATAGATATTAATACTAGTAATATACAAACTGTGTGGTGGGAATTGCCACCTATTTCTGCTCTGAAAGTGCATGCAAATATTTCTAGTGCAAAAACCACAACATACTTTATCTATATATTTTATAAACATGCACGTGCATATTTTATACAACAAATAATTGTGACACTGCATGAATAAACAACCAGAATTAAATATGGGGGCAGGTATTATATAAAGTACGTGCATATATTGTTTTGAAAATACTTGTATGTGTGCTTGGAATCACCAGGTTGCTGATACCTCCACTAAGTCCACTTATTCCACGAATAAGAAAAGGGAATTGATTATCCGCTTGTACAGGTCCTTGGTGAGGCCTCACTTGGAGTATTGTGTTCAGTTCTGGAGACCGTATCTCAGAAGGGACAGAGACAGGATGGAGGTGGTCCAGAGAAGGGCGACCAAAAAGGTGGAGGGTCTTCATTGAATGACTTATGATAACAGATTGAAGAATCTAGATATGTATACCCTGGAGGAAAGGAGGAACAGGGTGATAGGATTCAGTCTTTCAGATACTTGAAAGGTTTTAATGATCCAAAGTCAACGACAAACATTTTCCGTTGGAAAAAAATCAGCAGAACCAGGGGTCATGATTTAAAACTCCAGGGAGGAAGACTCCGAACCAATGTCAGGAAGTATTTATTCACAGAGAGGGTGGTGGATGCCTGGAACGCCCTTCCGGAGGAAGTGGTGAGGGCCAAAACTGTGAAGGATTTCAAAAAGGTGTGGGATAAACACTGTGGATCCATAAAGTCTAGAGGATGTGAATGAAATGAAGACAAGAGGCATGGGGGTAGCTTACGGGAATGATGGCTACTACCCTTATTCAATCAACATATACACGGATAATGCGACTCCAACATTGCTCTATGTTTCAACGGCAAGAGGAAATGTGGGGAAAAGGATCTGCATTCACAAATAAGCGTGGGAGTAGCTTGTTTGTTACGGCGGTTACTACCCCAAACCAAATTAGCCTGATACTTCACTTTCAATGCATATCCAAGCAGTTCTCTGCTTCAATGGCAGGGGGGAATGAAGAAAAGAGGATTCATATTCAATCAACCAACAAGGACTAGATTGCATAGGCTGGAAAAACAAATAAGCTTGGGAGTAGCTTGATTGTTACGGCGGTTTCTACTCTGAACCAATCAAGCCTGTTACTTCATTTTGAATACATATCAGTGCAGCTCACTGCTTCAATGGCAGGGGGAATGAAGAAAAGAGGAATTCTATTCAGACAGCAACCAACAAGGACTAAATTGCACAGGCTGGGTAAACAAATAAGCTTGGGAGTAGCTTGCTTATTGTGGCGGTTACTACCCCTAAACATTTAGGCTTGATATTTCACAATGATGCAGCTCCAGTACTGCTCTCTACATCAATTGGCGAGGGTGGAAGGAAATTAAAACCAAAAAGTTACCAATAAGGGCCCTGACCTCAGCAGTCAGAGTAACAGATAAGTATGAGAAAAATATGTATGAAAGCTTGTTGGGCAGACTGGATAGGCCATTTGGTCTTCTTCTGCCATCATTTCTATGTTTCTATGTTTCTATATAAATCACCCACTGCTTCTCCAGTTTACCTAGACCATCTAGCACTTCATTCTGAAGCCCCTACAGTTAACCCAGGCTTCCCACCCAAAAACTGTAGACATGATTTCACTTTCACAAGTCAATTAGCAGATGTAAAAGTATACAAAGAAGTTCAGTAATGTATCCATGTATATCTCTTAACAAACTAGCAGCTACCATGAGTACTTTGAAACCCCATCCCAGAATGCCTCAAGTGCCACAAGTTGATCAAGCTTTCAAGATATCTAAAATGCATATGAATGAGATGCATTTCCATACAGCAGTGCATTCACATGCAGCTCACACATATTCAGTGTGGATATCTTGAAAAATTGACTCAGCTGGAATAATAGGTATACTTCTATTGTGCCCACTCCTAAAACTTTCCTTCCTTTACTCCACTCTTGAGCTGTTTAGCTATGCTTAACTTGGGGAGGGTGATTTTTTTAAACACCATTTACTCAGGTAAAATGGCTGTCTGAAAATTGCCCACCCTTCCTTCAGGAGAAGGTACATGCAAGGTGTGATGTTCAGCCAATCGCAGGATGGCCACACGACCAGCCTTACTCACACCCAGGACTCCGCTGTTCTTCCATGAAGCTGAGACATCACTGATGCCAGCTTCCTTACTCTGCCATTAGCTCCTCCACTGTAGCTCATCTTAGGTACATGCATGTATCGGGCCCTAACTTAATGAACCCGTGGTGGGAAATTCGAATGGCACCTGAAGATGTTGTTAGAACTGACGAGAGGATTTAAACACCAGCTTGAGCTCCTAGCCAGCTGCTCAGCAACAGGTTTTCCTGCTTCACAGTCTGTGTTGCTACTCCTGAGCCTGCCTTCGCTTACAGTTCCCAATCCTCTCTGTTCCCCCAGTTCCTGTCCTAGCTATGCCTTAGGACTCAGCCTTGCCTTCTGCCTAGTTCTTGATCTTGCCTCCAATCCCTGGCTCCATCCCGTTCCCTGCCTTGCCTATTCTAGTTCCTACCTAGCCCTTTCTTGCTCTCTCTCTGTGCCTTGGCCCTTGTTTTCCTCCAGACTGATTCCTCATGCTTGACCTTCACATGTTAACTGACTCTCCGTTAATGATACCGCCCCAACCTCTACTCTGAATTTGACTCTGCCTGTATGTTGCCTTTCCTGGCCTTTTGTCTGTCCCTGGATTCCCTTCACTCATTCGGATCACTCCTAAGTCCTGCTGGCCCCTAAACCCAGGAGCTCAACCAATGGGTGAAATGGGTTGGTACAGGTAATTTTAGACCTTTTCCTCAAGCACATCTGCCTACTGACAGTGTGGAATGAATGGCTTTGCCTGTAAGGTTGAGTTAACCACACTTCAGTCCAAAGCGTTTACTGACCCTGACATAGGGATATTTTTAGAGATGTGCAAAGCCCGAACCTTTTGGTTCAGGCTTCGATTTTGGCCTGCCGTGGGAAATTTTGTATTTCCTGCAATTCGGGCCTTTGTAAGTTGGGGGACCCAAATTTTGGGTTACTGCGCATTAACGGGAGTTAGCGCGCACTAACCTGAAAACCAAATTTTCCCAAAATTTTAGGAAAATTTGGTTCGGTTTTTGGGTTCCCTGAGTTTATTGGCATCCATTTTCATTACTGGCAGACGGCCGGTTATGAAATCCGACGCCAAGTTTACCGGCATTAGTCTTCAGAACTCGGCGGTAGGCCAAGGTTTTTTGTTTTTTTTTATTATTTATTATTTATTATTATTTGAGTTTTTTTCTATACCGGCATTCACGGAAGTTCGTATCATGTCGGTTTACATAAAACAAGGGGTGATCAATAAATTATAAACGTACATAACTATAACATGAGAGAAAAATTTACAAATTATAACAAATTATAACAAGTGCGCAGAAAAAGCAGTTACAATAAAACAAGGATGGTTCTAACTGGGAGTAGAAGAAGAGGATGATAGAAGTTTAACAAGAAGTAGAACGTGCAGTGGTTGGTAAGTCTGTATCAGTTTAATGGGTGATAATCAGTCTTGCTGTATTTGGTGGAAGAGCATCAGTCAGGGTCCGGATCCGGAAAAGCTTTCTTGAAGAAGTACCGAAAAGCAGTTTTTTCTACTTTTCAGTACCTCTTCTATGTGCACTCAGCTATTAATGCCTGCTGAGATGCACATTTCTTTTTTTGAATGTGGAGTGAATGAGTAATAGCCTCATTCACATGCATTGTAGTCATATGGCAAAAGGTATGTCTCATGGAAGTTTAATACATATCATCTGAATTGGATTAGAGAAATATGAATGCAAAAATTTGGGAGGTGTGTAGAATTAGCCTAGTGGTTAGAGCAATGGGCTATGAACCATGGAAACTAGTATTCAAATCCTACTGTTGCTCCTTGTGACCTTGAGCAAATCATTTTACCCTCTGTTATGACATCAGTACAAAAAGCTGGTGCAAGTATATTAGGTGCCTTCTGCCTTGCACCCACCATGCCGCACCATAGTCTCCTACCTCATTCATGGTCACCGAATGTCTACTCCACTTTGCTGTGAGTGGGATAGGCTCTGCTCATGGCTGTTCATTAGTGCCATAGGAGACTACCTAGTTTGCCTAATAGGTTGCACCGGCCCTGGCAGTACATAGTTGGAATGAAAGAAAAAATGTGTTAGGGGCTATAATAAATACATTAAGGGGTCAATTTTAAGACCCGTGCATGAGCATCCATGTGCGTGTGGTTCCCGGCACGTGCATATGGATGCGCCGATTTTATAATATGTGCATGTCAGCATGGGAATGTTATAAAATATGGGTCCCGTGTGCACATGCATGTCAGATTTTCATGTCCATCCCCACATGTGTGGGTGGGTGGCCTGCTCCGCACGCGAGAAGGTGAATTTTAGAAAAAAATGTGTGGCAATGCAATCCGGCCTCCCCCAGTTCCCTCCCAGTCTGCTCCAATGAAGGAGCAGACTGAGACGGAACTTTTCTACCCCTAACTCTCCTCCCCACCCCTTCCCCACCCCCTAAACCTACCCTAGCTATCCCCAAATTTTTATTTTGCTACTTTCTGCTCCTCTGGAGTACAAGTAATCTCCACGCGTCAGCTGGCTGCCGGTATGCACTTCCCCGGGACAGCGTTGAATGGCACTGTCCTAGCCCGCATCCATCCCACCTCTCCTCACCCAAGCCATGCCCCCTGGTCTGCCCCTTTCTAGAGGCCCAGTACTTCGGCATGTAATGGAGGTTACGTGCATGGCTGGGCCCTTCCGAAAATGTGTGCAATGCGTGCAGGGCCCGCCCACGCACATAACCCCCAATTTTTACACGCGCACACATTTTAAAATCAGGCCATAAGTATTACAAAGTTACAGATTTATTGAAGAGCCAAATTTGTAAATGATTATATTGCATGAGGAGCTTTAAATAATAGTTTTCACTATTCCATCATCAATTGTCAGTACAGTTAAGCTGGAAACCATAATCAGCTTCCAGCTTGATTACTTCTACTGTATTCAAAGACTATCTTAACAAAGCTCAGTGCCCTGGAGAGAAGTTTCTTCCCCACCCCCAAGCCTTGAAATGAACTCCCTCCCCCTCACCCCTCACCAACATGGAATCTTGGAACTTAGTCAGAGAGGGACTTAACCATATGGGAAGTTTAAATATCTTAAGCCCTTGGAATTTATTTATTTAAAAACTTTTTCTATACCGTCATTAAGTTAGCTAACCATCAAAACGGTTTACATAAGGGCACAACAATGAAACATATGGGTGGTATAGATTACAAATTGGTTATGTGCCATCATTGTACGGTAACAATTCATAATTATAAACTAAGGGGGTCATTTTCAAAGGAGTTACGCATGTAAATGTGACATACTATCGTAGCAATTTTCAAAAGCTATTTACTCGAGTAAAGTGCACTTACTTGAGTAAATCCTATGGACAATTCAATGGCATATATTGTAGCAATTTTGAAAAGCCCACTTACTTGAGTAAATGCTTTTTAAAATCTACCCCTAAGTATGTATGTTAAGCTTGTTTGTTGGGAACATTTAGGCGGATTGGTTTTACCATTACAATGCATTGTTAGGTTAAAATAACAGCTTCTAACTTTGGTGCATCTTTATTCCTCATCTGTTTTTCTCCTTCTCTTTATCTTTATAAAAAGCTTGTTTAAAAAGCCAGGTTTTCAGATTGGTTTTGAAAATTTTCAAATTTCTCTGCAGTCTTATTTCAAGTGGCATGGTGTGAAACCGCACCTTGAATACTGTGTACAATTCTGGTCGCTGCATCTCAAAAAAGATATAGTTGCGATGGAGAAGGTACAGAGAAGGGCAACCAAAATGATAAAGGGGATGGAACAGCTCCCCTATGAGGAAAGGCTGATGAGGTTAGGGCTGTTCAGCTTGGAGAAGAGACGGCTGAGGGGGGATATGATAGAGGTCTTTAAGATCATGAGAGGTCTTGAACGAGTAGATGTGACTCGGTTATTTACACTTTCGAATAATAGAAGGACTAGGGGGCATTCCATGAAGTTAGCAAGTAACACATTTAAGGCTAATCGGAGAAAATTCTTTTTCACTCAACGCACAATAAAGCTCTGGAATTTGTTGCCAGAGGAGGTGGTTAGTGCAGTTAGTGTAGCTAGGTTCAAAAAAGGTTTGGATAAGTTCTTGGAGGAGAAGTCCATTAATGGCTATTAGTTAATTATACTTAGGGAATAGCCACTGCTATTAATTGCATCAGTTGCATGGGTTCTTCTTAGTGTTTGGGTAATTGCCAGGTTCTTGTGGCCTGGTTTTGGCCTCTGTTGGAAACAGGATGCTGGGCATGATGGACCCTTGGTCTGACCCAGCATGGGAATTTCTTATGTTCTTATGTTCTTATAGTACGGGACCAGCCAGTGACAGTGCTCTTTCCCTTACTTGCGTGAGATGTGCTGATTTGACAGAGGGGATGGTTAGAAGAGCCTTATTGGCAGATCTCAGATTTAGAGTGGTCCATGGATTCTTCAATGAGGATCTCAGCCCAGAGGTTACAGAAGGCATACTAGCATTGATGCTAATTTAAGGAGAATGAATGTGTGACTGAGGATCCCCAGGAGAAGTCAACCAAGAAATTAGAAATTTTGAGAGTATGTGGTACTGAGATATGGGATTAGTCTGTTGTCTTTTGTGGAGTTGTTTTCTTGTTGAAAAATTCTGCAGATGAGATTACTAGGGATGTGCAGCAGGGATGGATTCGTCCCAATCGGTATTCATATTCGTGGGGACCCAAATCTGTTGCATCCGTTCTCGGGGGACCCCAATCCGTTCATTAGTTACATATGTATTCGTTTCCCAAAAAACCCCCATTCCAACCCTTTAAATTTAATTAACTACAACCCCCCACCCTCCTGACCCCCCCAAGACTTAACAAAAGTCCCTGGTGGTCCAGCGAGGGTCCTGGAGTGATCTCCTGCACTCGGGCTGTCGGCTGCTAGTATTCAAAATGGCTCTAATAGCCTTTGCCCTCACTATGTCACAGGGACTACCGGTGCCATTGGTATGCCCCTGTCACATGATAGGAGCAATGGACGGCCAGCGCCATCTTGTGCTCCTACCATGTGACAGGGGCCGACCAATGGCACCAGTAGCCCCTGTGACATAGTAAGGGCAAAGGCTATTGGCACCATTTTGAATACTAGCAGCTGACAACCCGAGTGCAGGAGATCACTCCAGGACCCCTGCTGGACCACCAGGGACTTTTGGCAAGACTTGGGAGGTGTGGAGAATTAGCCTAGTGGTTAGAGTAATGAGGTGTGGAGTCGTCCGTCCCCCCCCCCCCCCAAGACTTTCCAAAAGTCCCTGGTGGTCCAGCGGGGGTTCTGGAGCAATTTCCTACAGTAGGGCCATCGGCTACAAGTATTCTAAATGGTGCCGATAGCCTTTGCCCTTACTATGTCACAGGAGCTACTGGTGGGTTAAGAAAGCAGCAAGGAAGGCTGTCTAACAAAGCCGTGGAGGCAACAGTATAAGGATTAGAAGCCAAAATGTCCAAATTCCAATCCTTTATTGAAGAATTAAAATCTTTAAAAAGCCCGACTCAGGCCGAGTTTCACCCTCTCTCAAAGGGGCTGCATCAGGGGCTCTGTTACATCAAATTAAAATTCATATTTGCGCAGATGGAATGTGTAAAGACGCATCATATGGTCTCTGAACAGAAGTTTTCAAAAAGCATACTATTAACTAACTGAGTTTTCTACTACCCAACTATGTCGCCATCACCCCTTCCTTCCCTCCTCCCCCCCCCTCCCGGAAATTCACCCTCTTGTTAATTATTACTCTATGTATTTTTTTAATTTACCTAGTTTATGGGTAAACCTTGTTGCCTATTATATCAGTTAACATGTTGTATTGTAAAGCGCTTCGCTGAATTATTGTTATCTGTAAACCGAGGTGATGTGACACACGTGCTGCGGTATATAAAAATCTTTAAATAAATAAATAAGTGTCAGTAAACCTATAGCTGTGTTCAATGTGTTAAGGTCAAGTGTCATTCATTAGTAGACAGATCAGCAGCATACCATTTGTAAAAATTGCAGCAGTCTCTTATCGTCACTGTTTATATTCAGATGCGCTCAGGGTCCTGGAGCGATCTCCTACACTAGGACTGTCAGCTGCAAGTATTCAAAATGGCGCCGATAGCCTTTGCCCTTACTATGTCACAGGAGCTACTGGTGCTATTGGTCGGCCCCTGTCACATGGTAGGAGCAATGAATGGCTGGCGCCATCTTGAGTTCCTACCATGTGACAGGGGCTGACCAATGCACCGGTAGCCCCTGTGACATAGTGAGGGGGACTCCTGACCCCCCAAGACTTGCCAAAAGTCCCTGGTGGTCCAGCGGGGGTCCTGGAACCATATCCTGCACTCGGGCCTTACTATGTCACAGGGGCCGACCAATGGCACCGGTAGCCCCTGTGACATTGGCAGAGGCCTGCAGGACCATGGACAGTGGCCCTGAAGAACGTCAGTGCACTGGAGGGTGGGGGGTTGTAGTTAATTAAATTTAAAGGGAATTAGGCCTACAGCAGGCCACGATGTGGAGGAGGCTCCCTGCCAAGAAGGTGAACCGGGGACAGCTCCAGGTGCCAAGCAAGCCAGAGGATGCAGGCCCTTTTCCCCCAGAGGCCCAGATAAGGTTGGTGGCCTCCGGGCCATGTAGAAACATTGCTGGTGGCCTCCTGGCCGCAGGAAGAGAGAAGCATGGCTCCAGCCTCATATGAGGGTCTTTGGCGGCCTCCAGGCTGCTTAAGGCACAGTAGCTCGGCACCATGCCACAAGGGAGGTTCCCGGAGCAGCTCCTTCCGTGCCGGCATGATGACAGCTCCTGCTGCTGCAGGGAGCCTTGGCATGTTTCCCTGCCACCAGAAAAGGCAGCAGCGATGTCAGCGGCCTCTGAGTCATAGAGAAAAGACCCCCTCATAGCTCCTGGCATCAGCGGCTCCTGCCGCGTGAGGACAGGTCTCCAGGCCTGCTAGAAGATGGCGGCCTCTGGGCTGCAAAGGAAGGACCGGCACAGCTCCATGCTGTGAGGGAGAGCCCCGGCACGGCTCCTACCGTGCCGGCACGATGGCAGCCTCCTGCCGCTACAGGGAACCTCAGCACAGCTCCTGCCGTGCAAGGAGGATAACTTCGGCTCGAGTAAAGGTAAGAGTCCTCCCGTGGTTCCGGCCAAGGGAGGGATCGCAATAGTATCTGTGTCCCCTGTACTTCAAACACAGAAATATAAAATTCATTAACCCCTGTATTATTCTAAAACACTGAAAAGACCAGTGCACAAATCATTTCTAAATGTAAAGCACAGTCTAGTTTAAAAGAGAACTTTTTTTTTTCTTCACTTGCTGGGTCTGAGAAACCAGCCAGTGCTTTAAGAGTGATTTATGTCCAGGCATGGCAGAGTTCCCAGACATTGCTTCACAATTAACACTGAACATAGATAAATAAATAATTCCATATTACTTTCTGCACCTAAGAAGAATATATGCTTACTGTATCTTAGATTTGCATTTATTACAATATATTTAAACCTTAGAAATATTACACATTTGATACACACACACACACACACATAAATATATATATATATATATATATATATATAAATTAGAGAAGTGAAATCATGTGCTCTTTTGTCAATTAGATAGAATTATTATACTAGATCAAAGCACACAGGCATCTTGACGTAGTGTTTCTGATGTATTTTATAGCTATATTTTCTTGTACATTTAGTGGTTCAGTGACTTGCAAGATTTCTGAGCTAGCTGATCATGAACTTATTATAGTCATTAAGAATAGGCAGGAAGAAGGTTATATATACTATAAAATCTAGACATTCAGGCTGCTGCTTTCCTATTCTGATCTCGGCATGCCTGAGGTTTTGGCAAAAATTTTAACTCTTTGGTAAGCAATCACTTTGAATTGTATTTTCCTATCATATAACTTCATCTGACTTAATCAATTGAATTTAATTGTATATTTTTCTCATGTAAAATAAAAATTATATTCTTTTTTTTTTAAGAATATTTCTCTGACTGAGTAAATTTGAGTGGTTCTGATCTCATACAAATAATAAACTGAGCTCAATAAATGCATTAACTCTTAGGAGCTCTAATGTGTTATTTTATGTGACATAGGTTTTGTATGAATAGCCAGCACAAGAGGTTTCAGAGCTGAGTGAAAACGAAACCTACTGCGGTAACAACCAGCACAGATGACATCATACTTCAGGAAACAAAACTTTAATGGACTCATTCTCTGCAAATAATAACAAAAGGCTTCTGCCCATAGTAACAGAGCACATACACATGCACAAATTTATTAATTGGACAAGGGATAAGAGGTGGGCAAACCTAGACACCTGTTTATTGGCTGAAGGTACCCCTTTAAATTGCAGTGCACGCATGATAGGTGCTGAGTAGATTTGAGTGTACAACCATTGCTTTGTATTGCTTGCTGCTCCAAAGAAAAGACGCATTTCTTTTAATAAACGTCTCACTGTTTTGACTCTTACAGCTGGTCTTTATTGGTCTTAATAGTCAGATGTTTAAATATATGGTGCCGAAACCCGGGAGTGTCCAGCGCTACCCTCCATGGGTAATCGGTCTCAGTAGGTGGGTGGTGGCTACTTAAAGCTGCCGACAGTTCCCAGATGCTTCGGGTGGACTGGGGTCAGTCAGCTGCACTCAGGGTCATGACACGGTCTGACGCCTGCTAATTAACGGAGTCCGTGACAAGGGTCTGGAGTTCGGTTTTATTGGCCTCATCCCTTCTATTCGAGACGTCAGTAGCAATGTAAGGCCTCCTGGGATTCCTTTCTTATAAGAGGGCTCCCTCTTGTTTTTGCTGTTATTTGGTATGTATGAGAGTAGATTTTTCTATAGGTATTGATTTTTTGGGTTTTTGCCTGTGTTCTTCCTGCCTCATTTGCTGCTAGCTTTCTAGGTTTTGCCCATTGCTTGTACTTGTGCTGGACCCCCACCTTTTTGTAGGCAGGCCCCTGTGCAGCGTGGCTAGTCTAAGTGCTCCGGTGTTTATTTTGTAATTAGTTTTATTTGTTTTGCCTTCAGCTGTCTCCGCATGTGCTCTGGCAGTTTCAAGTTACATTATACTCTGCAGGGTGCTTGTGTCATCTTTCCTAGTTTATTTCACAGCTTATTTATTTATTTTATATTTAAAAGATTTTATATACCGTCATTCATAATTACATCACAATGGTTTACAAATGTCTAAAACACAATAAAAAACAAATACATTGCAATAACAAATTCAAAAAGGCTTTAAAATAAATACAAAGAACAGGTATTAAAAGAAACTTTAATCAATCCATAATAAAGTAAAAAGTATGCAGTTATTGACCTGTTTCTAATGTCAGGAGCATAACCTTTAAGGACACCCCATTAATAATGTTTCTCCACTTAGAAATACCTTTCAGAACAAGGATTGAGACTGTTTGGACCCCCAGATGGGACTACTCAATACTCAATCAAAGAAAATTTAAAAGAAGCTCTTTTTCTTAAAAACCTAGATACCTAGTAAAGGGTATAGTTATCCCTAAATAATGGCTCAACAATTATGGGGTTGGCCGGCATTTCAACTGGAAGTCACTGCACAAGGCTATCCAATTTTAGGTGATCAAGAAAATTTTACTTTTAGAATTCAGCATGGGGCTGGGGTACAGGCGAATGATATTTAACTATTGAAATACGTACCCAAGAAACTGCTCAGCAGCCCCCTGCCCAACTACAAATACCTACATGGAGAGAAGTAGATAGAGAAGTAACTAGACATTATTCTAACTATTACTGCTACAGCACTAACAGTAACAGGCTGGCTTGGGAGAGCATTATAAATCCGTACCTCAATTAACTGGCACCGGCCAATTGATAGAGAACCTTGGATGCCAAGAAAATCTACTTCAGAAAGATGCTCTCCAGCTACAATTGTTGAAGTGTCTAATTTAAATGTTAACCAATGTAGAACTGAATTAGCATTAATGAAGAGTATTATAAGAGATATGCTGAGGTCTATAGTAGGAGCAGCTGCTGTCAGACATGCTGCAGCACTGGCTTTTTTTATTTTTCAGTTTTAACAAAAACATAGGTCAACCATATCCAATATTACAAGCATTGCTTATCAATTAACTCCCAAGCCCTCTTCCCCCTTCCCTCCCCCCATAGTTCCTGTTGTGTCTGTCGGTGCCCGACACCCTCTCTCCGCCCTCCTTACCTCTCTGGCGCCTCCTTCTCCGTCCATGGGAAGATTGGCTTCCTCGGCATTCTCCTGCCACTTGTCCTCGGGTGTTCCCGGACCGGCTTGACACTGCAACCACCATGATTCCTGGAGGCCTAGGGGCGCGCACGCAGCACGGCCCCGATTAAAGTACCAGTACTGGCGTGAACATAGAGGGTGTTCCCCGAAGATGATGTCACCCGTGATGGATATTTAAGGTCTCAGTATTTGCTAACACGTTGAGTTAGCAAGGGTTTCACTACCTAAGCTACTCTGCCTCTTCGGACTTACCTCGAGGGCCCTGATCCCAGACTTGCTTCGTATACTCTTCTGCCTGGAAGTCTTCACTACCAACTATATCAGCTACATCAGTGAGTTACCATCGTTCTCTCTGAGCTTTCCCTGGAACCAGGTACTTGCTTCTCGAGGGCCTATACTTTCCAGCTCCTGGGCTTCATTGGGACATTGTGTGAGTGTTACCATCTGCATACCTTGCCTACTCACTATATCTCAGTCTCTCTTCAGCTCAGCCCCCAGGGATCGCTGTTCCAGTATCTGAGGGATTACAGCCTAGCCGGGCGTTCCAGCTCACTACTGCCACCTCTGGTGGTTCAGTATACTGTCTAATAAAAGAACTAGTGTGTGTTTGTCTCCTAACTCTGAGCCTGACCAGTGGTCCCTCTCGGGATCATTCCCCGGGGGCGTGGTCATCTACCACTGGTCCAAGGATCCACCCTCTACTCTCATATTTATTTTATTTATTTATTTAAAGATTTTTTATATACCGGGGCACGTTAGAAACATCACCTCGGTTCACAATGTAACATAACATAGCAACAAGCTTTATAATAATTTAAAGTATAGTAACGAGACAGATAATTAAATCAACTTGAGAAGAATGGTTAAAATATAACTCGAGAGGAGAGATGGTTAAATAAATAACTCTAAAGGAGAGCATAGGAAAAGGGAAATTTTAACTATTAACAGGGTGGCAGGGTGTAAACGGTGAGTGAGAGGTAGAGGGAAGAGGGGAGGGTGGTAGGAGTGGGAACAGGGATGTATGAGGAGGCAGGGATGAGATATATAACTACAGATCCCGAACAGATTGATAACTACTATCTGATTGCTCCTTCCATCAGGCATCAGATTAATAACAGATTGCTAACTCCTAGGATCAGATCCTGAACAGTTCCTGAACAGTGGCCTCTATTACAAAGGGACAAAGGTCTCTTTCCAACCCAGCAAGAGTATTGACCAAGATTAACACATCGCTAAAATAGCATTGTGGGCTTTGGTCGACAAAAACATAAGATAATCTCTCCATAATGCCATATATTTAGCATAGGATTTAGCGGAGTCTAGTGTCCTTGATCTACAAACTGTCAGATGTTCAAAAGTTGCTAACTTCTGTAATTTAAGTCTCCAATAGTTAATTGTCAGAGTCTCTTCTTTCATCCACTAGGCCCATATTGATTGCTTCATCAATAAAAAAGCTTTTTGTAAAAATTGTTTTTCTGAGTTCTTTAATGTACACTCCAGGCCCTCTGTTGTACCAAAAAGGCAGATCTTCGGGGACATGGGAATCCTGCATTTTAGGATCCTTCCCAACAACCCCAGAATCCTCTGCCAACATCTCTTAATAAGCAGACAGTCCCAGAAACCATGATACAATGTATGTGGGGATTGTTTACATTTCAAACATAAATTGGAATTTACCAGTTTTTCTTTGTAAGCCCAAGTAATAGGAACATACATCCTATGCAAAAACTTAAACTGTGTCTCACTTAAAACCATATTTTCAGAAATGTCTGTTATGGCACCAAAACATCTTTTTAAAATCCCAGGAGATATGGGATACTCCAGCTCTTTATTCCATGAGTTGGCCACTAACTGCCAGGCATTTGTTCATTCTGATTTTTTAAGTGCTTTACTTATGACGGACGTGGATACTGCTTGCGTGCCATCAGATCGTTTGATTGATGTGATATATTTAGATGACTGTTTGGCTTTGGTTAGGCGGTCTAGTAGACGCCCAGGTTTATTGCCATGAATAAATAACCTATATTTAAATGCAAACATATTACCTGTCACTTTCTGGTGAATGATATCATTGAGAACTTTCTGGGTTTGATGAAACCTGTCCCGCCAAAGCTCAGTGTTATGAGTATTCCACTGATTTTTATAATACGCTAATTTAGATTCCAAGGTTAAAATTTGCTTATTTTGTGTACGTTTATAGAAAATTGAGCTTTTAGCCCAACTTTCTGTTTTCTATCTTTTAACCAGTTCTCAATCCACAAAAGAACATTGCCTCCTATCCATGGCTTTTTAATTTCCTCAAGAATTTTTCATGAGGTACTTTGCTTCTCATTGAGCTATTCACCATCCTTCATGCAGCAATGACATTCTCATGCATCTCTTTATCAGTTCCTTCAGAAGCAAGCTGCCATATTCCTCCTTGGCCTCTAGGTGTCCTTTACTGCCAGGCACAGTAAATGTGTAAAGCAATGAATCCCCTCATAGTCCCTATTTTCCACTTCATTTTTCAAGTTTGCATCACTCTCTGTCACAAACAAAACAGGAACAACAGTGCTTTCATTACACTCTAGCTGCCAACTCTCTACCATATTCCTTATTGCTTCTAAGATACTTACCAAGGTATGACTGACATTCATCACTTGGGTGTGCAGCACAGCCTGTCTGTACCCTGCAGATCTGCACTCCCTCCTCCAGAGCCTGCCTCATTTTGTTTTTTCTAGCCATCTGGAAAAGGTTGGCATTTGCAGCATTCTAGTTGGTCCAGATGTCATGGATGAAGTGGATGCTACCCCTCTCCACCTTGGTCAGCTGTGTCTGAATTCAAGCATGGTACTGGGAGTACAGGGTAGTGATAACTTACCATCTGAATTTTGCCAGGGAGGGTACTTTGTAACTTGGAGATAAGAGGTGCAACAGCTTCTTAAACCCTCATTCTCCACTATCTGCAGGAGCTGCCATCCAGGGCAATCATTTCTCTGATGCACCATGTCACCACCTTTGGGGCTGCCTGCCTCCTACTATGTAACAGTGATGTGGTAAATCATCCCATCTTCTCTATGGTTGCTTGCTACTGATGTGAGGTTAGGGTCTGCTTTCTAGGGGTGTGCATTCGTATTGAACATAAATGTAAAATGCTACTTATTTTTTTTTTTAACTTAAAAAAGTGATAAGACATAAACGATCGGATTTCCAACTTATTCAACATAGCTATGTTGAATAAGTTGGAAATCGCGATTGTTGATCCAAAATAAAAATTTAAACCCCTCACCTTCCTTAATCCCCCTGACACCCCCAAGCTGGCCAAAAGTTCCTTTTGGGCCGAACGAGGATCCCGGAAGCGACCCCGCGGGGAATCACGTGACGTCGGCGCCACGTCGCAGTGACGCGGCGTCACGTGATTCCCCGCGAGTTCCCTCCGGCACCCTCGTTCGGCCCAAAAGGAACTTTTGGCCAGCTTGGGGGTGTCAGGAGGCCCCCCCAAGCTGGCCAAAAGTTCCTTTTGGGCCGAACGAGCGTTCCGGCGCGAACCCGCGGGGAATCATGTGACGCCGCGTCACTCCGACGTGACGCCGACGTCACGTGCTCCTTGCAAAGTTGGTCAGAAATGGCGTCCTGACCCCACTGGACCACAAGGGAGTTGTGGTAAGTCTTGGGGGGGGATTAAGGAGGGTGAGGGGTTTAAATTTTTATTTGCACATATGGACATATACTCAACTCATTGAATTCTGTTTATGTCCATATTGACCGCAAATGGGACCCCCTTTGGACATATGGACATATGAACTTAAACTTTTGCTCTGCACATCCCTACTGCTTTGTGCTTTCCTGCCACCTCAGTAAAGGAAGGGTTTGGCAGATTGGCTTGGTTGAAACACACTTCCCCTTTACTCTGACTTTCCTGCTACCGCTGCTTTGCTCCTCTGAAACATACATTAACGGGTGCTCTTTTTTAAAATGATACTTCATGGCAATGTTTGTAATATGATCCAGTATTTTTTTTTCTATTGATGGGCTTACAAAACAGTGAATTCATTCTACAAAATGCGAGTTCTCCCTAACTCTAAACTGTCTGTACACCTCTGATGTCTTGCAGAATCTTCTCTCCCTCTCTGGATGCTTGAGTGTTGCTGCAGATACTAGGGATGTGAATCGTTTTTTGACGATTTAAAATATCATCCGATATATTTTAAATCGTCAAAAATCGTTAGAGGCGATATATAATAGGAATTCCCCCGATTTATCGTCAAAAATCGTAAATCAGGGGAAGGGGGAGGGGAAGGGGGAGGGCGGGAAAACCGGCACACTAAAACATCCCTAAAACTCACCCCGACCCTTTAAAATAAATCCCCCACCCTCCCGAACCCCCCCAAAATGTCTTAAATTACCTGGGGTCCAGTGGGGTGGGGGGTCCCGGTGTGATCTTCCACTCTCGGGCCACGGGTGCGTTGATAGAAATGGCGCCGGCGCTACCTTTGCCCTGTCATATGACATACTCGGGCCGTATTGCAAAATGGCACCGGCCGTATGGCCATATTGCCGTATTGCAAAATGGCGCCGGCCGTATGGCCGTATGGCCGGCGCCATTTTGCAATACGGCAACACGATTCGAGTGCAGGAGGTCATTCCCGGACCCCCGCTGGACTTTTGGCAAGTCTTGTGGGGGTCAGGAGGCCCCCCCCAAGCTGGCCAAAAGTCCCTGGGGGTCCAGCGGGGGTCCAGGAGCGATCTCCTACGCTCATGACGTCGGCGGACAGGAACCAAAATGGCACCGGCGCTACCTTTGCTCTGTCATATGACAGGGCAAAGGTAGCGCCGGCGCCATTTCTATCAACGCACCCTTGGCCCGAGAGTGGAAGATCACACCGGGACCCCCCCCCCCCCCCCACTGGACCCCAGGTAATTTAAGACATTTTGGGGGGGTTCGGGAGGGTGGGGGATTTATTTTAAAGGGTCAGGGTGGGTTTTAGGGTTGTTTTAGTGTGCCGGTTTTCCCGCCCTCCCCCGATTTACAATTTACACGATATTTAAAAAAACAAAACCGCGACGATCCGATTCCCTCCCCCCCCCCCCCCAGCCAAAATCGATCGTTAAGACGATCGATCACACGATTCACATCTCTAGCAGATACTATTTAAGAGGAACTGGGGGAGTGCTGTGCTGATTTTGGGTGCTTTACTCCTAATGCCCCTGCCCTTTCACCATAGTTACAGAGATGAAAGTAGGAGCAGGCAGAAAATACTCTTTCTGCTTGAGCTTCTTCTTGAATAACGTTCCTTCAATTTTCCCTACTAAAAAAAAACAAAATATCTCTCATTAGCTTGGCCAGGGGAGACCTAGTCTTCTCACTGCTGTTATCAGTAGTATTATTTATGTTCACTCTAGATGCCTTCAGAGAAAATATTTCCCCTCTTCCTTTCCCATTGTTGTTGTGCCTAATGCACAAGATGGAATTTGACCCCGTTGCTCAATCACTAGGAGTAGCTAGAGGTTTTTATTACAATAAATATAGTATACTCTGTTACTGTACATCAGCACTAGTGTCTTATGGAGAGTCTGGCAAGACACAGATAATGCAATGGATAGCACACAGTTTCATTTTGTTAAAGAGCATGCCACACTATCAGCTTGCTGACTGAATATGTAGACTTCGACTAAGAAATGATACTAGTGAAAAAAGAGTCCACATTGTAGTCTAGTGGTGAGAAACTCCCATCTGACTGCTGCAAAGAGGTCTGGTTTTCTACAGGATATCTACAATGAATATGCATGAGATATATTTGCATATAGTAGAGGCAGTGCATGTGAATCTCTCTAATGCATAATTCATTGTGAATATCCTGAAAAACCAACCTGTTTGTGGCACTTAAAGACCAGAGTTGTCTGCCCCTGCTATAGTCAGTCGGGCGGATTTTAAAAGCCTTGCTCGCGTAAATCCGCCCGGATTTACGCGAGCAGGGCCTTGCGCACCGGCGCGCCTATTTTCCATAGGCCGCCGGCGCGCGCAGAGCCCCGGGACGCGCGTAGGTCCCGGGGTTTTTGGAAGGGGGCGTGTTGGGGGCGTGTCGGGGGCGGGACCCGATGACGCGGCGTTTCGGGGGCGGGGCGTGGTGTTTTGGGGGCATGGCCACACCCTCCGGAACTGCCCCCAGGTCGAGTCTCTGCGCGCCAGCAGCCCGCTGGCGCGCGTGGATTTACTTCTCCCTCCGGGAGGCGTAAATCCGTGGATAAAGGTAGAGGGGGTTTAGATAGGGCCGGGGGGGGGGGGGTGGGTTAGGTAGGGGAAGCTGAGGGGAGGGCAAAAGAAAGTTCCCTCCGAGGTCGCTCCGATTTCGGAGCGGCCTCGGCCTCGCGTACTTTTGCTTGCGCCTGGTGCGCAAACAAAAGTACGCGAACGCGCTTTTTTAAAAAATCTACTCCAGTATATACTGACTCCGTTTTCCTTCCACAGAAAATCAGAGAAAACAAAGAAAGAAAAGATATTCTATCTGATCATTGCAGAGACACTGCAACTGTTAACATGCAAATAGATCTTTCATTGAAGTCTGTACACTACAAGTACACTGCACACAAAGAGATGCACTGTTCTTACTTCTTCCTGTTCAATGATAAAGTATCTGTAACACTGAACAATCAGAAAATTGCATTTTCACTTGTTACATAGTGACACTGTATGATAACAGGAAACAAAGTCCACCTTACTTTAAGTTTCTCCTTCCATTCCTTTCTAAATCTTTCTTTGAATCTGAAATAGAGCTTCAGAAGCACACCCTCTCTGTCTGAAGTCTGACATAGAATTTATTCTACACAAAGTGGGGACTGCTCAAAGTTGAAAAAACTTAATGAGGAACTCATTATCCATTCATGCAGATGCCAACTGGGATAGGCTAGTTAAAAATAATGCTTGACTTTGATTGGGTCTGCTCCTTCCTGTTCCTTTTCCACCTTGGCCCCATTCAGTCTAGCTTCAGTTGATTCACTGGCTTGCCTTCAGTAGAAAAAAGTACAGTTTTTCATGCCCCACAGATGTTAAAGTGATCCAAAAATGAAAAGTTTCATTATTTTTAGGGACACCTTCCATTATTTTCAGGGACACCAATACAATATGAACATGCTCTGTTTCATTTTGGATTACCTATTCATTTTAAACATCCTTATAGGGTATGTAAAAATAGATTTTTAAATTGTGAGCACTACATCCTCCATGAGAAAAGCTGGATTTTCCCTTTAAAAATGACTATCATGGGAACATTTAGCCATGGTTTTAAAATAACAGAAGGTATTTAATATTTTTCTTCTTGTGGTATCAGACAGTAAAATAAGGTGACTGACAATTAGTTTTCAAATTTTACTGCAAGCCTAAATATTTTTATAATAAAATGTAGCCATAAAAATTAGTGAGTGCTGCACAACTGAAAGAGCACTTCAACCAAAATGTATACCAACCTACATTCATGGCCACCAGAGATAGATAAGAGTAGAGAATGTATTTGGATTAATGTATTTTGGGGACAATATATTTGATTGTGGGCTAGGGGTTGATTAATCAGAAGCTTTAATCCTCCAGCATTAGCAATGATTGTGCTGCATTTGGGTGGGATTGAGAATAGCAAGTTATATGCTCATCTACTCTGAGTGAAAGAACTGCAATTGGGCAGACTGGATTTGGCCTTTTTCTGCCATCATTTGCTGTGTTACAATCAAATACCCAGTGGGGTCAAGTGGAAAAGCATTAGCTCCTCCTTATTATACAGCTTCTCAATCTCAGCCAGAAGAAAGGACCTTTCTCAGCCCACAGCTCAGATGCTACACTTGATGTTTAGACGGAATGCCATAAAGCTATTTTGGTTAATGTTTTTCGTCAGTCAGGTATGTGGGAAGAATGGAGAGTATTTATAGAGGATCTATTGTTCTTCCTCCTGCCTGTTCCAAATAACTTTTACAAATCATGACAAATATTTTTCTTTTTGCAGATTTTCTCCTCTTACAGCAGTTGCTGTTCAGTTTTCTGTCACTGTTCTTCCTTCAGAGCCCAAAGAGAATTCTGACGAATAGAGTTTGTAATGAATATGCATGCGTTATATTTATGTACACTGGAGACCCAGTGTATGCAAATGCCTAATGCATACTCATTGTGAATATCCTGATCACCAGACTTCTTAAGTAATGCTTCAAGATCAAGCTGGGAAATACTGCTCTATGGGGCTTTCAGCAAATCACTCAATTTCTTTCTCTCTATTTTTAACAAAATACTTCATCTCCTTTGCCCTCTGCCTATTTCTTTGACACTATTTTTCAAACAATGGTGTACAATGCATAGTATATAAGGCACAAGGTCGTAATAATTATTCTAAATTAAGGTCCATCCCACCAGTTGCAATCAAACACCATGATGGTACAGAAACATTAGATTGCATGCTGTATGTTCTATGTCCTGCACTGTCTCAAATGTTATGAACAGGTTGCAAGAAGGGAGTTGTAGCAGCTGAGCCCTAAGTCCCAAACGGAGGCACAGAGTTAGAACTAGAAGGGATGGTCATGAGGCAGCCTCTTCCTACCCATAGTTGGATACCCCTCCAGACTCTACATATCCGGTCCATGGCCTCTTTGATATTTGCTCCTGGATGGCATGGATGAAGTAGATTTAGTGGAGTGGGGGAAGGGGAAAGAGGGAGGTTGCTTCTGGAGATGGGGCACATAGAGGTGTTGTCATTTGCCTGAACTCATTTTGCTGATATGGCAATGGCCACTGACCTCATTGCTCCTGCAGGCATTCTGAGGCTTCAGTATGAACAGCTGTCAGGGCTTCTCTACGTCTTTGATGTCAATCATTCTTTTTGTTTGAATCTGAATCTTTTTTTTTTTTTAATAGCTCTCAGTTCCTCATAGACTGTGTCATTGTGCTGTTGCTACCTCAGTGTTTCATAGCGCTCGTAGATGGGGATGTTCAGATGCTGATACCATCCTGGCTCAGGCCAGTCAGATTCTTTCCAGAAGCATATGGGATAGATCTGTTATAGGCTGGTTGAAGCTCCCTGTGAGGGCAGCTCTTCTTCTCCTTCCAGACTCTCTAAGCTGTATGTTTGAGAATATGGGTTAATCATCCACGGTGTGCAGTTAGAGTGGACAAAGAATAGACACAGACTAGGCTCTGATTCAATATTCAGGGACTTTTATTAATTGCAAAAGAAAACAACTCTACATGTCTTTGCAGCTTATAAACAAACAAGCAGTATCACAATTCTTAGTCTCTCAGTTGTGCTTTTCCTAAGGTTCATCTTTTTTCCCCTGGGCCTTCTCTTCCCTCTTGGGCCTGGTTAGATATATCCCTCCCCAGGGTCCACCTCCTTGATAGGATTCCCTGTTGTCTGGGTTCAAGGTGGACAGTAGGGATGTGCATTTGTTTTCCTCATTTCCATCCTCTAGCCTTTAGAGATGCACGGTGTTTATCCCAGGCCCCTTTGAATTCTTTTACTGTTTTTGTCTTCACCACCTCCTCCGGAAGGGCATTCCAGACATCTACCACCCTCTCCATGAAGAAAATCTGATAAAAAAAAATATGGGTGTTATTTTTTATAGTAATTTGGATTTTAAGGCTCAGTTGAGTCATATTCTTACCCCTGGTTATTATAAGGTTAGGCTTCTGCAACATCTGAGGCCTATTTTGGATTTGAGGGACTTGAGAACAGTGGTCCAAGCTTTTATTTTATCTTCCATATATTATTGTAATTTATTATATTTGGGTTTATCCCACAACTGTCTGTGGGTTTTACAGTTGTTGCAAAACTCTGCAGCGTGTTTAATTACAAGAAGTCCATTAAAAGAATATGTCACTCCCCAGCCTCGGCAACTTCACAGGTTACCAGTCGTGTATCGGGTTAAATTTAAATTTGTTAATTATGGTTTTTAAAGTAATAAAAGGAAATTTATTTATTTATTTACTTATTTATTTTGCTATACCGGCTTTCATGACAGGAATCATATCAAACCAGTTTACATTTAACAATGTGTGTAAAGTAGAGAGAACTCAAACCACAATAACAAGAGCATGGTTAAGAATGTGAAATAGTTACAATAAAACAGGGAAGTAAAAACTTGGATCTGGAAAAGAAAAAAGGGGGGAGATAACTGAACAGTAAAATATTTACAGTGTAGCAAAATCAAAATCAATTCCAAAGTAATATTTGATTACTAATATTATTAGCACTTAGATATTTCTAAGTGCTATATCGCTTAGAAATATGTTTAAGCTTTTCCAGCCATCTCGTGGCCTATGATCTGCCACTCAAAGGGCTCTGCCCATGGGGGAAGGTCAGTTACAGTCCACAAGGAACTGAGCTTTATCCTTTATAGGCCCTAAATTGTGGAACGAGTTACAGCTGGATTTCAGGATGATGTCTGAGCTAAGGTTGTTCAGAAAACAGCCTAAAACATTCCTGTTCAGAGAAGCTTTTATTTAACAAGTTGTTTGTTGAAATTGTTTTAAACAAATGTATGTGATTTATTATTTTATGTTATGGTGTGATCCGGTTAGCATGATTGTTTCACTATAGGTGGACAAAAAAAATGCTGTTAAATAAATAAATAATACATAAATAAAATAAGAACTATTGCCTGATGTTTTTCTCAGTAGTCCTCCCTGGAGTTTTATTTTGTGATCCCTAATTCTACTGATTTGTTTTCAATGAAAAAGGTTTAATGATTATGCATCATTAACACCTTTCAGGTACGTGAAGATCTGTATCTTTTCTCCATCAAGCATGTCCACTCTGTTTCAGATTTTAGTATCATTTTCTCTATTAAATGCTTGTAAGCAAATGTCTTACTACACCCTTAGGGGTAGATTTTCAAAAAACGCGAATAGGCGTACTTTTGCTGGCGCATCAGGCGCAAGCAAAAGTACGCTGGATTTTAGTAGATACGCGCGGAGCCGCGCGTATCCACTAAAATCCTGGATCGGGGCGTGCAAGGCTATGAATTCTGTATAGCCGGCGCGCGCCGAGCCGCGCAGCCTACCCCCGTTCCCTCCAAGGCCGCTCCGAAATCGGAGCGGCCTTGGAGGGAATCCTCTAACGCCCTCCCCTCACCTTCCCCTCCCTTCCTCTACCTAACCCACCCGCCCGGCCCTGTCTACAACCCCCCCTTACCTTTCTCCGGGGATTTACGCCTCCCGGAGGGAGACGTAAATCCCCGCGCGCCAGCGGGCCTGATGCACGCCGGGACGCAACCTGGGGGCGGGTACGGAGGGCGCGGCCATGCCCCCGGACCGCCCCGGGCCGTAGCCACGCCCCCGTACCCGCCCCCAAAACGCTGCAGACACGCCCCCTAAATGCCGTGATGACCAGGCCCGCCCCCGACACGCCCCCCTCGGAGAACCCCGGGACTTACGCGAGTCCCGGGGCTCTGCGCGCGCCGGTAGGCCTATGTAAAATAGGCTCACCGGCGCGCAGGGCCCTGCTCGCCTAAATCCGCCCGGTTTTGGGCGGATTTAGGCGAGCAGGGCTCTGAAAATCCGCCCCTAAGTCTACCAGGGCTTGGGTGGAAACTTCATCCAGCTCCACCTGGATCACAAATTCCTTCTCGTTCTGGGGGCTGCCTTCTACAACCTGTTCCTTCTTGGGCTGTTCTGCTAGCTTATGCTCTCACACTATGCCTTTAAGCATGGGCACTCTTTGATTATGTAGTTCTCTGCCTTACAGTAGGAGTATGACTGCGAAGGGGGGCCCTGCTAAATTTTACCTTTTACTCTCAAAGGCTCTTTTTCTTTTTTTTAAATTTGGGTAGCATTCTTCTTGATGTCAATTCCTCTCACAAATGGCACAGAAGGAGAAAGTATCTCAACCCTTATTCCTGGGTTATATCAGTCCCTCCAAGACCCCCTTGCTCTTTTGTCTTGAGGATTGACCAAGCTTAGAAGACTTCCCTTTGTCCATGTGGACTTTAGTCTATAATACTGACTGTGTCATCATATTGACATCCGTCCCTTCACTTTGGTCATACCAGCAATCTCTGGCCAAATGACCTCTCCTTCCAAAGTTAAAGCATGCAGGGAAGGATGTGCCCTAGGTTCTGAGCCCAGACACCAAACTCTCCACTTGGAAGGGACGTTGCTGGGGGACCTTTTCTCTCATTACTGTACCATGAAGCTTGTTTGAGCTGCATTTCTAACCTAGGCACCACATCAGGTATTACCTGGGCCTGGTGGAAGGCATCTGCCACTTCTAGTGCTTTCTTCAAAATGAGTACAGGGTGCTAAACTAATAGTCCCAATTGTGCATAGGATGGTTGAGCCCATCTAGGAACTATTCCAGAAGCACCTGGTTGACTACCTTGAGGCCGTTCTTTGACCCAGGCTTCAGCCATTTCCATCTGTCATCTTTCAATTGGTGAAATAGGTTTTGGGGATTTTTCCCAGGCTGCATAACACCCTGTAGAAACTGTTGTCGGAAGATTTCTGAAGTACATCCATATTGGTGGCCTTTCACTCCAGATTAGCTGCTTGAAAGGCTGTTCGGCTTTTTCCAGTGAACAAATATGCCAAGAATGCAATACATACATATGATTTTAATATTTTTTAATATTTTTAGTTATATTTTTTATTTTTAATATTTTATTTTATGTGTACTACCAAAATTTTAATTGTTGCCATATATATATATATATACTTTCCTTTATATTGGACCTGCAAGAATATGCAAGAAAAGGAAAACCTCAGACAGCACTTACACAAAAATCTTCAAACTTTCTCGGTGCTTAAAGTGCAACTATTTTACTACCATCACAGTACAAAAATCTTTCAGTCCAATGAATTATATTCATTTTAATTTACTACCCCAAATTTGAAAAATCTTAATTATTTAAAAATTCTTCATGTTAACCACACGATTCTGTCTTTCCCAAGCAGATATATAAAATACTACAGGTTCATTTGATATCAAAAATTCAAAATTTCTTCATGGAAATAACTATCCAAATTCTAATCATTATGCACCACTAAACAGTACTTATTTGTGAAACACCTACTTGCCCATGTTTCGCTCTCAGTCCAGCTGTTTCAGGGCATATCTACTGTTAGGGTTCGTGGACCCAAGTGATAGTATAACAGCCTACCTGAATAGGATCGCACTGAGGTTCGGCCGAGATGATCAAGACAAGGGATCCACACATAGTCCAGGTCAAAGGCAGGCAGCAGACAAGCGATCCAAAAGGCAGTGCAGGTCAGAGGCAGGCAGCGAGAAAACAATCCAAAGGCAATCCGGGTCAGAGGCAGGCAGCGAGCAAACAATCCAAAAGGCAGGTAGCGAGCAAACAATCCAAAAGGCAGTTCAGGTCAGAGGCAGGTAGTGAGAAAACAATACAGAAGGCAGTCCAGGTCACAGGAGAGAATAAATCCAAATAAAGAGCACCAGCACAAGCAAGCCTGTAGCCGAAGCATTGCTGGTGCTGAAACACCGGTTTAAGTAGCTGTTTTTCCCACGCTTGTGCAGAGCCTATCGGGGACATCAGCGTGGGGGGAGGAGCCTCACAGGGCTAATTCGTGCACCACAGTGTGGCGCGCGGCCACGATGCCGGCGGGAAGAGAGCGCATTGTGTGGGTAGGAATCTCCCGATCGTGAGGTCCGGGTCTGCACCGTAACATCTACACAATGATATCAGAATGAATTATTTTTGTGACAGCCATCTAACCACATCACAGTGACCAACTTTTTTCATGCCAGCCAATCACAAGTTCTGGCTCCAATCACATGCTTCTTTTCAGCCAATCCATTTAACAACCAACATTAATGATGCAGTACAAGAACCATCATGCCCCACCATGTTTCTTAGGAATCTCATTTTAACCAACCAGCTGCTTCAAATTAACAACTCTGGTATTATTAACCAATCAAACTCCATCATTCATATCCATTTTAATACAATGACACCCATCATCTTACTTCAATTTTTGAACTGTATTCATATGTTCTTAAGATTAGCTGCCAACTTTCTAAATGCTTGTTTGTTATATATCAAAAATAAAAAAAAGTATTAAAATTATTACAAAAGCAACTTTATTGTGCAATATATTGTTCTTTAAATAAGAGTTGAAACAGTCATTAGGATTAATATTCATTTATGACAAAGGAACAGATAGAAAACAAAGACATTGGAAGTTTTGTTTTGGTAAACATAGAGAAATTAAGTTACTTGCTAAAAAAGGATTCCACAGAGCATTGTTTCCCAGCCTGAATTTTGGAGCTTTGCTTCATACCTGAAATATGTTTGCATTTACTTGCACTCCAATGAATGCAAATGTATCTCATTATGGAATCCATTTAGCAAAATTAGCTTTGGACCTTCTGGGGTGAATATTCAAAGATTAAACCTAAATAGCAACTGTTGGGAAATCAGATATTTAACAAAAAGAAAAGTATCAAGGCTTGAAAAAAAAGATTAATAGCAAACAGGACGAAGAATCATCATTGATCCTCTACAAATGTCCTCCATTCTTCCCACAAAACTGTCTACAAAGAAATATTCACCCAAATACAAACCATTTGATCAGCCCCAGAAGCCATCAGACGTGAACATTAACTGCCTGGTATAAGCCTTGGTCATAAGCTGCTGCAGCTGTGCAGCTTTTAATATTTTTACTAGGAGTCTTTTATTCCTTTGTGAAAATGTAGTACATTTGCAGAAATATAGGAATGTTAATTGGTACAAACCACCTTTATTTTTACTCTATCAAATGGGAGAGTCTACAACCTTCCTTAATTTTCAAAAAGTGACTAAAATTCCCTGTGTCAATATCAGTTTTAAAGAGGCAAGGCAGGTTTGCATATGAGGAATGGGAATTCTTACAATTTAAAAATGACTTTGGAATATCCTAACTGCTAAATGTCATCAGCAATGTGCACACTGTTTTATTCTAATCTTATCATAGCTTTCCTTATATTCATATCTTTGCTGCCCTTCTTTCTGTCTCTCTCATACTTATTCACATAATTGTCCTCTGCACTTTTTCGTTTTACCTCTGGAGATTTGTTTAGAAGCTAATTATTTTAAATTCTGAAAAGCAGTGATAGTTTGGCTTTTTAATCAGGTTTTTAATGAGTAATGAAGAAATCTCTGTTTTAATCTTGGGTTGTAAGCTGTATCTGGAGATATTATTCATTCCCAGTGACTGGACTTTATGTTTCTTGATGTGTCTGTTTATACTGCTTATTGGAATGTGATGTCTCATCATTACATACATAGTTTAACGTTATTAGTAATGTAAGCCACTTTGAAAAGACTGGTTAAAAGCGAGTTATCAAATAAACATAAACATAATCAAACAAACCCTTTTCCATATCTCCATTTTTTTATCTTTTGAAAATCATATCACACATCCATGTTATATATTCCTAGAACTATAATAAAATTAGAAAACACATATACCACTGTCATACTGTTAGATTGGTAAGCATGACTCAACCACACTGATTACTCATAACAGTAGGTAGCCCTACTTCATGTAAGCTTCTCTTATTTAATTCAACTATGCAAATTTGACTCACAATGGATACCCCAAACTGCACCAACATTATCAATCTGCCCAACCACATAATCAGCCAGGTTGAGGAAGGTGTCCTTTCATGGGGACTTTCCTTCTGCCCCACCAAATCCACACATGTTACAATTCTGTGCTGATCTGGAATCCTATTTCCGCCATCTCTGTTGCAAGGAATACTTCTATACCTACCAACAGACTGACACATAGCCACACACAGAAGAATGACAGAGCCTCTCCACCCACTCAGAATATCAAAAACAGAAACTCCCAATTGATACCCTCAGATGGACATTAACACTGGATTGGATTTTACATTGAATGCTTCTGATGACATGCCCAATCTGAGATAATCAATAAAAACATTTCTTACCCCTCAACCTTAGCTGCATAGAACAGGAAGTCATATATAGCCTCTGAAACAATCCAGACATCATTATCAAAGAAGCTGGCAAAGGAGGAGCCATGGTTTTCATGAATAGATTGGACTTCATTCAAGAAGTAAGGAGACAACTCTACAACACCACATTTTACAGGTCCTTGCCTTCCGACCCCACTGTAGAATACCAGAAGAAACTACACCTGAGGGATTTCACACTGGAATACATCAACAGATTTACCTGAACACACCCCAGGAACCACAACCAGGTACTTTCTACCTTTTAACAAAAATACAAAATTGGGGAACCCTGGAAGGCCTGGATGTCCCTTGTCTCCAGATTCAACATCATTAGAGTAGAAATATCTGGCTACATGGACTCCATGCTCAGACCCTATGCCACCAGCACTCTTAGCTACCTTTGTAACACCACATATTTTCTGAGAAAACTTCACTCTATTGGCCACCTCCCAACCAACAACATTCTAGCAACCACAGATGTTGAAACATTTACATCAACATCCCCCACAAAAAGGGATTACAAGCCATCATGAATATTATACCAGATGCCTCTACAGCTGATCTGGCCAGCAAACTTTGCCATTTTTTCCTTACTAGGGATGAGCAATCATTTTTGCTGAATTGGAAAATTTCAAAGAAATAGTCCAATTCGGCATGGGTCAGAGGACCCGAATCCCGAGATGGATTTTCCCTGAACTGCCGGGACATAAAAAAAAGGCAACATTCAGAAACCAGTAGGAGAATATTTCAGCCTTCCTGGACATTCTCTGTATGACCTTACAGAGAAACTTCAAAGAAGCACTCCAGTAAGAAAATGTCTCTCTCTCTCTGTCTCGTTCTCTCCCTCACTTAGCATAAAAGGCTGTCTGGGAACTTCTCAGCATGGAATGTGTGAATATTGCATGATGCAATAAAGTTAACATGTGTTGCAGTATCTGGAAAATTACCCTAACCATGCCCTTTTTTTTTATCACAGGCAATATTCTTGCAAAATTTATAGCAAAATGATGAATCCAGGCTATAGAGTTGGTGTGTGATAGTGCTGAGTAATCTGTAAATAAAAAGTAGAAAAAACAGCTAACAAAAAATTATTCTGGAGACCTTAGCTAAATTTAAATGGTTTAGTAATAACCAACTGAGGGACAGATTCATTAAGGCTGTTCTCCCATTTTGTGTCAATGGGAAAAACCATTAGGGGTCGATTTTTAAACATAAGTGCACGCGTCCATGTGAGCGTGCTACCCGCCGCGTACACATGGATGCATGATTTTATAACAAGCGCGCGCCGGCACATGCATGTTATAAAATCCGGGGCGGCACACCCAAGGTGGGGTGGAATAAAGCAATTTTCACACGGCGACGCATCGTGGCCTTCCACAGTTCTCTTCCAGTCCGCTCCAACTAAGGAATGGACTGGGAGAGAACCTCCCTACCCCCTACCCTAACCTCCCTCCCCTTCCCCTTCCCCTCCCCACCCCAACCCCTAATTCCTACCTTTCTCCTTCTTTTTCTTTTATTTCACAATTTACTTCAGGGCCCGGGTGGTTTAAAATTCACCCATTAGTGAATTAGGTACTGAGTTAGTTTAAAATGTGAGAAAGGGTTATGCTATAATATAATGATTTTTTTTTAATTAAAGAAAATATGTTATTGCAGAACTCAGTTATTTATACTTACCCTTGATTTCCCTATTGTCAGCTAAATAAGGAAAAAGCAGAAATAAATGGGTGATTTATCAGTTCGTGATAGGGCCTCAATGCACACGTTATGGTGTTATCAAGTGTGTTAATGCCCTAATGCATGTGATAAATAATGCAACACAAATGCGTAGGGAAATTCCACATTGAGTATTCCAGTGGGAGGAATTTGAGGCAGAGTTAATGGTAATGACGGTCGGTAGCAACCAAAGAGATACAGCAATGCACGATATTGTGCCAGAAATAACTACACCTAGTTTTTAGTGTGTTGTACTTGTGATAACCTTGCATTTCAGTGAAAATATTTTTAGCGAGAGAGAGAGAGAGAGGAGAGAGAGAGAACCTCTGCATAGAATCAGTATGACACTCTATAGATGGACCACTGTAAGAGCGGCACTTTCAATGGGTTGGGCTTCAGAAGGAGGGGTGGGGTTTGGGGGGGGGGGGTTGTAACAGAAACATTTTGAGGTATTCATGGTAATATTGACATCACTAAACATTTGTAGTTATTATAATGCTCTGCATGTACAAATTAACTCCTCTTGCAACTCTTCGTGTTATATTTTTCATCCATTATAATGACTACACATGTTCAGGGATGACAATATTTCTATGAATACCTCAGAATGTTTCTGTTACAATACCCCCCCCTCCCCTACACCATGTGATGTATTAATCAGCGTCCAAAGTGAAAAATAGTGCAAGGTGTGAACATTAATCATGCATTGTGGGAAACTCCTGTGCGATTTGAGAGTACAATAATTAGCCTAACTAAGCCCCCCCTTTTTTTTTTATTGTGGGTGCTATTTCTGCTATATTTATAGCATTTTGATAAATCTAGGGATAAATTTGTTGCATAAAAGAATGGAGTATGTAAGATATTAAAACAAAAGTATGTGTTTTAAGCTTTTTTTCCTTTATTTATTGTATTGCCTCCGGGAGACATCACTTGTTGGGTCCCCAGCCCCAATTCTTCTAAATCTAGTAGGAAAGTAACATGGTCCTTGTGGTCTCAAGAGCTAGGGAAGGCTTTCATTATTAATTCTATCCACTAAAACCCCTTATACTCGACCACTAACTGGGGAAAGGGTTCCTGCCCTGGGATGCTCACATATACCTACTTCTGGCAAGGAGGTATATGCAAAGAATCTAGGGAACTCGGAGTGGGCTTTGATGTTAAATAAAAACATAATGTAGGGATGATTGAACCACTTAGAAATAGATCAGTAGGTTCTTCACATGTTGATAACTTAGTTACTACTGTGAGTGTATATGCACCACCTGAAATAAAAAAAAGATAAATTCTATAATGAACTCAATACCACCTTGAACAAGATCCCTATGAGTGAAAAGCTTTATCTGCTTGGTGACTCCTGTGTGAGATTGGATGCTGCATTGGATTCCATTGGAATCAAATGAAAATGGGCAGATACCATGGAATTTTGCTCATATCACCATCTTTGTATTATCAATTCATTTTTTTTTTTTTAGTACAAACAACATAAGGTCTGACAGAGACATCCAAAATCAAGTTATTGACTTCAGCTGGATCTGATCCATTACAAGATACTCTAAACTTAAAAGCATTCGTATTATTCACAGTTGAATGTGATATGAACCACTCTATGATATGCAACAAGATCAGTCTAAGTAATAGATCCAGAGAATGCTGATCAATAAGATGGCACTCAAATCTTTTCTACTGTTCATCTTTCCTCTCTGCACTACTCACTTGTTCCCCACATCTCACTTACACAGCAGAAATGGTAACAGATAAGAGACACTATCCACAATACTGCCCTGACAGTCTTTGGCAAAAAAGCAAGACAAGGCATTTGGTCTCAAGCACATTAAAATCAAATGAAAATTTCTTATATTTGCTTATTTTGGATCAGTCATACTAGGCAGATTACAGAAGAACATAATTTTATAAAAACATACAGTGAAACAAAACAATCAGCATATTTAAGATCAATGAATTAAAACAAAATCCTGATTGCGTTCTGAAAAAAATTGTAAACTATAAAATTGCAAGCAATGTGACATGCAAACAGTAACTTTCAAACAGTATGCATGCATGCTGGCTCACACCCAGAGACACGGCCACACCTCCACAAGACCCATCAGAGAAGCATTCAAAGGAACCCTGCAAGTCCCTTCAACAAAAAGCCACACTTCATACAGCCACTAAAGAGCGGGCATTCTCGACAGCGGGACCCGCCATTTGGAATGCCATGCCCCCAGACCTCAGACTAGAACCCTGCCTCCTAACATTTCGGAAAAAAACTCAAGACCTGGCTATTCCTTCAAGCCTTCCCATAACCTTCAGTAAATCTACCATATGCCACCTAGTCATACCTAGCTACTCAAGCAGCTTGACATCCACTGCCAGTTAAGTTTTTATGTACCTCCTCTATCCTTTGTTTTCCGGCTACCTCAGCCCCCCAAGTTCATCTCTCCTTGTTTTAATGTAACTTTGCTTCTTGTTAAATGGTTTGTTTACAGTTATCACCCCATTGTTCCGTGTATGATACTTGTCATGAATGTCGGTATAGAAAAGAGTTAAATAATAATAATAATAATAATAATATGCACATATATGCACTTATGTGCACATATATGCACTTATATATGCACTTATGATATAAAATCGGCTATACGTGCATACACATGCACACAATTTTATATGGAGACGTGCATGTGCACATAAATACCAGCTCTACCGCATAAGTGGGGGGATTTTATTAGATATGCGTGCCGACACAATTACCAGTTTGCAGGTAAAGGATAGGACTTAATAATCCTCCCGTTTACCCTTAAAAGCCCACTAACTAGCCTCATAGTTTTTGTTTCATTGCTTACACACCATCCACAGCAGAAGTAAAGTTATGTGGTAGGGGACCCCGTCATGTGCTTGTGCACATAAATACTTACGCACACATTTCATGTTAAATGCCCATAACCCACCCACGCCCCGCCCCTTTTTTGGCTTTCCCATTTGTGAGTGTACCGGGAGATGTGCACATACTCAGGTGCTTCTTAAAATCCGCACGGCATCTGCCAGCCTGAGATATTTGTGGCTTTGTCACATGCAGGGCTTTTAAAATTTGCCTTAAAGTGCATTGTTTATTCCAGCTATAAGTGTGTCACAAGCCAAAAATCTCTGGAAGAGTTCAGGGCAGCCAGTAGCTCTGAAGCAGAGAGCTAAACAATGAATTAATGATTTCTGGTTGCAGCTATGCAATGGAATTCAGATCTTTGCAAATGGTAAATATCAGGGGCATGTAAGATGACATCAAAAAGGCCATTGGACCAGAAATATAAGCTAGCCTCCTTTGATGTCAGCTACAGAAGAAAGACTATCAACAAGTGAGCAATACAATGGACCAATGGGTGAAATATTATATAGAGCTCTACTCCAAAGAAACCATTGTTTCAGATTAAGCCATCAATGGCACAGAATGTCCGCCTGTCATGAGGGACTTGGATGACAGCCACCAGAAGAGCTCCAGCTGCAGGATAAATGCATGCAGCAGAGAAAACTGCTGTACATCATCTTTGTCAGTCTCACTAAGGCCTTCAGTCTCATGAGCATAGGGGGTATGTTCCAGTTGTAGGAAAGATTGGCTGTCCTTCCAAGCTTAAGTCCATCCATGACACTACTGCTACTAAAATCTATCATTTCTAAGGCACTACCAGAGATATGCAGCACTGTACAGATACATATAAAGGCACGGTCCCTGCTCCAAGGAGGTTATAATATACAGAATAAGCATACATGACAAACAAGCGTCTGTGGGAAGTGTACTTATTGTAGAGAAGTACTTAGTATTTGAAAGAAGCTTAAAAATTATGAGATTTTAAACTGTATTTTTGAACATGGTCAGAGAGGAGCATGATGCATGAACTCAGGAAGTCTCTTCCAGATATAAAATACAGCAAGACGGAAAGCAAAGAGTTGGGAATTAACGGTGGAGGAGAAGGATACTGATAATAGTGATAATATTAAAGGCACCATCCAATGTGATGGTTCAGTTTTAGAGGTATTTAACATATGCAGCAGGCTCAAATCAGGATATAGCCTTATCCAATGCTGTTTGGGATCTTCTTCACAATCCTGAAGTAGGGATATGCAAGGGAAAACTTTTTCTTTCATTTTTTTTCAGGTTTCTGTTTGCTGCCCCCTCCCCCTATGGCTCTCCTTACCCCTTCTGTGGGGTCTTCAGTGAAGCAAGGGGCAGGAACAACCTGAAGTTGCTCTGCTGGCTCCGATTGAAAAATGGTGCTGACTGGCCCTAAAACCAGTGCCACATCATTATATGGCTGTAAAGCAATATGGTCATAAAACGTGGTGCCAGTGTCAGGGCTGGTTTGCACCATGTTTAAACCATAGCCAGTGGGGCAGGTGCGACTAGGGATTGATTCTGCCCCTCTCTCCATTGCAGACCCCATGGAAAATGTGAGGGGGTCACAAGGGCAATTTAATTTGTTGGTAAACAGCACACACTATTTGTTGAAACAAAAAATGCCAACATTTATTCTATATTTTTGGATGAGTCAATGTTTTGGTTTAGTTGCAATGAACTGAATATTAACACATTTGTCACGTTTTACCCATTTGGATAAAACAAATGCACATCCTTAGAACTGAGAGAATCCATCAACACATAAGATCTGATAGAAAAATGTTTATTCTCTCTTGATCAAAACAAAAACCAAGTTACATAAAGTTCTCATTAGAAAACTGTTATTTGCTGATGCTACTACCGTGACAGATCTGAAAAACATCCCCAATGTCTCATGGACCACTTTTGCCAAGCATGCCTGGACTTCAGGCCCACCATTAATCTGAAGAAGACATGTGATGGGAGAAGATGTTTAATTTAATTTACTTTTGTATTTATATTCCATCTTTCACAATTGAAATCTGCCATCACAGACAACTTTTTACTTAATGCAGAGTTTTTACTTAATGCAGAGTCACCACACAGTCCAGGCTTACAGTGAGTCTAGAAAAATAGCAAAATTATGGAACACACTAAAATCAGTATCTACAAAATCTGTGTTCTCACTACTCTCCTTTTTGATAGTGAGACATGAACACTGTACAAGCATCTGGAAAAGAAGCTGCATGCAATGCATCCTTAATATCTCTTGGATGAATAAAATCCATGGTCTCTCGAAAAGGGGAATTGGATTCAGACGACATACAACACTGGGCCCTGACTTTTATAGTCCAGGGTACTGATACACAGACAATAGGGAAAAAAAGCAGGACTGCTTCTACGGCCAGTTCCAAAAGCAAAGCACGTTCAAGCAGCAGCATTGTACGAAGTATCAGGAAGGCTGCGCACCCTGTAAAAATGTTGCTAGCAGTAATTTGGTATGGGTTTGTCAGATGCTTGGTTTTGATTGTAAATATTACTATGATTAACATAAGGCTTGGGGGAACCTGCACGAAGCGGCAGATACTACCATAAGAAACTTGCTGGGCAGACTGGATGGACTATTTTTTTTTCTGCCATTATTACTATGTTACTATGTTACTAAACAGATTATAAATTAAAGGCATATTCTAAATTAAAGGCATATTCTAAAGAAGCAGAAATTGTGTGATGGGACTATTCATAAAACCTGTGCATTGAATTAAGCACCAAATTGCTAGATATACTTCTGGTCACTCTTAATCGTGATGTCTCTGCCACACGGTACTCTTTTTCATATTGTTTTGAAAAACATTTTAGTCATTACAAATAAAAAACAAGGAAGACAAATATAAGCGTGGGAGTAGCTTGCTTATTGCATCGGTTACTACCCCGAACCAATTAAGCCTGATACTTCACTTTGAATATATATACAGCGCAGCTCACTGCTTCAACGGCAAGGGGGATGAAGAAAAGGGGATTTATATTAAGACAACCAACAAGGACTAAATTGCACAGGCTGGGTAAACAAATAAGCATGGAATTAGCTTGCTTATTGCGGCAGTTACTACCCCGAACCAATTAGGCTTGATATTTCACTTTTATGCAGCTTCAGCACTGCTCTCTACATCAATGGTAGGGGTGGAAGGAAATTAGAACCAAAATGTTACCAATAAGAGCCCTGACCTCAGCAGTCAGATAAGTATGAGAAAAATAAGTGTGAAAGCATGCCTGGCAGACTGGATAGGCCGTTTGGTCTTCTTCTGCCGTAATTTCTAGGGGTGTGCATTCGGTCCCTGGGTATTGGCAATCCACAACGGATGTGCCAATATTTGTTGTATTCATGGGGAAGCGAAACATATCGCAATTCCCCACGGATACAACGAATTTTCGCCGAATTATTCGGCCGCCAATTTAAACAACCCCCCCCCCCCACCCTCCTGATCCCCCCCAAGACTTACCAAAACTCCCTGGTGGTCCAGCAGAGGGTCCGGGACCCATCCCATGCACTCTACACCCTCAGTACCAGTTCAAAATGGCGCCGATAGCCTTTGACCTGCTATGTCACAGGGGCTACCGGTGCCATTGGTCAGCCCCTGTCACATGGCCATCGGCGCCATCTTGTGCTCCTACCATGTGACAGGGGCTCACCAATGGCACCGGTAGCCCCTGTGACATAGTAAGGGCAAGGCTATCGGCACCATTTTGGTTCCTGGCACCCGATGGCACGAGTGCAGGAGATCGCTCCCGGACCCCTGCTGGACCCCCAGGGACTTTTGGCCAGCTTGGGGGGGCCTCCTGACCCCCACAAGACTTGCCAAAAGTCCAGCGGGGGTCCGGGAGCGACCTCCTGCACTCGGGCCGTATTGCCAGTATTCAAAATGGCACCGGCGCTGCCTTTGCCCTCACTATGTCACCGTGACATAGTGAGGGCAAAGGCAGCGCCGGTGCCATTTTGAATACTGGCAATACGGCCCGAGTGCAGGAGGTCGCTCCCGGACCCCCGCTGGACTTTTGGCAAGTCTTGTGGGGGTCAGGAGGCCCCCCCAAGCTGGCCAAAGGTCCCTGGGGGTCCAGCAGGGGTCCGTGAGCGATCTCCTGCACTCGTGCCATCAGATGCCAGGAACCAAAATGGCGCCGATAGCCTTGCCCTTACTATGTCACAGGGGCTACCGGTGCCATTGGTCAGCCCCTGTCACATGGCAGGAGCACAAGATGGCGCCGATGGCCATGTGACACGGGCTGACCAATGGCACCGGTAGCCCCTGTGACATAGTAGGGCAAAGGCTATCGGTGCCATTTTGAACTGGTACCGACGGTGTGAGAGTGCTCCCGGACCCCCGCTGGACCACCAGGGTGTTTTGATAAGTCTTGGGGTGGTCAGGAGGGTGGTGGGTTGTAGTAAATTTAATTTTAGCCTGGTAACGAATAGGATTCGAAGTATAACCATATCGGGACACCATACGGATGTATGCAACGTATCTGCCCCCCGACGAATACGTATCCCGAATGCAATGTATGGCGTCCCTCTGCACATCCCTAGTAATTTCTATGTTTCTATGTTACTTCCCTCTGCACATTTATGCAACAAAGAGCTCAGCCCGATGTGGTGCCATGTTTCATTCATTGCTGCTTCAGGGGTATGTGGTCAAAGTTGTGCTTGACTTTCCAGCAAATTAAAGTTTGAGTCAGGGGCGGATTCCCACTGATAACTTGCCCGGGGATTTGCCACCCCGGCCGGCCCCGGAGATACCACGTAGACTGCCGAGCGCGGCTCTGTCACAGCTGCGCTCGGCAGACCACATGACTAGAGTGACCGGCCCACCGGGGGATGCCCAATCCCTCGATAGGCCAATCCGCCCCTGGTTTGAGCCCAGTCTGCATAAATGTAGGTGCAATCTGTCACCATAACCAATCCACAATTGAAGACTGCCTCCATCCCATAACTTTTTAATTTACTAAGAAGTTTCACATGAGGGACTTTGTCAAATTCTTTGTAAAAATCCAGATTCATTATCAACTGGCTCACTTTTACCCACATGCGTGTTTATACCCTCAAAAAGATAAAACAGATTGGTGAGGCAAGATTTCCCTTGGCTAAATCCATGTTGGTGTTGTCTCAATAAACTAAGCCTATATATATGTACAGGAATTTTGTTCTTTATAATAGTTTCTATCATTTTGCCTGGCACAGATGTCAGACTCACTGGTCTGCAGTTTCTTGGATCATTCCTTGAGCCCGTTTTAAAAACTGGTCTTCAGGTACCATAGATAATTTTAATGATAGTTTACAAATTACTAATAGCAGTTCTGCAATTTTATTTTTCAGTTATTTCAGCAGTCTGGGATGTATATCATCTGGTCCAGGTGATTTACCACTCTTTAGTTTTGCCAATTTGCTCTAGTACATCTTCCAGGTTCACAGAGATTTGATTCAGTTCCTCTGAATCACCACCTTTGAATATCATTCTTGGCCTGGTTATCTCTTACAGTGAAGACAGAAGCAAGGAATTCATTTAGTCTCTTTGCTATGGCTTTGTCATCACTAAGTACCTCTTTAATCTCTTGGTCATTTAATGTTCCATCAGACTCCCTCACAGGCTTTTTACTTCAAATGCACATGGAAAAGATTTTATTATTAGTTTTGCTTCGACCACTGCAAGTTTCTTTTCAAATTCTTTTTTTGCCTTCCTTATCAATACTTTCCATCTAACTTGCCAGTTCTTATGCTGTTTGCTTTTTTTTTTTTCATTCAGATCCCTTTTCAATTTCTTGAAAGATATTATTTGACCTATTATAGCCTCTCTCACCTCATCTTTTAACCATACCAGTAGTCATTTATCCTTCCTTCCACTTTTTCTCCTGCATGGAATACATATAGTATAGGCTTCCAAGATGGTATTTTTAAATAATGTCTATGCCTGATTGTAAACTCAACCTTTGCAGCTCTTTCTGTCAGTTTTTTTCTAACCATTTTCCTCATTTTATCATAGTCACCTTTTGAAAGTTAAATGCTGTCACAGTAGATTTCTTTAGTATCCTCCCTCCAATTATTAAGCTAAATTTGATCATGTTGTGATCACTATTTCCAAGTGGCTCCATCACTGTTATCTCTTGCACTAAATCCTGAGTTCCACTAAGGACTAGGTCTAAAATAGTTCCTCCTCTTGTAGGTGCTTTTATCAACTGCTCCATGAAGCAGTTATTTATTTAATCTAGGAATTTTACCTCTCTAGCATGTCCTAGTGCAACATTCATCCAGTCAATACTGAAATAATTGCTGCTGATTTTGTTAGCTTCTCTAATTTTTTTTTTAGCATTTCATTGGCTGTTTGTTCATTTTGGCAAGGTGGCTGGTAATATTACCCCACTGCTATATTATTCAACTTTACACCTGGAATTTCTATTCATAAATATTCAATGTTGCATTTGGATTCCTGCAGAACTGTTTGACTCAATGACCTCTTTAATCTATAGAGCCATCCCTCCACCAATTTGATCCACCCTATCATTTTGATATAATTTGTACTCTTGTATAACAGTGTCTCATTGGTTATTCTCCTCCACCAGGTTTTTGTGATGCTAATTATATCTATCTCTTCATCCTGTGCTATACAATCTAAATCTCCCATTTTATTTTTTAGACTTCTAGCATTTCTATACAGGCATTTCAAAGTATATTTTTTGCTTGTATTAACAACAGGCTTATCACTTGCCAGGGGTAATTTTAAATCTTTCTGCTGTGTCTCCTCATTACTTAAAGGCACCTGATCCACATTAACATTTATTGCAACCTCTCTCCTTGGCTGCTGTAATTTGCCTGTTCTCTTAGTATCCTTCACAGATACATCATTCCAAACCATGCACCAATTACAATGGCTTTTCTAACCCTTCCTTCCTGGGCAAGTGCCCCTAGAGACATATCCTCAGTAAGAGAAGTTACTACATCACCATGAGGTTAGGTCCTAGTTACAGGATTGCTTCCTGCCTCACCAAGGTTTATGGTCTCCTTCCAGGTGACCTTTCTCTTCCAAAACAGTACAGGGGTTGCTCAGTTTTAGGTGGCATTGCTTTACCATTGTCTCTGAAGGTCTCCTCTATATTAGTCTCTGTCTCCCTTAGCTACTCCAGGTCAGATTCAATCACTGATGGCTAGTTGCTTTCTAAAGACATAAAGGGTATGGAAGACTTTTTAAAATAGGTATCTGTTTAAGGTCTAACTGTTAGGACCCAGACCCGTACTTCCAGAATGCCAGTGTGATCAGGACCTTTTCCAAACACGGCCATGTGCCGTGGCATGGTGTGCGAATCGACGCAGCCTCGCTCCTCCCCTCACGTTGGCTCCCCTCTCGACGCCCCCCGTGCCTTGCGCGGGAAACATCCACTATTTAGGCTGACAGCCCAGCACAAGCCTTTGCCTCAACTACAGGCTTGCTTTGCTGGTACTACCTTCTGAGTGTTCCCTTTGCCTTTTGGACTTGGATTCGGACTGCTTCTGGATTGCCTTGCCTTCCACCTGCCCTTTGGACTGGATTGCCTTCCGGATTATCTTGCCTGCCACCAGTCCTTTGGATTTGGACTGCCTTCTGGATTACCTTGTCTGCCACCTGCCCCTTGGATTCAGACTGCTTTCTGGATTACCTTGTCTGCCACCAGCCCTTTGGGTTTGGACTGCCTTTTGGATTGCCCTGTCTGCCATCTGCCTCTGGATTCGGACTGTCCCTGGAACTGTCTGGCCTGCTGCCACCCCAAGCTTGGATTGGGCCCTGAGCTCAGGTAAGGTTGTTATTTTGCCATTGGGTCCACAAAACAAAACATAAACTTGACATCAAAGAGAAAGTGAAACACTTTCCTAATTAAAAAAATATGAATTACCATATTTATTGCTTTGGAAAGTACTAGGAAAACTAAATATTAGTGGATAAATAGGCACAAAATTAAAGTTCAAATTGTTATGATGCAGCAGACTTCCACTGACAATTTCTGTGCAATCTCAAGTGCTTTAGAATTGCCCTCAAGTTGTCAACAGCTGGCCATTGTCATAGAAATCTGCAGTTTGATGGTTTTTATTTTTCCTGCTTTCTTGTAAAAATAAAAGGAACAACAGTGAAAACAATGCAATTTAATGTTTCAATCCTACTTATATTAAATTATGCACTAGATTTTTATCAGCAGAGTTGTTCAGCTCTAACAGTCTCTAAATATGAATAGTCTCCATGCACACCCTTTCATTTATACATTACATACCATAACGTATCATGCTTGCAACAGCAAGTATCTGAATATAGGAAGAAATGAGGGAGGACCAAGTAATTGGTGTGGATGGGCAGACTAGACAGAAATGTAATGGTAGAAATAGGTCATATGGCCTATCTTTCTATGGTCCCTATATTCATTAAGGCTTTTCTCCAATTTTGTGTCTATGGGAACAACCCTTAATGAATCAGTTACATTATAGCTGACAATTAAAATAGACAGTGGCTCTCCATGGATTCTGCTGCATGTGCACTCTAAATCTGTCCAATAGGTGCCACTGTTGGGCTACCTTATAACTGGGACTCCCTTTCTCTTGTCTCAAGGCTTATGAATATAGCATGTTGAGTGGAAGAGTAGCCTAGTGGTTAAAGCAGTGGGCTATAGACCAGCGTTCAAGACCTGCTGTTGCTTCTTGTGACCTTGGGCAAGTCACATTACTCTCCATTGCCTCAGGTACAAAACTTAGATTGTAAGCCCTCTGGGGACAGAGAAATAACTACAGAACATAATCCACTTTGAAGCACTGAAAAAGCAGAATATAAATCTAAATAAATAAAATGTCTATTATTCTCAATCCCAGTCAGCCCAAGGGGCAAAAGATGAACCCAGGAATTCATCCTCACTTGGCCAGGTCTTTTTTTTTTTTTTTTTTTTAGCCCAATAAATGTATTTTGGCTATATCAGTCATTTCATGATAGCATACTACTTTCTTTTTCTTCAAAAGAACTGAATTGTATTAACTAAAAAAACATGAAATCTTTACATCTGTATAAAAAATGTAAGTAAACCCCAGCATTATTTTAAAAATAAGAGTCACTGTTACTATTTTCACAAATATAACACAGTTAAACATATAGGGGCAGATTTTAAAACCCCTGCGTGCGCCGGCGCGCCTATTTTGCATAGGCTGCCGGTGCGCGTAAAGCCCCAGGACGCGCGTAAATCCCGGGGCTTTCAAAACGGGGAGGGAGGGGGCGTGTCCGGGGGCATTCCCGAAACGATGCGGCATTTCGGGGGCGTGCCGCGGCGTTTCGGGGGGGGGCGGGGGCGTGGCGCTGGCCCGGTGGCGTGGTCAAGGCCTCCGGACCACGCCCCTGGGACCGGAGGACGGAGCGGGGCTGCCGGCGATGCGCGCAAAGTTACGCCTGCTTTCAGCAGGCGTAACTTTGCCGACAAAGGTAAGGGGGGGATTTAGATAGGGCCGGGGGGGTGGGTTAGGTAGGGGAAGGGAGGGAAAGGTGGGGGGAGGGCAAAGAAAAGTTCCGTCCGAGGCCGCTCCAAAATCGGAGCGGCCTCGGAGGGAACAGGCAGGCCGCGCTGGGCTCGGCGCGCGCAGGTTGCACAAATGTGCACCCCCTTGCGCGTGCCGACCCCGGATTTTATAAGATATGCGCGGCTACGCGCGTATCTTATAAAATCTGGTGTACTTTTGTTCGCGCCGGTGTAGTGTTTGAAAATCCGCCCCTAAATACCCATGAAAATGGTCACACATTACACAAACATTATTGTGGAAAACTGTGAATAAGCTATCTCCATGATAAATGAGATACAATAATCTTGCCCTTAAAGTCATTACATTATGTAATGAAACTTCTAGGAATTGGTCCAACTAGTCTTGGCAAACTTAGATCATATGGTTACTGTCATTGTCCAATTAATTATGAAATATTTACAGGAAACTAGAAATACTAATATATTACACCCGGCTGCGGTTATAGAAAACAGTGTGAGTAATTTCTCAAATTTTTCTGAACTTCTGAAAATTCATCTCCTGAGATCCTGATGTATCTAGAAGCCCCACAAAGTCAATTAGAAGCACATTTTGCCACTAATTTGTCAGCATAAGGTCAGCGTATTGGAAATAAATATGAGAGAGGATAAGACAGGATATTTGTTTCTCCACGGAGGTTAAATGAGTTAGAAATAAGTTAGGGAAAGGATTAATACTGTACCATAAAAGCCATAATGAAACTACAAATATGTTATTGCTGGCTTTTGAAGTATAATCTCACTATTTTAAAGCGGCAGTTTATCTTGCTGCAATTAATCTTAGACTGCTCGTCTGCGCTATAGAACATTCCTATGGAGCAGTAAGAAAATCTTGATATAGAAAGGAACTTACAGAAGATTGCCTTTGCCACTGCATTTATTTTTTCCTTGTTGCCTGGTCCTCCACTGGATCCAATAAAAGTCATTGAAAATTATGCTTGCTGACTTAACCTGCTGGCACATGAAGAATTCCAAGGAGAACAGGCTAAGAGAGCATTAATTTTATTCTTCTCTATTTAAAATTTGTTTTTCCTCTCTACAGCAACATTATATGCCTGCTTAGAGTAATTTAAACTTACCAAATTTTCAGGCTAAATCAAACACCTGTAAAGTATCAACTTGCCAGTATCTATTGCTCTCTCTCTAACCATCTTATTCCTAGGTCTTCTTTCTGGTTTTGTCCTAGCATATTTAATTTCCTAACATGCATGCAACTCATTATACCTCACTTTGTTTTACAAATATCTTTCCTCAAATCCAATTTTAGCTCTTCTTGCCATGTTTATGCTTTCTGTTGCCTATAGGACTCAGATAATGATCAACACAAGACACCCGAATTCTTGGCTTACATTAGTAATGTGAAAATGTCTAAGTAGGAGGAGTTTTTCTAAATTTCAAATACTAATTCTCTACAGAAATAAAATTAATAGATAGCAGAGTTGCTTACCTGTAACAGGTGTTCTCCCAGGACAGCAGGATGTTAGTCCTCACATATGGGTGACATCATCAGGATGGAGCCCAATCACGAAACACTTTTGTCAAAGTTTCTAGAACTTTGACTGGCACACTGAGCATGGCCAGCATGCCACTAACCCTGCATCCAGCAGGGGTCCCACTTCAGTCTCGTTTGTAGCAAAAAGTATGAGTGAAAAATAAAATAATAAAACGTAAGCGAACCCAACTCCGTGGGGTGGCGGGCGGGTTTCGTGAGGACTAACATCCTGCTGTCCTGTGAGAACACCTGTTAAAGCTAAGCAACTCTGCTTTCTCCCAGGACAAGCAGGATGGTAGTCCTCACATATGGGTGAATAGCAAGCTACAGGATGCTTGAGTAAAGTGAACCAAAAACACCCAATAATGTGCAACAGGCACAACAATAGGGATGGTTTTCGGTATGAGGGCAGCCTGAGTTCCACAGTGGGTCATAGGAAGGAAGTTGGGTTATTAAGCTGGAAACAAATTACGCAGGACAGACTGGCCAAGATGGAATCCTGCCTGCCAGGTTTGTCGAGACAATAATGAGCTGCAAAGGTGTGGAGAGAGCTCCATGTGGCAGCTTTACAGATGTCAGCAAAAGGTACAGAACGGAGGTGCGCTACTGACGTTGCCATGGCTCTTACTGAATGCACTTTCACGCGTCCCTGTAGTGGAAGGCCTGCTTGTTGGTAGCAGAAGGTAATACAGTCCGCCAGCCAGGTGGACAGGGTCTGCTTGCCCACCGGAACTCCCAGTTTGGTTTTATCGAAGGAGACAAACAGTTGGGTGGACTTCCTGTGGGCTGCAGTGTTGTCTAAATAGAAGGCTAGTGCACGTTTGCAGTCCAAGGAATGCAGTGCCTGCTCACCTGGGTGTGCATGGGGTTTTGGAAAAAATATGGGTAGTGTTATGGATTGATTTAAGTGGAAATCAGACATTACCTTTGGCAAAAATTTAGAGTGAGTGCGAAGCACCACACGATCGTGGAGAAATTTTGTGTAAGGTGGATATGTTACCAGCGCCTGTAGCTCACTGACTCTGTGAGCTGATGTTAAAGCAAGTAGGAAGAGCACTTTCCAAGTGAGATGATGTAGCTCACAGGAGTTCAGGGGCTCGAACGGAGCCGTGCTAGTACCACATTGAGGTCCCATGCTGGAACTTGAGGATGCAGTGGAGGCTTTAATTGTAGCAAGCCTCTCATAAAGCGCCCTACAAGGGGTTGCGCTGAGATTGGGGCATCTCCTATGCCTTTGTGGTAAGCGGCTATGGCACTGACATGCACTTGGATGGAGGAATTTTGTAGATAGACTCCGAAAGGTACCAGAGGAAGCCCAGGAACTTTGTTGTGGGGCAGGAAAAAGGATCTATTTTCTTTGTCGTGCACCACAAGGAAAATCTTTTCCATTTGGAATGATAAGATTTCCTAGTAGAAGCTATGAGGATCTGGGACACATGGTCAGAAAGGTTAAGGGATTGCAATATCAACCTTTCAACATCCACGCTGTCAAAGACAGAGAGGGGAGGTTTGGATGACGCAATAGTCCATTGTTCTGCATTACCAAATTTGGGTCTGTGCCCAGGCGAATTGGTTGCTGGACTGAGAGGTCATGAAGGATGGGAAACCAAACCTGACATGGCCAATAAGGGGCTATGAGGATCATTGAGTCCCGGTCGTGTCGTAACTTCACGAGAGTCTTGCTGATGAGTGGAAGTGGAGGGTAGGCATATAGAAGACCCTCTGTCCACAAGTGGGCAAAGGCATCACTTAGTGGTGTCTTGTGGCTGCAGTGTAGAGAGTAGAAGTTGTCCACTTTGTGGTTGTGAATTGATGCAAAGAGATCTATGTGCGGGTGACCCCACTGGTGGAAAATTTTGTTCGCTACAGTGGGATCCAGGAACCATTCGTGGGGATGAAAAGTCCGGCTGAGATTGTCCGCCATCACATTGTCCATGCCTGCCAGGTAGGTTGCTCTCAGTAGTATGGAATGGGAGAGAGCCCAGGCCCAGATCTGTGCTGCCTCCTGGCATAGCAGGTAAGAGCCTGTGCCCCCTTGCTTGTTGAGGTACCACATCGCTACCTGGCTGTCTGTTTGAATTAGGATTACCTTGTTGGAGAGGCAATCCTGGAAAGCAAATAGGGCGTATCGTATTGCTCTGAGCTCCAGAAAATGTATCTGGTGCTTTGATTCTGCTGCGGTCCAAGTTCCCTGGGTTTGCAGGTTGTTGACATGGGCTCCCCAACCGAGGTTGGAGGCATCTGTTGTTAGTGTAATCTGAGGTTCTGGAGATTGAAAGGATAGTCCTATCAGAAGATTGAACTCCTGTATCCACCAAGCTAGTGAGAGATGAAGCTGGCTGGTGACGTGGACAATGTGGGACATATGTTGAGATGATTGGGACCACTGAGACTTTAAAATCCACTGTCTTACTCTCATGGCTAGATGAGCCATCGGGATGTGAACCGTGGACGCCATATGACCTAGTAAGGTTAATAGATGGTGAGCTGTTATGGTTTGGTGAGTCTGTATTGCTTTGGCCAAGGTTGATAATGTGCGCACTCGGTCCCTTGGGAGGAACGCTTTGGCTTGTATGGTGTTTAAATCTGCTCCGATGTAAGAGAGGGTACGTGATGGGATCAGATTTGACTTGGGATAGTTTATCAGAAACTCCTAAAGATTGTAGTAGCTGTAGAGTGAGATGGAGGGAGTAAAGCACTACCTGCTTGGATGGACCTTTGAGTAACCAATCGTCTAGATACAGATAGACATGAATTCTTTGTTGTCTTAGGTAAGCTGCTACTACTGCTAGGCATTTTGTGAATACACGTGGTGCTGATGCTAGGCCGAATGGTAGTACTCTGTAATGGAAATGATGGTGACTGACTAAGAATCTGAGGTATTTTCGATGCGGAGGGGTTACTGCTATATGAGCATATGCCTCCTGAAAATCTAGAGAGCAAAGCCAATCTCCCTTTTAGAGGAGAGGGAGCATTGAGCCCAAGATTTCCATCCTGAACTTTTCCTTGCATAGATGTTTGTTTAGGGCACAAAGCTCCAATATAGGTCGAATGCCGCCTGACTTTTTTGGAATTAGAAAATAACGGGAGTAGAACCCTTTCCCACGCTGCATTCTAGGAACAAGTTCTATGGCATTGGACCGCAGGAGGGTTAAAAGTTCCTCCTCGAGAAGTGGAGAATGGTTGGTTTTTATCCACATAGGACAAGGTGGAGAGTCCGATGGTAGTGTGAGGAAGTTTAGATGGTAACCTTGGGCAACCACAGAAAGGACCCATTGGTCCATTGTGATTGTGTGCCATATGTTTGCAAAGTCTGAAAATTGATAGGCTGGTTCTTGAATATAAGGGAAAGAAGTTTAAATCCCCTTTCAAGCCCGATACAGCACTGAGCATTTTCTGAGAGCGTAGGCATACACCATGATGGAATAAAGCGAAGCATTTCAGCTCGTGGCAGCCTCTTAAAGAAATTTGCAGTGGAGGGAGGACCTTTCACGATAATTCACCATCAACCAGAAGCAGTTGCTCGGTTAATAGAACTTTAAACATCCCACAGCCTTGGAGAGGCATTGAAAATCTTGGAGTCTTTGAGCAACAAACCTTAAGATAAGTAATTCCGTCTATTCAGTAATATTAATTTACATCCCCTGAAGAAAGACCTATCATGGTCAGAAACAAGGCCTTGTCGGGTGGACTTTAAATTCTTTTGAATATAAGTCAGTGTTACCATTCAGTAGGTGGGGTGGACTTCAAATTCCTCTGAATATAAGTCGGAGTTACCATTCAGTAGGTGGCACTCTAACTTACACTACCATTAATAATCTTAAAAAAGTTTTAGCGCACTTTGAAATTCACAAAAAATCAAGAAAAAGTTTGGAGGTGGAAAGTTCATGATTAAAACTGATATATAGCATTACAAGCCAGTAATGCATTGAGTTCTATGAAACATTCCACTTTCTCCCTTAAAAATTTTTTCTTTCAAAAAAATTAATGTTATGAACACAGTTCTTTTGACAGAGGAGGTTTTTTTCCCCTAAATAATTTGAAATATATCTTTGGAATATTAAATATAGGACACTTTGAACGTGAGTTTGAATTATCATTGATGTATAAGTGTCTTTTACAAAGTATTTAGCTGGGTGCATAGTTCATTTTGATATGTTTGCAAAGTGGCACAAGTGGCTTTCTACAGAAAATACTGCTGGAAGTTGACTGCTGCTCTCTAGAAGGGAGTCAAAAACCCGATGCAGGACCCGTCTGCGGAGCTCATTTGGTTTTTGGAGGCCTGTGCTGATGAGGTTGACCTTTCTGATAGGGCCTGGTCAGACGAGACCAGGACAGAGGAGGGTAATACCTATGGGTTTTATAGGTTAGCCTCCTGGGATCCTTTCTGACCTGTCTTTTGGTAGTGGATGAAAAGTCAGAGGGAACAGCAGATAGTTGTCGCAATGTCTCATGATGGTTTTTGAGTTGCGCAACTGTTTCTTGGATTTTTTCTCTAAATAAGTTGTCCCCTGTGCAGGGGAGATCTGCCAACATTTCTTGGACTTCTTGATGGAAGTCTGAAGATTTCAACCAAGCCCATCATCTGGCACTTGTGCTTGCTGCTGACACTCTGGAGGCAGTCCCAAATATGTCATAGGCAGCTCTAACCTCATGTTTTCCAGCGTCAAGGCCTTGCTGGAGGATGGAATTTAGTCCTTGAAATTCCTCTGGCAGAGTTTCAGAGAAATCTTACACCTGCTTCCAAAGGTTTCTGGAGTACTGAGTCATGTATAGCTGGTAGGCTGCTATACGTGCCATCAACATAGAATCTTGGAACACACTGCGTCCAAAGGCATCCAGAGATTTCTGCTCCTTGCCAGGAAGGGCAAAAGAATAAGGCCGGGACCTCTTTGCTTTCTTCTGAGCAGATTCGACCACTATGGAGTGGTGAGGGAGTTGGGTTTTCTGGAATCCTGGAGCTGATTGGAGCATCAGTTTTCCTATTGTTATTATTTGTGATAATTGTGGATGTAACCTTGGGCCGGTGCAGATGACCATGCCCACGGGGGAAGATCCTGAGAGGGACCACCGATCAGGCTCAGAGTTGGGAGACAGACACACACTTAGTTCTTTTATTAAACTGTTTTAGAGAACCACCAGAGGTGGCAGTAGTGAGCTGGAAAAGCCCGGCTGGGCTAAAGTCCCTCAGGCACTGGAACAGCGATCCCAGGATGGCTGAGCTGAAGAGAAACTGAGATAGTGAGTAGGCAGAGTATGCAGCGTTCAGGAACAGAACCTTGATGGTAACATTCACACAATAGTCTCTTGAAACAGCCCAGGAGCTGGAATGAAGTAGGCCCTCGAGGAGCGAGTACCTGGTTCCAGGGAAAGCTATGAGAGAGAGATGGTAACTCACTGGTGTTGTAGGCAGCGGTGACTTCCTGGCAGAAGTTATATTCAGTAGCAGGTCTGGGAACGTGGGCCCTCAAGGAGCAAGTACCAGTTCCAGACTGCGACCTGAAAAGCAAGAGAAAGAGCGAGGCCCCCGAGGAGCAGGAACCCCTGGTAAAGTCTGAGGAGGCAGAGTAGCAAGGTAAGTGGAGAGCGAATCCTATCCACAGCGATACCTGGAGGCAGTTAGGTAGTAAACCCTTTGCTAACTCGATTAGCTAGCAAAACAAGAGACCTTAAATATCTGCGATGATGATGTCATCTCAGGGGGACGCCCCTGAGGTTCGCGCCACAACTGATACTTGAGTCGGGGCACGCGCACCCTTAGGCCTCAGGAGAACATGGCGGAAGGCAGCGTCTAGCCGGTCCAGGGACACCAGAGGAGGTTGGCAAAATGACGCCGCGGCAGCCAAACTTCTATCAACCAAAGAGGGAGTCGCCAAAGAGGTAAGATGGGTGGAGTGGAGATGTTGGGCAGTGACAGTCGCAAAACCTATTCACTAGTGGAACTGTTCCTGGGTGCTCCCAGGTATGATGTAACAGGTCAAGAAGAACTTTGTGAATCTGGATTACCATCACTTCCTTGGGGGCATCCACAAATTGGAGAATTTTGTTGTGACCATCGCTGCTCGACGCCCTCGCTCCGCCCTCTTACCTCTGTGGCGATTCCCTCCAGGTCTGATGGATGGCTGGCTGCAGCGACGTCTCCATGCCATCTCCCTCCGGCGTCCCCGGACCGGCTCGACGTTGCAGATCTGCCATGTTGCCTGAAGACTTAGGGCTCGCGCTCTGATTGAAGTACCAGCAAGAGTGCGAACCTCAGGGGTGTCCACCTGAGATGATGTCATCCGCTTCCAATATTTAAAGGTCTCTGTTGTCACTAACAAACTGAGTTAGCAAGGATTCGCTAAGGACTCGCTTTGGCTATCCAAGCTACTCTGCTTCCTCGGACTTACCAGAGGTACCTGCTCCTCGGGGGCCTCGCTCTTTTCTTTATTTCAGATTACCAGGAACCGGTACTCGCTCCTCGAGGGCCCATGTTCCTGGACATTCTGAAGATTCTCTACTGCCTGGAAGCTATCGCTGCTACAAACAATTGTGAGTTAACATCGCTCTCTCAGAGCTTTCCCTGGAACCAGGTACTTGCTCCTTGAGGGCCTAAACCTTTCTAGCTCCTGAGCTTCCTTGAGACCTTACGTGAGTTTTGTCATCTAGTTCTGTTATGAACTCTGCCTACTCTGCCTACTCACTTTCTACAGTTTCTCAACAGCTCATCTATCCTGGATCGCTGTTCCAGTACCTGAGGGACTACAGCCCTGCCGGGCATATCAGCTCACTACTGCCACCTCTGGTGGTTTCAAAAACCTGTTTTATAAAAGAACTAATGTGTATCTGTCTCCGTACTCAAGCCTAGCCGGTGGTCCCTCTTGGGATATCCTCCCGAGAGAGTGGTCATCTGCCACAAGCCCAGGGATCCACCCACTACTATATCAGAATTACAGATGCTAACTCCTAGCACCAGATCCTGAACAGATTGCTAACTCCTCCCTCTTCAGGAGCCCACAACTCAGATTCATTACAGATTGCTCCTCCTATCTGATTGCTCCGCCCATCCAGCATCAGATCTACAACAGATTGCTAACTCCAGTGGATCTGGCTTTATTATGGGATGTTGTTAACTCCAGTGGATTCGGCTTCAACTTTGGAATGTTGTTAACCCCATGGATCCGGCACATCTCTCTGCCTTGCAGGCTATACCGGGCCTCGCTCAACGCATCTCAGAGCAGCAAGAAACTTTGGAGAAAAACTTACTGCAGCATTTCATCAGCTACACACACAGAAGATTCAAGGCACAGTTTCTAACCAAGAAGGTCAGTTACAGGAGGTAACTTTAAAGACTGCTGTACCACTGGCGGCTCCTATACATTTTTCCGGAAAAATCCAGAAGACCCTGGGCTTTCTGAACCAGTGCTGCATGCACTTCACCTTACAGCCAACTTTATTTCCCAAGGCTCTTTCAAAGACCACCTACATCCTGTGATACTTGGATGGGAGAGACTTGTCGTGGGCATCTACCTTGTGGGAACGCAAGGACCCTATTTTTCAGGACATAGAAGGATTTATGGACTTGTTTAAATCCGTCTTTGATGACCCTGCTCGTAATTCTGTTTCCGGTTTTGCTTTGATGGACTTGAAGCAAGGCAATAGATCGCTGTCTGAATTCGCCATAGAATTCAAGACCTTCACAGCGGAACTTCGCTGGGACCCCAATTGTCTCAAGACACTCTTCTGCAGAGGACTGGATACCCACTTAACGGACGAGCTGGCTGCTCACCAGACACCTGACTCACTGGACGAATTAATAGCCTTGGCCACTCGGATTGGTCACCGGCTCCAAGACAAGGTGAAGGAATTCCGGCCTAAGGTGTTACCTGGGTTGAAATAGGCTAGTACTACCACTGCACCTCAGATGGTTCCAGCAACTTCTGCTGCTGATAAAGATGAACCAATGCAACTTGGTCATGGACACTTGACCTCCAAGGAGAGAAGATTTTGGAAGAAATATGGCCTGTGCATGTACTGTGGTCAGCCTGGCCATGATGTCTCTACATGCCCCATTTTGTCTGGGAAATGGATGGACTTAAGTCCTGTGGGAGGACCTTACTGCATCCTCTCCTCTGCTCTCTCTCTCCCAGTCTCCTTGACCTACGGACCAGTCACGGTTCAGACTCCTGCCTTGGTGGACTCAGGGGCAGGAGGCAACTTCATTCTCAGATGTTTAGTGGAATACTTGAGGATCCCTCTCATCAAATTAAAAGATCCACTACTATTATCCTCCATTCACGGGGAGCCCTTACCGGGCAACGTAGCTTGTGAAACCGTACCAGTTACGCTTCGCACTGGAGCTCTCCATATGGAAACAATCTCTTTCTTTGTACTAGAAAAAGCTACGCACCCTATTGTCCTGAAGTAACCCTGGCTGCAAATGCACCAACCCCAATTTGACTGGGCATCCCTGGATCTCTCACGATGGGGCCCAGAATGTCATGGGAGGTGCCTTAGGGAGATCTCGCCTATCATATGCATGCCTATGTCTCCAGCGATGCCAGGACTGCCGCCCCAATATGCATCCTTCGGGGATATGTTCTCCAAAGAACCGGCTGATATTCTTCCTCCACATATGCCCTATGACTGTGCCATAAGACTGAAACCCAATGCCGAGCCACCGAAAGGACAGGTGTACCCTCTCTCAGCCATTGAGAATAAAGCAATGTCAGAACATGGAATAGACTTAGTTTTTGGGTACTTGCCAGGTTCTTATGGCCTGGATTGGCCACTGATGGAAACAGGATGCTGGGCTTGATGGACTCTTGGTCTGACCCAGTATGGCATTTTCTTATGTTCTTATGTTCTTATGTTCTTAGAATACATTGAAGAAAATCTCCAGAAGGGTTTTATCTGACCATCAATGTCACCAGCCGGTGCAGGCTTTTTCTTTGTGGGGAAGAAGGACGGGCCCCTACGCCCATGTATCGATTACCGAGGTCTAAATGAGATCACGATCAAAGACCGTTACCCTTACCGTTAATCTCGTAACTGTTTGACGGGCTGCAAGGGGCCAAAATATTTTTCAAAACTTGACCTGAAGGGGGCCTACAACCTTATTCGCATACGGAGTGGCGATGAGTGGAAAATGGCCTTCAATACGTGAGACGGCCATTTCAAGTATCTTGTAATGCAGTGCGGGACCTGCTGTACAAGAACGTTGTGGTCTACCTGGATGACATATTAATCTTTTCCCAGAATTTGGACACCCACAATGCAGATGTCAAGCAAGGACTCCACCGTCTCCGCGAACACCGGCTGTACGCCAAACTCTCCAAGTGTGAATTTCACAAAGACTCTGTGCCTTTTCTAGGCTACATAGTATCGAAAGAAGGCTTTCAAATGGACCCTCACAAACTTGAAAGTATCAAGAATTGGTCCCAACCCACCAGCCTGAAGGCCTTAAGGACATTCCTGGGGTTTACCAATTATTATCGAAGCTTCATAAAGAACTACTCTTTGTTAACTGTACCCTTGACTGCAATGATTCGCAACGATGCCAATGCTTCAAAATGGTCAGCAGAGGCCATTTCTGCATTCAAGAAACTGAAGACTGCCTTCTCCACAGAACCATGCTTATGGCATCCAGACCCCAATAAGCCCTTCATAGTAGAAGTTGATGCTTCGGATGTGGGGTTAGGGACTGTGTTAAGCCAAGCTGGAGACTCGAAAGCCTTACGTCCCTGTTCTTTCTTCTCCCGAAGATTCTCTCCAGCCGAGAAGAACTACGGGATCGGCGACAAGGAGCTCCTGGCAATAAAGCTTGCATTTGAGGAATGGTGGCCTTGGCTTGAAGGTGCTCAACAACAAATAACTGTCTTCACTGATTATAAAAACCTTGAGTATCTCCGCCACGCACAACGTTTGAATTACAGACAGGCCAGGTGGTCTTTATTCTTCAACCATTTTGATTTTGTGCTTAATTATCGACCTGGAGATCGAAACATCAGAGCAGATGAGCTGTCTCACTCGTTTCACTCAGAAGATATGCCTGATGAACCACAGCACATAATGGATCCGAAGAAGATATCTCTAGCAACCAGCCAGTCTGTTTCTACTGGTAATTAGAGATGTGAATCAGAACCGGAATCTGATCGGTTCCGGTTCCGATCCAAATCTTAAAATTTTTATCGCCCAGCCCGATTTGAGTTCTGATTATCGGCTGCGCCCAATCCGATAATCAAAACACCCTCCCAAACCCCCAAAAAGGTTTTAAAATTACCTGGTGGTCCAGTGGGAGCGCGGGGAGCAATCTCCCACTCTCAGGCTATCAGCTGCGTTAATAAAAATGGCGCCGATGGCCCTTTGCCCTCACCCTGTGACAGGGCAAAGGTAGCGCCGGCGCCATTTTGAATATTGGCAATATGGCCTGAGTGCAGGAGATCGCTCCCGGACCCCCGCTGGACCCCCAGGGACTTTTGGCCAGCTTGGGGGGGCCTCCTGACCCCCACAAGACTTGCCAAAAGTCCAGCGGGGGTCTGGGAGCGACCTCCTGCACTCGGGCCATATTGCCAGTATTCAAAATGGCGCCGGGGCTACCTTTGCCCTCACAATGTCACAGTGGCCGACGGGTTTTGGTCGGTGGTTCTATCGATGCCAATGTCGATGCCTTGTCAGTGCCAGCACCGGAGGATGTATCTCTTCGATGTTGATGCTGGTGCTTTTCTCGGTGCTCGGCACGGTCCTTCTCCAGCGCTGAAGATGAGGATGTTGATGCTTTTGAATGCGAAGATTCCAGTGACTGGTGGTCACTGGTGCCTCGATAGTGCTGAGACATCGATGGTGACAGGGTCGATGACGAAGACGGCTTTCGAGTCGGTGCACTCTTAGCCAGAGTAGACGGGGTCGAACACTTAGATTTGAATAGGTGTTCCATTTTTTCTAAGCGGGTTCAGCAGCCCTTCGGAGTCATTTGGGCGCAACTGGTACACAGCTGAACGTCATGGCAAGGCCCCAAGCATGAAACGTACACATCATGCGGGTCCATAATGGAAATAGTTTTTTCCTCTGGGGGAGAAGGCACTTCTGAAAGCTGGTCGCCATTTTTTAAAAAATAAACGCGGTGCGAGGTTGGTGGACATCGGGTACTGATGAGAGTACTGTCAGGTACCGACCGCAACGAACAAGGTAAAACTTACCAATGCTAGCGGACGTCGACGGTCGACAGGGGGGGGGGACCCCAGGATAGGGAAAAGTTTTTGAAAAATTTTGAAAAGTTCCGTGAGGAAAAGTTGTGAGGAAAATCTCACAGAGCTCCTGATAACCACAAGGCAACTGCTGCGCAGATAAAAAGAGACTGAAGGGGGACCCCTGCTGGATGCAGGGTTAGTAGCATGCTGGGCATGCTCAGTGTTCCAGTCAAAGTTCTAGAAACTTTGACAAAAGTGTTCCGTGATTGGGTTCCATCCTGATGATGTCACCCATATGTGAGGACTACCATCCTGCTTGTCCTGGGAGAAATCATTTTATTGTATTTTATTTATAAGTGTAAATTTGTGATCGGCATTGAATCCTGGAGAAATAGTGGATAATTAGATAAAATAAATAAATATCAAGAGATTGTTTGCTTTAAAATGTTGATATAAGAATAGAATGCCCACAACATAAAAGTGATAAAAAATTTTCTAAAATAAGTGACTTTTTTGTCTAAAACATTACACTTTGCATGAGAGCTGAAACAGTTTAGTATATCAAGTCAGATAAAAAATGAATTAATTAGTATTAAAACATTAAGACTTACCATTAGCCTCATGGTCAGATGGCAAATCATGCTCAATTTTATCTCCAGGTGATATCTAATTATACAATGGTCCAAGCTGAGATCGATCATCTGCCAGAGCTGACCTGGTCATCCTTCGAATAGATGAGTGGACTTCCTGCTCCTCTGTGGACTTCAACGTGCCTCGCACCCACATTACCCCATTCTCAGCATTCTCAGCAAAGCTTTGGTGAATGCCACTAAATAGCTGCTCTGAGCCCTGGGACTCATTGTCCTCACTTGCAAGAGATGTATTCCTTTGGCCTGCCTTTGGTTTCTGGAGCTTCTCTCCTTTCTGTGTACAGCTGGCAGCACATTTCTGTTCTGGTGATATATCCTTCTTTTTGAAACCAGATGCCAGGCTCTGCTTCTAGTGCACATTTCTCTGGATGCTATTTCTCTGCTCTGACAGGTTCCAGTGGCCTCTGCCTATGGGGCTGGCATGAGATAGTGATGTCCTCAGGGTCTGAAAAAAAAAGGGAAGGGTGCATTTCTCCCACTGCCACTGCCTCCTGCATTGATTCCCGATTAGGTGGTCAGAGCATAGAGGATGAATTTGGAGCCAGGGTGCAAGGCTGAGGCCAAAGACAGGTGACCTGTAGGTGTGTCCAAGTTCCCCATCTAATACTGGAATTAGAAATGGTAAATCATTGGCATAATGATACCAATGGCCACATGATTCGGTGACACTGCAGAGTGAGACCATGATGTGTTAGGTGTGCAGGGTGGGATGGGGACACCTCTGACAAGTCTTCTGGCTAAGGACAGCCTGCCTTGGCCTTGCAATACTGAAGTCAAATGCTGTGAACATTTTGGAGAGCAGGTGTGCTGCAATGGGGATGCCAGAGCTGAAGAATTGATTCCTGGTCACCGCTTACCTTCCTGCAGCTGTCCAGGGAGAGTTACAGTGCACAGCACTGAAAAACCCTATGTTTGGAAGTAAGCAGGTAAAGACATGCAGCCCTCTGAAGAAAAAAGAGACAGAAGGCCTCAAATGCATTGCTATTATCCTCCTCCAGGTGTCCCTATCTCTTCCAGTGCTACCATTACTTTCATTTCTGAGTATGCAGCACAAATACATATTTTTTTATGTACTGTACATTAGTTCACTCCTTTTCATTGATAGCTCATTCAGTACCGTGAGTATTTCTGACACATAGCTCCTATTATGGCCTCTTCCATTAATGTATCAGACGAAGTCTTATCATAAATTTTGCATTAAAGTTAAAAGATGTGTTAAGTGCCAGCATCTAACACACCCTTTGAATGCATTTTAATGTTAATGTTTGAATTAGCACTAATGAACTTAAAGGTGAATAGTAAAAGCTCGACTCGTGCATTAATTAGGGGATGCGCAAATATGTCAGGCTCACACATGCCGAGTGGATTTTAAAAGTGCCCAGATATGCGCGTAAATGCCACTGCGCATACATCACAGAACTCGGAGCGGCCTCGGAGGGAACTTTCTTTTGCCCTCCCCTCACCTTCCCCACCCTTCCCCTACCTAACCCACCCGCCCGGCCCTGTCTAAACCCCCCCTTACCTTTGTCGGGGGATTTATGCCTCCCGGAGGGAGACGTAAATCCCCGCGCGCCAGCGGGCCACTAGCGCGCCGGGACGCGACCTGGGGGCGGGTACGGAGGGCGCGGCCACGCCCCCAGACCGCCCCGGGCCGTAACCACGTCCCCGGGCCCACCCCCAAAACGCTGCCGACACGCCCCCCTCGCCAAACCCCGGGACTTACGCGAGTCCTGGGGTCTGCGCGCGCCAGTGCGCCTATTGAACATAGGCGCACCGGCGCGCAGGGCCCTGCTCGCCTAAATCCTGGCAGATTTAGGCGGATTTAGGCGAGCAGGGCTCTGAAAATCCGCCCCATACTTTTGAAAATTGAAACATAGAGTATAAATTCTTTCCTTTTTCCCCATCTCCACCCCACAGAAAGCTTACCACGATTGCTGGTAAAAGTATGTGTGAAATCATTTTTGCACACACAACCCCCATTTGATTTTCAAAGCATTACTTATGTGAATAAGACAAGATTTTATGTGCATAATTCGGTATGAAAATGAAGCTTTAATGTCTGGTTGATGCGCTAAACCAGAATGGCACAAAGATAATAGGAAATAGATTTAATGAAAAATGTTAATTCATCAGTGAAGATGTTTTAAATCATAGTTTTTATTAAAAAGTAATACTTTTATAGCAAATAGTGATTTGGGAATTCCAAGCCAATCGATAAGTAATTCAACGCTAGACAAATGTTTTTGAAGAGGGTTTTATTTCAAAGATGTGAACACTAGTAATAGAGCAGAAGGATGGATGCAGAAGAGATTAATGTTAGTCAGGATAAAAGGTTACTGCAGCCACAGTTGCAGGAAGAGGAAAAGATAATTCACATACAGAACATGTATGGTAAGGTTTTGGGTTCTAGATAGGGTAATGAGATCTCAGTTTCAAATGAATAAACAGAAGATGAATTATGAGTCTGCCCTGTCTAACATTTAAATCGCTTAGACTAATGGTACATTTCATTTTTGATCATGAAAATGGATTGAATGCTGGATATTTTAATATTTAGCAGTCTGAACTTTAGATGAGCTAAGTTTTAAAATAGAAAAATAGAAAATATGTGGTGTGAAGCTACAGGGCTTGATGCATTGAGTCAATGGCTCCCAAACCTGTCCTGCGACAACTCCAGCCAATCAGGTATTCAGGATATCCACAATGAATATGCAGTGCATGCAAATCTATCTAATTCATGTGCATTGCAAATATTCTGAAAACCTGGTATAGTCGATAGTAGGATTGGGGTTTTTTGCCTTGCTGGCTGGATCACACATACACACTAAGAAAATAATGACACTTGACTATGGCTTGCATGAAAATATGAAAAGCTATATTTTTCTGTATGAAATGTGCACAGAACGTCTGTGACAAGAACAAGCAAAGTTATATAATCAGCAAAATGAGCAAAGTAAATTTTCTCCCCAACTAACTGGGATATTATATGTAAATGGCCTAGCAAGAAGCGGTCACTTTTCTGGAAGAGTGTCCTCTCAACTCTCCAGTCATTGACTCTGCAAGTGTTATCTCCTTTGAGGGTAGGTACAGCACTAGTAACTCTAGATATTTGTTGAGATGGTTGTGCTATCTTCTCTCAGTTCTGCTCTCGGTAGGAGTCTGCCCATCCCACCATTGGTTAGGGTCTTTTGTGTTTGAGTAGCACATGCACTGTACTGTTTCTTAGTCTACTAGCTCTCCTTGAAGTATTGCCAAAATAATTGATAAGTAAAAAGTACTGCTTGTTTCAGGACAAATCTGAAATTATGGATTTCTTGTATTTTATTCAAATCGCCATTTTATACATCATGCTCTCTCACATATGGGACCTCTAGCCCTGCACTTTCTCTAAATATAATATATTCTGCTGGATGCCCAGAATCATAATAATAAAATCTGCATAGGTATCATCTGTGTCATGTAAATAAAAGCAATCATAAAGCTGTTTCAGATAGCAAGTAAACATTACTGTAAAACCAATATCAAAATAGTTAAGAATGTGTTTCCCCCAAAAGCTAAAAGCACATTCATCCATAGGATACTCATAAATCAGGTATGTATATAAACTAAATCTTGGCAGACATCAGAGGTGTTTCCTAGCTTTCAGCTCCAGCAGAGCTGCTTGTACTATGCTTCACTGAGCACAGTCTTTTAACTCCCTAACTGCCAGCTGATTTGATTTCACATCTAAGTGCTTTTGTCACTATGTCTTGCTCCATCTTGAATTTTGTATTTCACTGTCTATGACCTTAAGTGTTCCAGGCTGCTTCTATCAAATCAGGAGAAGGGAGGGCTGCAGTAAGTTTTCACAAAGCTGATTCCTATAACTATGAATCAAAATAACTGTATTTCTTTTTCATAAGGATCTAAATTAACCCTTCATGTGATACATTGAAGTGACTTATTTTATTTATTTATTTATTTTTTTAAGGGTTTTTATATACCAATAACCGTTTGCACATCGTATTGGTTTACATAGAACATTGTGATTAAATAATGTAGAATAACATTTATATGGAATGAATGGTAGCATTTAAAAAATTGGAACATAACTATAAACATATTAATAAATAAAACGAGAAAGAAATCAGACCTTTCATTTGAGGAATAGAACAATTAACAAGTGAAAAGTTCAGAGAGTTTAACAAGAGGGGGAGGGGAGTAAGGGGGGATAGAGGGGCAATAGGAGGGGGAAACTCTAAGTAAAAGGGAGGGGGAGAGGGGAAGGAGAGAGGAGGGTGTGAGAGGAGAGATGAGGGAGGGAGGAAGAGGGTGTGATGGGCATTAAGGGAAAGGCTGTGAGAAGAGCCATCTTTTTAATTTTTTTTTAAATTTTTGTGTGCATGGCTCTATGCGTAGCTCAGGGGGCATTGACTTCCAGATTGAGGGACCTGCTATCGTAAATGCTCGATCCCTTGTGGAGGAGAGGTGTATGAGTTTGGGGGAAAGTATGTAGAGGGTTCCTTTATAGGCAGATCTGCTGGGTCTATTGGAAGCATGGAAGTTGAGGGAGTCATGTAGCCATTGTATGTTTTCATTGTAAAGGGTCTTGTGTATAAGGGAGATATTGCGAGTGCACACTTGTCGAGACCAAGCTTATGCCTTTGGATACTGTTATGATCGCGGAGGTGCGGTTGCTTCTGGTGAGAGATGTGAGCCCTTGGATCGCCATGCCACTCAGGGAGGAGCCCTGAGAGCACAGCGAGAGGTGAGCTGATGTAAGCACGGGCAGACAAGGAGCAGAACAAAGCTGGAACAAAGACAAGGAGACTGAAGGTCTGACCCTCTACCGGACCTGCACACCCCAGGAAGGCCACCAACGGAATGGTGGTCAATGAACAATCCTCTGACCATTCCAAGCCCTTTTGGATATGCCGCTGGGTAACGGAAATAGATGGCAGGCCGGGCAGAGGACCAGGGAAGATGGAGGCTTTAGACATGGAAGACTTTGGATGAAGACTCAGGCGAGGACACTTGAATGAAGACTCAGGTGAAGACACTTGGAACGTGGAAGACTCAGGACCAGGTTCAGGAACAAGGTACCAAAGACAAGGATTCAGGAACAAGGTACTGAAGATGAGGATTCAGGAACAAGGTTCAATATCAAAGTCAAGTACTAGGTTGAGGCTGCAATGAAGCGCTCTCTACACAGCCAACCATAGGGCGGACCTATGGGACTGGTCATGGACCATGCTTGGGTGCGAGGCCGACTCCAGACGGATACGTGGAAGATGAAGCTGGTAACATGGCGAAGATTCAGTAGAAGCCTGTACCGAGGCGCGCCCTACAAAGCTGCCCATGGCTGGTCATGGACCACGCTGAAGCAGAACAGGTTCAGTCAGAGTTTTAGGCATGGACGGAGCAGCCCCAAGGACATCCAAGGGCCAGAACAAGAGTCAGGACGGAGGGCAAAGTTGGGACTTGGCTTCAAACAGGAAAAAGGACCAAGACGAGACTTGGCTTTGGGCAAGGATGACCCTCTGGAGACTTGAGCTGCAGACGAGAAGACAGGCAATCTACCATTAGAAGATGAGACCACCACATAGCACGCCAGGAAAGGTGGTATCGAGGAATCAGGGGTTCTGGAAGCAGAGGCAAAGACAAGGCATCAGGAAGCAACATCAGGAACCAAGGACATCGGACATCAGGAACGTGGAAACATCTGGAATACGGACGAAGGAACATTGGATATCAGAAACATGAAGATGGAGCCGTCAAAGCAGGAGAAGACCTGGACTGAAGATGAGGACACAGACGACTGTGAGACTCAAGCCAAAGGCCAAGCAAGACTGAAGAAGAAGCCCTTATATAGGGCTGACAGGAAGACACCCTGAAATACGTCATCAGGTTGGGCCCAGATCATATCCGGCCGTGGGCCCTTTAAATCTTGTAAAGAGGCGCACGGCCCCACACCTAGAGTGGCAGGCAGAAGCAGGGAGAGCTGATTGCGGTGTTCCTGCCAAAAGGGAATGCTCAGGGGGGGCCCCCGGCTGCAAGGCAAGGTCGGAGCAGGTGTTAGCGGCTCCCAGCCGCTGAAGGCAGGCTGACTCATGGCTCCCTGCCGCGAGTGAAGGCCCCAACGCGGTGGTCTGGGCTGCGGGAGTGCGGCAGAAGTGGCGGCCTCCAGGCCGTTGGGAGGTCGGTAGCACGGCGTTCCGGCCGCGCGGGCGTGGCAACAACGGCCTCCTGGCCATGTTGGGAAGCGGCAGAAGGCTGCTAACTGGAACGGAACAGCGCGGCATAGGGTAGGTGGAGAGGCCTGCTTGCGGGATAGGCATCTCGTGCCGGAATCATAACAGGAGAGGCTTTTATAAAGAATTCTGGAGGAGATAGGGAGCCAGTGAAGGTCTCTTAGGATGGGAGTAATGTGTTCTTTCTTGCGTGTATTGGTGAGTATTCTGGCTGTAGGGGTTTGATATTGGAGGCAGGAAGGTCTAGGAGGAGGGAGTTACAATAGTCAATTTTGGAGAAGATTATGGTCTGAAGAACAGTGCGGAAGTCATTGACATGTAAAAGAGGTCTTAGTTTCTTTAAGACATGAAGTTTGAAGTAGCATTCTTTTAAGGTGGACTTCCGCAAGACTGGCCCTTACAGCTCATAACTTGGTTGACTAGGGGTCTGCTCAGGCAGATACGGAAACCACTGTAATAAGTAGTTTTACAGGTCCTCAAAACTGTCAGTGAAGTACAAAATAATTTTGCAATTTATCAAACAATGTTAAATAAGTTTAAGGTGGGGGGAGTTGAGGTTGTAGCTTGCTGCCATTAACATGGTGATGTGAGTGGCCAGATCTTTCACATTCCTTGAAACCACGGACTGCATCTTCTTAGTCCTGCCCATATGTAGATTCAAATCAAGCAGAAGTCTCAGTGACCCTTGGTTGGTGGGTCTCTGCATTGGCTTATTGTCCAGGGAGGTTCATGTTCCACTTATTAAGTGATGCCCCCTTCTCATGACCTTAGTCCCTAGATTCATCCTTGGCCTGAAGCATCTGGTAGTGATGATGGCTAGGCTTGAAAGGAGTTGAAGTAGACAGAAGCTGAAAAGATGGCATTTGAGGTCACAGAGTGGGTGGAGAATGGTGCTGAGAAATCTGCTCAGTTGAGCCCAGAGCAGGAATGGGCCTCTTTGGATTCAGATGAGGATTAGGGTTGGAGACTGAGTTTTCACCCTCTGTAGAGGGATAGTGGAAAAAGGAGAAGTCTTGAGCTGGGGTACAGAGAGTACCCTGCATGTTCCCTTTGCAATTTAAAGACCACACAATCTACAATTCTAAGTCACATTCGTATTATCAACAATCAAAACATAACAAAATTAGAAACAAAATCTGTGGATTATGAGGTCCTGAGGGGACTGTTTGCAGTCCAAAAGGTCTTGGAGGTTGAGTTTATGGGCAATGGGGCAGGAGAGATAATGGGGGAAGGAGCTGGTGAGGAGTTTAGCAGGTTATAATGTGTTTTATGTTGCAGGGCAGTGCGATAGAAATAAACATTCAGAGATATTGTGAAAGGAGACCTGGAGAGAGTGGCCCAGTTGGCAGCAGTGAGGGTGGATTTTCTGCAAGGATTATGCAGTTAGATGAGCATGGGGGTGAGGGGAAAACAGTGTGGGGGAAAACAGTGTGGGGGTGGGTAAGTGGAAATAATCAAGGGTGCAGTTTTCCTTCTCCTTGGATTCCTTCTCATTTGGATCTTTCTCTTTATCTTCAGAAGATTCATGGAGAGGTGTATTAGAGCATCAGTAATGGGTCCTAGGCAGGACAAGGGGCACATCGCTCTAGTTGCACTGACAGAATTTTAGTAAGGAGTGCTGAAAGAAGGAAGATGAACAAGAGGGTATTTATTGATATTTTCATGTTATTGGTGGGCAGAACAGGGGACAAGAAGAAGGGTAAGAAGAAGTGTAAGGAAACGGGGTCCAAGAAAACAACGCCTCAAGCATTTGAGGTGAGTGAATAGTTTTGTTTGATTGGCTACTTAGCTGTACTGTGAAGGAGTGTACAGAAGGCATGTTCAGAACACCTTAAAGGACCAGCTCCAGATATTTATTTAACTCTTTTTTCTATACCGACCTTCATGGTTAGAACCATATCAGATATCTGACCCAGCTACCTTTAAACATATACCAGCAGGGAATCCTGGACCCATGGAATTTCCCTTAGGAGGGCTATTATTGGCCAGGTGCAGTACGGAAGCAAGAGGCCCAAGAGAAATGTAGGAAGCAAGGACTATGCTAAAATTGTGTATGCATAACTGCTATCACTTTTGTATCCATATTGCTGAGGTAAATAGTCTTTTTCTCTTTATTATGTGAATAATAAAAGTTTGCCTGAAGAATTAGCCGGAGTCCAGATGCTTCTGTGCTCCAGCATAATCCCAACCCATAGGCTGCTTCCACATTTACAGGTACATTTGCGTGTATTTTATAGCCTGCATTTATCATACATGTGCAGGTTATAAAAATATAGAGGTAGGTTTTCACACACACATTTACACGTATATATATATGGAGGTGTGCACAGCTTTGTGAAACTTATCCTTCCTATGCATTAGAAAACAGATGTCTTGCTCGGTGGTCAGCTCAAGGGGTTTTGTGAATATGCAGACTTAATGGCGGGTAAGCACTTTTTGGTTCAAAGCAATGGGTCTCTTTTGACCCATTTCAGTTCACAAATGTTTCAGACCATTTATATGAGGTTTGACATGGGATGCTGAGAATTTTGGAACACACTTCTTTTGGATTGGTACGGTCACTAACGTGGTAGAGATGGCCTTGACAGCAGCAGCAATTAGGCATATTGGTCAGGGATGATCTGGGGTTTTCATGATTTATGTGTGGCTAAGTATGGGAGACAACCCAGAGCCCATGAGTAAGTTTGAGTAACTATTATTGGTTTTTTTCTTAGGGTTACTGGTATGTCCAGTTAAGATGAGATTTGCGTGGATTGTAGGCCACTCCTTCATATATTGGGAACATCAGAGGTCCTGGATTCACAAAATGAGATTGGATCAGCTTCTGCAGGTATCTGTAAAGAAGCAAGACAGACAAATTTGCCAGAGGCAGTGGTCATTCATCTTGGGGCAGGGGGATAATGATTATGGTCCTGTTGTAGCACTTAGGAAGTACATCTGCATGTTATGAACATGATGCAGGACACGCAATTTTAATGGTCAAACATATTGTTGAGGCCTAAATTGAAATCATCAAAGAATGTACAGAAAAATGCTTTGCTATTCCAAATCAATAGACATTTATCCAGATGCTTCTCATCGTCTTTGTATACTTTTATTCCAAATATAAATTTCAAGAGTAAAACTTGATATTATAAGCTTGTTAGGCTTTATGGTCTGGTTTTATTGTATATCACTGTGGGGTATGCTGAATTGAGATGATTCCTGGCTATAGTCCCTCCTGAAGAAGCCGCACAGCGAAACATGGCTATATGAGGGGACCATAACTCCTAATAAGCTTATAAGGGATGCAGTGATAACATCAAGTTTTACTGATGAAATTTATAGTTGGAATAAAAGTATACAAAGAAGATGAGAATTATCTGGAAAAATATTTATTGACTTGGAATATCAAAACATTTTTCCTCACATTCTTTAATGATTTCATATTTATGTGAATTCTTTATATCTACTCCTGCTTTACTACTTGAGGCCTAAATTGAGTCATCTGCTACAACGGAAGCTTTGTGTTAAAAAGGTGAATAGGCAGATAGGTTCTTGGTTTGAGTCTGTAGGTGAGTTCTGGGTAGGAAAATCCATCTCCAAAATATTTGGTTCGCTTTGCTTTTTGTTTTGAGGGGTTATTTCATTTTTCAGTTTATTTAATATTGAGGTCCATATTAAAAATCATCTAGCCAGCTAAATGAATATTTGGGCACATATCCAGCTAAATTCTAGCTGGCTAATAAGTTAGGAGCTGGAATTTAACAGGATATATTAGGAATATTTGGGAGCATAACCAGGAGGAGTTGAGTTAGCCAGATGACTTAGCTGGCATAGTCTGGTCAAGCCAAAGAGCTATCTTAAAGTTAGCTGGCTAACTTTAAGATAGCTGGCTACATTTTAGTAATGTGGCTGCATTATTGAATATACAGAGCCTCCAAAGTTAGCCAGATAAGTTTATCTGGCAAAGGGGGTCATTTTTAAAATCGCGATAATGACTGATTTGTGATGTTAAAATGTAAATGAGAGAAAGGGAAGGAATTTGGGCATGGTTTAGTAAAATAAGGGGCCGATAACGCTGCGGGGGATAATGTTTTGCACATTACTGGCGGCAGTAATGCCGGAAATACCTATACCTTTTCTATTGGCGCTACGAGGCAAAAGTGTTCAGCGAGGCTGCAACTGTGGCGTGCGATACCACACCGCCATAATGTGGCCGGCTGCACACTTTCGCCTCTTGCCCCTTTTTTTGTCCATAGGCAATCATTTCCCTATAATTATAACGAAATTATATATATAGGCCTAACTTTGCTATCCGGTCTATGTCTGAATATAGACCTCTTTTTTTTTAAGTTTGGTTCATTTGTTCAACCCAAAAAAATAAATAAATAAACTCTAAAATAAAACAAAAACCAAAACAACAATAATAAAAAAATCTGAATTGTTTTTAAAAAATGGGGCTCTCACAACCCTCAATTCACTCGCCCTTCTGCCAGAGGAGGAACTAGTAGGCTTCACTCCTCCCTTTCAGGATACTGAAGACCATGGGAAAGGAGTAAATGGGGGCTGGGAAGGGAGTTCCCCAGCCCTGGCAGAATTTACCAGGGAGTGTGATGAAGGGCCTCGGGAGGCCTGAGATAGGCTCAAGAAAGCCTAGCTGGGTGGGCCCAGACTCCATTCTTGCTTTAATTTTAGTGGCTAAAGTGTGTGTGGGGGAGGATGAGGTTCAGAGGGATCCTTAGCTGGTCCCAGCTGGTCCACGTTCAATTATGGCAGTGTGGGAGGGTGTGCAGAGGGCTGCAGGCCTATTTTTTTTCAAATGTGATGAATACAAAAATATTCAAAATTGTTCAGATATTTGCTTAGGGGAGGCTATTTTTGTTTCATTTCATCTGGAAGAAGCCAAAAATGGCCTCGTTCATTGCATTTTTCACATTCGTTATAAACAAATTCACATACCTGATTCAGATTCTGTCACAATTAGATCTGGAAGAGTTGCCATGGTTTCTATAAATTAGATGGGGGTACATTTATCCGAGACCTTGATTTTTTTAATAACTTGATTCAGGAGGCTATAGAGGGTGTGTTATCTCAAAGTTGAGGAGCCATAACTAGTGGACAAAGGTATAGTAGCCTCATTTTGAAGGGGTTAATAAACATGTGGATAAAGGTGAACCATTAGATGTAGTGTATTTAGATTTTCAGAAGGTGTTTGACAAAGTCCCTCATGAGAGGCTTCTAAGAAAACTAAAAAGTCATGGGATAGGAGGCAATGTCCTTTCATGGCATTCCATGAAGTTAGCAAGTTGCACATTTAAGACTAATTAGAGAAAAATGTTTTTCACTCAACGCACAATAAAGCTCTGGAATTTGTTGCCAGAGGATGTGGTTAGTGCAGTTAGTGTAGCTGGGTTCAAAAAAGGTTTGGATAAGTTCTTGGAGGAGAAGTCCATTAACTGCTATTAATCAATTTTACTTAGGGAATAGATACTGCTATTAATTTCATCAGTAGCATGGGATCTTCTTAGTTTTTGGGTAATTGCCAGGTTCTTGTGGCCTGGTTTGGTCTCTGTTGGAAACAGGATGCTGGGCTTGATGGACCCTTGGTCTGACCCAGCATGGCAATTTCTTATGTTCTTATGTTCTTATTTCCCTTGTTTGTGGTGGGTGATCCAAGTCTGGATAAAATTACATTTGTAAACTGGTAAGGCTGTACATTTGTATCAGTGATAATGATATTTGAGTAGTTAAGGAAGCTGCTACTAAGGCAGTATCAAGACAGTGGGGGTAACTGACTTATCTATGGGGCCCCTCCTGTTGAGATATGATAGGAGTAGCTTGGCTTGGCACATGGTTGTGGCCCACTGGCATGACATCAGAAGCCTGGTGGGCTGTTGGCAGCTTCTGATGGGTTATGGCAGTATACTACCTCAAAGCTGGGTGGGGTGTGATATTTAATTATGCTTGAAGGTGTGTTTTATTTTGTGACGGGCTAGGATTTCAATAAATCATGGCCTTTATAAGTCCATTCATGTGTTTTGTTTGTGTTGTGGGAAGGGACACTTAAGGCCCCATGTCCCTAGATTATTATATGTTTATGACACTAGTTTTATGCAGATTTATACAGAATTGATTTTGCCCATCATTATACTGCATTTTAATTTTAATGTGAATATTAAGAAGTGGATAACATAAAAATAATGGATGTAGTTTAAAATGTACAGAAAGAAACTGTTACTTTATTCAAATAAATAAGAATGTCTATATGTGTAACACCGGGTTGTACATGTTCATGAGCAAAATAACTCTGACGGGCTCTGTTGCTAAATATGAACTATATGGGTAATGCACAGAATGTTGAGATTGAAAGTTATAGATTGGTTGACACCCAGCATTCACTGAGATATCAGAAGCATGGGAAAAGCATAAAGTCTCATAACTGCAGTATGATGCTAAAAATTGTAAATAAGGGTCAAAAATAAATATAATTAACTGTCCTGGCCTGGGCTGGTGGTTGGTGGGCTTAGGGAAGCCCAGGAAAGGTAGCCTATATGGCCATGGGGGCTAGGGAAGCCCCGTGGAGCTGTGTAAGTGTTTTGTTTTGTTTTCTTTACATGGGAGGAGCAGCGGGATCCTGCCTCTAGCAGTTCCAAGCCACGATTGAAATGTAAGCGGTTGACAGCCACAATGTTGAGGAGGTGCCCTGGAGTTTGAGAAGCTCCCCGGGGAGATTTAAGTGGGACCCTGTTGAAAGCATCACTGAGTCACGTTTAAAGTGAAAGCAACTGAGAGCTGTGATGAAAATGAAAGCGCTACAGAGTCATGACAATAGGGAGGCTGGCTGTGCATGGGGAATTTTGATAGCAAGCAGTTGATTAGGCTGTCAGCACCGGTCCAGGAGTTCTCTCGATGTGGCAGTCAGCTGCAAAGGAGACAGGAGCAGCTGTGAGAGCCTGGGGAGCTCCTGGCAGCATGAAGACAGGAGGCAGTCATACAATGGGGGCCAGAGCAAACAGTAAGACTGGCTGCTGCTGCTGCTGCTGTGCTGATTGCCAACCTCTGATAAGGAATGTGATTATTTAAAAAAAAAAAAAAAAAAAAAAAGAAAATCAAAGCAGATGAGTGTGGTTGGGGCCACATATTTATTCATCCCTTCAAAAAAATTTAGGAGATTTGTGAGGCAAGCAACCCTTGGGTAAATCTATGCTGGCTGTGCACCATTAAACCATGCCTATCTAAATGTTATGTGATTTTATTCTTTTTATTTTATTGGGCATCTTCCAGTCTTCAGGTGCAATGGATGATTTTAATGATAGATTACATATTAATTGTGATTGGTCTGAAATTTCATTTTTTAGTTCTTTCTGAACCATGGGGTGTATATCATCCAGTCCAGATGATTTATTACTCTTCAGTTTGTCAATCTGCCTACTACATCTTCCAAGATTACCCTGGTTTGTTTCTGTTCATTTGAATCATCACCCTTGAAAACCATCCTCTTCAGTAATTTTAAATCAAAGAATTTAGTTGTTCTATGATGGCCTTATTTTCCCTAAGTGCCCCTTTAACCCCTTGATCATCTAACGTTCCAACCGACTCCCTCACAGGTTTTCTTCTTTGGATATATTTTAAAAAGGTTTTATTAAGATTTTTTGCCAGTATGGCTAACTTCTTTTCAAATTCTCTCTTAGCCTGTCTTATCAATGTCTTACATTTAACTTGAAAATGCTTATGCTTATGTTATGTTCTTCTTTTTATTTTTTATTTTGCATTTTCAGAATATAATACAATATCCATTATAATTGAATAAAGAGATTATACATCTTATTTTCAAGGAAACATAATATTTATAACATCTTAACACAAATCTCTCATTATATTAAGGAAATGTGTGTAGACCAAGATAAAGGAAAATAAGAGCCCACAAATTATTATAATCAACTTAAGAAATAGCTTCCCTGTAAGATATGGCAACCCTTTCTTTTACACACTTCCAGATTTCCCAACTAAAAAGCCCTTTAATTGTCCCGGCTCTTGAAATATATAGGTCTCCTTCTGATATTTCAAAACACATCTACAGGGATATTTCAATATCATAATTGCCCCCCCGATTTACTACTTCCGTTCTCATTTGCAAAAAGACTTTCCAACGTTCTTGAGTAGGTCTTACAATGTCAGGGTAAATCCAAATGTTCTGTCCATAATACTTGATCTTTCTATTCCTGAAAAAAAATTTCAAAACCATGTTTCTGTCATGCTCAAAGGCAAAAGACTCTAGGATAGTTCCTCTTATTTTAACCTCTGTTTGAGATGACATTTCAATAATTTCAGTTATATTCAAAGGCTGTTGTTCCCTTCCATTCAGATCTCCAATATTTGAGGGCTTTCAAGAGATGAAAAAAGCTTTTGTAATTACTGGCATCAGTTCTTTTGGTATTTTAAGAACTTCCAATAAGTAAACTTTAAATGATTCAACAGGTGAAATTTTTTCCAAATCAGGAAAATTTACCACCCTTAGATTCATAAATCTTAGGGAGTTTTCAATCGACTCAAACTTTTTTTTGCATCAAATTCTCAGATTTAATTAGATTAGTTTGAATTTTTTCCATTGTTAATACTTTAGCTTCTATCTTCTCAATCCTTCCCTGCTGTTGATGGGTTATTTTCTCAATATTCATTTCTTTTTTACTCAGTTCTAAGAATACCTTAGTTAAAGATGTTATCGCTGATTCAATAGATGTTAGGGCATTCCATACAGTTTCAAGAGCCACGACAGTGGGCTTCCCTAAGGCAAAAACAGTTCCAGGAATAAAATTTACCTCTTCTGTTTGTGTGTCTTTGATGTCTAGTTCCAGTGGAGCCTTAATAGGGGTCTTAGGGGAGAGAGTCATTTCTCCAACAGGAGTTCTCTCACCCTTATCGGACGTCCTCTCCCCATTGTCACCACTCGGATCAGATAGTGCCGTCTTGCTCCTTCTGTCCCCTACGGGACTCGGCAGATTTTCCACTCCAATTTCTCTCTGTTCTCAGGGCAGGGATGGTGTCATCGGCGCCCCTGGGCTCAGCGATATCGTCTCGGCCAACGGGATTGACCCGAGCTCCAAGGTCTCTCCCTCAGTGGCCCTCGCTTCCGGTGGTTTGGGTGTCGAGGTGAAAAAGCTCTGAACTTTCATCTGTTGGTTGCCGTCTTCTTTTTCTGGTAAAGTATTTCTAAGCTTCGCTTTGCGCTTAATGTGCGGCATCCCTCAGACCTTGAAATTCGCTGAAAAAACAGCAGGAAATCACCGTAAGGAATGAAGCTTTGGAAAGAGAGCTCTTTCGCTGCATCTTACAGGGCGGCCATCTTGGTCTCCCTCTATGTTATTTTCTTCTGATGGATCCTTCTTCCTATTTTTGAATGAAGTTCTTTTGGCTAAAATAGCTGCTTGTCTCACTTTTTAACCATGCCAGCAATCATTTTGCCTTCCTTCCATCTTTCTTAATCCATGGAATACATCTGGACTGTGTTTCTAGGATGGTATTTTTTTTTTTAACAATGACCATCCCTGTTACACACTCTTACTCTTTATAACAGCTGCTTGTTTATTTTAAAGGTGCTTATTTCCCACACCCTCCAAAGTTCGGGGTGGGTTACAACCAAACAGACACAATGACATGGCATAAAAATATTGGTGAACAAAATGGACATGAAATAATAAAATAATTAAAGGAGATTAAATGAGGATAAAACAAAATAAAATCAATGTGGAACAAGAAGCAAATGCTGAAGGGGAAGAAACAGTGAGGCAATTAAGTTGTACATAAGTCAGGAAAGGCCTGCAAGAAAAGATGGTGTTTGAGAGCTTTTTTTACAGTCGTTTTTATCGGAGACTAATCATAAATCAAGAAGTAATGTGTTCCAGAGGATAGGGCCTACAATAGAGAATGCTCGTTCTCTTGTTTTGGTTAAGCGTGTAGTTTTAGGTGATGAGATTTGAAGTAGAAGTTTTTTAACAATTTTTCTCATTTTATCAAAGTTTCTCCTTGGAAGGTTTAGAGCTAGACTGTGGATATACTTAATGTCCCCCTTCCCATCATTAATTCAAATTTGATCATTGTATAATCACTATTGCCAAGCAACCCTACTATCATTACCTCTCTCACCAAATCCTGTACTCTACTGAGAATTAGATCTAAAATTGTTCCCTTTCTTGTCGGTTTCTGAACCAATTGCTCCATAAAACTGTCATTTAATCCATCCAGGAACTTTATCTCTCTAGCATGTCCTGATGTGCATGGTCAATATTGGGTTAATTGAAATCTTCCATTATTATCATACTAGCAGTTTGGTTAGCTTTCCTAATTTCTCTTACCATTTCACGTTCGGTCTCATTATTTTGCCCTGGGGGACAGTTGTATGCTCCTATCACTATACTCTTCCCCAACACACAAGAGATTTCTACCCATAAAGATTCAATTGTACATTTAGGGGCAGATTGTCAAAGCAGCGCACAGCCGTCCATGCCCATGCATGGGCAGGAGGGGCACATTTTTGTAAAATATGCACGGCAACACATTTGGGCCTTCCCCAGTTCTCTTCCAGTCTGCTCCAATTAAGGAGAGGACTGGGAGGGAACTTCCCTAACCCCCTACCTACACTTCTTCCCTCTTCTCCTCTCCTCCCTACCCCCAAAACCTAACTTTCCTTTCCCTACATTTTTTTTGTTAGTACTTAGTGCTCCTCTGGAGCAGAAGCAAGTTGCATGCGCTAGCTAGCTGCCAGCATGCACTTCCCCAGAACAGCAGCCAATGGCCTCTGTCCCAGCCAGCCTCCATCCCACCCCGCCCCTTCCCATCCATACAATGGCTCTCTGCCCTGCCCCTTTTTCTGGGCCTGGCACTTGTGCACAAATCGCGACTTATGTACGTGTCCGGGCCATTTTGAAAATGTGCAAGGAGCGCACAGGGCCCGGCCACATGCATAAATCCTGTTTTTTATGTGCGCAGCCCTTTGAAAATTCACCCGTTAGTCCCTTCCAGGATCTTTATCCTGTTGGACTCTATGCCATCCAGAAAATAAAGTGCCACCCCACCACCAAGTTGCTCCTCTCTATCATTGCAATATAATTTGTACCCTGGTATAGCACTGTCCCATTGGTAATCCTCCTTCCACCATGTCTCTGAGATGCAAATTAAGTCTGTCATCATTCACTGCTATACATTCTAACTCTCCCATCTTACTTCTTAGAATTCTGGCATTAGCATACTAACATTTCAAAGTGTGTTTTTTGTTTGTACTAATTCTGCTTTTCAAATGACCGGGATAATTTGGAATGAACAAAAAAAAAACATGTCAGGAGCACAACTATGATTTGTGTGCATTGTGCATAAATGTTGTGTCCCTAAAACATGAAACTTTTATGCTTCATGTAGTACACACAAAACTTGAGAAGCACAAAGTATGCTCCTAGGTTGTACACACAAAACATGAAATTGGAGCATAAATTATCATCCTATGTTAGGAGAGGAAGTTTTCCCCCTAAATTGCACATACAAAACATGAGTTGTGAGCAAAACATGTGCGACTGTTAGAAGCACAAACATGAATTAGGAGCACAAGTTATGCTCCCTAAATTGCCCCTGTAAAACATGAATTAGGAGCATAAGTTACACAAAATATGAGTTAAAGTACCCAAAACGTTGTAGCATAAAACATGTGTTAAGAGCATAATATTTGTGCTCATAGTCTGTGTGCAGAATTCCCACATAAATCATGATTTATGTGCAGATTGGAAGTACAAGATCTTGGCACCATAAACTCAAGGTTCAGGCACATAGACTAACACTAGCCCCAGAAATTTTATTTCACCACTGACCAGGAGTTACATTTCCAGCATTAAGAAAACATGAGTTAAGCCTTGATTAACTTAGGATTTGCATGGAGGAGCATTAAACCATACACACATTTTTACTCAAGTATGGGTGCATATTTTGGTGTGTAAAAAATTCCTTGCTACACCAGAAGTAAAGTTCTACGCACAAAAATGTGCACAAAACTATGCACTAAGATGTGCCTAAGGTTTAACACTATTACATTGGGTCCTAGGGTAAAGGCAGGGGGAGAGATGATAAGAATAAAATAATTATCAGAAAATGAAAGACTGACCTAATGATATTTCAGGCCATGGAGGTAACTTGGTTGGTTCTAACAGACTATAACTCTTCACAAATTAATCAGGTTGGTACCAGTAAGTTCATGATGGTCTGTTACTGTCCAGCAAGGCCATGGGGACCTAAGAGGATGCATGTTCAGAAATAGCCTCGCTAGTGTTTGGTAACTGTTTAGATTATTACCAAAAACATGCAGCCTGCTAGACAAAACCAGCTACTGGAATTATACCTGCCCAACAAGCCTGGCCACATAGTAGCATGTGTTTCCACTAGAACTTCCAATATTTTGCATTAACCACTTTGACATTGATTCTGGCAGCCTATATTCATTGTTGTCTAATACAGCATTAGAAGCACTTAAACATTTGCCACTTTGTCACACTTTCTTGTATTTCTTCACATTTAGCAACTGAGGATCTTCTATACTTATCCCATGACATCTTAAACACTATTACTGTTTTAGTCTCCATCAACCCCCTCCCCAAGAAGGGTGTTCCGCGCATTTACCAACCTTTTCCATGAAAAGATATTTCCTGACATTGTTCCGTGGTCTTCACCTTGGAACCTCATAGCATGACTTCTTGAACTGTTTTCTTTTTGAACAGATTTTACTTTTTGTGCTTTATTAATATACCTTTTAAGTATTTGAATGACTCTATCTTATCTCCTCCATATTTCCTCTTCCCTGGGGTATGCATGTTTACATTTCAAATTCTCATCTTATATGGCTTTTTATGCAGATCATGCACTATTTTGGTAGACCTTCTCTGGACAGCCATCACTCTGTCTATGTCCTCCTGTTGGTAAAGTCTCCAGAACACAATACTCCAGGTGAGGTCTCAATAATGATCTATAGACCAGCAGAATAATCTCCTCTTTTCAACTTGTTATACTTTTTCCTATGCACCCTAGCATCCTTCTGGTTCAGGCCACCACCTTGTTGCACTGTTTACTAACCTTCAAATCCCTTTCCTACTTTGTGGACATCAGTATTTCACCCCATGCTGTACATTGATCCCTTACATTTCTGTGCCCAAATTAGCATAACTCTGCCATTTTTTTGTATTGGAACTTAGATGCTGAATTAGTGTGTACTTTTGTCCTTTATGAGAGAAAAATAGTTATGATTTGTTAAAAGAATTGCATATAATTTTGTGTTACTGAGAAAACTGTTCATGCATCATGGCCCCCATCTTTTCCCCTCTGTTATTACAGTAAGTACAACTTAGACTCCATTATTGTGCACAAGGTCAGTCTGCATATTTTTTGCTAAGAAAAGATAACACAGAAAGAAATAGAAGCTTGTGCAATATTAGGTAGCTCTTTTACTCCCTTTTGCTAGAAGAGGCATATCTTACTACCTATACACTGCCCTCTCTTTCTCTAAACTTCAAGGTCAAGAAACAAATAGATACTGAGCACTTAATTAAAATCATAAGACCACTACTTGCTTAAAGCTAGCTAGCATTTTAAAACTTACTTTTATCACAGCACAAGTTTTGGCAAAATGCTGAGCGCTGAAGCATCTGGCAGCTGCCAAGGACAGAATGTGAAAGGTTTATGGAAAGTACAAAGATATTGGTCATTATTTAGTGAAGCAGTAGATAAAAACAAAGATGTCCACCATCTTAGACAACATATACAGTACGTTTTTCTTATCAGTAGCTTGGCAATATTTTAGGAAATTTAAACAAAGAGATCTCTTCTGAGCATTGTAGAAAAAAGGGCATAATAACCACAGCTCACTCTATGCCAGACAGATTCCCTATTGAAAGATCTGGCACTGAACAGATTGCACGACAAATCTCACACCTATAGGGATCTCCAGTACTGACGTGTCTCCAACCGAGAACCTGTTAGGCTGACTCATCATTTGGGAAGGCTGGAGACTCTTTTCCAGGGAAAGGTGACAGCTTTCTCTAGGTTTTGTATATAATTATACCCCATTAGTTGGGGAATTTATTCTTGCTTATTGTGCTGATTTATTATATATATTTTGTTTTATTTGTCTCAGGTGTTCTCATAAGCACCTGTGTTGTATATATATTAAATAGAAAAATATATCTTTACATTGTTTCACTTAAGAGATAGTAAGTGTTGTTATTCTCCTAGCTGGTTTGCGTAATACAGACTACAAGGTAAATACCACATATCATAGCATACTCCACTCCAGATGCCCAATCATTAATCACTTTTCAAGCTTTCTTAAATCACTTCTCATTTCATCAGGCATATCCACATGTTGCAGATCTTTGCATAAGTCACCAAATGATACACTTTTCCTTCTTATCTCTCCACAATTTTGTTCACAAAGATATTGAACAAGTTCTTGAGGTGATCTACTCATCACCTTCCTTTCTTCAAAGTGAATACCATTTACCAACAATCTGTCTTCTATTCCTCAATCAGTTTCTAATCCACTTCACCACATCAGATTCCACCTCAAGGCTGCTCAATTTATTTATGAGCTTCCTATGTGATACTGAATCAAAAGCTTTGCTGAAATCCAAATACACCACATCTAGCTCCTGCTCTCAGTTGATCTGATGCAATCACCTGCTGATAAACCAGTACTGCCTTGGATCTTGAAACCTTCTGGTTTTGTATTTTATTATGTTTTCTTGGCTATAGGTTAGAAAGGAATGTATTTCTTTGATTTATTATTTTTTGTTTGTGAGACAGACTATTCCCAGACCCTTACTAAGCTGAGGGAAGGCCAAGTTGCAGTGAGGATTTTTAATACTTTATGGTGCTGCATCTATTGATTTATATTGTTATGTTGTAGGCCCATTGTAACATGCACTGAGTGTGGGTTCAACTACAGAAAGGAATTATCATACTGGCATTACATTATTACATTACATCCTTTCTTTCAGAAAAGTCTCCAAAGTCAGATTAATAGGCATATGATTTTCAGACTCCTACATACTCCCACTTAAAGAGACATATCATCCATCCTTTTCCAGTCCCATGGAACCATGCCCATCTCCAAAGATCTATAGAACATGTATTTCAGCAGACCCACCAACAGCTCTTGAGGCTTCCAGGAAGAACATGTTTTCAAAGCAATTTTCATTGGTAAAAGGCATTTTACTTGCACCTGCTTTATCTGTGGGTAGAATTTTGTTCGAAAAGTACTTGAGATTTGAAAGTGCAATCCATGTGTGTATGTTTCCTACTCCTACCTAAACACAAAGGAATGCCTCCTCTCAATGAAGGTGACCATGGATACTTTAAGATTTAACTTTAATAATTAGAAGAATAGTTACTTCCTAGATATGCATACTTGGTGGAATATAAAATATGAAGCTGTTTCAAATGAAAAATACAATTCATTTAGAAAATTTTAGGACATATGGAAGCATGTAGATCATTATGTATCCCACGTGCTTTAATTGAAACCTTTTTTGGTTGTATTAATATGTAACCCCTGGGTGGGGTGGATCCTTTAATTTGCACCCAGTGGCACATAGAGAAAAGAAAGGAGATGGGCTCTTTCTGCACCTCACTCTTTAAATGTGTCTCAGTCTCTCACTCTCCCCACCAGATACCTTTATTTTCTGAGTTAATGGTATCCAAATTGTAGGGATGAACAATAGTTCTTACACCCATTGTAGGGATGAACAATAGTTCTTACACCCATTTTTTTTTTTTTATATAAAAGCAGCCCTTCTCTGTCTTGTGCATGAAGCACTGCTAATTAAAACTGTCTCTGCATCCAATAAACACACAATGAGAAGAACGGTGGCTTCCACCTTCTTTACTCATAGTTGATTAGTTGACTGAATTAAATTTATACTTCAATTCTTTTCTTAGTTCACTCAATAATAGACTCATGACACCGTTTCTTTAGCAAAGTCTCTACTTCTCCTAGAAGCTCTATATTTACATTGAATTCCTTCTTTTATCCCTTCCATCAAATCCAATATACTTTTAGATTGAAATTGGTTCAAGCCTTCCTTACTCCCCAATTTAATTCTCAGCTATTCCCAATGAAGGTGGTTAAAATATATAGTCCTAATAATTTATCAGAACTTAGTCCAAGATCTAATACTCTTCCTGAATCCTCTTTAAATACTTTGACTCATTATTCAGGTCCTGGTGGGCACTTCACTCTCCCCTTAAGCAATACTTCATACACTAGCAACAAAATTCTTGTTACCTTTACTTTGAGTCATTTAGCTTCCTTCCTGTAGTGCACTTTCCCATAGATGAATCTCTCCACACTTCTGTTTTCAGGATGAGACACCACTCTCTAATGGTCCTTGTTACCTGGGATGCAGTAAATCCATTGGGATTTACTGCATCCCAGGTAACAAGGACCATCAGCTCCAAGTGGAATGGAAATATTATTTAAACCCAAAAAGGAGAAAAAAAATCAACCAAGAAGTAGGAAGGGAGGAATAACTTCCTTGCCTCCAACAGAGGAGACATCTCAATCCACTATGAAGGGGTACCAAGTTTCTGACAGGGAATTCTCAAAAATTACTCTTTGAAAAGAGTCCAAAACAAGCTTAAATGCTGGATAGACAAGTCAACAGGAGGCGACTCCTAAATGGGAAAACTTCCTTACTCCTTTCCCATAAATTAGGAAAAAAAAATGTAAGACAGGAGGCAGAGAGCACCTGCTTCAACCAAATCCAAACTAAAATAGAAAAAAAGAAACATGGAAAATGATAGTAGAAAAGGACTCTACAGCCCAACCAGTCTGCCCAGCAAGCTCCCATAGTTACCAGTTTCCCATACTTATCAGTTACTCAAGTCACCAAGGTCAGGGCTCCTGTTGGTTACTGTTTGAGTCCAATTTCCTTCCTCCCTCTGCCATTGAATCAGAGTTGCATCATAATGTTGGAATTGCATCAGAAGTGTAGTATCAGCCTGGCTTATGGTTAATGGTAGTAAGTTTGACCACCGCATCAAGCAAGATATCCCCATGCTCTTGTTAGTTACTGTTTGGGTTCAATGTCCTTATCCCCCCTGCAGTTGAAGCAGAGAGCAATATTGGAGTTGCATCATAATTGTAGTATCAGGCTTTTTGGTTAAGGGTAGTAACCGCTGCATCAAAAAAGTTGCTCCCACGTTTATGTGTTTTCCCACACCATACAGTTCATTGTCTTTGTTGGTTGTTGTCTAAATCCAGTTCCTCTCTTCCTCTTTTCCCACTGCCATTGAGCAGTGAGCAATGATGGAGTTGCATCATATTTTGAAGGCTATTTGTTAAGGGTAGTATCTGCCCCATTCCCTACTTCATTCTCCTCCCCCTTGCCTATAGGGATCCACAGTATTTACCCCATGCCCTTTTGAAGTCTTGTACTATTTTTGTCTTCACCACCCCTCCGGAAGGGCATTTCAGGTATCCATCACCCTCTCCGTGAAGAAATATTTCCTGACATTGCTTCTGAGTCATCTTTCCCAGAGTTTCATTTTGTGACCCCTAGTTTTACTGGATTCATTCCAGCAGAAACGGTCTGTTGTTGATCATACATCACTTAAAGCCTTCAAGTATCTGAAGGTCAGCACTTCACCCCCTATCGCATACACTTCCTTCAGATTACCGCATCCCAGCTGCATGATTCTGTACTTCTTGGCATTAAATCCCAGTTGCCATATCTTTAACCACTCTTCAAGCTTCTTGAAATTACGTCTCATTCTCTCCACTCCTTCCACAAGGATAGATGGTGCTTTGGGATGATAAACAGCTAGGACATACCATCTGCTGTTCCCACATGGGAGAGGAAAACCCAAACCTCTCTCACTTATTTCTACACAGAACCTCCATAGTAATTTGGCACACTCCATTTACTTCAGGAAACCAAAGGTTCCCTACAAATAAACAAACCATGTTGTACAGTATGGAAGCAGTAGACTCCCAGCTGACTTTATGATAGGTTCATTAAATGGAAATTGTACTGTATATATAAAATTTCTTGTGAGTTCAATGAAAACATGAATACAAAAAATAAAGCTTTCTGACAAGTAGATAGATTGTTATATTCTCTTTTATATTGTGTGAACCTGCTAAGGAATAGATTAATGGAATTAATTTTGCTGATGGATCATGAACAGTATAATCTTTGACTGTGCTGAATACTGAGTCAAGCGACACTGTCTTCAAAATGCTTGCACTATATGTTTTTTTTATTGTCTATGAGAAGGAGTGAGAACTGAATGTTCAGAATGAGTCAATGATGAGGCCATGCCCTAGGCCAACTTACCATTCTTCATTTCCGATGTACAGTGAAGAAGCGAAAATTAGTTTGACCTTTAGGAAGAACCTTAACAATGTCTCTGAAACCCATATCCAATAGGAATTATTTCCCTATTCTTCTTTCCTTTCTTTCCTTTCATGCTTTATTTTATATTTTTACCTTTTCTCTATAAAATAATATAACAGAAAGCTAGAATGTATATTATTTTATTGAGTTGTGACAATAAATAAATTAATAACAGGAAATCTGCTAAAACTGGCTGTAAAGACCCTTCTGTTTCAATTACTGAGTGGAACAGGGATGTTTAAACACAAAAAAATGAAAATTAGTAGTTTTCATTCCAGAACAAATGCCAGCAATGTTCTCTAATTTTTATGGAGTTGCTAACTCTCCTTCTTTAGGAAGAGAAGACCTGTTCATTTGGTTAAGATTCAGTAATACTTCTCTTTACTCTCTCACATTTCTCTTTTTAAAAGCATTTCAGTAGGAGATTTCCCTCTTTGTCCTTCCCAAATCTTTCCATCAAGAGCTCTCAAACTTCAGCATGTACTGTACCTGTTTATTCATCTCCTTAATAGACAGACGCCAAAATGAAAGGTGCAGACTGGTAAAAGCTGAATATTCTGTGATAATTAATAAACTATCCCTGAGAATATATATGATAGGAGCCAGCTAATACCAGCCTCATATTGCTTGATTTTTTTTCAAGTTCATAACAGGAAATGAAAGATGATCAGATGCCTTTGAGAAAGCTGGCAAAATGCCACATGGACCTGCAGCTAGGTATCAGAGCATCCCACTCTTCTGCCATCAAAAAGGGATTCTTGTATGAATCAAATATTTTTATCAGTAGATCTTAGTCTTTTCCTTAGCTTACACTGATTGCTTTGCTTTTAGTGCCTTTAGTTTTAATGCTTTCTCAATCTTTTTTCATTAGCTTTCGTAACACTGCTTTTCCTTGCTTTTCTTCAACCTGTAACCTAATGGCTTGCAATTTTCCAACTTTCAGACACAAAGAGTTTGATATTCAAAAGGATTTGACTAAGTAACTGTTCGAGTTATAAGGACAAAATCCAAGTTTTCAATTTCCCACCCCCCACTGAGCAGCTAGATTTTAGCCAGGTAAATCATTACTGGGATAAAATTCAACTAGATAAAAAGAGGCGGGGCAAAGTGCATGGCTTAAAGTTCTCCAGGGAGCACTGATATTCAATGCTATTTGGATAAACGTAACCAGGTAAGTTTCGTTGGGAAAAACACTGACCCAAAGTTACTTGGATAAATTTAGCTGCGTGCATTCAGCTGCAGCCTTATCCAATTAAGTGCTGCTGAAAATCCATGTAAAATTACCAATGTAACTTTACTACTTCTTACCAGCTCTCTGAATATTGATCTCTAGCTATGTTTTCTGTTCAGTATTCAGCTGAACCTATTACTTATAATTATATAATTATTAATTTAGGATCCCAGCAATGTGGCAAATGAATCCCACATTGTTCTACAGTGAAAGAAAATGATAATATTTGGTATTTTGATATCAGTGATGCCCCATAATGGAGATTAATCTTGCTCAGGTTTATCACTATTTTGACATTTCAAGACTATGGGCCAGATTTTTGAACCTACGCGCGGGCGTAGATTTGTGCGTGCAACCTGGCACTCACAAATCTACGCCCGATTTTATAACATGCGCACGCAGCCGCGCGCATGTTATAAAATCCAGGGTCGGCACGTGCAAGGGGGTGCACACTTGTGCACCTTGCGCGTGCTGAGCCCTAGGGGAGCCCCCAATGGCTTTCCCCGTTTCCTCCGAAGCCGCTCCGTTCCCTCAGAGGAAACTTTCCTTTTGCCCCCCTTCCTTCCCCTCCGCCCCCCCACCTTCCCCTATCTAACCTGCCCCCCAGCCCTACCTAAATCCCCCCCTACCTTTATTATTTAAGTTCCGCCTGCCTCTGGGCAGGTGTAGGTTGTGCGCGCCGGCCGAGTGCCGGCGTGCGATCCCCCGGCCTAGCAGGCCTTCGGAGGCTTCTGGCCACGCCCTCACCCTGCCCCGGACCGCCCACGCCCCACCCCTTTCTTCAGGCCCCGGGACATAGGCGCATCCTGGGGCTTGTGAGCATTGCCGAGCCTATGCAAAATAGGCTCGGTGTGCGCAGGAGGGGTTTAAAAGGGTTATGCGCGTATATTATGCAAGTAACCCTTTTAAAATCTGCCCCTATATTCTCAACTTTTAATTATTTACATTTAGCATCATACTTATTTTAAAATATAGCACACATGTGGGCTTAGGAACTCTCACATATAAACCTTTGTTTGAAGAGTTATTACTAGGGATATGTAGTGTTTTATTTTTTATGTCATTTTTGTTTCATGTAATCTTTTGCTTAATTTTGTTTGTAAAATGGTTTGTTGTTTTTTTTTCTTTTTTCCCTAATTTTGTTGTTAGTACACATTAAATTCTGTTAATGTACACTAAATCCAAGTTAGAGCACACTAAGTCCAGTTAGTGCACACTAATGGAACTTAGGCCTGGATTCTCTAAGGTCGCAGACCTTAGAGAATCCGGCGGTAACAGGGGGCGGGGGGGGGGGGGTGAAGCAGGGGATGGGCCTGCGGAAGCTGGCAACCATCGTATCACTGCAGTGTGCTGGCTGCTGGCTTTCGCACCGAATGACTACACCATAAAAGGTGTAGTTATTCGGCGCAAAACTGGTGGCGATAAGGGTCCTTACCTTTCGCCGCCAGCGATGTGTTCGTAGCATTGGCTCCGGTGCCACCCCGACTCCTCCTCTTCCAGTGCCAACTCCGCCCCGACCCCATCCCCCATTTAGTGATTGCATACGAAAAGTCCCTTTTCGCGTGCGATCGCTTTTGAAAATGACCCCCTTAGTGTGCACTAACACAAAACTAAAAAAAAAATTGCCGGTGTTTTTTTCCTTTCATTTCGTGGATACAATGAAATAAAATGAAATAGGCAATGTCAATGACATTGCCTATTTCATTTTAAATAAATGCACATCTCTTGTTATTACATTAACGTCTAGTAAACACTGACTACACTTCTAGGAGGTATTCATCTATGGAGCTGTTTCTGATTCTCCCTGAAAGGCTAAGCTACTCATGCTTCTCCATCTCATGAGATAGATAGAACCACACTGCAATCACTCAAACAAGTGCACAACAGCCATATCAAACTGTGCTTGCAGTGCTATCAGTATTCACAGATAAAAACACCACACACACATAGACCTAGCATAAGGAAAAAACTGTACTTGCTGAGTGATGTATCTTGCACATTTGCTCCTCCAGCTTTCCTGGCCCTCCTCCACTCTTACTGGAACCTTTTAATCCCATGTTGCAATGGGTAGTTGAGAGGCTCTGTGCCAAATATGCTGTCTGATACTCAGAACAGGATTGTCACCATGCCTGCTACATCAGTAAAACATAAAAGAAGACAGCTGCCATGCCATCACTCAAGCATGAATACAATAGAACATATAGCCATATACCTAGACAGCCTGCAAACACTCAAAAACATTTTGAAAGAAAGATACTCAATAAGATGTGAATTTTAAAAGCCCAGCATGTGCCAAAATTGTGAGATGTGCACACATGTAGAACAGGCACGGACAGTGGAATTTAAAAGCTGCCTACATGTGCTCACATCCTGAGATGCAGAAATATCTCACTCCAATTCAAAAAAGGGCATGGTTGGGTATGGTCTGAGTGGGGCATGGGTGTTCCAGGGCAGGAACTGGGGAAAAGGGGACTTCCATTGGCATATCTCCTGCTTCCATACCTGCATATACTCTCTTGCTCTTCCTGTGCAGCCCTGTTCCATAAATCTCCTGGACTACACAAGTTATACATATATTTCTCTGACATTTAAAGTAAGAAACAGGTAGAAATCCTGCCACCCCCACTGTTCCTACAATTGTACCATTGATTTAATGCCTGGCAAAATTCCACCTCGAGGCAAGGTCTACCTGTTATCTATTCCTGATATGGAAGGCATGTCCAAATATATTCAGGAGAATCTAGAGAGAGGTTTAATTTGACCCTCCACTTCTCTTGCTGTGGCAGGGTTCTTTTTTGTAAGCAAGAAGGATGACTCCTTATGACCTTGCATTGACTATAGGGATTTAAATATCACCATCAACAACAAGTATCCCCTACTTTAATATATGAGTTATTTAATTGACTCCAGGGGGCATCAGTTTTCACTAAACCAGACCTCTGGGGCGAGAGAATAACCTTATTTACATCCAGAAAGGGGATGAATGGAAGACTGCCTTTAACACTTGAGATGGCCATTACTAATACTTGTAATGTCCTTTGGCCTATGTAATGCCTCAATGATCCAGAACTTTGCCAATAACATATTTAGGGATCTGCTCTGTTCCTGCATCATCGTATATCTAGACAATATTCTCATCTTATCACCTAACTTGCATTTGCACTGATCTCAGGTGAGGGATGGTGTTTCATCAGCTAATGGAGTATGGTCTCTATGCCAAACTAGAGAAAGATGTATTTGAGCATCCCAAGCTTCCCTTCCTGGGATATATTATATCAGCGCAAGTTCTCCAGATGGATTCATCCAAGCCTTCTGCAAAGACGGGCCCCAGCTGGTGGGTCTTAAGGCCATCCAACGCTTTTTAGGCCATCCAATGCTTTGCCAATCACTACAGATAATTTATCCATCACTATGCCACTCCTACTGCTCTCATCATCGCTCTAAGAAGGGAGCTAACATTAGGAACTGGCCACCCAAGACAATCTATGCTTTTACCCTCCTGAAATCAGCCTTCCTTTCTACACCAGTATTTCAGAGACCTAATACCACTTGGTTGTTCTTCTTAGAAGTCGATGCATTCTCAACTGGTCTGGGTCCATGCTCTCCCAGTGGTAAGCTATTTACCCTGTGCGTTTTACTCTAAGAAACTCTCCCCGACAGACAGGAACTATGCCAATGGTGACAGAGAACTTTTTGCCATCAAGCTGGCCTTGGAGGAATGGTACCATTTATTGGAAGATACTTTATACCCCATTACCATGTTTACAGACCACAAGAATCTGTTGTACCTTCAGACAGCCAAAAGACTCAACCCTCACCAGGCCCAGTGGTAGTTATTCTTTGCAAGCCAATGCTTTTTCCAGATCCTTTGATCCTGCAGATGTTGATGACCCTCAGTTTCTGGTTGACCCAGCCAAGACTGCGGCAGCCACCCCTATTGGGTCCTAGGGACCCCATCCTTGAAGGACCTTTGTACCCCAGCACCTTCAATGGAGAGTCCTGAGATGGGCCCATGATGCTAAACTGGTAGGGCACCCAGAATCCACAAAATGTTGCATCTTATTTCGTGCCAATTTTGGGGGTCCCCATCTGGCCAAGGATGGATAAGCCTACGTCTGTGCCTGCACTAAATGTGCTCAGCTTATGAACCCCTGCCAGGACCCCTGGAGATTATTAGGGATGTGCATTCATTTAAAACAAATGCACAAAGCATGATGAATAAGGCCAATTAGTTTCATTCAGGATGCCCCGAAATGAATCAGGGGCCCCCAAAAGAAATGAACCTTATTTATTGCATTGGTTTTAAATGAATGCATCAGGCATAGGCCTATGCCTGAAGCCAGGGCCTCTCCTAGGGCACAGGCTGAGATCCAAAGCAGGGGCCATGGCCTACACCCAAGAATGATACCAATACCTCGGCCTAGGCCTAGACCTAGACACCAGAGGTTTGGCATAAGTCCAGGCCTCAGTCAAGCCCCTCCCTGAACAAACTTACCTGATCCATCAGGGATCAACAGAAGCAACAGACTGGAACCTGATACCTATACCTTGGCCTAAGCAGAAGCCTGGGCCCAAACCCAATGCCGTAGCCCAGCCTGAGGCCGGATCACGATGCCAAGGTCTCAGCCCGGACCCAGACGCGATGCCAGGACCTGGTCCGGAGGCAGTGTACTGATGCCTGGGCCTCGGCTAGCTCCCTGACACAGGCCCAATGCAGGGACCTAGCTTGGAAGCCAGGTTCCTTTGCCTGGGTCTCAGCTTAGGGTCAGGCCCAAGTCTGGAGTCCATACCTCAGAGCAGCTTTGATGTCTCTAATGTCCTCTTCTTTTCTTTTTCCACTGACAACTTCTGCTGAGGTCACATCAGAGTTTAATTGACTTTGGTGCAGTCACCCCAATGGATGGCACCATTTTGATGTACAGCAATGTATGGCAATGCCATACATCAAAAAGGTATTGTCTTCTGGGGTGAATGCACTGGAGTTAATTAACTCCAGCATGACCCCAGTAGACAGCATCAGTTGAAGAATAAAAGAAGAGAATGACAGACATATCGGAGCTGCTCTGAGGCCTGGGTTACGGACCTGAGCCTGACCATAAGCCATGGCCCAGGCGTCAGGACCCAGACTCCAGGCTGGGCCCTGGAATCAGGCAAGGGTCTGATCTGAGATCAGGTGTCAGATCCAGGTCAAGCCCTCTGGCATCAGGATACATCGGGAACAGGACTCCGGGCATGGCCCTGGCATTAGGCCTGGGTCCAGTTTGAGGCCCTGGCACTGGGACCTGGCCTCTGGACCAGGCCACGAATCAGATCTGGGTCAGGATCAAGGCTCCAGTGTTGGGACACGGTCTCCAGGTCAGGCTGCGGTGCCTATCCTGGGTCTGGGTCAAAGCCTCAGCATCGGAACCCATTCTTGGGGCCTGGACACGGTGTCTGGACTGAGCCTGGACTCTAGGCTAGGCTAAGACCAAGGTTTCAACCTGGAGTAGGCCAAGACCAAGATTGCAGCGACATACTGTGGCCTCGGCCTACGCAAGACTGAGGTTTTTGCCTGGGCTGAGGCCAAGGTGTCTGCTTGAAGATCCTTCTTCTGGGCCAGGCCCCAGCATTGGGCCTTTGTCTGGGGTAAGGCCCCTGTGTTCAGACCCAGCCTTTGTGCCAGGCTGCAGCATCAGGCCTGGGTCTGTGCTGCATCCTAGGCCAAGGCGTCAGCCTCACATAGGCCAAGCCACAGAGGTCATGGCCTCTGTGGCTGGGATAGGGGCTGGGGGGAATCCTTGCCCCTGCATTTTTCCAGGTGGGTGGGAGGCCTTGGGAGACCCCGGTTTCATATTTTTCACCACATTTGGGCAATTTTTTAAAAATGTTTGATTCTTTTTTTCACATGAATGAAACAAATCAAACATTCCAAGAACCAAAATTTGTGGGGAGAAAAAACCTCCAGAAAATGAACCAAAAACAGAAAACAAATTTGTTTTCCCTACACATCCCTAGGGATTATTACACCCATTAACCATACCTCTGAGTCCTCTGGGCACACAGTCATCTGGGTGGTGGTGAACAGGTTTTCCAAGAGGGCCCATTTTGTTCCCCTCAAGTCCCTACCTATGTCCCCAACCCTTTCCAGGTATTTCTTTCAATATATATTTCAACTTCACATGCTCCCAGAACACATTCAGCTCAATTTTAAAAGTGTTGCTTGCACAAAAATGGATACATACAGGCTTCGCGAGAGCAACACACATTTTAAGAAGCCACGAAGTACATATGTGCATGCCTATACGTGCGTCAAGAAGAATGGGAGGAAAGGGGGCAGGGTATGAACTTTCCAGGGCAGGATCAAGACTTATGCGCATAAGTCCACATTTTAAAAAAGCTGACCTTGACGTGCATTGACTTGTTATTCTGGTCCTGATGAGGAGCAAGTCTGAAGATCTACAGTTTTAGGACATTTAGCATAGCCGGAGTCAAGTGGGAAACTTGCAGGATGAAGAACCAGAGGGGTCTGGAATACCTCGATATGAACTGGGCAAACTGGTGGATTACTTGGAAAAACTAGTTTTTCCTTCATGCAAACATGTTTTAAAATCCACCTGCATATATGTATAAAAGCCGCTAAAGCCCTAGCCAAAATACGCAGGGGAGAGATACTTCAAGTGATATGCGTGTACTTGCAAGCACAATTTAAAATTGCAGCCTCTCTCCATGTGCATGCCGATACATGCATACCTTTTAAAATTACCCTGTTGGCAACTGTGGGGTTCAGTATACATCAAGATTCTGGCAGGCCCTCTGCAGACAACTGGATGTGACCCTAGAATTTTCTTCAGCATATCACCCAAGTTTAGCAGTCAGATAGAATCAACCAAAATCTTGAAGGATTCCTTAGATCTTTTGTTTCTGCCAGACAGGACACCTGGATACAGTTGCTTCCATGGGCCAAATTCAACTACAACAATCATGTGAATGAGTCTGCTGGGGATTTTCCCTTCTGTGTTGTGTATGGTAGCCATCCCAAAGAGCCTCTACCTCTACTTTAGTCCATTCAAACACCAGCTATTGATCTCCTGACTTCCACCCTGCTGGAGATCTTGAAAAACGCTCAAACCTTCCTCAATAAGGCCACTGACAGGTATAATAAATATGCCAACCAGAGACGCTGGACCTGTGCCCCAAATCTCTCTGGGAGACAAGGTATGGTATAGCACCAGGAACATCCACTTGAGGGTTCCCTCCTTCAAGTTCACTTCCAGGTTTATTAGCTCTCAGCATATCAAACAGCAAATTAATTCAGTCACCTATCAGATTGGGATCTCACCTTCCTTTTGCACCCACATTTCCTTACTCAAACCTCTATCTCTCAACAGGTACTCCAGAAAGCTACCCTCAACAGGCCCCCTTTATCTGATACCAATACTAAACTTGAGGTAAATGAAATTTATTCCAAGATGGTAAAAAATAAGCTATATTATTTAATGGTCTAAATAATAGAGCGTAGATCTTTCCAAAGAAAGATCTTAGAAGCCAGTAGAAAACCTTAGCACCCAGATATTGATCAAGAAGATTCACCTGTTATTTCCACATAAGACAAAGAACAAAAGTCCTGGAGTGGGCTATGGCAGGGGATCTAGGAGAGGGGGTACTGTCATGTGTCACCAACCCCTGTGGCTTGCACTGCAGATAACTCTCAGTACCTTATGGCCTTACAGTATGGCTCTGTCCTGCATCCTGCAACTGACTAGGGACTTGCCCAGAAAGTATTGAGCTTTAAGTTGCCTGGAAACAGGAAGTCCAGTTTTGCAGCTTGATGATATAAGCACCATCTAAATATTTAAGTGCACTTCACACTTGCCTGGGCAACAGGTCCAGTAATGAGAGGTCTAGAACAGGTAGATGTGAATCAGTTATTTACTCTTTCTGATAATAGAAGGACTAGGGGGCACTCTATGAAGTTAACAAGTAGCAAATTTAAAATTAATCGGAGAAAATTCTTTTTCACTCAACACATAATTAAACTCTGGAATTTGTTGCCAAAGTATGTGGTTAGTGCAGTTAGTGTATCAGGGTTTAAAAAGGTTTGGATAAATTCTTGGAGAAGTCCATTAACTGCTTTTAATCAAGTTGACTTAGGGAATGGCCACTGCTATTACTGGCACCAGTAGCATGGGATCTACTTAATGTTTGGGTTCTTGCCAGGTACTTGTAGCCTGGTTTGGCCACTGTTGGAAACAGGATGCTGGGCTTGATGGACCCTTGGTCTGACCCAGTATGGCAAATAAGCAGAAGTTAGTGTGACAAACACACTAACTTCTGCTTATTAGCTTATTAGCTGCCTTATTAGCTGCCACTTTTTAGAGCTTGGTATCAGTCACCCAGACCCTTTTGACTGAGGAAATTAAAAACAAACCTTTACTACACAATTTCTTAGATAAACCTAATAAAGCACTATTGCAGTAATCAATTCTACAAATGATCCAAAACTCCGCAGCTAGGATTCTGACCAACACCAGCAGATGTGAGCACATCACCCCTATGCTAAAGAGCCTACACTGGCTCCCCATTAAGTTCAGAATCCTTTACAAAGTGCTTACTATTATACACAAATCCATCCACTCACAAACACCACTCGAATTAAACCGCCCTCTCCAAGTCCATACAGCGTCCAGACCCATCAGACAAATACATCTAGGCACCCTCTACGTACCCCCAGCCAAATCTTCAATGAAGAAACGTGCCTTCTCCATAGCCGGTCCCACACACTGGAACAATCTACCATCAGACCTCCGCCTAGAACCATGCCTGCGGACTTTCAAGAAAAAATTGAAAACCTGGCTCTTTACGGAAGCCTTCACGTAAAACCACATGCCAACCTTAAAGGCCCACACTTAACCAGTGTTTAGGAGAACCAGCCCAATCCAGTTTAACCTGTTTCCTTCTTCAGTTCAGTTTTTTCTACTGTTTCCTTTCTAGCATATTTATTATTATAATTACTCTTTGCTCTTGGCTTTATGCTCAATGTCTATCGATCTCTGAATATTGACTATTGTTCTATATACTATATTTATTATCATAATTAATCACTGTTCTATGCTTGTGTTCAATTTTTTGTTCTCTGATTAGCGATTATTGTTCTATGTACACCATATTTATGGTAATTCTGGTTATATGTAAACCGAAGCGATATGTACCAGTACATGATCTTCGGTATATAAAAAGTCTTAAATAAATAAATAGGTGTAATTAATGCTTGGACAGCTAATTCTAAAGCAACTTTAGAAAGAAATAGGCAAATCCTTCAAACAGAAGGGTTAAATATATCTCCTTACACATCTTAGACACATGAGTGACCATAGACAACTCCTCATCAAAAATGTCAATTGCTTTTAAAACTGGAGTGATATATCATTTAGCCTCACAAAGAGTACAATTTTCCTATTATAAAAATGTTTTTTTATTGTTTGGGGGGGGGGGGGGGTTAAGAGGAATCTATTTTGTGACATTCAGCAATGGATCAAATCAAATCTCTTGTTAATCCAGTTTTCTTGATTATTTACCTCCACATTTAGCATGGTAAAAGTAGAATTTCATCTGCATAAATGTGAAAACTGAAGCCATAACAATTCAATAAATCAGCTAACGGTTTCATCTGTAGATTAAATAACAAGAGAGATAAGATGAATCCTTGCAAGAAACAACAATCAATTTTACATGGTGATGAGATAAAATCTCCCAAAATAACTCTGAGATCGCTCTTCTAAAAATGAATTCCACTACTTAAGAACTGTAACAGTTAGTTCCAGTTCCCCTAACCTTTCCAAAAGGATGCTGTAATCAATTGTGTCAAATGCTGCACTAAGATCTAATAAAGTTAATAATACTGATGAAACCCATCTAACATTTTTAACATACCATTCATCAAAGCAATCGTTACCATCTCAGTATTATGGTTATGTCTAAAACTTGCATACTGTGTACAGTTCTGATCACTGCATCTCAAAAAGGATATAGCTGCACTGGGGAAAGTGCAGACAAGGGCAACCAAAATGATAAGGGGCATGGAATGGCTGCCCTATGAGGAAAGGCTGAAGAGGTTAGGGCTGTTCAGTTTGGAGAAGAGACGACTGAGGGGGGGATATGATAGAAGTCTACAAAATCATGAAAGGTCTTGAACAAGCTAATGTAAATTGGTTATTTACTCTCTCAGATAATAGAAGGATGAGGGGGCACTCCATGAAGTTAGCAAGTAGCTCATTTAAAACAAACCAAAGAAAATTCTTTTTAAGAACATAAGAACTGCCATATTGGGTCAGACCAAGGGTCCATCAAGCCCAGCATCACCACCTATCCCATGACTTTTTACTTTTCCTAGAAGTCTCTCATGAGGAACTTTGTCAAGCGCCTTCTGAAAATCCAAATACACTACATCTACCGGTTCACCTTTATACACTACATCTACCGGTTCACTCATAATAACATAGTAACATAGCAACGACAGCAGAAAAAGACCAAATGGTCCATCCAGTCTGCCAAGAAAGCTTCCCATGACAGTAAATGCTGCTCCGTGCAGGTTACTCCACGTTTACGTTTAAGGGTAGTAACTGCCGCTCCATGTAGGTTGCCCCCATGATTCTGTTAAGGGTTGCAACTGCCACTCCGTGAAGGTTACCCCCAGGCCCACTACCCACATGCTTTTTTTCATTCGTTACCATCCTCTAGTCTTTAGTGATCCACAGTGTGTATCCCATACTCCTTTGAAATCCCACTCAGTACATAGTTAAACTCTGGAATTCATTGCCAGGGGATGTGGTTTCAGCAGTTAGTGTTACTGGGTTTTAAAAAGGTTTGGATAAGTTCCTACAGGTTAAATCCATAAACTACTATTAAGGAAATTAATAAACAATAGTATCTTGTGATCTATCTTCCAAAGTACATGTGACTTGGATTGGCCATTGTTGGAAACAGGATACTGGGCTTGACTGACCCATGGTCTGACCCAGTATGGCATTTCTTTTGTTCTTATGTTCTTGCTTGATGGTGGTCTAAATAATCTACAAATTCTGTTAATTGAAGGTTTACTGCTTTTTCAATCAATTTGAATACAAATGGAAGATTTGATATTGGTTCATAATTAGTAGGGATGTGCAGGGGGGGAAAAGTTTTTTGATTTGTTTTCGGGAAATTTTTTTCCCAAGAATTTCGGTTCAAATTAAGCAATAAATAAAATACCCCCAAAAAATGAGGGTTCGGCCATAAAGGCCAAGGTTGAAGCCTCGGACTTGCATAGGCTGAGGCTGCTGTAGATCATCGCTGTCTTGGACTACTCAAGGCCAAGTCTTTGGCCTAGGATGGTGCCCGAGGACAGACTCGACGCTGCAATCTGAGCTGGAGGCTGGGTCCTGGCACTGGGACCTCAGCCAGTACCCAGGCCTGTCGGCATGACTTGACCTGGAGGCAGGGTCCCTGTGCTGGAGCCTCAGCCCAGACCCAGACCCAGACCCAGACTTAATATTGCAACCTGACCCAGAGGCCACCTCCTGGCATCTGGACTTCAGCCTAGAACTAAGTCCAACCCCAGACCCGACAATGCAACCTGACTCAGAGGCTGGGTCCTGGCCCTGGACCTTGGCCTAAGTCAGAGCCCAAGCCCAGGCCCGATTCCATGACCCAACCCTAAGGCTGGGTCCCAGCACCTAGAACATGGCCTAAACTAGACCTGAGCCCAGGCCCAAAAATGCACCCAAACCAGAGGCCGAGTCCTCAGTCTAGGCTGGAGCCTGAGCCCAGGCCTGACGCTGCAATCTGACCCAGAGGACTGGTCTCAGCATCTGGGCGTCGGCCAGAGCCCAAGTCCAGGCCCAACCCAGAGGCTGTTCCCAGCACCGGAGCCTAGGACCGAACCTAGGCCTAATGCCATGACTCGATTCAGACGCCAGGTCCTGACACTGGGGCCTCATTCTGGACCCAGATACAACACCGGGGCCCCAGCCCAGGGTTATGACCAGGGTGAGACCCAGTCTTGGGAGCTTCTCTTCTGTCCTCTTCAGGTCTTCAACTCCAAATAACGGCAGCAGCTGGGGTCGCACCGGAGTTAAATATCTCCGGCGCATTCACCCCAGCAGACGGTATCATTATGATGTATGCTGTTCATCAAAATGGTGCTGTCCACTGTGGTTAATGTGCCAGAGTTAATTAACTCTAGCTCAACCTGTGGATGCTGTCATTTGGAGTTGAAGAGCCAAAGAGGACAAAGAGGAGCTCCTAGGCCTTGGCCTGACTCTGGGCTAAAGCCCAGGCATCAGAACCCAGCCTCCTAGCTGAGACCATGGCTTCAAGACCTGGGTTAAAGCCAGGTCGGTTTGCAGCATCAAGCCTGGGTCGAGGTCTAGGCCCCAGCACCAGGACCCAGCCTCTGGGTCGGGTCATGGCTTTGGGCCTGGACTTGGGCACCAGCCTAGGCCGAAGTCCAGATGCTGGAACCCGGCCTCTGGGTAGGGTCACAGAGATGGGCTTAGGTCTGAGCCAAGGCATCAGACCTGGACTCGAGCTCTGGCCTCAGTCAGGTTGCGGCAGTAGGCCTGGTTATGGGCCCTGGCCTAGGCCGAGGCCCCAGCATCAGGACCTGGCCTTTGACCTATACCAGATACTTCAGGTAAGATTATTGTTTTTGTTTAATTTTGGGGGTCTCGGCCAAAACACCTGCATCGGGCCATGCCTCTGCCAAGACCCCGGCATCATGCTCAGGTCTAGGCTGTGATCCCTGCTTTGGGCATCAGTCTATGTCCTAGGAAAGGCCCTGGCTTTGGACCTAGACCTAGGTCCACTGTATTTGTTTAAAACAAAACAAACAAATAAAGTTTGTTTCATTCGGGAGGCCCCTGATTCGGTTCAGGGCCCCTGGAATGAAATTAATTAGCCTTATTTGCTATGTTTTTCACTTTTGTTTTAAATGAATTCATATCCCTAATAATTAATCAAATCCTCCAAATCTAGCAAGGGCTTCTTCAATAGTGGCCTTTTTACAGCTTCTTTCAGCCTAACCAGCATAGCACCATCCTTCAGGGAAGTATTCACAATCATTATGAACCAGCTCAGCACTTCTGTCCCTATTACTTTAACCAAGTGTGATGAACATGAATCAAAATTTGAAGTTGTAGGGATTAAATCCTGTAAAATATTCCATAAATCATCCTCTGACACCAACTGAAATTCACTCCATAACCTAATTGGTGGACAGTTTGATAATGCTTTGAAATCTTTTCTCAGTTCGGCATCATTCTTAGATCTAATACTAACCACTTTTTCCATAAGATATCTTAAGGTGAATTTTAAAAGCCGGGCATGCACTGGAATTAGGGGATGCATGAACAAGTCAGGTTCACGCTCACGACCATATTTTAAAAAGCGCCCATATATGTGCATAAATGCCTTAGTGTACATATCTCAAACGTTCCAGTAAAGGGCAGGGCATGGAAATGGTCTGGTTGGATTGTGGGCATTTTGGGGCCTAGCCAAGCGATGTGCTTGTAAATACTTATGCTTGTCCTTCTGCTATGGATGACATTTAAATAATAAAATAAAAGGATCAAGCCATTTCTGAGGGGTATAAAGGGGCTGGTTAACCCATTTAACCCATTTAAAACACACACTTCACCTTGCCTTTAACGTCATATGCTGACATCTTTTCTTTTGTGGTATAATCACCTTTCTTATTATTGTGTCACTATTAATGTAACTAGCAACTTATCTCTTATGTCAGATCGTGATGGCCTTTCTCACTGTTGTTTCCAATTTGCCCGCACGACATTGACAATGTTTCGGCGTACTCCCTGCGCCTGCTTCAGGGGCACTCAACTACATTCAATTTAGCTCGACCTAACTTCTCTCGACTTCATCCTTCATTCAAATATGGCGCTCAGCATATGGCGTCAGCATATGACGTTAAAGGCAAGGTGAAGTGTGTGTTTTAAATGGGTAATTTTTAACGGTTAGTTTGGAGGTTTTCTGCACATAAAAATAGGGTAAAACAGGGATAATATATACATTAAAAAATTAAAAAATACCATATGGGAGGTGGCAAGTGACGTGACTTGATAGTGCCAATACAAGAGAGGGGTTGTAGCCCTGTAAGGGCAAGAGCCCATGAGATTGGAGCACTAATTACTCTGATACCATTCCCTGTTGGTTTTTGAAATTTCTTTGAATAGAGATTTATGAATACAAAATTCTGCAAGTTTGCAGTTTTTCCTCAAGTTTTTTGGTTTGTTATTCTGTATTAATTTGAGGAAGTGAGCCATTATTTTTGTGATTTTTATAGGATGTGTCTGTACCATGAAGTCTGTGCATAAGTCTTTATGCACAGAAGCACATAGATTTACTTCTGTAATGTACAGCATGTAAATTGTAAAATGATGGAAAATTCGGTAGTCAGCAGGGTTTTAAGGGTCAAGGCTAATAAGTTAAAAGGGAAGTGAGTTAACTAGGGAGTTTAGGAAGTTCTCTCCTTTAAAGAACTAGGAGTGAACTTGGAAAAGAAGTAATTGCGTCTACGTGTGTCTAGTAAAATCCCACCTACTTACATGTGCAAGGCGGCATTTGTGCGCACATGCATGCATCAATATGAAATCATGCGTACATGCATGCACGATTAGTCAATTTTAAATCACGTGCCTGTATACATGCATATATGTGCATATGTTTTAAAATCGCCTCGGCCATGTGCACAAGAAGGCAAATGCGCACATGTGCACCCACGCGCAGATGTCAGAATTTACCTCATAATGAATAGGTAGTGTTTGTTTATTATCATCTAAACTCAATTGCCTTCACTTTTTTAAGCTAGTATTTTTTGGGGGAAAATTATATTCTATAACTAAACATTTGTAATGCAGGCTCGAAATGAAAATAAGCAATGTTTTCTTCTTTGCCAAGTTAGCAGACAATAAAATGGGTTCAATTCTTTCTAGTCAACTTCTGAAGCTCTTACTCTCAATGTGGTTTTGATCACTTGATGTAATTGCCTCTCAAGTGTCTGACAACATGACCATATAACTTAAGCTTTACTCATACAGTCCAGTGAACAGCAGAATCACATCAAGCAATTATTAGTCTATTATGGTGAGATTCGATCCATTACTTTCTATGTTGTGTATAATAGAAGATAGAATGGTTTTCTGTCAGTTTTTTGTTTGAATGATATAAATGCCTTTCAGAGAGATGTCATTTTAGGTTGGAGCCCTTAAAGTTATCAGAATACATTCCAACCATTCCTTAATGATTGGATTAGTTGCAGTGTTATTGGAGAATGAGCTTGACAATATATTTTGATTGTCTTTGAGTTCTTATTTAGAGCTACCATTGGGCCTGATTTACTAAGGCTTTTCTCCCATTCTATGGTAAAAATGCTTAGTAAATAAAACCTATTGTATGCTAATGACATAGTATAGAAATATTTCTGTGTTGATATGGAGTAAAGAAATATCTTTCCTCAATTAAATCTAACCTATTTTTTAATTATTGCACAAATAGTTTGTTGTTGAAGTTGTTTATGAGTTTGTATAGTTATAAAACTGTTGTATCTTTTTCTGAAGTAATTAATAACATTTATATTTCAACCAGAAAATATGGTGGCAGATAAGGATCATAAGGCCTGTCATGACCTAGTTAACTTGATGGATGCTGTGTTTTGCAGATGGTCACCATTAGGAATGAACATGGAAATAAGAACGAGATTACCGGCAGGGTCAGTATTAACAGTATAGCCAGTGTCCCAGTTTCTTATGGCAAATTTTTAAAGATCTACAGCAAGAGTTAGCAAATTTTGCATATGTTAGCATTTCAATTAATGCATGTTTTTATTTTGCTATATGAAAATAAGGACCTTTTCTGACATTTGTGTGTCCAGTTAATTTATTTGGAACTTTTTTGTGGGAAAGGGATCTTAGTGATGGTACTGGGGGAAGGGAGGAGTAGGACAGAGAAGAGGGTAATTTGGAGGATGGGAAGGGAGAGGGGATCTCAGAGTAGGACAATGGAGAAGGAAGATCAAGCAAGATTGAGAGGGAAAGAGAAGCAGGAGGAGGGGAGGATTGCAGAAAACAGGGATTAGAGAGAAATAGTAACAACCAGTGTCATTTTGTTGACATCAAATCTATGCCAGTCTCAGAGCTGGCTAGTTTCATAGTTCAAGGAATACCAGTGGGGCAGAAGTAACTAGGGATCACTCCTTCCCCTTTCTTCTTAGAAAACCTCTATAGAAGGGGCATGTGGGAGGCTGGTGAAATCCCTGGACTCAGGTCATTTGCAGGGGGTAAGAGAAGTGGATTGGAGGGGTTCAGAGAGGCCATGGGAAACCCTATGAGTAGAGGAAGCTGTGGTGGTGGCCTAGGAAGGCCCCAATTAATAAAAAATATAGTTTATTTTGGTTTGCAAACAATCCAAAATAAACTTTAAAATGAACTAAATAATAAATATCCTCCTCCTCTAAAAAAAGAAAAATGGACCAAAACAAAACAATTGTGTTTGTACATTCCTAATATACAGCATCAGAAAACAGGGAGTAATCTTCAGTAGGGGCTGCTGCCTGCTATGGTATAAGGTCTTGGGCTTGCAGTGTCTCCAAGAGACACTAGAATAAACTGGGACATCTTCTAAAGGGAAGCTGGCAGAATAATAATAAGTTGCCAAAAATGGGGATCAGCCCCTAATGAAAAAGTGAAGGTTTGGCTCCTATAGAAGGACGCTGTTTGAATGCTAGAAATAGATATTCCCTGCTGTGGGGATCAGGTGAGAACAGGCTGAGTAGGGCCTATCTACAGGGCCAGTACGTCCCAATAGGTAAACCAGGCAGTCGCCTAGGGTGCCAGCCATTAGGGGGTGGCAAAGCTCAGTCATATGGGGTCACGAGAGGAGACCATTCCACTCACGGCCGAGAAGAGTAGATACTCGGTGGGCTGCAAGCGGCAAAGACTTGGTGGGCCATGAGCAGCACCCATCCTACTCGCAGCAGAGAAATGCAGACATTTGGCAGGCCGTGGGCAGCACCCATCTTGCTCGCGGCTGAGAGAAGCAAAGTCTCGGTGGGCCACAAGCAGAGCCTCTGTTTGTGTGTGCGTGTGTGTGACCAAGAGTGACTGTGTGTGTATGAGAAAGAGCAATGGTGTTAGTGAGAGAGAGGGAGGGAGCCTGGGTAAGGGTGCATGCGTGAATGAGACAAGTAACCTAAGTATGTGTAAGAGAGGGGGCCTGTCTGAGTGAATGAGGTCAGGGCCAGAGATGGGGCCTGGATCGGAAGGGAGGGGGGAGGAAAGTGCAAGGTAGAAGGTTTGCCTAGGGTGCCTAATACTCTTGCACTGGCCCCAGTGGCGTAGCGAGGGGTGGGCGGGGTGGGCGGGCGCCCTGGGCGCCGGGTCTAAGGGGGTGCCAAAAAGCTATTTAAATAAAAAAAGAAATTAGTATTTTAAGCCCAGATGTAAGTGTTGTTGAATACTGGCAGATCGTCTTTTTTTTTTTTTTTTGTTATGAGAGATTTATAGTAATGGTCAGGAGCGGATTGACCTATCGGGGGATTGGGCATCCCCCGGTGGGCCGGTCTACCTGGTCACATGGTCTCGACCGCGTGGCTCTTCTTCAGCCCAGCCTCAACGCCTTCGCCAAGCCGGAAGGGGCCGAAGAAATACAAATCGAGGCCGGCGGGGGCTGAAGAAAAGAAGATCAGCCAGCGGCGCGCGGGCCAAAGAAATGAAGATGGGAACCTCCCAGCCAGCCCCCGCTGGAGAAATTAAAATTGAGGCCGGCGGCGGCTGAAGAAAAGAAGATGGGTGCCTCCCTGCCAGCCTCAAGCGGGGGCTGGCTGGGAGGCGTCCATCTTCTTTTCTTCGGTCTCCGCCGGCTTTGATTTTAATTTCTTCAGCCTCCGCCGGAGATAGCCGACCCCCGAAGGCCGGCGGGGGCCGAATAAATTAAAATTGAGGCCGGCGGCGGCGGAGGCCGAAGCAAAGAAGATGGGCGCCTCCCAGCGAGCCTCAAGCGGGGGCCGACTGGGCGGCGCCCATCTTCTTTTCTTCGGCCCCCGCCGGCCTCGATTTTAATGTCTTTGGCCCCCGCCGGAGACCAAGAGGGCCGAAGACATTAAAATCGAGGCCGGCGGGGGCCGAAGACATTAAAATCAAGGCCGGCGGGGGCCGACTAAGTGAACACCGGTCTGCTAACCGCCGCCGGAGACCAGCTGTTCAACCTTGAATCGGAAGGGTGCTTCTGTGTGTATGTGAGAAAGGAGCAGTGTGTGTGTATGAGAAAGGAATGGTGCTTCTGTATGTGTATATACGGTATGTATGTGAGAGAGGAATCTGCCAGTTTAAAAAAAAAAATTTGTGCTGGTAGTGCAACTTTTGAAAAGTTGGATGAAAGTTTAAATTACTGAATGTTAAGCATCCCTCTTCTAGAAAATAATATTTAGCAAAGTGGGTAGAGACAAATACTAAAGCAAAAAAAATTAAACTATTTAAAATGTTCATCTCAGCAAAATCACAAATTTAAGATAGTGATGCCAGGTTTTGGTTTTTTTTAGCATAATTTAAGCATGAAGACTAGAATAGTTCCAATCTGAAATGGTTTTGCTATTTTTTTTAAGCCTTTAGAAAATGTATATTTTTAAATGACTAAGACTGGAATCTTCCCATTTAAAAGGGAAGTTGACTAAGGATGTCTTTCGGTTCCATATCTCCCACATGAATAATCATACGACTGATAGTTTGAAGAAAGACACTTGCTTTATTGCCTGGAAGCGTAAAACAAAAAAAGCTGTACTGTGTGGGTGGCTGTTCCGTGGGAGGACAGAACCTGAAGGAAGGGTGTCATTTCGCCTTCTGATAGGAATGTGGTTTTCTTATTTAATGGTTGGGATCATCACTTTCACTTTTAGTAAAAGTGAAAAATGCTGCAAGTCTGGAAGCAAGGTGCTTCTGTGAGTGTAATGTGTGTGAGACAGGGAGGGTGCTTCTGTGTGTGTGCATGAGAGATGGAGCATGTTTTTGGCTGGCTTGTGGCTGTGAGATAGAACATGTGTGTAATTGAGAGCTTGTGTGTAAGTGAAATAGAGAGAGCATGTGTGTGATTGAAAGCCTTTGTGTAAGTAAGAGAGAGCGAGAGCATTGTGTGATTGAGAGAGACTGGCCAGAGAGGTGACATGTGTATGTGTGAGACTGATCAGGGAGATGACTGGTATGTGTGTGCTCGTGTGTGTGTGTGTGTGTGTGTGTGACAGAGAGAGACTGGTTGGGGAGATGATTGGTGTGTGAGAGACAGAAACTGGTCTTGAGGGTATGACTGGTGTGTGTGTGTGAGAGAGAGAGAGAAGAGATTGGTTGTGGTCCCTAAGGAAGAGGACCATGAGGACAGCTTCAGCAGCTACTGCTGCTTCTAGCATCGCCTGCAAGGGAAAGGAGTAGGAGAACTGCTTGAGAGGGTAAGTAAAGGTGGCTTTTTAAGTTCATTTTTCTTGATTACCATTTTAATTATTGGGTAGTATGTGATGTAGGGATGTGAATCGTTTTTTGATGATTTAAAATATCGTCCGATATATTTTAAATCGTCAAAAATCGTTAGAGCCGCGATACAATAACAATTCCCCTGATTTATCGTCAAAAAATTGTAAATCGGGGGAAGGGGGAGGGGAAGGTGGAGGGCGGGAAAACCGGCACAATAAAACAACCCTAAAACCCACCCCGACCCTTTAAAATAAATCCTCCACCCTCCCGAACCCACCAAAATGCCTTAAATTACCTGGGGTCCAGAGGAAGGGTCCCGGTGTGATCTTTTACTCTCGGACCTCCATGCGTTGTAGAAATGGCGCCGGCGATACCATTTTGCGGCAAAATGGCGCCGGCCGTACGGCAACACGATTCGACTGCAGGAGGTCGTTCCGGACCCCCGCTGGACTTTTGGCAAGTCTTGTGGGGGTAAGGAGGCCCCCCCAAGCTGGCCAAAAGTCCCTGGGGGTCCAGTGGGGGTCCGGGAGCGATCTCCTACCGCGAATCGTTTTTCCGTACGGAAAAACGATTCGACTGTAGGAGGTCGTTCCGGACCCCCGCTGGACTTTTGGCAAGTCTTGTGGGGGTCAGGAGGCCCCCCCCCAAGCTGGCCAAAAGTCCCTGGGGGTCCAGCGGGGGTCCGGGAGCAATCTCCTACGCGCCTGACGTCGGGGGACAAAAAAACAAAATGGCGCCGGCGCTACCTTTGCCCTGTCATATGACAGGTCAAAGGTAGCGCCGGCGCCATTTCTACAACGCACGGAGGTCCGAGAGTAAAAGATCACACCGGGACCCTTCCTCTGGACCCCAGGTAATTTAAGGCATTTTGGGGGGGTTCAGGAGGGTGGGGGATTTATTTTAAAGGGTCGGGGTGGGTTTTAGGGTTGTTTTAGTGTGCTGGTATTCCCGCCCTCCCCTTCCCCTCCCTCCCCACTGGACCCCAGGTAATTTAAGGCATTTTGGGGGGGTTCGGGAGGGTGGGGGATTTATTTTAAAGGGTCGGGGTGGGTTTTAGGGATGTTTTAGTTTGCCGGTTTTCGATTTACACGATTTTACATGATATTTAAAAAACCCAAACTGCGACGATCCGATTCCCTCCCCCTCCCAGCCGAAATCGATCGTTAAGACGATCGATCACATGATTCACATCTCTAATGTGATGTGTCTGCTGTTTGAAATATTTTATTGGTGTTTGGTAAAGGTTTCAAAATTTCCTTGAGTCTTTAATTATTGGATATTCTATTCATTAACTGTTTTGAAATTATTTTATTAGTATGATTTTATAATTATGATTCATGATTTATATATCTTGATTTTATTGATTGTTTCATGAGGAATGGTGACATTTTTGTTTTTCATTGTTGCACTGTATAGAGTCTGGCATGATATGTTTTACAGTTTAGTTTTTGTCTGCACATTTCTATTTATACTTTATGTGGCTTTATTCTGTTTTTGGTGAGAGTTTGTGTTCTGCATGCAAAGACTGAGAGGAAGCATTCTTTTAGCAAGTGGTTTCTCTGTAGGGATCTGTAGTAGCTTGGCCTGTTCTGTTTTCCTGATAGGAGGTGTATTGATATTTTAGATTCTGGTGTAATATTTGTGGTATTCTTTTTCATAGGTGGGGTTGTTATTCTTTGAGTTTTGGCAAATAGTACTGTGTTGATACGGGAGGATCATGCTGAAATATAGGGGTGTGTACATATATATGTAAATTATATATGTAAATTATATTGTATATGTAATTGGGTACCCATGGGCCAGTATGGAGAAAAATCCCCCGGGCCACTATTTTCCCTCAATCTGCCCCTGGTAATGGTAATTCAATTTACTTAGGGGCACCTGTGCTCTAGCCCATGCCCAATCCATGTTCCACTTAGCAAGCATGAAACTTAGGAAAACGAGGGGTAGGAGCAGCCCTAACCCTATTTCAGGTTGCAGGGTGGTCGGTAGAAAAATCGGTTTTCTGTTACTTAAGCCTCAGCCGACCCAAAACCAGGGATCCATCGCACCCGGTCCGCCAGTTTTACAAAGGAATATAAAAAGGAGAGCGGATCGGTTCCCTAAATCAGGCATCACATACTAGAAGGCGGACCAGAGCGAATCAATGTTACCGTCAATTTTTACGCAAGATCCAAATCATTGATGGAGGGAGGGGGCACCGAAGAAGTCTCTTGCCCCGGGCGCCAAATTGTCTAGCTACGCCACTGACTGGCCCTGCCTGTCTACTATGAACAACAGTAAGAGTTTTGATTTCTGTTGTGGAATATTGTTTAAGGGCTGTGAGTGATTGCACTGAAGTTTGGGAATATACAGTGACTTGCAGGACCATGAGGCAACAGACCAACAAAATAAATAAAACTCATTTATCCTTTATTATGTGCATAGGAGAGATAATTTTCAAAGGAGTTAGGCATATAAAAGTAACTATCATATCAATTTCCAAAAGCCATTTACCCGCGTAAGTACACTTAATGCAACTAAATTCTATGGACAATTCAATGGCAAATATTGTAGCTATTTTCAAAAGCCCATTTACATGGGTAAACTGCATTTACATGTGTAAATCCAGTTTTAAGAGTATATGTACTTTTGAAAAGCAGGCCCTTAATGTTTAATATTTAATATACATTTGATAAATTGCCTTTCTTTGTGGATAAGCAAAGCAATGTAAAATGGCTAAAAGTCGTAAAACAAAAACAATATACAATAACTGAACATTATAAATCAAACTAAAATATAAACAAATAATAGTTTGAAATAAAAATTAAATATAACAATTAAAGAAAATAATTGCACACAAAGAAAATAATCTCATAACAAATAAATAAGCACTGAGTAATTACCAGTAGAATAGGAACAGGAAAGGTAGATGGGAGACAAGAAGGGTTGTCCCTGAGTTGATAACCTTGTTGGGGATGTTGCAAAGAAATCAGCAGGGAACAGTTGAGAGGGATTGGATCAAGCAAAATCCCAGATCTGAAAAGTGTGAGATCTGGCAAGCAGTGAATACAGATGTACTAGAGACCTGGGTGTGGAGGACCTGGGATTCATGTCTTGAGATATCCTCAATTATTTGAAATCCTGAAAAAAAAGTCAAAGTAGTAGCATCTGTGCTGTGGGAAAGAAATAAGATTGTGATTCTTGCTTTTCTAAATAAAGTCATATCACAGAAAAGGAAAAGGTTTTTGTCAGTACGAAAGCAACCAAGAAATATGAAAGCAAGATACAGATTATTCTATCCAAGAAAGCTGAAAGCCTTTGTGAAAAATGACAAAATATTTGAGGATACTGAAGAACTACAAAGTTATATTGATTCTCTTTCATAAAAAAAATGCAGACTCATGATTAATATGTGCAGAAGAAGGAAACAAGTGGATAATACCAGACTAGACACTGAGCTTTAGGTGCTGCAATCCTGAATAACAGACTGTGTGGTGATTTTTATTAGCATTATTATAATTACAAAGAAGAGACCGTACATGGGTATTGGTTTAAGACAAATGCAGAAAATCTGTGGTTACTTGAGAAACTTAGAAAGAATTAATGTAACTTGATGCCTGTGAAACTTGCATATGGACTAGGGATGTGCATTCATTTAAAATGAATTGGTAAAATGCAATAAATGAGTCAATTTTTTGATTGTTTCTTTTTAGGGGCCCTTTGAAAATAACATAAAATGTATTTTCATTTGATTTTGGATGCATTTAAGTCTTTGGGGCAAGTAGGATGGGTGCTGCTCATGGCCCACCAAGCCTTTGCCACTTGCAGCCCACCGAGTATCTACTCCTCTCGGCCGTGAGTGGAAGGGTCTCCTCTCGTGGCCCCATATGGCTGAACTTTGCCACCCCCTAATGGCTGGCGCCCTAGGCGACTGCCTGGTTTACCTATTGGGACGTACTGGCCCTGTAGATAGGCCCTACTCAGCCTGTTCTCACCTGATCCCCACAGCAGGAAATAACTATTTCTAGTAGAGATGTGAATCGTGTCCTCGATCGTCTTAACGATCGATCTCGGCTGGGAGGGGGAGGGAATCGTATTGTTGCCGTTTGGGTGTGTAAACTATCGTGAAAAATCGTTAAAATCGTGAGCCGGCACACTAAACCCCCCTAAAACCCACCCCGACCCTTTAAATTAAATCCCCCACCCTCCCGAACCCCCCCCCAAATGCTTTAAATTACCTGGGGATCCGGCGGTGGTCCAGAACGGCGGCGGTCCGGAACGGTCCCCTCAATAGAATCGTGTTGTCTTCAGCCGGCGCCATTTTTCAAAATGGCCGCCGCAAAATGGCGGCGGCCATAGACAAAAATGATTCGACGGAGGAGGTCGTTCCGGACCCCCGCTGGACTTTTGGCAAGTCTTGTGGGGGTCAGGAGGCCCCCCCAAGCTGGCCAAAAGTTTCCTGGGAGTCCAGCGGGGTTCCGGGAGCGATTTCTTGCCGCGAATCGTTTTCGTACGGAAAATGGCACCGGCAGGAGATCGACTGCAGGAGGTCGTTCAGCGGGGGTTCCGGACCGCCGCTGAACGACCTCCTGCACTCGATCTCCTGCTGGCGCCATTTTCCCTACGAAAACGATTCGCGGCAAGAAATCGCTCCCGGAACCCCGCTGGACTCCCAGGAAACTTTTGGCCAGCTTGGGGGGGCCTCCTGACCCCCACAAGACTTGCCAAAAGTCCAGTGGGGGTCCAGAACGACCTCCTCCGTCGAATCGTTTTTGTCTATGGCCGCCGCCATTTTGCGGCGGCCATTTTGAAAAATGGCGCCGGCTGAAGACAACACGATTCTATTGAGGGGGCCGTTCCGGACCGCTGCCGTTCTGGACCACCGCCGGATCCCCAAGTAATTTAAAGCATTGGGGGGGGGTGTTCGGGAGGGTGGGGGATTTAATTTAAAGGGTCGGGGGTGGGTTTTAGGGGGTTTTAGTGTGCCGGTTTTCCTGCCCTCCCCCTTCCCCCGATTTACGATTTTTTAAAGATAAATCGGGGGAATTGGTATTGTATCGTGGCCCTAACGATTTTTTGACGATTTAAAATATATCGGACGATATTTTAAATCGTCAAAAAATGATTCACATCCCTAATTTCTAGCATTCAAACAGCGTCCTTCTATAGGAGCCAAACCTTCACTTTTTCATTAGGGGCTGATCCCCATTTTTGGCAACTTATTATTATTCTGCCAGCTTCCCTTTAGAAGATATCCCAGTTTATTCTAGTGTCTCTTGGAGACACTGCAAGACCAAGACCTTATTCCATAGCAGGCAGCAGCCCCTACAGCAACACATCCCTGCTGCAAATTAAAAAAAAAAAAATGGAGAGATCAGTGTCAGGGCCTTATGGCTCAATGCTGCACTTAGGATGCCAGACCTTCTATGCTGATGTCATCGGTGATATCAGTGGGACACCCGTTACATAGAGGAGGTCCCAATTTTAATAAAAACAAAACAAATTTAGCCAGTTTTGGGAAAACGGACAGTGGTGGCATGGTAAGAAGATCCTGGCCACCTGACCAACGTCATCCCCCAACCTCCAGAGTGACATTAAAAATTGCTGATAGCACCATTTGAGAGAGCATTAATTAAGGATAACATTATTAAAAATCCCCTGGAAACCAGGGAATCCTAGGGATGGCCATCAGGAGAGAATCTGGAGACCCCAGCTCAGGCGGAAATTGGAAGATAGAATAAAAAATTTTAATCAGCTATAATAATTGTATTGGCAGCTGTAAAATGACTGTTAAGAAAATGAACTGCTTAAATTTAATGAACCGGGATAATTTGTTAGTGTTATGTTTAGGGAAGGATGTGAACCCCTGGGCTGAGATGAGCGATGTCTCCACCCACAGGGAGGAGCCCTGTGAGCCTCACTGTCAGCAGGTGCAGTCTCAGTGGCGTGGCACACAGCTAGAAACAGAACCTTTATTAAAATAGGAAGGAAAGTAATGTCCACAGTATTAGCAATAAGGAAGCATAGTCCTGGGCAATGGGAGTTACCCAGAATGAGACATAGTGGAGAAGATCTGGTAGTGGCCCGTGGAGCGGGGTATGCCGGAGATCCCCTCTGGCGAGAGTAGGCACCTCAGGGTACATATCCAGTAGTGGCCCACAGAGCGGGGTATGCCGAGGAAGTCTGTACAGTAGATGTTGTTAGCGATACCAAACTCGAACGCAGTCCTGTGCAGATGATGATCAGGAATACTGTAGCATAGGAAAGAAGATAGACTTTCACTGAAGAAGGGCGGTAGTGGCCCGAGGGTCGGGGTACACCGTGTGGGTTCCTCAGTGTTGTCCAGAAATGATGATGTGTGTACTCACAGTAGGTGGTTCCTGGACTAAGTAGATCAGAGAAGCAGATCAGTAGCAGATAGGCAGGAAGGCCCTCTGAGAAGCGGATAGCAGTGAACGCAGGGGAGCCCCCGAGGAGCGGGTACTCAGAGCGTCCAATTGCCAAAGCTGTAACAGGAACAGGAAGTCCTTGAATAAGCAGAGTACAGCAAGATGGAACTCCTTGCTAACTCGAGGAAGGCAAGAGCTGGCTCCATTAAATACGCTTAATGGGTTGACGTCATCGGGTGGGGATGCCCCCGAGGTTCCTGCCGTGATGTATTCAAATAAGGCCCTTGCGCGTGCGCCTAGGTAACTTCAGGTCCAAGATAGAAGCCGGCAGCACCCTCGCTGTCCCGGGAATGCCAGAGAGGTCGGCGTAAACTGGAAGACACCGCCATTCTTCCTAGACTAGATGAAGCGGAGAGAAAAAGAAGTGAGCATGAGAGGTCGCAGCCGTCTGCGAGCAACAGGTGTAACAGTTAGCTGATGATAAAACAATTTCTAGATGTCCACAGAAAAATTAAAATTAATATGTTGAGAATATTGGCTGTGTCCGTCCGCCCCAAAGGTCATGGACTAGTTAAGACATTCAAAAATAAGAAAGGACTGCTTTAGTGACCAAGGAAATTCCAAAGCCATATCCAGGGAATACATAGTTATGGCTTCCCTAACAACTGGTAAGCTGGTCAGCGTAATACCATTAGCTTAGGTTAAAGCACAATTTGGATTTAAAATATCAGTCATTATTAAATAAAAATAAAATTACAGAAAAATTACAGACACCCTGTTGAGGCGCCTGGCCGCAGCAACCCTCAGCCAGCTCTCCTTACCGGCTGTGGTTGCCCGGCACAGCGTGGTCTCCTCCGCGGCAGGCTGATCATGGCCTGCCGCATGGCTGCGACAGCATCCTCCGCCCTGCCTGCATCTGGGCTCTCCCTAGGTGCACGCGCGTGGGAGGCTCCACCTTTTAAATGGGCCACAGTGGGAAAACTAAGCCTGGCCCCGGAAGATGATGTCTCATCGAAGGGGTATTTAAACCCTACACCTGCACACAAGAATCGCCTTTGCAACAGGTCTTCTCTGCAGAGTACTTAGTTGCTGTTCCTGCCTTGATCCTGCCTTGTTCCAGTTCCTGCCTTGTTCCAGCTCCAGTCCCTGCCTTGCTCCAGTTCCCGCCTGCCTATCCGTGCCTCCATTCCTGCTTCCAGCCTCTTCCCAGTTCCAGACTCCAGTCCTCGGCTTGATCTCCAGGTTTTCTTCTCGTCTCCACTTGTCTGCTGCCTGCCTTGACCCCTAGCCTGTTTCACCATTTTCGCCTCTTCACTGCCTGTCCCAGATCTTCTGCTTGGACTCTGTTTCCACTTGCTCACTGCCTGCCCACACCCAACTGCCAATCCTGTCTCTGTCACCAGCACCACCTCCCATAGACAAGTTCCATTGGGGGCAATCCCTCAGTGGTCTTCACCACTCGCTCTGGCTCAAGGGTCCACAACTGTAAAAGTTTGCAAAGGCCATGGACCCGGTGGACTTGTCTGGCCTTCAGGCTTCAGGCCCAACAACTGCAGTAACAGCAGCAATGTCTAGAGGTTTTGTCTGCCACAGTGGAGCGCCTGGCCAGTCGCCTAGAATCCACTTCTGGGTCCGGGGCTGCTGCCCCTCCTCCCGTGGTTCCAGCTGCTCCGCCTCTCTTGACTCATATGCCTGCTCCACCTTGTTTTGCCGGAGAGCCCAAGCAGTGCCGAGGATTTCTGAATCACTGCTTCATAAGATTTTCATTCCAGGCCCAGCAGTTCCCGACGGTTCAAGTAAAAACATCATTCATCCTCTCCTTACTGGACGGTAAAGCCCTGGCCTGGGCATCTCCGCTCTGGGAGCGTGAGGATTCCATTCTTGGAGATCTGCCCCGATTCATTCAGATCTTCCGCCAAGTATTCGATGAGCAGGGCCGCCAGTCTACTGCCGCCTCTGAACTGCTTCACCTCTGCCAAGGTTCATGCCCACTGGCTAAGTTTGTAGTTGAATTCCATACCTTGGCGTCTGAACTGGGTTGGCGTGAGGACAGCCTATGCAGCATCTTTCTTGAGGGGTTGTTCTCACGTATCAAGGACAAGCTGGCCGCTCGAGATCTCCCGGATGAACTTGAGGCTCTCATTGACCTGGCAGGTCAGATAGATCGACGTTTGCAGCAGTTTGCAAAGGAACTTAAGTCAGTTCACTGAACAATAGCTCTGGCTCCTTCCTTTTCTCGCCCGTTGGTCTCTCCAGCAGCATCTGGGGCCTTACCAGAACGTGGGGAGGAGCCCATGCAACTGGGCCATAGTCGACTGACCACAGAGGAGAAACATCGTCGCAGAACACTGGGATTGTGTTTCTACTGCGGAGGTAAGGGTCACTTGTTGGCCCAATGCTCCAAGCGTCCGGGAAACTACCAGGCTTAGGTGTCACCTGTTACACTACAGTTCCCCGGAGGATCTTTCACAACACTGGCCTTCATCGACTCCTGTTCCGTTGGGAACTTCATTCTATCCGATTTGGTTCACCAGCTGCAACTGCCAGTAATGACTCATTTTCCACCATTGCTGGTCTCCTCTATACAGGGCAACCCGCTTCCGGGAAGGGTTACCCACTGCACTACTCCAGTGACCCTCCATACCGGAGTTCTTCACAAAGAAGAGGTGTCCTTTTTATTTTGGAGAAATCTATTCACCCAGTGGTTCTAGGTCTTCCTTGGCTACAGAGACACTCACCCACCATTGATTGGAAGACTTTACAAATCACAGCTTGGGGATCTGAATGCTTTTTTACCTGTCTTCAACAATTACCTCAACCTTAACTGATGCTAGCAACCACTACCCTTCAGTTACTTCCTCAGTATAGTAACTACGTCGATGTATTTTCCAAGGAGAAGGCAGACACCCTTCCAGAACACAGACCCTTCGATTGTGCCATTGACCTGCTGCCCGGCACTGTTCCGCCCCGCGGTCGGGTTTACCTGCTTTCTCTACCAGAGACGCAGGCAATGTCTAAATACATAAAGGAAAACCTCAACAGGGGCTTTATTCGCCTATCCTCCTCTCCAGCAGGTGCTGGGTTCTTCTTCGTAGCCAAGAAGGATGGCTCACTAAGGCCCTGTATAGACTACAGGGGTCTCAATGCTATTACTCAAAGGGATTGTTATCCACTTCCGTTGATTCCAGAACTGTTGGACCACCTCCATGGAGCCAAGGTGTTTTCTAAGCTTGACCTTCGTAGGGCCTACAACCTGGTCAGAATAAAACACGGCGATGAGTGGAAGACCGCGTTTAACACGCGTGATGGCCACTACAAATATCTCGTGATGCCATTTGGATTATGCAATGCACCCGCAGTATTCCAAAATTTAATGAACGAGATATTTCAGGTCATGCTTCACAAAGCAGTAATCGTTTACCTCAACAACGTCCTAATCTATTCCAAGGACCTAAATACCCATCGCACTGACATTCGACGGATTCTCCAGCACCTAAGAGAACACCGCCTATTTGCGAAACTAGAAAAATATCTCTTTGAACAGGAGTCCCTGCCTTTCTTGGGCTCCGTCGCGTCCATGACCAGCTTCTGAATGGACTCGGACAAGTTAACCAGTATCCGGGAGTGGCCGCACCCTGTGGGACTCCATTCATTACAATGATTTCTTGGTTTCACCAATTTTTACAGGAACTTCATTCCCCACTATTTACGCATTGTGACACCCTTAACGGCATTTACCAAGAAAGGGGCAGATACTAAGCATTGGCCGCTGAAGTCATGTATGCTTTTGAGGATTTAAAGAAGGCTTTCCTGTAAGAGCCATGTCTCCACCACCCTGATCCAACTCGCCCTTTCATCGTAGAAGTAGATGCCTCTGACTTTGCGGTAGGGGCAGTACTCAGCCAAAACTCTCCGCAAGGGGCTCTCCTCCCTTGCTCTTTCTTCTCCCACAAATTCTCTCCCATGGAGAAGAATTATGGAATTGGAGACAAGGAACTTCTAGCCATCAAAATGGCCTTTGAAGAATGGAGACAATGGTTAGAGGGTACACAACACCCCATTACAGTTTACACCGACCATAAAAACCTTGAGTTTCTCAGTAAGGCTCAACGCCTGAACTCTTGCCAAGCCAGCTGGTCACTTTTCTTCAATCGATTTGACTCTGTGCTACACTACCGACTGGCTGCTAAGACTGCATGGGCAGACGCACTTTCTAGACTACACGAGGCTGAGGATGCACCGGAGTTAACCCATTACATCTTGGACCCGGCCAAAGTCCTACTAGCGGCTACCAACACTATACCCCAAGGGAAGATGGTTGTTCCCCTTCGCCAGTGACCAAAGGTACTAGCTTGGGCACATGACTCTCTTACTGCTGGGCATCCAGGCAGAACTTGAAGCTATTGTCCCTGTACTAGAGACATGAAGTCTTATGTTGATTCCTGCCCGACTTGCACACAGCAGAAGCCCTTGCCTGGTCGGCCCTAGGGTCTATTCCAGCCTCTTCCTGCTCCTCAGGAACCATGGACACATATTTCCATGGACTTTGTGGTAGACCTACCTACCTCCTCTGGCAATCATGTGATCTGGGTCAAGATTGACAGATTCTCTAAAATGGAACATTTTAAGAACATAAGAACAGGCAATACTGGGTCAGACCAAGGGTTCATCAAGCCCAGCATCCTGTTTCCAATAGTGGCCAATCCAGGCCATAAGAACCTGGCAAGTACTCAAAAACTAAGTCTATTCCATGTTACCATTGCTAGTAATAGCGGTGGTTATTATCTAAGTCAACTTAATTAATAGCAGGTAATGGACTTCTCCTTCAAGAACTTATCCAATCCTTTTTTAAACACAGCTATTCTAACTGCACTAACCACATCCTCTGGCAACAAATTCCAGAGTTTAATTGTGCGTTGAGTGAAAAAGAACTTTCTCCGATTAGTTTTAAATGTGCCACATGCTAACTTCATGGAGTGCCCCCTAGTCTTTCTATTATCCGAAAAAGTAAAAAACTGATTCACATCTACCCGTTCTAGACCTCTCATGATTTTAAACACCTCTATCTTATCCCCCCTCAGCCGTCTCTTCTCCAAGCTGAAAAGTCCTAACCTCTTTAGTCTTTCCTCATAGGGGAGCTGTTCCATTACCTTTATCATTTTGGTCGCCCTTCTCTGTACCTTCTCCATTGCAATTATATCTTTTTTGAGATGCGGCAACCAGAATTGTACACAGCTCCTGAATTGGCACAACTCTTCACATTGCACATATTTCGTCTGCATGGCCTTCCTCAGCACATTGCATCCGATCATGGTCTCCAGTTTACGGCCAAGTACTGGCGTGCCTTATACAGGAAGTTTGGGGTACACTTGGATTTCACCACGGCCTTTCACCCACAAGGGAATGGACAAGCCGAACGGCTTAATCGGGGGTTGAAGACCTTTCTCCGATCCTTCGTGGGAAGCCGCCAAGATGATTGGTCTTCACTGTTGCCTTGGGCGGAGTTTTCACACAACTCACATGTTCATTCTGCCATGGGATAGTCTCCGTTCCAGGTGGTCTATGGGAGGCATCCTAGACCTCCACTACTACTGCCACTGTTGGTACCTTCTCCCGCAGCGCAACTCACTGCTGACCAGATGCATGACCTATGGGAGACCACCAATGCCAACCTGATAAAAGCCGCTGACTCTGCCAAATGCACTTCTGATAAACATCTCCGTCCGGCCTCCCTCTTTAACTCGGGGGATAGGTTTTGGCTCAGCACTCACCACATCTGCCTTTGGGTTCCATCCATGCAGCTGGCACCGAGGTACATTGGTCCTTTCTCCATTGCTGAAAATCTGGGTCCAGTAACCTATTGTCTAGGCCTTCCCTCCAGTCTCCGGATACACAATTCTTTCCATGTGTCCCTGTTAAAACCCTTGGTGATCTCTACATACTATGCTGCTCCATCCAAACACTCAGAGGTAGTTTCCGCTGACGATATGGTCTACCAGGTTCGGGAAGTTCTAGATGTTTGTCGGCACCATAGACGCTGGGAATATTTGATTGCCTGGAAAGAATTTGGTGCTGAAGAAAATTCTTGGGAACCATCATCTAACATTCTGGACAAGTTATTGCTTTGGCACTTCCATCGCTCACATCCTGGCAAGCCCGGTCCTTCTGTGAGGGGTCGTAAGAGGGGGGGGGGTACTGGGTGGAGCCTGGCTACGGCAACCCTCGGCCAGCTCTCCTTACTGGCTCTGGTCGGCCGGAGTGGCATGGTCTCCTCCGCGGCAGGCCGATCGCAGCCTGCCACATGGTTGTGACGGTGTCCTCCTCCCTGCCTGCATCGGGGCTCTCCCTAGGTGCGCATGCAAATGGGAGGCTCCGTCTTTTAAAGGGGCCATGGCGGGAAAACCAAGCCCGGCCCTGGAAGATGACGTCTCATTGAAGGGGTATTTAAACCCCACAGCTGCACACAAGAATCTCCTTTGCAACGCGTCTTCTCTGTGGAGTACTTAGTTAAGAACATAAGAACATAAGAAAATGCCATACTGGGTCAGACCAAGGGTCCATCAAGCCCAGCATCCTGTTTCCAACAGTGGCCAATCCAGGCCATAAGAACCTGGCAAGTACCCAAAAACTAAGTCTATTCCATGCCACCATTGCTAATGGCAGTGGCCACTCTCCAAGTGAACTCAATAGCAGGTAATGGACCTCTCCTCCAAGAACTCATCCAATCCTCTTCCAAACACAGCCACACCAACTGCACCAACCACATCCTCCGGCAACAAACTCCAGAGTCCAATTGTGCGCCGAGCAAAAAAGAACCTTCTCCGACTAGCCCTAAATGTGCCCCATGCTAACCTCACGGAGCGCTCCCTAGTCTCTCCACTATCTGAAAGAGTAAACAACCGATTCACATCCACCCATTCTAGACCTCTCATGATTTTAAACACCTCTATCATATCCCCCCTCAGTTGTCTCTTCTCCAAGCTGAAAAGTACCAACCTCTTTAGTCCTTCCTCATAGGGGAGTTGTTCCATTCCCCTTATCATTTTGGTAGCCCTTCTCTGTACCTTCTCCATCGCAATTATATCTTTTTTGAGATGCGGCGACCAGAATTGTACACAGTATTCAAGGTGCGGTCTCACCATGGAGCGATACAGAGGCATTATGACATTTTCCATTTTATTCACCATTCCCTTTCTAATAATTCCCAACATTCTGTTTGCTTTTTTGACTGCCGCAGCACACTGTACCGACGATTTCAATGTGTTATCCACTATGACACCTAGATCTTTTTCTTGGATTGTAGCTCCTAATATGGAACCCAACATTGTGTAATTATAGCATGGGTTATTTTTCCCTATATGCATCACCTTGCACTTATCCACATTAAATTTCATCTGCCATTTGGATGCCCAATTTTCCAGTCTCACAAGGTCTTCCTGCAATTTATCACAATCTGCTTGTGATTTAACTACTCTGAACAATTTTGTGTCATCTGCAAATTTGATTATCTCACTCGTCGTATTTCTTTCCAGATCATTTATAAATATATTGAAAAGTAAGGGTCCCAATTCAGATCCCTGAGGCACTCCACTGTCCACTCCCTTCCACTGAGAAAATTGCCCATTTAATCCTACTCTCTGTTTCCTGTCTTTTAGCCAGTTTGCAATCCACGAAAGGACATCGCCACCTATCCCATGACTTTTTACTTTTCCTAGAAGCCTCTCATGAGTTGCTGTTCCTGCGTTCCTGCCTTGATCCTGCCTTGTTCCAGTTCCAGCTCCTGCCTTGTTCCAGCTCCTGCCTTGTTCCAGTTCCAGCTCTGCCTTGTTCCAGTTCCCGCCTGCCTATCCGTGCCTCCATTCCTGCTTCCAGCCTTTCCCAGTTCCAGACTCCAGCCCTCGGCTTGATCTCCAGGTTTGATCTCGGTCTGTCTTCTCATCTCCACTTGTCTGCTGCCCACCTTAAGCCCTGGCCTGTTTCACCATTTTCACGTCTTCACTGCCTGCCCTGGATCTTCTGCTTGGACTCTGTTCCGCTTGTTTGCTGCCTGCCCAGACCCGGACTGCCAATCCTGTCTCCGTCACCAGCACCACCTCCCAGAGATGAGTTCCACTAGGGTCACTCCCTCACTGGTCTTCACCACTCGCTCCGGCTCAAGGGTCCACAACCATAACACACCCTGCATAATAGACCCAGAGTAATGGAAATACAGACCAATGCCCACTTAAGGGATGCTGCCCAACATCAATAAAAAATAACACCTAGTTTCAACATGGCACAAGAATCTGAAGAACACAGCAAAAGCTAGAGTCAGTTTAGAATTGACTCAGACTAGGGGCTGCAGTTGAACAGGGCAGAGGCACTGTCTCAGTTCTCTCTCCCATAGGACTCAAATAAAATCCAAATTTAAGGAGAAAGAACAGTAAAAGCATAAACACAAGAGTGCATGAATAGTGAGTGTGCATGAATTACAGCACTGTATCCAGACAAGGAAAGGTGTAGCCAGTAAAGTTGAAAATAATACTGAAGCTGTCACATGGGGATTAGAGACAGCTTAATAAAGACAGAGAGTAACTGTGATAGTGAGCTTGAGAGATAATAATTGGTAAAACATCAAGAACATCAAACTGCATACTGTCACTGACTCAGATTTCCTGTTCACTGTCCAAAGAGGAATGAAGTATATCCCTGCAGACAGCAATACCTGTAAAAAGTTTCTATGTTAAGATATTTAGTAACTAGCATGCCCAGATTTATATGCTACAAAAGGTAGCTAATTTTTAAAAACAGTGCAGATTCAAGAGTGAATGAGTGCAATGAAAGCCATAACACCCCAATGTTTTTCTCCATATTCATTATTGTTTTATTTAAAACTAGTTTAGAGAAACAGTTTCCAACAAGCCATCGAGGGTATACATCAAGGGAACATTTCATATGATAGTCTCCGGAAGATGTATCAGTATAGGGAGATAGACTCTCTTTTTGAGTTGTTTAAATGACAGGTAGTAGGAAGAAGAATCAAGAAGAAGAAAGAAGAGCGAGGAAGAAGAGGTCATCAAGACAAAGATAAGTATGTGCACACACCAGCACTAGTGGTACCACCAACAGACGATATAGAGACAGAAAAAAAAAAGAGAGAAGGAATTCTAACTAGAGATACAACAGAGAAACAAAGAAAGAAAGAAAATAATAATAAATAAATAAATACCCTGTAGGAGTATTCTGAAAGTCAACTGTATGGATCTAAAGAACCTAAAAGACAGAAAGTAGACACAAAGGATCAATCCTTTAAAATATACATCTGAGATAATTTTCTGTATGAGACAATTTCAGTAAATAATTTATACATATAAGATAAAAGCTTTGAACAGAGGCTAGATTCTCGAATTAAAGTCCTTCAGGTATAAATACCTAAAAGACAAAGAAAAGAAAAAAACTATAGTCATGTTTACATACATAAGAGTATTAGTTTAGGTAAGACAAAGAATAGATTATTCTTACATGTATAGAATAAGATACTTGGGTTTTTTTGCACAATTATGTGAACAAATATAGTTATTATTTGATTGATTTGACAAAACTAAATTTTAAATTAATGTATTCAGGTGATTCCTTTTAGTTACTTTTATATTAAAAGCTCAGCTTTTCTCCTTTACCTCCAAGGGACTGTTCAGGTGAGTGAATCCCTTTTAGTCCTGGTAAGGAGCCCCAAATAAAGGAGAATATTCCTCTTGACTGCCCCCTTTGTGCAAAAACCAAGTGATACCCATTAGAAACATCTAATAAATATCTATTATTACACCTTACCCACTGAGGATTACCACACCACAAAGGAGAGGTGTTAAAGAATCACACTAGCTTACAAACAGGAACAGAGAACAACTATACATACATTCATTTATATATAATAAATAAATATCTGCTCACAGTTAATAGAGGCAGAATACTGAACAGTGAAAGAAAAACTTAACAGAAATATTTAGAAAAGAGAAAAAAGGTAGGCTGCCTAACTCCTCTTGTTGTCATTGAATCATAGTGTTACAGAAAGTGCACTGCAGATAGTCTAGATTCTAGAGTGTCTATCTGTACTGCAGCACACTTGAGATTCTCTGTTTCATTGTGATCAGCTTCTGCAAAGATAATGGCACCTGCCTTTTCTGTTTCATCCTTTGTGTACTTTTTGTCACTTGACTCAATTAGTAAAAAAGCACATAGCACTATGTTTGTACTTTCTTCTAAAGTGACTGTATCAGCAGTATGTGTTGTATCCACAACACTGGATGACTGACTGACTATATGTTAATGCTAGATACCAGCCTTTGTATACTATTATGTCACTTGACTCAGTTAGTGAAGAAGCACTCCATCCAGCTTTTGTGTACTATGATATCACTGTGACACTTATTCAAAAGGAACACAACTGTATGCATGCGTTCTTCTCAGTGCATGTATTTGTAGTATCAGCGGGGTGTGGGATGTACTGTGATACCATAAACCTCTAAGAGGGAGTGGAGTCACAAATTATAATCATAACTAAGGAGTGCAATTCCATAGTTTTGCTGACCCACAATGAATCTCAAAATACAGAGTCAAGAAGACCAAAGTAAACGACAAATCTCCTTTAATCTAATTAATATGATAATAATTCAAAAAGACATTCCATAAAGAGGTATTTGTTAATAATACAAAAATATCAAGTGTGTCCCCTGACACAGTGTGTGTTTCGCTAAAGAAGCTGCCCTATGAGGAAAGGCTAAAGAAGTTAGGGCTGTTCAGTTTGGAGAAGAAATGACTGACGGGGTTGTGACAGAAGTCTACAAAATCATGAAAGGACTTGAACAAGTTAATATAAATCAGTTATTTACTCTCTCAGATAATAGAAAGACCAGGGGGCACTCCATGAAGTTAGCAAGTAGTTCATTTAAAGCAAATTGAAGAAAATTCTTTTTCACTCAGAGCACAGATAAGCTCTGGAATTCATTGCCAGAGGATGCGATTACAGTAGTTAGTGCAACTGGGTTTAAAAAAGGTTTGGATAGGTTTCTAGAGGATAAATCCATAAACTGCTATGATGGTAATTAATAAGCAATAGTAGCTTAGGATCTATCTAATTGGCTATGTTTGAAAATAGCCAGGTATGCTTTTTAGTTATCTAACCTTGTGTAGCTGGATAACACACTGTCATTAGGAAGCAAAATCAAATAAATAACAGGGGTCAGTGGGCTAATCCCCTTGCTCCCAGCAATAAAAACATTAAAAATGAAGGTACAGGGGAGGTTCAGGGAGGATCAAGGGAAGGAAGGGAAGGGATGTCAATGCGATTTATAATTCTTGCAGATGGGTGAGTAGGTGGGAGGGAAGGAAGGTAGGGGGGGAAAGGCAGCTGTTTTCATTTATTTAAAAAACCGGGATGGGGGCCTCTACTTGATTAGGAGAGTAAAGAGAACATGGTCCAATAGGATCTTTGTAAGATATTTTGGGGGGTGGAAGGGGATTGTTCCACTGCCCCCTGCTATTTACTAGATTTTGCTTTCTAATGACAGTACTACTTAGCTGGATATCTTTTAAGATATCTGTTTAAGTAGCACGTTATCCACCCCCACAAGGCTGAATAACTTTAGAACTGCTCGGAAGCAATACTCAAGATGCGGTCTCACCAAGGAGCAATACAGAGGCATTATGACATTCTCCGTGTTCTGATTCTGCTTGTCAAGCAGCCTCCCAACCACTAGAGGTCCACTGGGAGTTACTCCTACCCTCTTTCCAGCTTTAGTCTTAGTGATTTCATGACTTGGCAAATCCCTGCCTATTTAGCCCTGCCTCCATCTACGTTCTGGGCCTTGTCATTGAGTCTCCCTACCTCCTTATTTGACTCCTCGTCTCTGTATACCCAGTGGCTTTCCACAGCCTTCTGCCTTGTGGCTTTCCAAAATATTCCTGTCTCTGTATACTTTGTGGCTTTCCAAAGCCTTCTTATCTCTGATTACCTTGTAGCTCTCTGCAGCCTTCTGCCTTGTAGCTTCCTCAAGCCTTCTGTGCCAAGCTTGCCAGTATTTGTAAACTCTGTCTTGTTCCAGTGTTCCTCCCCAGAACTTGGTTCCTGCCTGAGCTCCAGACCCACCAGATATCAGCCTCCAGCCCCACTGCCTGCTTCTCAAGTCCTCTCTGGCTTCTGTCTCCAGTCTTGCCTGACATCAGCCCACAGTCCTGCAGCTTGCCTTTTCAGTTTTACCTGACTTCTGTCTCCAGCCCAGCAGCCTGCATTCCCTGGCCTGTTCAGCTTCATCTGAGTTCGTTCCCCTCCACTCCATATTCCAGTCCAGCATTACCTTTATGTCTCCACCCTTGTTTAAGTCCTGCTGGCCACCAGAACCCAAAGGCTCAACCTGCAGGGAAGGTGGCTGGTATAGGCTAAAGATCCCCTAGTCTAGTCTGTCCCTGGAGTCTTGGACTGTTCCTGTGGAGGTCCCCCAGCCTTGCTGGGTCCACAACTCTAACACTCTATTTTATTCACCAGACCCACCGTCCTTCCTAATAATTTCTAACATTCTGTTTGCTTTTTTGACCACTGAAGCACACTGAGATGTCAATTTCAATGTATTATCCACTATGACACCTAGATCTTTTTCTTGGATGGTAACTTCTAACAAGAAATCTAACATTGTATAACTACAGCATGGGTTATTTTTGCACTTGTCCACAATAAATTTTATCGGCCATTAGGAAGCCCAGTCTTCCAGTCTTGCAAGGTCCTACTGTAATTTAGCACTATTTGCTTGTGATTTAAATAATGTTGAATAAATAATTTTGTGACATTTGGAAACTTTTTATTTGGAAACATTTATATACCGGTATTAGTAGGGGACATCATACCGATTTACATTCGAACAATTAGGCTGGAAAATACATGATAACAGGTAATAGGAACCGGGAGGGGGGTAAAAAGGTGCAGCATGGAAGTATAGATTAACAAAACAAATAGGTCCTTAACATAAGGAATGTATAGTCACCATGTAGTGGTGCATGGGATGACAAGATAGGGGAAGATCTATTCTGGATAGGCTCGTTTAAATAACCAAGTTTGTAATTTATTTTTGAATTTGATCACACATGGTTCCAGGTGCAGGTTAGGGGGCAGGGAGTGCCAGAGAGTGGGGCCTGCAATTGAGAGGGCACGGTCACGTGTAGAGGAGAGATGGGCTATTTTCAGTGAGGGTACAAGTAGGGTGCCTTTGTTGGCGGTTCTGGTAGGTCGGGTAGACTGGGGAGCATTGAAAGGAGTGTCAAGCCATTTGGAGTGGTGGGCGTGAATGGATTTATGTATTATGGTCAGAGTTTTGTAGTGAATGCGGGAGGGTATGGGGAGCCAGTGTAGGTCTCTGAGGATGGGAGTGATATGTTCATGTTTACGGGTATTTGCGATGAGTCTTGCTGTAGCATTTTGTAACATTTGTAGTGGTTTTATCGTGGAGTGGGGGAGCCCTAGGAAGAGAGCGTTACAGTAGTCCAATTTGGAAGAGATGGTGGCTTGGATCACTGTGCGGAAGTCTTGGGCGTATAGGAGTGGTCTGAGTTTTTTAAGTAGGTTGAGTTTGAAAAAAACAGCTTTAAGAATGGATTAACGTAATTCTTCATGCTTAATTGGTGATCAAGGAGAACTCCAAGGTCCTTTACAAATTGTTGCTCTGTAAGGAGGTTAAGCTTGGGGTCATTAGACAGTGGGGGGAGGGGGACGAGTGGGAGGAGATAAGCAGGAGTTCAGTTTTTTTCGTATTGAGAGCAAGGTGGAGGTTGGTGAGCAGGGAGTTGATGGCTGCGAGGCAGTTTTCCCAGTGCTCTAGGGCATCAGAGATGGAGTTGTGGATAGGAATGATGATCTAGACATCGTCAGCATAGAGATAGAACTTAAGTTTAAGATCAGAGAGGAGGTTTTTTCTGGTGGAGGCAAGATGGCGGCATAGACGAGGCTGTGGTTGTTTGCTCTCCTGCAAGTCTTGGAAATTGATATTTTTTCCTTTAAAATAATGCCGTCTAAACGTAAGGGTAAGGTGAGAGTATATCCCTCTCTACCCTTACACTCACCAATTCAGCAGGAGATCTTCCGCTATTTGTCCTCACCTGCACGGAGTCCAGGAGTCAAGGATCCAGATGAATCGGGTCGTGTGGGAGGACTGCCCCAATCTACTGAGGAGGCCTCCCTGAGTCCCAATCTCAGACCACCTCCGGCGCAAAGGACGGGAGAGGAATGCCCTGGAAACACTGCCGAAGGGGTTACACCTTCCGGGTCAGGGACACTGACCCGAGCAGAGGGAGCAGGAGCAGGAGATCCGATCACGGAGACAGCTGACCAGAGCGCCGAGGAAGGGGAGAGAGACCTAGCTCTGAGCAATATTGCGACCGGAGGAATGGAGCAAGCTGCTGGCGGTGAGTCCGTGGACATTCCCATCTGCCCTGCCGTGGTCACGCTAGAGTCTATGTGGGACTTACTGGCCGAAATGGCTACAAATATAAAAAGGCTTGAGAAAAAAGATGGACTATAATAGGGGGAAAAATCAACAAGATATCCTGCTAGTCCAGAAATCTATTAAAAATACAGAAGAGAGAATCAAAGTGCTTGAAAAGAAAGAGGTGAAAAACCTGGAATTTCATGCTGCCGTGGCAAAAGACAGAGCCCTGCTAGCACGGCGTATAGAGACTTTTGAGAATAACTCTAAGCGTTTAAATTTGCGTATTATAAACTTCCCTAGAGTTGTGGGGGAGGTATCTTTGAGCACTTTTCAAAGGTTTCTTAAAGAAGTCAAATATTAACGTTTGTTATTTTTTGCCAAAAAGCGTATCTAATTTAAATACCCAAGATTTACCATTTCAGGGAAACCTGACTTTTTAGAAAACTCTCATCAAGTAATTGACTGGGGCACATTATTAGTTTCCTTTATAAGCTACTTAGACCTGAATAAGGTCATGAAGAAATATTTTTCAAAGTATCCCATTCTGTTTCATGATAAATCTGTTAAGATTTTCCCTGATCTTCCTTTACATACTCAGCTACGGAAAAAAGAGTTTCTAAGCCTCCGACAGGAGGTCATTTCTTTGGGATTCTCTTTTACACTGAGGTTTCCCTGTAAATGTTTGGTAAAAAAGCAACAGGATATATTTGTGGTTTTCATGCCTGAACACTTGAAAGGCTTTATTGAGCAAAGGAAAATAGTTACCTCGTCCCCATTGTCTAGCTAAGAATATATATAGTGCAGGATGCTATGTTAAGCCCTGTTTTGCTTAGATATTAATTTCGAATAATGAAACTCCCTATTAGATTTTCATAAAGCCTCCTTCAGGGACTTATTGGTGTTAGTACTAATTGCATTTGATTATATAAAGTAGGGATGTGAATCGTTTTTTGATGATTTAAAAAAATCGTCAGATATTTTTTAAATCGTCAAAAGTTGTTAAGAGTCGCGATACAATAGAAATTCCCCCGATTTATCGTGAAAAATCATAAATCGGGGGAGGGCGGGAAAACCGGCACACCAAAACAACCCCTAAACCCACCCTGACCCTTTAAAACTGACCCCTTACATTCCTCCACCCTCCTGAACCCCCCCCCAAAACTTTTTGTGAGTACCTGGTGGTCCAGTGGGGGTGCGGGGACTGATCTCCTGCTCTCGGGCCATCGGCGCCATTTTGGCTGCCACTCAAAAATGTCGCCGATGGCCCGATAAATAAAAAAACCCACCCGACCCTTTAAAAATGGCCCCTTAGCTTCCCCCACCCTCCCGAGCCCCCCAAAACATTTTAAAATTACCTGGTGGTCTAGTGGTGGTCCTGGGAGCGATCTCCCATTTTCGGGCCATCGGCTGCCACTCATAAAGATGGCGCCGATGGCCCTTTGCCCTTACCATGTGACAGGATATCCATGCCATTGGCCGGCCCCTGTCACATGGTAGGAGCACTGGATGGCCGGTGCCATCTTTAAAGATGGCGGCGCCCATCTTTACAATGGCAGTGGCCATCTTTTCTCCCTCTAGCCGAACCCGATCGTTAAGATGATCGGGCATACGATTCACATCCCTAATATAAAGTAAGATTAGAGCTGATTTATAAATTGACATGATGGAATGTAATTCTTTGTTTGGGATTATGGATGGAAATCAGTCCTATCTATTTTATGTTATGATACTTTTCCTAGTATTGTTATAGTTGGAAAATCAATAAAGAAATAATTAAAAAAAAAAAAAAAGATCAGAAAGGAGCTGGCAGAGTGGGGTAAGGTAGACATTAAAGAGGGGTCACGTGATGCGGGTGCAGCTGAGCGGACGTTTCTGCTTCAGCTCTGTGTCCCGCTCTCCCGAATCGGCAATAATCGCTGGTGCCCAGCGGCAGCAAACCTCCCAAAACTCTGGAAACATCATCGTCCATGTCCATAGACAAGTTCATGCTGAAATCGGCGAACACCATGCCCGTCAAGGGAGCCAAACGAGACAAGGAGAAAACAACTAGTGTCAGCCCCAAAATAGCGGACCCTGCTAGCCCTGCAGCTTCGCTGGCCTCACCTTCACTCCCCAGCACTAAAGAAGACCTAACCGTGAGTGTTACCAATGCGGTGGTGTTGGCGCTGGACACTAGATTTACTACTTTGGCCGCGCAATTTCAGGAAGTCAAAGACACGCTTACTGAGTTACATCCGAGGTTAGACTTCGTGGAGAACCGTGTTTCAACGCTAGAAGACGAACAGGCCTCTCTCACTAATAAAATTTCCAGCTTAGAGAAACTGACCGCGGCCCAATCTGAAAAAATAGACGATTTAGAGAACAGGGCGAGAAGAAACAATATTTGCCTCACTGGTTTCCCAGAGAATGCGGGGGAGCAAAATTTAGAAAGATTTTTAGAAGTTTGGCTTCGTGACATGTTGGATTTGCAAGACTTACCTGAACCCTTGCATATTGAAAGAGCGCACCGTTTAGGGAGAAAAACAGATAGCGATCGCAGACCACGTGTAGTAATTGCTAAAATTATGAGCTGGGCACATAAGCAAAAAATAATGCAGTCCTATCGGCAAAAACAGAAAGTATCTTACCAAAATTCGGAGATACACATCTTCCAGGACTTTTCTACTCAACTAGTGCAGAAAAGAAAAATGTTTAGTCCGCTTTGCACGGAACTGTACAAAAGCAACATACGATTTCAATTAGCCTATCCGGCAGTTTTGAAAATCAGATATGAAGGGAAGGAACACCAGTTCACTGAAGTGGAACCTGCCAAATTGTTTGCTTCCGACTTGATCAAAAACTGAGTTCCTATTCGGGATCCCCTTTTACCATTGTTGGTAATTCCAGTGACTTATCCTTCATTGATACTCAAACCGCTCATGTTTTGAGATACTTGATGTGCGGACTGAGCTTGGCGGCCAACAGACAGTTTTAATATGATCCAGGCACATTACACTGCAGCGAGCTGATGAAAGTTTTATCAACGCCTAGGAGATAACCTTGTCTTTATGTTTCATATTTGAGGACGTCTAAACGTTTATCGAACGCTGCAATATCATCATTACGTTCTGGATCGCATCAGTTCATTTTTAATTTTTCCCTGTTTGGCTCGCTATTTGGTGCTGTGTCCCTTTGTTTATCTTTATGCAAAATGACAGATTCCGCCATAATTCGCAGTACTTAGCCGCCATTTTATATCCTCATCAGAGCGGGGGTGAGCATGGGAATACACCCACAGGAACCATTTCATTTCTGAAACTGCCGCCCTCCTCCTAGCAGACTGCAGAAGGCTAACGTATCACAATAATAGATGACATAGCTGCGAAAGACTTTGGGAGAAGAGGATCCTTTTCAAGTCTGGTCACGTTTCTGGTTCTTGTTTACTTTCTCTTTTTACATATACTACTCTCAACTGTTCTTGGATTTGTATTTGTACTAATATGCTGTTATTCGTCCGTGTTGCCGGTTCAGGAGGGGGGGGGGTCATATTGTATTATAAACGTACCCCGGTAATCTCCTATACATAGGAGAAGCTCTCCTTAAGTCAGAATGGGGTGGGGGGGGGGGGAAGAAGGGTATACTGGATGGGGGAAATTTCTCTCTTTGTTTTCTTTTATGCTGTACATTGCACTATATAAGTGTGTTCCACGCTGACAGCCTTCTTACATCAGGAGCAAGTAACATATCAGTAAATGCCCTGGATGTTGGACTTGCAGGCTTAGGCTGGGGAGCCTGCAAGCTTGTATACCTAGTTCAAGGAATCATAACATTAACCTCCAAACATTTGTTCAAATGACATTCTGTTTAGCAAGTCTGAATGTGAATGGTTTAGGCAGCCCTATAAAGCGTACCAAAGTGTTATCTTTCCTTAAGAGGTCTAAGGTGCATATTGCATGCTTACAAGAAACCCACCTCAATGAACATGAAAGTGCAAAACTACAGAAAAACTGGGTGGGCGTAAATTTCTTCTCCCCTGCTGTGGGGAAGAAAGCAGGGGTGGCTATCCTCTTACACAAAAGCTTGTCCTTTCAATTAATATCTGAACTTTCTGACCCAGAAGGCAGGTACATCATCATTATAGGCAAGCTCAATGGAAAAGAGGTTACCATATGTAATATTTATGGGCCAAATGCCCCGGATCCCACATTTTTTACCTCACTGGCTAATCTGCTGTTGGCTCATGGGAAGGGGGGGATATTCATCATGGGGGATTTCAATTGTGTTCACGATTATTTCATGGACCGTTCTTCCTCCATAAGGAATACTGTCAGGAAGCCTCCCAAATCGAGTATCAGTCAACTATGCCAAGATCTCCAACTTCTGGATTTTTGGAGAGTTTTCAATAGTGATACCCGTGACTATACTCACGTATCCAAAGCTCATGGTACTCTTTCAAGGATTGACTACATCTTAGGTTCCACCTCACTTTTTCACTTGATTACTTCCGCTACCATAGGATCTGCAGGGGTCTCTGACCATGCCCTAATATGGGTAGATCTTAACTGGGAAGATAAACTGCCTCCACATTCCTGGTGGCGTTTCCCGGCATACTTGAAAAATGATATTCCCTTTCAGAAATATTTACAAAGTAAATGGGCTCAATATCAAGAAACAAATGACCAACATAAGAACGACCCTACCTTATTTTGGGAAACTGGTAAGGTGGTCATGAGGGGAGAAATTATTTCTTATGTGAGAAGCAGGAATAAACAAATCCATGCCAAGATTATTTCATTAGATGCTGATTTAAAAAAAGCGAAAGCAGTTTTGATCAATCACCCGTCATCGGCCAATTTGGATCACTACCATGCTGTCCTTAGTTCTCTACAATCGTATTTACATCAAAAATCCCTGAAAGATTATCAGTTCAAGGAGCATACATATTATAAGTATGGGAATAAGTCAGGGAAACTGTTGGCGAAACTTGTGAAACTGAGGCACAGTAAAACATACATAGAAAAGCTGAAAACACCACAAGGCACTTGGGCAGTGAAAGGAATGACATTTGTGAAGTGTTAAAACAATTTTATGAAAACCTATATACTGAAGACAGAACTGGGGGGAGCAATGAAGAAGCTTCCTTCTTTGAGAAGCTTGACATGCCACAAATTTCCCCCTCACAATTGGATGCTCTGAACTTGCCCATTACCGAATCGGAAGTTCGCCCAGCAGTCAAAACTAGTAAATCGGGTAAAGCCCCAGGACCCGATGGGTTCACCTACGATTATTATAAGATTCTGGGTGATAACTCCACTGAGGCGTTGTGTTCTTTTTATCAAGGCGCCTTAGTAAAACGGGAATTTCCCACACTGTTTAACCAGGCATACATAACTATACTGCCAAAACCGGGAAAAGATCATACTTTACCAGTTTCTTACAGACCTATTTCGTTATTAAATTGTGACCTAAAATTGCTTGCTAATATACTAGCAAAAAGACTTAGGGGGTAATTTTCAAAGGAGTTACGCGCATAAATGTAACTACTATTGTAGCAATTTTCAAAAGCCATTTACTCACGTAAAGTGCACTTATGTGAATAAATCCTATGGACGATTCAATGGCATATATTGTAGCAATTTTCAAAAGCCCACTTACTCGAGTAAAGTGCATTTACATGCGTAAAACCCAGATTTACGCATGTAAATGCTTTTTAAAATCAGACCCTTAGTGTGGTACTGCCTTCTTTGATTTCCCCCCATCAAGTTGGGTTTGTTAAGGGGCGGTCTGCCAGTTCGCATATAGCCAAACTGGTTACGGCCATTGCCTACTGTCAGAAGTATAAAATTCCATCGATGGCAGTGAGCTTTGACTCCGAGAAAGCTTTCGATCGGGTTTCATGGGGTTATCTTTTCTCGGTTTTGGAGAGATATGGTTTTCATGGTAATCTTATTCTTATATTTCCCTTCTCTACCATGCACCAACATCTCATATATTAGCGAATGGACATGCCTCTCAAGCCTTCCGGCCACAAAGAGGGGTCCGGCAAGGATGCCCTCTATCACCTCTCTTATACATTATGGCAATAGACCCATTATTACGCATTATCTTTGAGGATAATTCAATTGCTGGTCTCACACAGGCGGGCCCCACGTTTAAGGTGGCAGCTTTTGCGGACGACATTCTCATTTATCTAACACAACCACAAAAATCGTTACCCTTAGTTCTGAACTATCAGAAATGGTATGGAACCTTTTCCGGTCTAAAAATTAATGCAGACAAGTTGGAATCATTGGAGATTTATGGGAATCTGCGGACCTCGTGGGGCTCAGTTTTTCCCCTTAAATGGGCCAACAAACAAATTAAATATTTGGGGGTTTCTATCCCCAGTTCTATCATGACTATTTATGACGTAAATGTAAAACCAATGCTCCAAAAAATGGAAACACGAGTCACTAATTGGATTTCTCTCCCGCTTTCCCTAACAAGGAGAATACATTTATTTAAGATGGTGGAACTACCCCGGTGGTTATATCTTCTCCAAATGCTACCAATATGGTTAAAAGGTCGGGATCTGGGTTTAATAAATACAAATTTAAGGAGATTTATATGGCGGGGGAAAAAATCACGACTTGCCTTGGGGTTCCTACAACTCCGACCAGTTAATGGAGGACTAGCGTGTCCTAATTTTCGCGACTATAACCTGGTTTGCATGATGAGACATATCAGGGATTGGACGCTAGGCACGGAGTACTTCTCTCCATCAGCTTCCATCCGAAGTTGGCTCAGCCACTATTCCTTGCCGACACTCTTACAATTGAAACCACACCAAATACCTCAGACGTGTAAGGGATACTTAATCCTGCACTCAAGTAGACAGGCATGGGTGTATCTATGTGCCAAATTGGGTGCTTCAAGGAGCTCAACCATCTTAACAGAGATATGCGACAATCCACAATTTTTGCCAGGCAGAGGTCAATCAGTTTTTCAGACATGGGCCCAGAGAGGGTTAGTAAGAGTGTCTCAACTCTTCCCCAGAGAATCCAACACGATGTATTGTTTCCAAGAGTTACAGGCCCAATACTGCATTCCAAGGGAAGATTTTTATGCTTACCTCCAACTTAGTCACTATATCCTGCACACGCACCCCACTACACTCTCTTCATGTCATCAACATTTCCTGGAAGTGCTGCTTTGCTCTCGACCAACAGTGAAATACTCTTGTTCGGTTTTTTCCAAACTTTTGCACTCTTATCTAAACACCACAGCATACGAAGCAGTGATGAGAAAATGGTCAAAATACCCAGAGATTTCCTTAACACCAACAATAATCAAGCAATACCTACTTAAAAGTGGAAAAATAACCGAAAATGCTACTTTGAGGGAATTACAATTCAAATTTCTCTGGCAATTATACTGTACTAGCACTGTAGCCTTTAAGATGGGGATTGCCACCTCTCCTCTTTGCCTAAAATGTAACATTGAAGAAGGTGATTATTTCCATTGTTTTTGGACCTGTATAAAGGTTAGGAAATTTTGGATGGATGTTATAGGTAAATGCTCACAGGTGTGTAATTGTATTCTTCCCATTGACCCTATGTTATGGTTGTTTGGTCTTAATCACGGTATATGCCCTAAACCAGGGGTCAGGAACCTTTTTGGCTGAGAGAGCCATAAACGCCACATATTTTAAAATGTAATTCCATGAGAGCCATACAATATGTTTAAAACTAAATACAAGTAAATGTGTGCATTTTATGTAAGATCACACTTTTAAAGTACAATAAGTCTCTGAAAATATTACACCAGGCCTTAAGACACCAATACATCTCCTATTAGGAAAACGGACCAAGTCAGGCTGCTATAGAGACCTACACAGAAACTACACGCCAGCAGAAAACCTCACCTGAATCACGTGCTGTCCCTCACCTAACATAGAATAAAGAGACCAAAACGCATAACAAGAAGCATGCAGAATAAAATGAATTGGAAACTGCAACAAGCCAGAGTCTCTGTATGCAGTGTAACAAAGGAAAAAAGAAACATCACCCATCCTTATAAAACAAATCAAGAAATATAAAATCATCAGCAGTAAAACTGTACTAATAAAAAGAACATATTTCGAAACAGCTGATGAGTGAAATATCCAATAATTAAAAACGCATATAAAACATTTCCAGATACCAACAAAATATTTCAAAATAGCAGACACAAAGACCCAGTAATGAAAAATAATAAGGATACAAAAATTTGTTTGCTCTGCATACCTGGGAACGTTTGATATCCAGGTGTCCTGAGATTGTTCTGAATTAGCAGGAGGTGGGGTGGTTTGCTTGGAACTTTCTCCTCTCTCAGTCACATACCAGCGCTCTCTCTCACACTGGCTCTCAATGACACACCTATACACACATGCTCTCAGTACTCACATATACACATGTTTTTTCTCTCTCACTTATATAGGCTCTTAATTACACATTTACACACATGCTGTCTATCTTTTCACGCTTACACACACACACAGGCTTTCAATCACATAAATACATGCTGTCTTTTTCTCTCACACACAGACTCTCATTCACATGCTTACAAACATGTCCTCTCTTTCTCTCATTTACACACAGGCTCTCAATCACATACTCACATGCTCCCTCACCTAAATCAGCTCTCAATCACACACAGACACACATGATCACTCTCTCTCATTTAAACACAGGCTCTCAATCACATGCTCACATGCTCAATCACACACAGACACACATGATCTCTCTCTTACTTATACACACAGGCTCTTAATCATACATACACATGATTTCAAAGGATCTCAATCATACACACATACTCTTTCACACAAACAGGTTTTCAATCACAAACTTACACATACAGGTTCCCAATGGTAAACTTACATTCATGCTCTCTCTCTCTCACAGGCAGGCTCTCAATCACAGACATACTCTCTTTCACATGTACAGGCTCTCAATCATTCACATACATGCAATCTCTCACTCACACGCACACACACACACACACAGGCCCCCCCCCCCCCCGCGGCCCGGAAGAGGAAGTGGAGAGTATCGGGTGCGTGCGCAGCAAAAAGAGGCCACGCTAGTGCGAGCGAGCTGTGTTTGCTCGCTCATTCACTCTCTCTCTCCCCCACCCCGGGAACTCGCGGCAGCAGCAGCCTCCTCCCAACGCTAACCTCTTCATTTTCAGCCCTCGCGGAGGCGGAGTCCCATCGGCCGCGGTGGAAGCTCTTCATTTTCCTCCGAGCCGCGCTGCAGTCTTCTTTTCTTCGGGCCGATGCCGAGCGCACTAGCGTGGCCTCTTCTTGCCGCGCACGCACCCGATACTCTCCACTTCCTCTTCCAGGCCGCGGGGGGGGGGGGGGGGCGGGAAGAAGAGAGCACGCCGGTGCCGCTGACTCCAGCTGTCCTGCCGCGTTCCTCCCGGGCTGACAGCATTTTAAGCCCGGGCGGAGGAGGACCGGGGAGCAGCTGGGTCAGCGGGAAAGTGTGGCGACTGTCTGCGAGCCAGATGCAGCCCTCAAAAGAGCCATATCTGGCTCGCAAGCCATGGGTTCCCGACCCCTGCCCTAAACTAACACACTCACAATTATTCTTCATAGACAAGGCAGGCGTTACTGCTAAACACATAATTTATTTATTTATTTATTTAACAGTTTTTTGTTTTTTTTGTGAGTAATTGGATATCTCCAGATCCTCCAAGTCTTCCTCACTGGAATAGAAAACTTTTGCAGATAGCTACGTTTGAGCATATGACCGCCAGAACTTTAAATGCTCAGAAAAGACAGTCTACGAGGGAAATATAGTCTGCATACCTACAAGATCGACCTACTGAAGTAGTTCAACATATTGATCGTCTGGAACCTATGGAGGGTAAAAAGTAAGGCAGGAGACTACCTATACCTCCAATTGAGAACCCAATTTTACTTCCCAAATGCTTGTAGTACCTATACATTTCAAACACAGTATTGATTTAGTCTTTGTAACTGATTTGCTCTCTGTCAGCTCTCAGCTTTCCGGTTCAGCTCAGATAGGGGCAAACCATCTTAGGATGGGTATATTCTTTGGGGCTTTGCCATGCCCTAACAATATCTTTTCGTCTATCATACATTTTTGGCATTTACTGGGTCATATGGTGTTAACATGAGTGGACCCAACTATATTTGCTTCTCTGTCAATATAGGTTGTTTTTTAACATCAAGAGTTGACTGTACGGGACACAAAGAGAGAGACTGCTTATGCATGTAGATGTACCTGTAGATTGTAAAAGAAGATACAGCAGGGGGGAGGGGCGGGGGGGAGAAAAGAAGAGGATTCAAATGATTTAAATGACTTAATCGATTCAAAAGATTTAATCGATGCCAAGGCCTTAACAGAGGCTAATCATTTTTGCTCACTCATTTGTTTTCCAGTACATATTACGTGCTGGACTTATTGCAGGTGTCTGTTAACTGGTCACTCCTTCAGGGTAATAATGCTGTTAATGGTGATTTTGTTATGTACAATGTTGTTTACATTTGAATTTTATATAAACTCAATAAAAATATGTTAAAAAAAAAAAAAAAAAGAAGGTGGATGAAAGTGAAGAGCCTTGCGGGATTCCTTGTGGTAAGGGATGCTGGGCAGATATGGTGTTACCTATTTTAACAGAGAACTTTCTGTTCGAGAGGTAGGATTTGAACCAGGCAAGGGCTAGGCCTGAGATGGCAATGCTTTCCAGACAGGCCAGGAGGTGATGATGGCTGATGGTGTCGAACACTGCTGAAATATCGAGGAGGGCGAGGAGGTAGCTGTGGCCTTGGTCCATGCCTCTGAGGAGGTGGTCGGATAGGAAGAAGAGAAGCGATTCGGTGTTGAAGTGTTTCCAGAAACTGAATTGTGAGACATGGAGGATCATATGATTTTCAAGGTAGTCCATAAGTTGTGAATTAACAACTCTCTCCATTAGCTTGGCAATAAATGGGAGGTTAGAGATTGAGCAGAAATTGGAGGGGTATTTCGGGTCTAGGGAGGGTTTCTTTAGGAGGGTTTGACTACCGCATGCTAGAGTGTGTCTGGGACAATCCCATGAGCGAGAGAACAGTTGATGATATCTGCTAAGGCTCTAGCTATGGCGTTAGGGATGGCTAGTAGGGCTTTAGAAGGGATGGTGTCATTGGGATGAGAGGCAGGTTTGAGTTTTCTGAGGATGTTTTCGACTTCTTTGGAGGAAGTAAAGCGAGGGCCGCCATTGTGGGTTGGGAGGGTGTGGGGAAGGTGGGTGTGGCCGAGGAGGGGGGTAGTTGGTGGAGGGGGGGAATCTCGAAAGGAGGTTAGAGATTTTACTCTGGAAGTAGATGGCCAGTTCTTCACATTTGGATGCTGTATCAGAGTCTGGTTTAGTGGGGGGGATAGATGTGGTAAGACTTGAGACATAGGAGAAGAGCACTTTGGGGTTGAATCTGTAATCATGGATTTTTTTAGCGTAGAAGTCTCATTTATGTTTTTGGGTTGAAAGTCTGTAGCTGTGTAGTGCTGTTTTGTAGATGGAGGAGTGCTGCAGTGTCAGATCATTAAGCCATTTTCTCTCCTTTTGCCTGAGATTGTTTTTTAGGGTTTTTAGCTCTGGTGTGTACCATGGCTTTGTAGGTTTCGAGGTGGCACTGATGACTCATTTGGAGATTGGGCAGAGCTTGTTGGCAATGTCTCCTGTCAGGTTATTCCAGGATACTAATGTTGTGTCAGGATCTGAGCAGACTAGACTGAATAAGGAGGTAGATAGTGCGTCAGCTAGCTCATCACTAGGGCAGGATTTTCTGGATATAATGGTGCTGCAGAGGGTGTTGTTGCTTGGGGGAGGGATGTTGGTGGAAAGAAGGCCTTCTATTAGGTAATGGTCAGACCAGGGAACTGGGGTGCAAGTAGGAGTGTTGGTGGCAAGGACAATAGAGTTGATAAACATCAGGTCCAGAGTGTATACGGCTTTGTGTGTGGGAGAAGCTATAATTTTCTGGAAGCCTATGGCGTGGAGGGACTGAATGAAAGTTTCGCATGACGTGGAGGGGGGTAGTACGTCTACATGGAGATTAAAGTCTCCGAGGATAATGGAGGGTATATCGGCTTTTATCCAGTCAACAATGAATTCAATTAGAGGTGAGGGGTTGGATTCGAGGCAGGTGGGAGGAGCATATATTAGACAGATTTGCAATGCAGCTGACCTAAAGAGGCCTATTTCAAGCTTGGGTGGGGTAACTATGTGGATGGGTTTGAGGTTTAGACATTTCTTGGCTGCCAAAAAGAGACCTCCTCCTCTTTTTTTGGGTCTGTGGATAGAGAAAATTTCATAAGAGGTGGTAGGGAGTTGGTTAATGAGGACAGTATCTGAATCTTTGAACCATGTCTCAGTGACAGCACAAACGTCTGGTTTGCAATCAATTAGGAGGTTAAGGATCGGTGTCTTCTTGGATAGGGATTGTGCATTAAAGAATATTATGGAGAGGGTGGTGAGGCCTAAGAGTTGTGTCAGGGGAGAGGTGAGGATGGGGATTAGGGATTTGTGAAGAGGGGAGGGATGGTGGGCGTGGGGGGGAGATAGTCTGGAGAAGGGATAGTGGATATGAGGGATGGGGTATGAAGCCATTGGGGACAGCTGGTAATAGTGGTGGTGGTGGGGGGGGGGGGGGTGGTGGACAGAATGGAATATTTCTGAGGGGGTTAGCTGAGGAGATTGGGTGGAAGTTAGAGGGCTGCGTGGATGTGGTGAATATAAAGAGAGGGCTACGGATAGAATGCAAAGTAGTACAGCAAATAAAATACAGGATGGTACAAGCAAGTAGACGCCAAGGGGAGAGCACTGCTAATAGTTACAGTTAATGGAGGGGAGGTTCAGTTCTGAAGCCGTCCAGTCTATCGATGCGGGGATCGTTGTTAGTTCTGAGGTAAGGAGGTGCTCATTAAGGGGCGCAGCAAGGGGCAGGCCCCTTAGTCTCGCTCCTTCGGCACGCACCTTCGGCGCACGGCGCCTGAGTTAGCAGACGGCCTTAAGGGCCTGCTATTGCCTCCGTCTCCTGTGACGTTGAGGGGGCGGAGCGTCGGCGCTGGAAGGCGAAGAGGGCCTGGTAAGGCCTAGATCAATGTCGGCCCTTACCACGACAGGTGCACGCCGATCGCGCCAGCCACCAAGTCCTCTTCCGGTCAGGTCCAGGGGTCCAGCGAGGTCCAGGGGTCCGGCGAGGTCCAGAGATCCGAGGGTCCGAGGTGGTCCGGGGTCCAGCATGGACTGGGGGTCTGAGGGTCCGGCGAGGTCCGGGGGTCCAGTGAGGTCTGGGGGTCCGGTCCGGTCCGATCATGGCATCCGGGACGAAAAGGGCTTGTTTAGGTGGGCAGAGGGCCTTAAGGGCCTGCTACTGCCTCCGCCTCCTGTGACATCGAGGGGGCGGAGCATCGGCGCTGGAAGGCGAAGAGGGCCTGGTAACGCCTAGATCGATGTCGGCCCTTACCCCGACGGGTGTGCACCGATCGTGCCAGCCGCCAAGTCCTCTTCCGGTCGGGTCCAGGGGTCCGGCGGGGTCCGGCGAGGTCCGGGGGTCCGGCGTGGACCGGGGGTCAGAGGGTCCAGCGAGGTCTGGGGGTCCGGTGAGGTCCGGGGGTCGGGCGAGGTCCAGGTATCCAGGGGTCCGGCGTGGTCCGGGGTCCGGCGTGGACCGGGGGGTCTGAGGGTCTGGCGAGGTCCAGGGGTCCAGTGAGGTCTGGGGGTCTGGTCCGGTCCGATCGTGGCGTCCGGGGCAAAAAGGGCTTGTTTAGGTGGGCAGAGGGCCTTAAGGGCCTGCTACTGCCTCCGCCTCCTGTGACGTCGAGGGGGCAGAGCATCAGCGCTGGAAGGCGAAGAGGGCCTGGTAAGTCCTAGATCGATGTCGGCCCTTACCCCGACGGGTGCGCGCCGATCGTGCCAGCCACCAAGTCCTCTTCCAGTCGGGTCCGGGGGTCCGGTGGGTTCCGGCGTGGACCGGGGGTCAGAGGGTCCAGCGAGGTCTGGGGGTCCTTCTGTTCCAGTTCTGTTCCTGACTCGTTCCTGCATCCTAGTTTCTGTGCCCTGCTTGTTCCTGTGTTCATCTGTCTGTCTACCCAGATAGTACCCTCGGACTTTCTTACTGGTACTGACCTCAGCTTGTTCCTGACCTGCCTGCCTGCTGCCTGCCTCAAAGACCACAGCCTGTTCCTGACCTGCCTGCCTGCCTCGAGATCTCAGCCTGCCTTTGACCTCGTCTGACCTCCGGTACCTGACCTCTGCTTGCTGACCACTCCTCGGACTGACCTCTGGACATTGACCTTTGCCTGCCTGGCCTCGTCTCCAGATTCTGGCTCTGTTCCTCACCTTGTCATCACCAACTCTGTTCTCCCTGTTCCAACCAGCAGCCACCTTTGAATCCGATCACGCTCCCCCTGTCTCCGTGGCCATGCTGGACTTTCATTCTCTCAGGAGACCCTGCGAGGTCCACCTAAGTCCAAGCGGCCCAGGTCCCTACGGTCTCCTCTCGGGGGGACCTCGGGCTTCCAGTGGTGAAGCTCTTCTTAGCCTCTGTCTCCTCCAGATCTCCGCCCCCTGGGGGCAGTTACCTCCTGTTCCCTTTCAGGAGGAGTTCCACCTCTGCCCCAGGACAAGGGTCCACCCCCGAGCACAACAACTACCTTCAGTTTCAAAATGTTTTGTTTAGTTTTCTTTATTTTTAATAAAATCAGTCCTCCTCTGTAGCAATGGGTGTCATTAAGGATGTCAGCGAGCAGGACAGCCATCCTAGTTGCAGCATCAGGGCTTCCCCAGGTCCCAGCACTAATCTCTCCATATTTTAAAATTTAAATCATGGCGGCTGTGAACAAGAAGATTGGGGACTTACCGAATACAGCGAAGAAGACGCAGGGGCATAGGCAGCGACCGTGACAACATGTCAGACCAGTCAGCTGGACCAGAGCTGTCAGTGGCGGCAAGAGTAGCAGGAAGCAATGTAGTCTTGGCAGGGAAGGAGGATGCCACCTGCAACGACGGTGATTGCAAGTACCTCAGCCCACTTCTGGCTCACCAAATCCTCCTTCGCTCTCCTATCTTCAGCTCCGGACCTCTCTTCTCTAGGCAGTCAACAGATGTGGCAGAAGCGGGGGCCCAATCTGTGGCGGCTGTCTGTTCAGTCCCCTCCTCCTTCACTGCTTTATTTCTTGCAGCACTTTCGGAACCTCAATGGGGAATCCTTTGGGGACTCTCTCTCCTCTGGTCCCCCCCCCCCCCCTTGAAAACGAGCAGCGGGTGACAAAATTGAGGCACCAGCCATCACCTATTTATGATCCTTCACTGCCTTTCTTTTTTTTTTTTTTTCTAAATCGCGACTCACTTCCATTTTGTTTTATGTGACACTCTCTCCCTGTGGGTCGATGCTGACCAACAGAGCCTACATTTCACCTTGGCCTGCTCTTTGCTCTCCTTTCCACTCAATCGCGGCCATGCCTCAGCCTCCTGCCTTCCGAAGCCCAGGTATTTGATAAATTTGTTTATTTATTTTTGGGATACCTATTCCGCTATTACACACCTTAGGCCCCCACCCTCCACAATGCACCCAAATGAAGTCTCAACATACTAATGCACCCCAGTATGGCCTTCAACCAATGCACTTCCACCTGATACTCTACAGCCTTGCCCACCAAAGTGCCCAAACTCAACCTCTGCATTCACTAGGCACTCAACCAGCTAACACACCCTCAACTCTAGCCCTTTTACCTACTTAACTTACCCACAAACCCATTTGAGCTCTTCAATCACTAACAATTGCCCACTCTTGTCCCAAACCCACTAAGCCTCCACAATTCTCTGTACTCTTCATTCTTAGATGGCCTTTTTAAAAAATGTCATCATCAGCAGCTATATTTAGTCTGAGGTTTAAGTAAACACAGCTTTTTTTTTAATGGATTGAAATGATATTTACAATCTTTCTCAGCGATTAATAAGAAATTTTGTTGGAATTGGTTCAATGGTTACCAAATGGTTACCAAATGGAGACTTCATTTGAAGTACTGTATAACTTTTTTTAAATCACAAATGCCTCAAAATTGCCACAGGAAGCTTATACATCGTCTATCCATGAAATGTACTAATTAAAATACACACACTGCCATACATAACTTATTAATCAGAAAGTAGATATCACAAGAGTTCAGGAACCTTGCTTGAAAGAGCCAAGCTACTGAAATTTTTATGTGATGTCCCACCAGTGCATTATACTTGTTTCAACTGCCACATAGCTTTGAAAACATTTGTATGTTAATGACTTCTAATTCATTACCTAATGTGCCATTATAGAACGCACTGCTGATATGATTGTAAACCACTGCAAGTTAGCATGAACTATTTCTGATTTGTTAAATTAAATATTTAAAACACAACTGAGTCACACAGTCTGCTGGGTCCTTGAATAAGAAACTATTATGAAACAAATTTGGTTCCATGCACACTCAGATTCAGGGTGTTTGTTAATTAGGTCTGTTTGGCAATTAGGGGCATATACGCTTTTTGTGTAATGAACAGGAATAAAGCATACCTGCAACAGATTATCTTATCCAATGTTTCTCCTTGCACTTCCTTTTTGATAACAAAAACGTTTGTATTTCCTTCTGTCTTTTATTCTGTCTGTATTTATTATTGAGGTAGATTTGAAACATGTTACAGGAATGCATCATAATATATTCTTAAATATTCTTACTGATGAAAGCATACAGCTTCTCAATTTAACAACACTAAAGCTATATTTACCTATGAAACAAACTATTGTGTATTATTCCTGTCAAAGAAATGAAAATTGAAATTACAAATATAGTCCATGAAATAAAACTTACATTTTGTATTACAATATCATGTATTTTACAATAAGAGAAACTGAAGTTGTTAATACTGCCATACAGTACAAAATTTTCTTGGATGATGTAGAAATTTCTACATTAGAAATTGATCAAACTACAAAAAACATATAAACATTTTACATATTAAAATGAGTTACCATAAATAATGAAGGCAATTTTCAAATAATTTTACCTAGGTAACTAATCAGTTATCCAGGTAAAATTATCAGTTAATAATTACCCTCTCAGTTTGAGGGTAAAAGCACCTAAACAGAGAAGATACATTTACCCACACTATAAAGGAGCCGGGGGAAGGGTGTTAAGGCAGGGAAGACAGAGCCAGCAGACTACATGAAGGAATTTCATTTTGGAATCCTCATGTGTGTGACGGGAGTCATTATTATTATCCCCAGTATTTTCCAGTAATAGTCAGTGTGAGAGTTTTTTTGTAATATCTATAGTTCCTTCCTTTGTCATACCTCCACCTTTTTGGGGAAGGCTTGTGTGGAATATAAAATTTCCCCATGACCATGCTAAGTTTTTACTGGGTGAGTGGAAGGAGACCGGAGAAGGAAAAGAGAAAGCAGAAAGGAGGAAGGAGAGGAGCTCTTGGCCTCATTCCTGGGGTTACAGTGACTTCAAGGAGTGCTCTGTATTTTGAAAAATATTTTTTAGAGGAATATTAATCAGTCCAGAAAGAAGGGAATTACCCCAAAAGTCTACATCATAGGATATTTTTGCTGAAGAATTTGTGATTTAAGAAGAGAGACTTGAGCACACTTCTGAAACTTGGGTTACATCTGGAGTTTTTTTGACTTGTTGAAACCCTATTTGAGATTTTTGGACTTGTGGATATTTCTTCACTTGTGACCAGCTTATGATGAAACTTCACTCTAGCTATCCTAATCTACAAGGGGAGGATAATTTTGCTATGGATGAAGGTACAAGAGAGGGGAGCTTGTTGAGAAGACCTAAAATGGACAATGAACCATTGCTTTAATTGTACTAATATTTTTTGTATGTTATTTTTTAATCTTTGTGATTTGGGCTTGGATACTTCTATTTCAGTTACAGTAAACAGGTTATTTTGAACACCATTTTGGACTCTAGGGGGCAGATCTTAAAACATACGCATGGGCGTAGATTTGTTCGCGCAACCCGGCGCGAACAAATCTACGCCCAATTTTATAACATGCGCGTGCTGCCGTGTGCATGTTATAAAATCCAGGGTTGGCGCGTGCAATGGGATACACACATGTGCACCTTGAGTGCGCTGAGCCCGATAGGAGCCCCAATGGCTTTCCACGTTCCCTTTAAGGCCGCTCCAAAATTGGAGCGGCCTTGAAGGGAACTTTTTTCCAGGCCCCACCTGGCTTCCCTCCCTTCCCCTATCTAACCCACCCCGCATCCCTAACTAAATCCCCACTACCTTTGATGAAAAAGTTATGCCTGCCCAAGGCAGGCGTAACTTGCTCGCGCCGGCCGGCTGCCAGTGCGCCATTCCCCGGCCCAGGGGCTGCTTCAGAGGCCTCGGCCACGCCCCCGGAATGCCCCCAGGCCGGCACCATGCCCACGGCCCCGCCCCGGAATGTCCCCAAATGCTGTGCTGCCCCCGACACGCCCCCGACACACCCCCAAGCAAAGCCCCGGGACTTAGGCATGCCGGCACGCAGGGCTTTTAAAATTTACCCCTAGGTTTTTTTCTTTCTTTTGCCAGTTTACTGATTGAATAATTGGGCACAGGTGTAATTGTTTTTCTGTTTACCCATTCCGCTAAGTTTGGGTTCCTTGCTGTTACATTGGTCACTCTTGCATGTGGTGGTGACCATTGAACTGGAGTGTAAGCCTTTCACTGCAGTAGTGATTGACTGTGCCAGGGGCCCAGGAAGATAGCCAAGACTTCCTCCCTTCCAGACTTGGACCCAAAGTCATAGCACCCCTGGTTGATGCTGACTCACCAAACGGGGGACTGGCTACATGTGGTTTGTGATAACTGCTTTGCTCCTGCTCTAAAGCATTACATAGGCACTTTGACTTTCTTGTTTCACCCCCTCTACACAATTAGATGACAATTAAATGAATGGGAAAATAGGGCCACAGTTTTATTAATAACATACTCAATTATATCAAGTAAAGTTTGGTACAAAGAAGATTGTCACGGCTGGGCAGGGTGGTGCAAGGTATTCCTCAGCAGGAACAATATAAGGTTCTACAGCAATGCAGGGCAGGATATTCCACCTGACCAGCCATCTTTCCCTTGTTTTGAACACAGGTTCTGGTGGCTGGCAGAACTTCTCCAGCAGGGAGAAGGCAGACCATGGTCAGGGCAGGCAGTATACATGCAGAGTCAGAGTACAGGCAGGGGTCAAGGCAGGCAAAGATCAAACAGAGTTAGAATCCAGATAGAGGTCAAGGCAAGCAGAGAAACAGCACAACAAGGGCAGAAGTCAGTTTGGGTCAGCAACAGAAGATAATCCGAGGAAAGGTTGATTGAAGGCTAGGCAAAGCAGGTCAGACAGCAGCAGTATTACCAAGGCTAGGATCACACTAGCAGGAACAAGGTAAAATAAGGAACAAGGTAAGGCAAGGGCAAAACTTGGACAGGGATGCAAGGAGGGATACAGACAGGCTAGGTAGGCCACTAGGAGACCTGGACAAGAAAAGGACAAGAGAAGGAACACAGAAATAGGACAAGAACAAGGTACGGTACAAGCTAGGCCACCGAGAGACCTAGACACGACAAGAGCAAGGGATTCACAGACAAGAAGGGCTAGTGGGAGGTCCAGGGACAACAGGAACAAGGCACGGTACAAATTAGGCCACTGGGAGTTCTAGAAAGGACACAGGAGGACCACTAGAACCCATAGGAACGGGGTCCACTAGGAGACCTATAGGAAACAGGAGGACCACTAGGAGGTCCATAGGAAACCATATAAACAGACAAGCAAAGAATACAAGAACAAACAAAACAAGACAAGAAGGCCTAAGTAGGCCACACTGGGAACACAGACAAGGTAAGGCAAGAAGGCTTCTAATAGGTCACACAGGAAGCAAAGACAAGCTCAAGGTTGGCCAGAGCAAGGAGCCTAAGGTGACATGATGAAGAGGCCCTGGGCAAGCTGTGAGGGAGGTTTTTTTTTAGGCAGCCCTTGCTGCATTATGAAGCCTTCAGGACGGAGACTAGAGTGGGTCTGAGCAGCTCACCAAGGACCCCTGCTATCAGAAAGATACCTAGCAGCCAGGTTTGTTACAAACACACATAGAACAAACATTATCTCATAAAATTCCTCTCCAAACTCCCAAATCAGCCAGAATCCCTCTTAAGATCTTTTAATACATTGAAAGATACTAGTTGAACGATACTACCTAAGGGCAATTAACCCACATTTAGGGTCTACTTCCAAACTCAGTCACCTGACCTATTGGTGCCAATCTGGTCATAATGAGATAACAGTACCCTACGGATCCCTTCCAGCTGTACCCACAACCCATGATAACATTAGACTATAAGGTACGGCTACAATTCATCTGCAGCCCCACTCTGTAACAATAAGAGACTTGACTTTAGGCAAATACCTAGGAGGATGTGAAGCCATAAATCCTGCCGTAAGTGAGGACAGCGATTCACATGTGCTAGCTCACTGCCCAGTGCCCACCAGTTGCAATCCTCTTACTTTTAGTACCCAATTCCAAAATGTCTTGTATGGTATTCAACAATATATCTAACCCGATGTGTGATAGATAAACACCATCAAGCTGAAACAAACCAGGATCATCAACTGAAATCAATTTATGGAATACTATATAACCATGAAGTAACTTAATTTCCCAGTTAACCTTTTTATGAATCTTATTCACTGCTTTAAGATCCCAGGCATCCCTCCATACCCTTTTAGGAATAATATGGGATCATATCAATTGAACATAAGGAAATTAGAAACAAATTGACAGAATGTCTTTTTCATCATGTGAAAGAAGTCCAATTCTTTTTGCCTGCAAATAACATTACCTCCCAAATAAATCAGCAAAAGATTGGGAGCATAATATAAATGTTTCACTTGCAAAAGAATAGAAAGCAGTTGATCCCAAAGCATGCCTCTGATTCCAAGCCACCAGACTTGAATGCCACATGCTGCTAGCCTTAAGCCAAGGTGAATACCAATCCAGGATTCAGAGGCTCTCTTGCAAGCCCAAAAAATGTAGGAATGCCCACATATACATATATTTGTTTCTTGGCCCAAGGAAACTGGAAAGGAAACAATACAAACAAATTAGCTAACAAACCATTAATAATCAGTAACATCAATTAATGCATATAATGTTTAAATTTATCAGAATGCCTGGGCACCAAATGCTTACTAGCTGCATCTGAACATCCTTATCAAGCCACAAAAGAGGTAACACCAATACAGAATGAATGTGTACAAAACAAACTTGGATTGAAACTCACAATAACTATGGTTTTCATTGGAACCGCTGAAAACTAAAATTTTTGAGGGAAAAGCTCTTCACAAACAAGCCAAAATCTGCTTCCAGCTGGTTTGCAAGTTAAGGAAAGCCTGTGTACAAGACACCAGGTGTGTTGTCATACTTGATACTCGACACAAATTTAACCAGCTGCCTTTTCTAAACTGATCAGTTTAAGAATACCAAATATGCAAATATAGTATGCTCTCTGATGAGGAAACATCAGCTTGCAACAATCCAGCATTTCCCAAAGCTTGGTTCAGTTTAAGAACCAACCCAATTCTCAAAGCACCAAAAATGGCCAAAGGAAAAAATACACAAAATAGAGCCATTTGATAGCTTTTTTAAACACACCTCAGGCAAACCCTGAAAAATTTCTAGCAACATATTTAAAATAGGTAGCCAAACTTTTTCATGGGCAAACATCTGGTTAAAAGATACAAAACTATGGCAGTAGTTTTATTTCACTAAAAATAACTTTATAGAATCAGTATAAATAAATTGTACTAAATGGTTACTTGTAACAGGCTTCAAAACAATAAAAATCTATGAATTGCCACCATCCTTTGTCATAAGCCCACCAAGTGTTCTCCAAAAGAGAATGCCTCACTAACTCCATCATACATCAATGATACAATCCAGCAGAGTCGTTGGGTATCTTTTTTGTTGCAGGTACAAGCAAACAAAATTGGGACCACTGAAATTGAGATCAACAATCTCAGTAGCCTCACCTGCAGCATATCTATCAAAACATATGCCATTCAAAAATAAACATAAAACTAAGACTCACAAAACCTTAACTACTGAATGTAAATAGATTAAAAAATATTAAAGAAAAGTTACCTGGGCTGCTGCAGGAGCAAGACAGAGGCAGAGACAGCATGCTCTCTTTTGTTTTGATACTGTCTCTCCACGGGAGTATCATCTGTTTAAAACAGAGAGATCAAATGGAGTTGCTGGTTTAATTTCACTGTAACAGCCCAGCAATGATGACATTATACTTTTAAAGGGGCCAGGTTATATCAGCAACAAAGGGGCAGGCACAAAAGTAAAATAAAAGAAATTAAAGTAAAACAAAAGTAAGGCAGAATAAAATAAAGGGAATGGGGGTTGGCAAGGACAAGCAGCAGAGAGTACTTACCAAGCTTCTGCAGACATGATAAGATACCACAGCTCCCTCCCTGGGAGTGATAGAGGCATATAAGAGCATAGAGCATAGCAGGGACAGCAGCAAGGGAAGCTGGGATAGCCTCTGCTGCTCAGTTGTATGAGAGGGGGTCCTGGAAAGAAAAATGAATCCCAGTAAGCAAGTCTATGTAGCCCAATAAATGTTTGGATGAGATTGTTGGGGTGACCAGTGCTAGCCCCCATCACTTGTGCAAGGCTGGTTTGGGCCAGGGAAAGCCCCTGTGCTGGGGTACAAGTCTAAGCAGGAATCTAGTCTAGGTTTTCCTGCAGGCACCCTGTATGTGTATTGTACAGATCAAAAGCATGGGGGCTAGCCTCCTGGCATTTGTCAGTAATTTGCCTAGTGTAGAGGCACTAAAAGGTAAGGTGACTAACCCCTGGAACCTTGTTTTCGGACAGTGCAGCTATTTTTAAAATATAAGGAAAATTAAATAGAAGTGGTTGACAATTTTTCCCTTTCACCAGGAAGGCTGAGAGTGGCAATTCCAGGGAAAGTAAGATTTCTAAAAGTGGCACTAATTTATAGTGACATCAGTGGAGCAAGGATTTGCTGTGGGAGAAAAAGATTTTCCATGTATGGAATTAAGCAGGAGGCTTATGCAGAAGGCAAAACTGCTGTCAGCTCCGACAAGCCCCAAAAGTATTTATAGTGGAGCTAGCCTGCAACTAAGGGGAACAGCCATAAACTAGTAACACTGCCTTTACTGAGTTATTGTATCTTTAGGAGATTTGAAAGAAAGGGAGAAAGGGGGAAAAAAAAGATTTCATTCCAGATTCCAGAGACATTCCTGTGCCCTGAAGGTAAGGAAAAGGAGGGACTGAGTAGTTAATAGTAGAACAAACTGAACAGGAATATGGAAATTGTTTTTGCCTGTTTTAATTAGAGGGCAGTGGGATTTTGTTTTGTGTGCAAAGTAACTGCTGGTCCCTTGAAAGTAAAGACAGGGATTTCCTGATTATCATTTATTTTCATTAGCCAGATGAAACAGTTTCACCAAGCTGCCAGACACCCTCAGCAGAAAGACTTTTAGTTTGTAGAAGATATGCAAGTGCTAGGGAGATAGTCTTTGTTTTTGACTTGATATAGTTAGGTAGTAGGTAACCCTCTGGAGGTGGACTCTGATAGAGGAAAACCTGATGCCAGCAACCTTAGGACTCATCATGTGGAGGAGACAGTTACTGTGCCAGATGCCATGACATCATTAATTGCATCACAATGGTCTGAGTTTGGTTCCCAAATAAGTATGTGCATACACCTACAAAAGGAAATCTCACTTTAAATCTGGCCAGACTAGCAAACTAGCAGATTAGCAAACTATCTGAATCTAATTGAGCTCCATAGGAAAGTAACACAAAGGGACAGACATCACTGAAAGTGGACAGTAAACACATAAGACAAAAAGAAAAAAAAGGATACTTAGGACTCTTGGTTTTTAGAAGAGCCTGGAAAAAGAGAAAAAGTACCCTCCAAGACTTAATTTCTTATGATACAGATCTGAAGGTTAAACAGATGTAAAGTGAAGACCAAAACAAAAACAATAAAAGTAATACTTACCTGACTTGGAGTTGAATCTAGCAAAAGGTTCCTGGAAACAAGAGAATAGAATTGTTAATATTGTTTTTCAACTGCTACCAGAAACGAAAATTTGGAAAGCATTTACAAATTCTGATTGCTGTCTAAATTGTCTATGGCTAACAAAAGTTTTTTTGAAGTATTATTCCAAAAGTATATGCTAAAGGTAACAGAAGGCCAGGAATTCACAAGGCAAGGAGAGGCCTAGATAGGCCACAAGACAAGATACAAGGTAGGAAAAGGCCTAGAGGCCACAAGGCATGAAGAATGGTAAGAGCAACCAGGTCAGAGATCCAAGGGTGACTCCTTAAAGAGGCATCGATGGACTGGCAATGTTGATTTAAGTAGTGTAGGAACTGCTGAGTCAGGTAGTCAGTGAGGAGGTGATTCAGGTACTTGGGAGCAGAGCTCGCGGAAGGTCTCTACTGGGAGGTGTCATTGCAAATAGAGCAGGCCATAGTGATGCTGCATGGAAGGGAAAACCATGATATTTTTTCAGACCTGCTAAATATCTTGTGAAAGCCCTCTCCATTGGGATCACCCTACATAAAAAATGTAATTGCCCAATGAATAACTGAATATGACATAATATTAGCAACAATCGCCAAGTTTATAGCCTGTACCAGTTTCCCAACTTTTTCTATCAACAATCTTGACTTCATCAACTGCAAATCAAGCTCAACCCCTAAAATTGTAAGCACAGTATAAAGACCAGCAGACTTATCTGCTGCTAAATAAATTACCAACTCCAAAGCTAGCCATTCAAAAATATCAACCAAATGTATACAAATATCTGTACCTGCTGGCCCAACAAACAGAAAATTAGCTAAATAAAGAATTAGTTTGCTACAATTTGAAGCTTTTGTAACCACCCAATAAAAAAACGTAGTAAAAGCTTTGAAATATGTGCACAACTGAATAACCCATAGGCGTGCATTTACAAAAACGTACTTAGAATCAAACTTAAATTTCAATACATTAAAGGAAAATGGATGAATTGGCAGCAATCTGAAGGCAGCCTCAATATAATTTTCACCATTAAAGCTCCTGAACCACAATGCTTGAACAATGCAATGACCTGATCTAAGGATGCATACTGCACTGAACAACAAGCCAGGTCAATAAAGTCACTCCTTCCTCTTTCTTAGGCACTAAACCTAAAGAGGAAATCACAAGTCCTTCTATTGGAGAAACAGGAAAAGGCTGGCTATTTTTCCCAAAGCCAAAGTTTTATCCAATTTCTCCTTAATAATATCTTTTCTTAATAATATTGATTTCGTATTATGGGAGCTATGACAAAGATGGAGGCCTATAAAAGGGATTTGAAAATCAAAACTGAAACCTTCTAAAAGCAATTTAGCATCAACTCAATAATGATAATATTCTAACCATCTACCCAAAACCTTGACATTAATTGCTGAAGAAGCCTTGATAAAAACTTGTGTGTGTGTGTGGGTGGGGGGTAATGGACAAATTATCTTTCCCCACCCTGGGCTAGAAATGCAATGATGGCATTGAATAAAGGATGACTGTTTGCCTCCACAGATTGTGTATTTTTTTTCAAAAACGGCATGCTAATTGTATGCATTGCCCAGAACTGAAGTGTAAACAAACAGTTCCAATTCCCCCTATCTGTGGCCACTCTTGATGAGATCTGAATTTGGGAACTACTTCCCTAGTAGAAAAGACCTGGCTGGGAGGCAGTAAAAGTGTCCACTGGCATGAAAGGAAAGGCCTTGTACTGGATGGGTGGAAACTGCTCTTAATGGATGTGCCCAATGAAAAGCTGGCGAAAAGGATTACAGCCTTGCTGGAGTCATTTCAGGCAACTACACATCCACATCTGTAAAACCCCTTACATTGGACTTGTCCCTTGCTAAATTTTTTCAGAACTGCTCACCATAATTAAGCCACAGCTACCCACCATAGGTTGCATGCACACAGATTATCATGTCAGAGTACTGCAAAAATCTAGGGTAAAAATATGATTTAGCCTCTCCAATAATTCCAACCAAAATATGAAAAGCTAAAATCCAATTATGAATGAATTTTATAACTTTTAATTTATACGTTTTACCTTCTTCTTTACTATTATCCTCTTTCTTATTAATCACAGAGTCTTGTTCTTTGTCTAACTATAAAACTATATCAATATATTTGCTCCATAAAAGTTTCCTTCTTAATTTATGAGAAATGTGCCTACCCAAAGGAATGACAGCACTCAATGTATGCTCATGGGAGGGTCCACTACTTAATGCATTATGGAACTGAAACTTGCTTATGGTCCCTTTTAGACTTTCTACTTAAAGAGATTGATGGGAGTAAGTCAGTTTTACTGGTTCAGCTTGATGTTAGTTCAGTTTTTGACACTGTCAATCATAAAATATCGTTACAACATTTGCAGATTATAGGTATAAGATTTACAGTATTAAGCTGGTTTGAGTCATTTTTAACTGATAGAACATAGCAAGTGAGAGTTAAGGAGGATGCATTTACCTGGAAAGCTTTACCTTCAGGTGTACCACAAGGGTCTGCATTATCGGCAGTTTTATTTACAACCTTTAGACACAATTTTAAGATATCTAGGTATTGCATTGTATATTTATGCTGATGATATTCAGCTTTTATTTCCCTGTAGTACAGATAGAAAACTGCCTGAAGATACTTTCCAAAATATTTTATCAGTTATCAATTCATAGATGATGATAAATAGATTACTGTTAAACATATCATAGACAAAAATGCTACGGTTAGGGGGCAATGTATTTCATCGGTTGCCTCCTTCCTTCAAGTTGAAAATGTTAATATACCTATTGAGACTCAGGCTCAGAATCTTGGTATATTAGTCTCTCAACTTACTTTACTGATTCAAATAAGGCAAGAAGTAAAACGTTATTTTTTTTCCCATTTGAAAATGGTTAGAGTGTTAAGACATTATATTGACAAGAATAGTCTGTGGAAGGTTGTACAACCACTAATACTTAGTAAGACAGATTATTTTAATTCATCATATCTTTAGATTTAGTGCAAAATGCTGCTGCGAGACTTGTAACTGCTGCTGGCTACAAGGATCAAATTAGCCCTTATTTACAGCAGTTACATTGACTCCCCATTCAGCTACAAATTTATTTTAAGGTGCTGACATTTAGCCCATAAAGTGCTGATAGTGAAGCCTAAAATGGACTTACAGAACTTTTAGCTCCTTATTACAATCTGCTAATCACACTTTTCTTGCAGTTCCACATTTTATAATTTTCAAATTACAGACTACTCAAAACAAGCTTTTTGCTTTTGCTGGTCCATAATGGTAACATAGCAACATAGTAAATGATTGCAGAAGTATAGCAACTGTGACTCCTTGCAGGTTATCCCCACACCTCCCTCAACGGCAGTAACCGCCACTCTGTGCAGGTTATCCCTTATCTTCATTTCTATCTCTTAGCCACTAGGGATCCTCTGGGGTTGATTTTAAAAGCGTTGCTCGGGCAAAAATGCCCATATGTGCAAGTACGTGTGCCATGGGTGAGCAACACAGATTTTAAAAGCTGCAATCTCTGTGTGTATGTGCGCAAACAAAAAATAAGGGGGCAAATAACTTCTTATCTTAAAACTGGAGGCCACCGTGCTTGGTTAACTGCATATTTTTACTGCTGCTCCTAATGAGGAGCAAATCTGCTTTTCTCGCATGTTGGGTCTTACATGACAGGGTGAGGGGTCAGTGTCAACTGGGGGGCATTCAAGATAAAGAACCAGAGGGGTCTGGATGGCCTTGAGATTGACTGGGTAAACTGGTGGACAAACTGTAAAAACTGGGAATGTTCCTTGTGCGATCATGCTTTAAAATACGCTTACATATGCACGTTAACGCTATCAACGTCCTATGAAAGATATTTGACATAGGTTTCCTCGAGTAAAATATGCCTACCACACATATGTGTGGTAGGCATATTTTAAATTTTATGCGCATAAATGCATGCATGATTTATAATTACAGTGTATCTCCGCTCATGTGCTTCTATGTGCATGTATGTTTATACCAAGCTCTTTTGAATTCCATTACACTTGTAATCTTAATGACCTCTACCAGGACAGCATTCCATGTAACCACCACCCTTTCTGTGAAGAAATATTTCCTGATATTGTTCCTGAGTCTATCCCTTTGGAGTTTCATATTATGATCCCTAGGTCTACAGCTTTCCCTCCACTGGAAAAGGATCAATCTCCATGCATCATTTATACCCTGCAAGTATTTTAATGTCTCTATCACAGCCCTCCTCTCCCTTCTCTCCTCCAGGGCATACATATTTAGGTCCTTCAGTCTCATCTCATATGACCAAAATATTAAACAATACTTACTAAAGAAAACCCTGGAGAAGGACTGTTGCTGGTTGACAAGACCATAGATGGGGATGGGGTAGATGAAACTCTGTTTACAGAAGACAATGTATGGGAAGAACTAGAAAAAATGAAAGTGGACAAGGCCATGCGGACGGATGAGGTACATTCCAGAATACTAAGGGAGCTCAGAGATTTGCTAGTGGGTCTACTGAAAGACCTGTTCAATAAATCCCTGGAAATGGCAGTGGTGCTGTGTGATTGGAGAAGTCTGCCACTCATCTCGCTTCACATGATTAGTAGCAGAGAGGAAGCTAGAAACTGCAAGCCGGTTAGCCTCACCTCAGTGGTGGGAAAATTAATGGAGACTTTTCTGAAGGAAAGGATAGTGAACTATCTAGAATCTAGTGGGTTTCTGGACCTAAGGCAGCATAGATTCACCACAACCAACATCAGGAAATATTTCTTCACAGAGAGGGTGGTGGATGCCTGAAATGCACTTCTGGAAGAGGTGATGAGAACAAAAACAGTATGGAGGCAATGTTCAAAGGAGTTAAGCACATACATGTAACATACTATCAGCAATTTTCAAAAGCTATTTACTTGAATAAAGTGTACTTATAGAAACATAGAAATGACAGCAGAAGAAAACCAAATGGCCCATCCAGTCTGCCAAGCAAGCCTTCACACTTTTTTTCCTCATACTTATCTGTTACTCTTGGTCCTTAGTAACCTTTTGGTTCTATTTCCCTTCCACCCCTGCCATTAATGTAGAGAGCAGTGCTGGAACTGCATCTAAGTGAAGTATCTAGCTTAATTGGTTAAGGGTAGTAACCGCCGCAATAAGCAAGCTACTCCCATGCTTATTTGTTTACCCAGCCTGTGCAATTCAGTCCTTGTTGGTTGTTGTCTGAATACAAATCCATTTTTCTTCATCCCCCCCTGTCGTTGAAGCAGAGAACTACGCTGGATATGCATTGAAAGTGAAGTATCAGGCTTAATTGATTCGGGGTAGTAACCAACGTAACAAGCAAGCTACACCCATGCTTATTTGTTTACCCAGACTACGTAATTCAGTCCTTGTTGTTGTCTGAATATAAACCATCTTTTCTTAATTACCCCCTGCCGTTGAAGTAAATCCTATGGACAATTCAATGGCATATGTTGTACCAATTTTCATAAACCTACTTACTGAAGTAAAGTGCAGTTTTATGCCTGTAAATGCTTTTTAAAATCAGGCCCAAAATGAATTCAAAAGGACATGGGATAAACTCTGTGGATCCCTAAACACTAGAGTTGGAAATGAAGGAAAGGGTGCATGGAGGTGACATGCACAAAGTGGCATGTACTACCCTTAACAGAAGTCATGAGAATTACTGCCATAATCCAATTAGCTTGTGCTTGTGACACAACTACAACATTGGTGGGAAAAAAGGGAATTAGATTCAGAAGACAACCAACACTGGGAACTACAGCCAAGTCCAAAAACAAAGAATGTTCAAGCAGCATTGTCTGAATTATCAAGAAAGTTGCTCACCTTATAAAAATGTTGCTATCCGTAATCTTGTCATGGACAATTGTTTGGTTTTGATTGAAAATATTATTATCTAATAGGACGAGGTGATGTGTTGGTGGTAGTTTAGGGTTTAGGAGCCAGTTTCACATAGAGTACAATGTACGAACAACTCAGTACACCTTGGTAAAGATTTGACATCATTTGGAGAGAGGAAAGTCTCACAAAGATTACATTTTGTACTATGTTATCTCACCCTAGCTTGATGAGTACATCTCACTCTACGTGCAAAACTGGCCCCTAAACCCTAAACCACCACCAACACCTCACCTCGAACTATTAGATGGCCCTCCTATAGAGATATAAATAGTTGCGTACTGTGAGGCCCTCCCCGGAGGGCCTCTTTCTCTCCTCCTCTCTCTCTCTCTTACTCAAATGGCCAAAATGCAATTCAAAAAATATTTTGGGCATATTGCATAGCCCAATGCCAGGAAAAAAGGTATAATTATTTCTGGCATTAAAACCGTGCAATAGCGGGGGGGGGGGGGCGGGGGGGGGGGGGCGCTCTTGCGCAGAGTCTAAGATGGCTGCCTGAACTCTTAGCTCCTCCAGACTGCGATTACTGGGTCGATTAAACTCACTTATTTTCGGTCTGAATCCGCTCCGGCACTGAGGACTACTAATATAACGATGGCTACCACTAAATCGAACAAAATAGAAGCGGCGTTTGCTGCTGCTGCTGGATCCAAACGGGCAAAGCAGGACCACCGACACCAGAAAAGGCCTCAGCTGCAAAGAATATGGCGTCGGCAGATCTCGTTTTAATAGAATTAAAACAACTAAAGGATCTCATACAGCATAACATAGACACTACAACAGTGATCCGATCTGAGCTACAATCAATCGCACAACAAAATGCGGTTTTTCAACGGAGGTTGGAGGACGTTGAATCTCAGACGTCATCGCTTTTACTTACCACGACGGCCATTCCTAAATTAAATGAAGAAATGGCGCAGCTGCATAAGGAAATCGAAGATCTCTCGAATAGGAACAGAAGAAATAATATACGCATTCTAGGAGTCCCGGAGGGGGCTGAAGGAGCTGATATAATTTCTTTTCTCACGCAGAAGATTCCGAGCTATTTGCAAGTTAAATTTGCTTCTCCTTTTGAAATCGAGAGGGCCCATCGATTGCCTGCTAGGCCTCAACGGAACTCCAAATATCCCAGACCCATTATCCTTAAAATATTAAGGTATACTCAGGTTGTGGAGATTCTCACGGTGGCAAAATCTCATGCGCCTATCCAATATCAAGGTCAAAATGTCATCTTTGTTCCTGATTTTGCCAAGGCTACAGCGGACAAACGCAAAGCTTTTTTGGCGCACCGCCCTAAATTGCGCTCGCTAGGCGCGCAGTTTGGCTTAATGTACCCGGCACAGATGAAGGTCACATATAATAATCGCACGCAGCTTTTTCAACAACCGGAGCGATTGGCAGAATTTCTTCTCACTCTGGAGAACTCAGATGGTATGAATACCTGATTTTAGCACCGTTGATCCATCATCGTCCTTGTCATGGGGTCTCCGACTCTAGCTCTATGAAGTAAGTGGATCTCGGTGTCTCTTTCTGGTCTCCTCTCACTTTGTTAAGTGGGGTCTCAAGTGCTATGTTACATAGCCTACCTCGTGTCTGGAGTGACTTCTGGTGATGGCACCTTAGTCCTGACAGGAGGCTCAATTTGATATCTCATTGCCTTGGATGGCATTTATTGCTGTTTCAGCTCGACCCGTTTTCATGGAAAATGGGTACCTTTTCTCTTTTTCTTTTTTTATGGCTCTACTTCTAAGCAGCTTAATATACCAATATGTCTACGGCTCTAAAATCTTGGAGACACAACACATCCAGCTTTCTTCAATGTTCAACTTTAACCATTCATTCAGACTCTTTCATCAGTCCTCATGGCAACTACTGATAAGTTTTTTCAAGTTACCTCCCTGAATGTCGGGGGGTTTTCACACCCAATAAAAAGGAAGAAGATTTTGACCTATCTACAGTCTCTGAAAACTGACATTGCCTATTTACAGGAGACACATCTTAACTCGGTGGAATCTGCAAAATTAAAACAGCAGTGGGTGGGTCATGTTCTCTTTGCGCCGGCATTTCAGAAGAAACGTGGGATTGCGATACTACTTCACAAAAATTTAAATGCCCAAATCATTCATCAAACATTTGACCCAGATGGCAGATGGATATTATTACAGGTCATGATCGCCCAGGCTACATATACTATGTTAAACTTGTATGCTCCAAATTCGGATGATCCCACCTTTTTCCAATCGGCTTTCTCTGCTTGCTTAGCACTAAATTCTTCATACCTGGTGATTGGCGGAGATTTTAACCAACCCTTAGATCCCTTCCTAGATAGGAAGACTACACACCGCCCAATGATCTCAAAATCCAGCAAACAGCTGCAGCATCTAATGGATTCATGTGGTCTAACAGACCCGTGGAGACTACTAGGGGTGTGCATTCGTTTTGAACTTAAATGGAAAACGCAACTTTTTTTTTTTTTAACTTAAAAAAATGATGAGGTGTAAACGATTGGATTTCCAACTTATTCAACATAGCTATGTTGAATACGTTGGAAATCGCGATTGTTGATCTAAATAAAAATTTAAACCACTCACCCTCCTTAATCCCCCCCCCCCAAGACTTACCAAAACTCCCCAAACTGGCCAAAAGTTCCGTGAGGGTCCGGGAGCGGACGCGTGGGGAATCACGTGACGTCCGCGTCACTCCGACGTGACGCCGACGTCACGTGGTCCATCGCGGTTCCGCTCCCGGATCCCTCGTTGGACCCAAACGGCACTTTTGGCCAGCTTGGGGGGGCCTCCTGACCCCCCCCCCAAGCTGGCCAAAAGTGCCTTTTGGGCCCAACGAGGGGTCCGGGAGCGAACCCGAGGGGAATCACGTGATGCCGCGACACTCCGTCGTCACGCCGACGTCACATGATTCCCCTCGGGTTCGCTCCCGGAACCCTCGTTGGGCCCAAAAGGAACTTTTGGCCAGCTTCGGGGGGCCTCCTGACCCGGTCCTGGAGCGAACCCGAGGGGAATCACGTGATGCCGCGTCACGCCGACATCACGTGATTCCCCTCGGGTTCGCTCCCGGACCCCTCGTTGGGCCCAAAAGGCACTTTTGGCCAGCTTGGGGGGGTCAGGAGGCCCCTCCAAGCTGGCCAAAAGTTCCTTTTGGGCCCAACGAGGGGTCCGGGAGCGAACCCGAGGGGGAATCACGTGACGCCGCGTCACTCCGACGTGACGCCGACATCACGTGCTCCTTGCAAAGGAGTTCAGGAATGGCGTCCTGACCCCGCTGGACCACCAGGGAGTTTTGGTAAGTCTTGGGGTGGGGGGGGGGCGGGATTAAGGCGGGTGAGGGGTTTAAATTTTTATTTGCACATATGGACATAGACTCAACTTATGGAATTCTCCATATGTCCATATTGACCGCAAATGGGACCCCCTTTCGACTTATGTACTTATGAACTTAAACTTTTGGTCTGCACATCCCTAGAGACTACTTCACCCTACCACCAAAGACTATACCTTCTTTTCATTTCCACATTCTTCATACTCTCGGATTGACTTTTTTTTGGTGTCTAAATCTCTTTTACCTCAGATCCACTCTGCCAATATATGCCTGATTATAGTATCGGATCATGCAGCCATTCAACTTCAAGTTGAGCTAACCCAGCCTCAGGTAATCGATCGTCAATGGCGCTTTAATTCGGCATTGCTAGCGGATGTGTCTTTTCACGCTTCTCTTAAAGAGAAAATCAAAGAATTTTTTCAATTCAATACATCCTCTGAAGTTTCACAATCGACTATATGGGAAGCTTTTAAGGCTACCATCCATGGAGAGATAATCAGCTACTCCATACGTGTTAAAAAGGAAAATGCGGCCACTCTCCAACAGTTGCAAAAGGATGTTGCTCGCCTGGAACAGCTACATATTGTTTCTCCGTCATCTTCCTCGCTCACTGCTCTTCTGAAAGCCCGGTACAAATATAATCTCCAATTGAGTGATCAGGTGAAGCTAGGAATGTTCCGCACAAAAGCTAACTATTATGCTGATAATAATAAATGTGGAAAATTACTTGCTAATTATTTAAAAAAGAGAGAGGACAAAAAATGTATTGCTAATATTATGTCTCCTGATAAGACAGTGCTTACAAAAGATGATGACATTCTGCGCTCCTTCAGTGATTTCTACGATCATCTATATCAATCGGAAACAGAGGCTTCTACTATTGACACTGAGCGATTTCTCTCTGCAATTTCACATCCATCCTTATCTACGGATCAAGCATCTAGTCTGGATGCTCCCTTTACGGCTACTGAAGTTGAGATGGCTATTGGATCCCTGTCTTGTGGCAAGGCTCCCGGCCCTGACGGGTTCACCACGGATTTCTTTCAAGCTTTCAAGAAGGACATTACACCCTATCTTCACAGTTATTTCTCTTCTCTGCTTGATACCATTAATGTTTCCCATAACTTCTCAGATGCATGCATGGTGGTGCTTCCAAAGCCAGGAAGGGACAAGAGAGAGGTGGCCAATTACAGACCAATATCATTATTGAATACTGATTATAAGATTTTCACTAAAATTTTGGCAACCAGGGTATCTCGTGTGTTAACTTGTCTTATCCATCCTGGACAAACGGGTTTCATTAAAAACCGTTTGATTGCTAATAATACCCAGCTCTTTTTAAATTTACAAAACCGTGCAATAGCTTGCTGTCACATGGTGCAATATTGCCCCTCATTTTATTTAATCCTGCCCAAACTCCTCCCTGATCTCGCCCCTCCAAAAAATTTGCATTTGTGCTGTATGTTATTGTTCTTAATGCATGTGTTATGGTGTTAACGTGTGCGTTAATGCCATAACACATTTTGCTGCACAATATTGTATTCCGTTTATTTCTGTAATATCAATAGACTGTCCCTTTATGCAGATTCTGGCCTTGTTGGTCTTACATATCATATCTTTTACTCCTCTCCTGGATTCCAGCATAGGTATCCATTTCCACATTGGCCAAGAACTCACCCACTAACTCCTCCATCTCCATGTCTCTCTCCTGCCTTTTCTTTTCACTCTGCTTCCTGGTCTGTCTTACAGTGCTTTGATCCTCATATGCTGCACTATTCTCATTCACTGGTTTCTTACTCATTACCTCCTCTAAATGCACTGGCTGTTCTGACATTTCTGCTTTTGAGCTCCTTGGCTGTTACTACGCCTTGCTTCTAGGTTGTTTTTGCACTTTTCTTCTGCTGTTTCTCGCCAGATCTCCTTTTTTACTCTCTTTATTTCTCTTTCTGCATCAGCCTTTACTTGTTTTAAAATGTTATCACTTACAAACGCCTTTTCTTTAATTTTCTTATTTACAGTCTTAAATATCAGTCAATTGTTTTTGCAGGATTTCCTTGGATATAATTCCTTTTTCTTCCATCTTTTGGCATGCTTTCCTTGTGAAAGCTCTTGATTTAGATATAGGGTTTGTGACACAAAAATGGCAGTTCATTATCTCTTTTTTTTTAACTTCAGGGGTCTATGTAACTTAGTCTCTTCCTCTTGGCATTTCATTAGCTTTTATGGTCTGTCTCCTGCTATATTGGGTTGCCAAGGACTGTAGTTCTTGATGCGTAGGAGGTGGATCCTTGGGCTAAGGTGGGATTGATGCAACCCATAGGCGAGGGCCAATGGGTCCCCACCATCAGCAGGAGGAGTGGGCTGAAGCTGGAGGCCACTGGAGCTTCACCTATACTCACCCACTAACTCATCCATCTCCATGTCTCTCTCCTGCCTTTTCTTTTCACTCTGCTTCCTGGTCTGTCTTACAGTGCTTTGATCCTCATATGCTGCACTATTCTCATTTACCTATACCAGCCCATGTTCCCTCGGGTTGAGGTTTTGGGTGCCGGGGCCGGCAGGACTTAGGCGGGCCTCAAGGTTAAGTACTGGTGGTAGCTGGTTCAGCCCAGAAACAGCAGCCAGCAGGTGGTGTAGTCCTATCTTGGACAGTATGCAGATCAGAAAGCCAATCAGCAAGTAACAAGTGGGAACTGAAGGTGCTTGAGCAAAGGGAGGCCAAAGCCTTAATAGTCCATGTCCAGAGGATAGGGACAGAGGCATCACTATCAAGCTTGAATGGAAGCTGGCGGCACTTGGAAGGTGTAGCAAGCAACGTGGAACTCTGGACTCAAGAAATTCTGAGGTGAGGTCGTTCATAGCAATGGTCAAGGCATGGAGAAGGCAGGCGTGGTCAAATGCAGCATTGGTCAAGGCACAGAGAAGGCAGGTGTGGTCAGATGTAGCAGTGGTCAGGCTTGGAGAAGGCAGGCGAGGTCAGGCGTAGCAGTGGTCAGAACCAAGAAGTCAATCAGCACGAAGACAAGACAAACACGGAACAGGAACTTGGAGACACAGGAAGACAAGGCAAGGCTCATTGAGAAGCCTTGCCTTGTCTTCCTGTACGAGGAAACCTGGAACAGGAAACCAAGGAGACCTGTTGCAAAGGCCACGCTTCAGTGTGAGGCCTGAGCATTTATACGCTGAAGAATCTGACGTCAGCATCTGGGTCTGCGGCCAGGTTCCTGCCGCGGGTCTTTTAAAGGTTTCAGTGATGCGCGAGCCTAGGGAGGGGCATGGCACTGCCGGCGGCATTTCTCCGCGAACCCCGTGGAGAGGCCTGGCGGATGGCGACATCCTGGCTGGAGGTCCTAGGAAGCGGAGCAGGGCTGGAGATGCTGCCGGGAGTCCAAGGTCAAGACTGGCAGCCCAACGCCGCCAGCAATGAGGAGCTGGAGCCTGAAGCTTGTGTAGAAAGGTGAGAGGGCCGCACCATGGGGCTGGCACGGGCGGCGAGCGTAACAGTTCTAACAGGGGTATTGTCTTCACCTAAAGTATCTGCATTATCACTACTGTCATTGTTAGCTTGGTGGTCCATGGAGGATGGAGCAGCAAATAATACTGACTTGGGTAATTTGCTTTCTCTCCCTTCTACTTCTATCAGAGTCCGGATGGTGTCATGTGCCAATCCGTTTATAGCACATACTTTGAGAGTGTGGAGGGAGGCATGTAAGAGTCTACTGCTGCCAGAGGATGTGCTTTTGCCACTATCTTTCATTTGTAATAACCCTGGTCTTTCTGTTCATATCTTTACCATGGATATTGGTGACTGGTGGAATTTGGGTTTGAGGCATTTGGGGCAATTATGGGATGATGATAGCTGGGTCACTTTTGAAGAGCTCCAGTCACACTATGACATTAGTTCTACCTCTAGAGTACTATATGACAGGATATTAAATGTTCTTCAACAATCAGAGAGTGATGGCTGGGCTAGAAGATCACCCACTAAATTGGAAAAAGCCCTGATGGATGAAGGTCTGAGATGAATAGTAGTTAAGATTCTTTATAGGGCAATAAATGGTAATAAGGATACCCTGGTCTCTTTGATAACTAAGTAGAATAAGGACCTAGGGTTAAACTTAGATTCAACAGATTAGAAATATATTTTACATGCATAGTTTTGAAAATCAAAGATTTGCACGTAAATGCTTCATGAACACTTAGTTAATATGAGTATAAAAATATGTGCAAAATCATGTTCCATACATATTTTATTGTGCATATCCACTGGAGCTATTTTCAAAGAGACACTTGCATTTTGAATATTATCTCCCTACATGTGTAATATTCAATAGCAAGTGGAAACCCCAGTCTTTTCTCCATAACTAGTGCTAAATAAATAACTTAGCCCGAAGCTTTTGCATTATAAATGGTATGCAAACCCTGTCATTTTCATCTATGAATGTTGTTAGTATATAATGAATAGCATATACTCTAGGCTACTTTTTCATCCTGGAGGATTTCTGTGTAGAATTATAAGACAAATGAAGTAGTCTTAGATAATGAATGGGTTTTGCATATATGAAACATATATTATATATATGTAGAATATGAAATATACTTCACATTTTAGATTTGAAAAATATAACCAATATATAAATTGCATTGATTAAATTATTCTTATATTGTAGTGATATGCTTTGTATGTTTGCATAGGTAAAGACAGGACAATTTTCCTTCTTGACTTACATCTTCATGGGGGAAAAAAGATAAAAGACTTGTGCAAGACCTTTTGAAGAAGCTGTTAAGGAAACAATCTCTAAAGGGACAAAATTAAAGTCATTTCAATAGTTATTATAATTCCTGCTAGGATTTTGCATACAAGAAATTTGAAAGTCATGAGATCTATAATGCCTGTAAATTATCAGGCTGCTTGTTTCTAATTACTGAAAGATAGCCTTTATGCATTTTTAATAGTTGTGTTGCTTATTGTATATAGAAATAAATGGAACAAATTTAAAAGCTGGCAACTGTATTTTGCTTGTGTAAAGTATTTAAAGCTATATTGCAATATTATGTTACAACAAATGTATTTTTAAGTAGACTATGTTCTGAATGAATGCAATTTAGGTACTTTATACCACAAATTTCAACAAGTGTTATTTCATAAGGAAAAGTAATGATACATCCAGAAACATCACTAAAGCAGCAGTGATGTTGGAGATTAATAATTACTGTGCTTTTTGAGGGGGAGGGAATACAGCAATTTTCTCTCACCAAGACTGAGTTCTTTCATACAGTGAACTTGTATAACATCTATACCAAATCTCACTAATTCAACTACTAGTATTGGACCTTGAAAGGACGGACAAAGAAAAAGTCATACCAGTTGCAAGTAGCCTAGGATAAAAAAGATGCGTAACCTTAGCTTCAGTACTAGGGCAGCTAGACTCTTGACAGGTACTAGAAGATCTGAACATATCACCCCAATATTAAAAGAACTTCATTGGCTGCCAGTCAAATACAGGGCCTAGCATAAAATCTTATCACTAATACACAAAACCCTCTACAATGAAAAAATTGGATGGCTAACCTCTTCACTTCACTTCCACACCCCCTCAAGAACCACCAGATCAACCAGACCAGGAATGTTACCAATTCCTTCCCCCAAAATTGCCCACCTAAATAATGTAAGAGAAAGATCTGTGTCTATTGCTGGACCCCTTCTATGGAACTCCATCCCACAGGAATTACGACTAGAAGCTGACATCAAATTATTTAAAAAGGGGATTAAAACTTGGCTTTTTAAACTAGCCTACCAAGAGCTGTTAACATAATTATCATACACTTCTGATTTAATCCCAAGGTAATGTATAATTTTATTTTTATTATACTATCTCTACCCTAACTATACTATCTCTCTAATGGGTAGATTTTAAAAGGGTTACGCGCATAACTTGTGCGTGTAACCCTTTCAAAAACCCCTGCGCGCGCCGAGCCTATTTTGCATAGGCTTGTCAGAGCGCGCAAGCCTCGGAATGCACGTAAGTCCCGGGGATTTGCTAGGAGGGCATGTTGAGGGGCATGTTGGGGGGGGGCAGCACGACGTTCGGGGCATTCCAGGGGGCGTGTTGGTGGCTTGGTGCGGCCCAAGGGCATTTCGGGGGCGTGGCCGAGGCCTCCGAAATTGCTCCCGGGCCGGGGAATCACGCGGTGGCGGCCGATCGGCGCAGGCATAACTTTCACGATAAAGGTAGGGGGGTGTAGATAGGGCTGGGGGGGTGTGTTAGGTAGGAGAATGGAGGAGAAGGTGGGGGGAGGCCGAAGGAAAGTTCCCTCCGAGGCCACTCCGATTTCAGAGCGGCCTCGGAGGGAACAGGCAGCACGAGCAGGGCTCGGCGTGCGCAAAGTGCACAAATGTGCACCACCTTGCGCGCGCCGACCCTGGATTTTATAAGATGCGCGCGGCTACGCGCGTTTCTTATAAAAACCGGTGTACTTTTGTTTGTGCCTGGTGTGTGAACAAAAGTACGCGCGGGTGTACATTTATAAAATCTACCCCTAAGTGTTTAAATTTTGATTATTTAGCATATTATTTAGTTTGCTATGTTAATTATATTATGAAATAATGTATTTACTTCTTTCTTCTTTGGAAATGCAAATAATTTCAAATGATTAATTGCTAACTACTGTAAACTGATTTAATATGCTTCCATGAAAAGTCGGTATATTAAAATAATTAAATAAATAAATAGATAGGACTAATGATGGCAGTAGTGATTGTGCAGAACCTTTAGGTGAAAACAACAGTCATCATCTATGGGAGCATACAGCATAGTTATTATATATACAAAGCAGCACTTACTTATTCTTGTTAAATCCTTTATATCATCATCATTTCTCTTATTAAACAAACTATTGACTGAGATCCTTAAAAGAAAGCTTTACCCTCAAAGGCACAATGAAAATAGTAAAACTCATTGGGGAAGAATTTAAACAAGTAGCCGCGTGTATCTTTTAAAATCCAGGGTCGGCGGGCGCCAGGTTGTACAAAATTGGCAACCTGCGCGCGCCGAACCGTGCAGCCTGCCTCCATTCCCTCTGAGGCCGCTCCGAAATCGGAGCGGCCTCGGAGGGAACTTTCTTTACGGTGCCCCCCACCTTCCCCTACCTAACCCCCCCCCCCAGCCCTATCTAACCCCCTCTACCTTTATTATAAAAGTTATGCCTACCCGAGGCAGGCGTAACTCGCGCGAGCCGTCCGGCTGCCAGCGCGCAATTCCCCGGCCCGGGAGCAGTTTTGGAGGCCTCGGCCATGTCCCCGAAATTCACCCAGGCCGGAATCACGCTCACAGCCCTGCCCCTGGAACGCCCCCCCGATGACGCGTCACCACGACACGTCCCCCAACATGCCCCCAACACGCCCCCCCAGGAAAGCCCTGGGACTTACATGAATCCCGGGGCTTGTGCGCGCTGCCGAGCCTATACAACATAGGCTCGGCGTGCACAGAGGGTGGAAGGGGCAGCTTTTCGGGGGTTACGTGCGTATCTTATGCGTGTACCCCTTTGAAAATCTGCCCCATTGTGAATCAAAACTATTACTGTTTCATTTTCTTAAATGCTTATATTCTTTGAGTACCTCTCCTATAATCCCTTTGAATCTCTCAGATCATCCATGGACGATGATGAAAAGTCACAAACTATCTCATATACACTGGATCTAATTGATTCATAAAGCAGAGTTGCTTACCTGTAACAGGTGTTCTCCCAGGACAGCAGGATGTTAGTCCTCACATATGGGTGACAACATCAGGATGGAGCCCAATCACAGAACACTGAGCATGCCCAGCATGCCCCTAACCCTGCATCCAGCGGGGGTCCCCCTTCAGTCTCGTTTGTAGTAAAAAGTACAAACAAAAAATAAAATAATAAAATGTAAGTGAACCCAACTCCGCAGGATGGCGGGCGGATTTCGTGAGGACTAACATCCTGCTGTCCTGGTAGAACACCTGTTACAGGTAAGCAACTCTGTTTTCTCTCCCAGCTACAGGATGCTCGAATATAATAAGCCAAAAACACCCAACAACATGCAACAGGCACAACAACTGGGGTGGTTTTGGTTAGGAGGGCAGCCTGAATTTCACAGTGGTTCATTGGAAGGAAGTTGGGTTATTAAACTGGAAACAGATTACGCAGGACAGACTGACCAAAGATGGAATCTTGCCTGCCAGCCTTGTCGAGACAGTAATGAGCTGCAAAAGTATGAAAAGAACTCCATGTTGCAGCTTTGCAGATGTCAGCAAGAGGTACAGAACGTAAGTGTGCTATTGACGTTGCCATAGCTCTTACTGAATGCGCTCTCACGCATTTTTGTGGCAGAAGGCCTGCTTGTTGGTAGCAGAAGGAGATACAGTCCACCAGCCAAGTGGACAGGGTCTGCTTGCCCATCGAAGCTCCCAATTTGTTTTTATCAAAGGAGACAAACAGTTATGTGGACTTCCTATGGGCTGCAGTGCGGTTCAAATAAAAAGCAAGAGCACGTTTACAGTCCAAGGAATGCAGAGTCTGCTCACCTGGTTGTGTGTGAGGCTTTGGAAAAAAGGTGGGAAGTATTATTGACTGATTCAAGTGGAAATCTGACACTACATTTGGCAAGAATTTAATATGTGTGAGAAGTACCACATGATCTTGAAGGAATCTGGTAAACGGTGGGTATATTATGAGTGCCTGTAGATCACTGACTCTGCGAGTCGATGTTATAGCAATTAGAAGGATCACTTTCCAAGTGGGGTGTCGAAGCTCGCAGGAATGCAGAGGCTCGAATGGCAGGCGCATGAGCCATGCTAGAACATCATTAAGGTTCCACATTGGAACTGGAGGATGCAATGGAGGCTTTAGTTGTAGTAATCCTCTCATAAAGCGCTCAACCAAGGGTTGCACCAAGATTGGGGCATCTCCTATACCTTTGTGGTAAGCTGAAATGGCGCTATGTACTCGGATGGAGGAAGTCTGTAGGCCAGCTTCTGCGAGATACCAAAGGTAGTCCAGGAACTCTGGAATGGGACAGGAAAAAGGATATATTTCCTTAGTAGTGCAACATATGGAGAATCTTTTCCATTTGGAACATTACGATCTTCTAGTAGAAGACTTTCGTGAACCTACGAGGACCTGGGACACACTGTTAGAGAGGTTGAGAGATTGCAGGATTAACCTTTCAACATCCCAGCTGTCAGAGATAGGGCACGAAGGTTCAGATGATGCAACAGCCTGTTTAGTGTTATCAGGGTTGGATCTGTGCCCAGGCGAATTGGTTGCTGGACTGAGAGGTTGAGGAGGATGAAGAACCAAATCTGACGTGGCCAGTGAGGGGCTATGAGGATCATTGTGCCCCTGTCCTGCCGTAACTTCACAAGAGTCTTGCTGATGAGTGGAAGTGGAGGACAGGCATACAGAAGACCCATTGCCCACGAGTGGGTAAAGGCATCTCATGGTGGTGTGTTGTGGCTGTGGTGTAGAGAGCAGAAGTTATCCACTTTGTAGTTGTGAACTGATGCAAAGAGGTCTATGTGTGGGCGGCCCCACTGGTGCAAAATTTTGTTTGTTAGAGTGGGGTCCAGGGACCATTCATGGGGATGAAAGGTCCAGCTGAGATTGTCCGCTATCACATTGTCCACGCCTGCCAGGTATGTCACTCTGAGTAACATGGAGTGGGACAGAGCACAAGCCCAGATCTGTGCCATCTCCTGGCAGAAAAGGAAGGAGGATGTGCCCCCTTGCTTGTTGGGGTACCACATTGCTACATGGTTGTCGGTTTGAATAAAGACTACCTTGTTGGAGAGGCATATCAAATTGCTCGAAGCTCAAGGACATTTATTTGGTGCTTTGCTTCTTGTTTGGACAAGGTTCCCTGGGTTTAGAGGTTGTTGACATGTGCTCCCCAACCCAGATTGGATGCATCTGTTGTTAGAGTAATTTGAGGTTCTGGCAGCTGGAAGGGTAGTTCTGTCTGAAGATTGGACTCCCTTGTCCAACAAGCTAGTGAGGGACATAGCTGGCTGGTGACTTAGACAATGTGGGACATGGGTTGACTTGACTGGAACCACTGGGACTTTAACCACTGTGTTATTCTCATAGCGTCGAGCCAATGGAGTGACATGAACTATAGATGCCATGTGATCCAAGAGGATTAGCAGATGACGAGCTGTTGTTGTTTGACGCATCTGCACTGCTTTGGCCAAGGATGTTAATGAGTGTGCTTGGTCGTTTGGGAGGAATGCTTTGGCCTGGAGAGTGTTCAGATCTGCTCCTATGAATGAAAGGGTGTGTGAAGGAGACAGATATGATTTTGGGTAATTGATTAGGAATCCTAAGGATTGTAGTAGGCTGATGGTGAAATGGAGGGAGTGGAGCACTTCCTCCCAGGATGGGCCTCTGATGAGCCAATCATCTAGATATGGATAAACGTGAATGTTGTTCTGTTGGAAATGAGCTAAGACGACTGCTAGGCATTTCGTAAATACCCGGGGTGCTGACGCTAGTCCGAATGGTAGCCCTGATACTGGTAATGTTGGTGGCCTACTACAAACCTTAGATATTTCCAATGAGGAGGGTATATGGCAATGTGGCATAGGCCTCCTGGAGATCTAGAGAGCAGAGCCAATCTTCCTGTTGTAGGAGAGGAAGCATGGTGCCCAGGGTTACCATTCTGAACAAAGTGCTTGCTTAAGGCCCTCAGGTCTAGAATAGGATGAATGCCTCCTGATTTTTTGGGTATTAGATAATACCGAGAGTAGAACCCCTGACCCCACTGCAGTCGAGGCACTGGTTCCATGGCGTTGGAGTGCAAAAGAGTCAAGAGCTCTGTCTCGAGAAGAGGAGAGTGATTGATGGAAACTACCACTGGACAAGGAGAGGTATTGGGTGGTAGGGTGAGGAAATTTAGACGGTAACCTTGGTTGACCACAGAAAGGACCCAATGGTCTGTAGTAACTGTGCGCCAATTAGTATTAGTAATGGTGGTGGGGCCGCTTGGCAATAGTGATCATAATATGATCAAATTTGAATTAATGACTGGAAGGAGGACAGTAAGCAAATCCACGGCTCTTGTGCTAAACTTTCAAAAGGGAAACTTTGATAAAATGAGAAAAATAGTTGGAAAAAAACTGAAAGGAGCAGCTACAAAGGTAAAAAGTATGCAAGAGGCGTGGTCTTTGTTAAAAAATACCATCCTAGAAGCACAGTCCAGATGTATTCCACACATTAAGAAAGGTGGAAAGAAGGCAAAACAATTACCGGCATGGTTAAAAGGGGAGGTGAAAGAAGCTATTTTAGCCAAAAGATCTTCATTCAAAAATTGGAAGAAGGATCCAACAGAAGAATATAGGATAATGCATAAGCGTTGGCAAGTTAAATGTAAGACATTGATAAGACAGGCTAAGAGAGAATTTGAAAAGAAGTTGGCCGTAGAAGCAAAATCTTAGAGAAGATAATGCCATCATGGAAAGATTAAATGATTTCTTTGCTTCGGTGTTTACCGAAGAGGGTGTTGGGGAGGTACCCATACCAGAGAAGGTTTTCATGGGTAATGATTCAGCTGGATTGAACCAAATCACGGTGAACCTAGAAGATGTGGTAGGCCTGATTGACAAACTGAAGAGTAATAAATCACCTGGACTGGATAGTATACACCCCAGAGTTCTGAAGGAACTAAAAAATGAAATTTCAGATCTATTAGTAAAAATGTGTAACCTATCATTAAAATCATCCATTGTATCTGAAGACTGGAGGGAAGCTAATGTAACCCCAATATTTACAAAGGGCTCCAGGGGTGATCCAGACAACTACAGACTGGTTAGCCTGACTTCAGTGCCAGGAAAAACAGTGGAAAGTGTTATAAATATCAAAATCACAGAACATATAGAAAGACATGGTTTAATGGAACAAAATCAGCATGGCTTTACCCAAGGCAAGTCTTGCCTCACAAATATGCTTCATGTTTTTGAAGGAGTTAATAAACATGTGGATAAAGGTGAACCAGTAGATGTATTTTACTTGGATTTTCAGAAGGTGTTTGACAAATTTCCTCATGAGAGGCTTCTAGGAAAAGAAAAAAGTCATGGGATAGGTGGTGATGTCCTTTCGTGGATTACAAACTGGCTAAAAGACAGGAAACAGAGAGTAGGATTAAATGGACAATTTTCTCAGTGGAAGGGAGTGGGCAGTGGAGTGCCTCAGGGAACTGTATTGGGACCCTTACTTTTCAATATATTTATAAATGATCTGGAAAGAAATATGATGAGTCAGGGAATAAAATTTGCAGATGATACAAAATTGTTCAGAGTAGTTAAATCACAAGCAGATTGTGATAAATTGCAGGAAGACCTTCTGAGACTGGAAAATTGGACATCGAAATGGCAGATGAAATTTAATGTGGATGTGCAAGGTGATGCATATAGGGAAAAATAACCCATGCTATAGTTACACAATGTTAGGTTCCATATTAGGTGCTACCACCCAAGAAGGAGATCTAGGCATCATAGTGGATAACACATTGAAATCGTCAGTTCAGTGTGCTGCAGCAGTCAAAAAAGCAAACAAAATGTTGGGAATTATTAAAAAGGGAATGGTGAATAAAACAGAAAATGTCATAATGCCTCTGTATCGCTCCATGGTGAGACCGCACCTTGAATACTGTGTACAATTCTGGTCGCCGTATCCAAAAAAAAGATATAGTTGCAATAGAGAAGGTACAGAGAAGGGCGACCAAAACGATAAGGGGAATGGAACAACTCTCCTATGAGGAAAGACTAAAGAGGTTAGGACTTTTCAGCTTGGAGAAGAGACGGCTGAGGGGGGATATGATAGTAGGGATGTGAATCGTGTCCTCGATCGTCTTAACGATCGATTTCGGCTGGGAGGGGGAGGGAATCGTATTGTTGCCGTTTGGGGGGGGTAAAATATCGTGAAAAATCGTTAAAAATCGTTAAAAATCGAAAAATCGAAAAATCGGCACATTAAAACCCCCTAAAACCCACCCCCGACCCTTTAAATTAAATCCCCCACCCTCCCGAACCCCCCCCCAAATAACTTAAATAACCTGCGGGTCCAGCGGCGGTCCGGAACGGCAGCGGTCCGGAACGGGCTCCTGCTCCTGAATCTTGTCGTCTTCAGCCGGCGCCATTTTCCAAAATGGCGCCGAAAAATGGCGGCGGCCATAGACGAAAAAGATTGGACGGCAGGAGGTCCTTCCGGACCCCCGCTGGACTTTTGGCAAGTCTCGTGGGGGTCAGGAGGCCCCCCACAAGCTGGCCAAAAGTTCCTGGAGGTCCAGCGGGGGTCAGGGAGCGATTTCCCGCCGCGAATCGTTTTCGTACGGAAAATGGCGCCGGCAGGAGATCGACTGCAGGAGGTCGTTCAGCGAGGCGCCGGAACCCTCGCTGAACGACCTCCTGCAGTCGATCTCCTGCCGGCGCCATTTTCCGTACGAAAACGATTCGCGGCGGGAAATCGCTCCCTGACCCCCGCTGGACCTCCAGGAACTTTTGGCCAGCTTGTGGGGGGCCTCCTGACCCCCACGAGACTTGCCAAAAGTCCAGCGGGGGTCCGGAAGGACCTCCTGCCGTCCAATCTTTTTCGTCTATGGCCGCCGCCATTTTTCGGCGCCATTTTGGAAAATGGCGCCGGCTGAAGACGACAAGATTCAGGAGCAGGAGCCCGTTCCGGACCGCTGCCGTTCCGGACCGCCGCTGGACCCGCAGGTTATTTAAGTTATTGGGGGGGGGGGGTTGGGGGGGGTGGGGGATTTAATTTAAGGGGTCGGGGGTGGGTTTTAGGGGGTTTTAGTGTGCCGGCTCACGATTCTAACGATTTATAACGATAAATCGTTAGAATCTGTATTGTATTGTGTTCCATAACGGTTTAAGACGATATTAAAATTATCGGACGATAATTTTAATCGTCCTAAAACGATTCACATCCCTATATGATAGAGGTGTTTAAAATCATGAGAGGTCTAGAACAGGTAGATGTGAATAGGTTATTTTCTCTTTCAGATAATAGAAAGACTAGGGGGCACTCCATGAAGTTAGCATGTGGCACATTTAAAACTAATCGGAGAAAGTTCTTTTTCACTCAACACACAATTAAACTCTGGAATTTGTTGCCAGAGGATGTGGTTTCTGCAGTTATTGTAGCTGTGTTTAAAAAACGATTGGAGAAGTTCTTGGAGAAGTCCATTACCTGCTATTAATTAACCTGACATAGAAAATAGCCACTGCTATTACTAGCAACAGTAAAATGGAATAGACTTAGTTTTTGGGTACTTGCCAGGATCTTATGGCCTGGATTGGCCACTGTTGGAAACAGGATGCTGGTCTTGATGGACCCTTGGTCTGACCCAGTATGGCATGTTCTTATGTTCTTATGCCATATGTTGTTGAAAAGGCACAAACGGCCTCCTACAGGAATGGTGGAAATTGAAGGTTGGCTTCTCTTCTGTAGAAAAGAGTCAAAAGCCTGATGCTGGACCCACCTACAGGCTGGTTGGGCCTTTGGAACCCAGGGTTGTCTAGGCTTGCCCTTCTGGGGAGGTCTGGTCTGCCAATCATGGGATGGAGGAGGATAGTACCAACGTGGTTTATAGGAAATGTTTCTAGGATCATGTCTGAAAACCTCTTGGCTGTAGCTGGAAATTCTGAAGGAAGAGAGGAGAGTTGATGCAAGGTGTCATGATGGTCTTTTAATTGTGTAACCGTCTCCTAGATTTTGTCACCAAACAAATTATCTCCGCTACATGGAAAGTCTGATAGCCTCTCTTGGACCTCCTGGCACAGGTCCGATGATTTAAGCCATGCCCAGCGACTGGCACTTATCCCTGCTGCTGACATTCTTGAGGCAGTGTCAAAAACATCATATGCTGCCCTTATTTCATTTATTTATTTATTTATTTATTTTTAATTTATATATACCGATGTTCCTGTATACAATGCATATCGCACCGGTTTACATGGAACTGAACTGTCGCCTCTAGGGCGGAATACATTGGAACAAGTTGAAAAGAACTTACAGGGAGACAAATGGACTACAATCAAAAACATGAATTAGCTAAAAATTAATTAATAAAAATGAATTCGCTTTCCAGCATCTAGTCCTTTCTGAAGGATGGAGTTAAGGCCTTCTTGATACTCATCCGGTAGGCTTTCAGAAGATTCCTAGACCTTTTTCCAAAGATTCCTGGAGTATTGCGTCATATAAAGCTGATAAGCTGCAATCCGTACCATCAGCATGGCTTGTGCTCCAGTGGCGGCTGACAGCTTGGTCTCCGACGGTGGCTCATGACCCCTTTCCTTTCTTTAGCCGCCGCAGGCTTGGGCTCCGATGATGGCTCATGACCCCTCTTCCTTTCTTCAGCCGCTGCAGGCTTGGGTTCCGGCGGGGCTTCTGGCCTCTCTTCCGGCCCCACATGGCTGTCTTGTTGCTGTGGCAGGATGGTTCTGCTGCGGCCCCGCAGGTTTCTCTTCGTGCCGCGTGCCAGCAGACCCTCTTCTTCTCTTTGGCTAGGAAGGCCACAGGTGCCAGGAATGGATTGCCCCACCGGGGGAAGCCCGAACCCCCGATAGGGCAATCCGCTCCTGGTGCCGGTGGCCTTCAGCCCCTACCATCTGACAGGGCCAACTGGTGCCATTGGTTGGCCCCTGTCACATGGTAGGGGCTAAAGGCCACTGGCGCCATTTTGGTTAGTGGCAGCTGAGGCCCCGGGAGTGGCAGATCACTCCCAGGCCCTCTGCTGGACCACCGGGGGGCATCGGGAGGGTGGCACTGGGAGGGTGGCACTGGGAGGGGGGAGGCTAGGTGAGGTGGGGGCTGGCAGAATTTTGAAAGGGCACTTTTTGCCCTTTCAAAATTCTGCCACCTGCCGCAGCGCCCCCTAAGTCTCGGCGCCCTAGGCACAGGCCTAGCTCACCTAGTGGTTCCTCCGGCCCTGAGTAGAAGCAAAAATTGTAAAAGAATTTAAAATAAGTATGAGGCAAAAACAGAGGATGTTGCAAGGAATTTAGGATAAAGTCAGAGGTCAAGTGGGATCTACATTTTTGCAAAAGAAAGGAGATTAGAAAGTCTAAATAGACTTTATGGTCCTAATCTGCCATCAGATTCTCCATTTGTATATAAACCATGTTGTTTGTTTAACCTTTTTTATTGCTACAATCATCTGTGGCATCAAGCTGTATCATTGTCTTTATAGTTTGCTCTTAGTATCCTGTGAAAATATCAGGATTCTTTGTCAAGGGGAACATTCATGTAACAACAGGATGAACTAGATCAAGAGGCTTATGATGTGTACAAAAAAATCAATTTCTAGCTACATTTAATTTCCTTTGTATTTCACCATATAAATTGATATATGCCCGTTAAGCTGCCTGATTGAAGAGAATGAATCAAAGCTGCTCACAATTTATACAGTTGTACCAATCTACCTATAAAAATTGATATTTTCATTGTGGCATAAATTCAGTCACTGGATAATAAATGACAATTATAAAATCTAATACAGCTCCCTGTTTGATCACCTGATAAATAGAAGGTACATGATGGAATTTGAAAAGAAGCTCACTATGGAAGCAAAAACTTATAATAAAAACTTTTTCTGGTAAATTTGAAGCAAAAAGCTTTGTGAGGGAGACAGCTGGACCAATTAGCTGGCTGGACCAATTAGATGATCAAGGTGTAAAAGTGGCAAAAAGGGAGGACAAGGCCATAGCAGAGAGATTAAATAAAATTTTTACTTCAGTCATTACTGAGGAAGATGTAAGACAGGTACCCATACCAGAAGTGATTTTTAAAGATGATGATTCAGAGACTATAGAACAAATTTCAGTGAACCTGGAAGATATAATAGGGCAAATTGACAAACCAAAAAATAGCAAATCACCTGGACCAGATGGTATATATCCTAGAGTGATAAAAGAACAGAAAATTGAAATTTCACACTTATTATTAATAATCTGTAAACTATCAATTAACTCAGCTACAGTACCTGAAGAGTTGAGGGTAGCCAACATAATGACAATTTTTTAAAAGGGTTCCAGGGTGACCCAGGAAACTATAGACTGATGAGCCTGATATCACTGCCAGGAAAAATGGTTGAAACTATTATTAAGAACAAAATAATTAAACATATAGATAGACATAGTTAAATGGAACAAAGGAGGAGGGGCTGGGGGCCGTCAGCCGCCGCTGGAGCCCAAGCCAGTGGCGGCTGAAGAAAGGAAGAGGGGCCGTGAGCCACCGTCGGAGCCCAAGCCGGCGGCTTCTGAAGAAAGGAAGAGGGGCCATGAGCCGCTGTCGGAGCCCAAGCTGGCGACGGCTGAAAAAAGTGAAGACAAGCCCAAGTGTTGCCGCTAGAACCCTGGAGAATGATGTCGCTGCCAGCCGCCACCTGTCGGAGAGCAGGCCAGCGGGGGCCGAAGAAAAGAAGATCGGCGCTGTCAGCTGCCGCTGGAGACAAGGCCGGCGGGCCGAAGACAAGCTGTTCAGCTGGGGGCCTTTGTATGTGTCTGTGTAGCATGTATGTGAGGCAGGGAGGGTGCTTCTGTGTCTGTGTGTGGTGTGCATGTGAGGCAGGGAGGGTGTTTCTGTGTCTATGTGAGCAGGGAGGGTGCTTCTGTGTGGTGTGAGACAGGGAGGGTGCTTCTGTGTGTGTGTGTGGTGTGTGTGCAAGAGAGAGATGGAGCATGTTTTTGTGTGGTTGTGAGAGAGAGGGGGCATGTGTATGATTGAGCCTGTTTATAAGTAAGATAGAACATGTGTGTGATTGAGAGCTTGTGTGTAAGTGAAATAGAGAGAGCATGTGTGTGATTGAAAGCCTGTATGTAAGAGAGAGAGCATTGTGTGATTCAGATAGACTGGTCAGAGAGGTGACGTGTGTATGTGTGAGAGAGACTGAACAGGGAGATGACTGGTATATGTGTGCTTGTGTATGTGTGAGAGAGAGACTGGTTGGGGAGATAATTGGGGAGAGATGAAAAACTGGTCCTGAGGATATGACTGGTGTGTGTGTGTGAGAGAGAGAAGAGACCGGTTGTGGTCCCTAAGGAAGAGGACCGTGAGGACAGCTTCAGCAGCTACTGCTGCTTCTGGTGTGGCCTGCAAGGGAAAGGAGTAAGAGAACTGCTGGAAAGGGTAAGTAAAGGTGGCTTTTCAAGTTCATTTTTCTTGATTAACTACCATTTTAATTGCTGGGTAGTATGTGATGTGACTGCTGTTTTGAAATATTTTATTGGTGTTTGGTAAATCTTTCAAAATTTGCATGAGTCTTTAATTATTGGATATGCTATTCATCAGCTGTTTTGAAATTCTTTTATTAGTATGATTTTACTATTATGATTAATGATTTATATATCTTGATTTTATTGATTGTTTCATGAGGAATGGTGATTTTTGTTTTTCCATTGTGCACTGTAGAGTCTGGCGTGATGCGTTTGACAGTTCAGTTTTTGTCTGCACACTTCTATTTATACTTTATGTGGCTTTATTCTGTAATTGGTGAGGGTTTGTGTTCTGCATGCAAAGTCTGAGATGAAACATAGAAACACAGAAACATAGAAATGACGGCAGAAGAAGACCAAACGGCCCATCCAGTCTGCCCAGCAAGCTTCACATTTTTTTCTCATACTTATCTGTTTCTCTTAGCTCTTTGGTTCTATTTCTCTTCCACCCCCACCATGAATGTAGAGAGCAGTGATGGAGCTGCAACCAAGTGAAATATCAAGCTTGATTAGTTAGGGGTAGTAGGGGTAGTAACCGCCGCAATAAGCAAGCTACACCCATGTTTATTTGTTTTACCCAGACTGTGTTATTCAGCCCTTATTGGTTGTTTTTCTTCTCCCCTGCCGTTGAAGCAGGGAGCTATGCTGGATATGCGTGTAGTATCAGTTTTTCTTCTCCCCTGCCGTTGAAGCAGAGAGCTATGCTGGATATGCGTGAAGTATCAGTTTTTCTTCTCCCCTGCGGTTGAAGCAGGATATGCATTGAAAGTGAAGTATCAGGCTTATTTGGTTTGGGGTAGTAACCGCCGTAACAAGCCAGCTACTCCCCGCTTTGTGAGTGCGAATCCTTTTTTCTTCTCCCCTGCCGTTGAAGCAGAGAGCTATGCTGGATATGCGTGAAGTATCAGTTTTTCTTCTCCCCTGCCGTTGAAGCAGAGAGCTATGCGTGAAGTATCAGTTTTTCTTCTCCCCTACCGTTGAAGCAGAGAGCTATGCTGGATATGCATTGAAAGTGAAGTATCAGGCTTATTTGGTTTGGGGTAGTAACCCGCCGTAACAAGCCAGCTACTCCCCACTTTGTGAGTGCGAATCCTTTTTCCACATTTCCTCTTGCTGTTGTAGCTTAGAGTGATGTTGGAGTCACAGTAACCATGTGTATGTTTATTGAATAAGGGTATTATCTCCAGGCAGTAGCATGTGGTTTCTCTGTAGGGATCTGTAGTAGCTTGGCCTGTTCTGTTTTCCTGATAGGAGGTGTATTGATATTTTAGATTCTGGTGTAATATTTGTGGTAATCTTTTTCATAGGTAAGATTTTTATTCTTTGACTGTTGGCAGATAGTACTGTGCTGATATGGGAGGACCATGCCAAAACATCATAATAGGTATGATGCCATATGAATTCCAAGATGCAAAGTTTTCTTGTTGGCATCACAACAGTGCATGAAATTATCACAACAACATGTATATTAATTTTACCTCAGAATGTAATTTTTCATGTAAAATATGTTGTTATAAATGCATAATTTAAAATTGTGTATGGGGGGGCGCCAGGCTGTAAGGTTTGCCTAGGGTGCCTAATACTCTTGCACCGGCCCTGCTTCTACTACCACCACTGATTTGGATGTTTCATGAATTTGCCCCTCTTTCTTTGAAGAAATATTGCCTTATCTTGTTCCTGAATCTAACCTCTATTTCTTTCCACTGAAAACCACCACTAATTATTGTTTTTATAATGCTACTAGATGTACACTGTGATGTACAGATACATGTACATGTAAGAGAGTCCCTGCTTAAAACAGGCAATATAGTCAACTAAAGGCTTTCTTCTTGTGCATTATTTTTACCTTTCAGGTATTTTGAATGTTTTTATCATATCTTCCCTCTCCTCTAAGTTATACATCAGGGGTGGCAAACTTTTTTTTTAACTAGGGCCCTGGTAGCTGAAAACTTTAAAGACTAATCAGCTATGTTTTTTTTCAAGTTTTTAAAGTTATCTAGTCTTGTGTAGCCACTTTTACTGAATAACTGTAAAAGATATCAGGTCAAGTGGCACTGTTTAAAAAAAACTGTTGAGTACGGGCCTATGGCCCAATTCCCACTCCTCCTGCTAACTATATTTAATAATGGTTCTGCTTTAATGAACCCCCCATCCAAACTTTTCTGAAGTGACTAAAAAGCTGTATTGTGGGGCATGCAGGTTGGGGCCCCCTTCCTTTCCTGTGTTGTTTTGCTTTAATAGGGCTCCCCCTTTCCACCCTCTACCCTAGGATGTGTAAAACAGCATCCGCTTATTATTCCAGTGTCACTATTGTAAGAGCAACATTAGAAGCTCCACAAGCAGGTAAGAAAATACCTCAATCCTGGTTCAAGTTTTACGTATTGTGGGGGTCGGGAGCTGGTGGATGTTTACAAATAGGTGGAGGGTAGGAAGGGGGAAAGGGAATCCAATTAATGAAAAAAATGAAGAAGGAGAGAGTTCTGACTGACAGACCCAGCAATACTGTATTTAACTACTTCAAATGGGATTGTGGTGGATGGGAGAGTCTCAGCCTAGCAGGACTATTTATTTAAAAATTGGGGGAATTGGGCTGCAGGCCTGCAATTTCTTTTAACATTGCCATTTAACTGGCAATGTTAAAAGTGGTAAGTTATACAGCCACATAAGACCTGATAACTAGATCTGCTCTGAAGCAGATCTAGCAGATCTGCTCTGAAGACTACCCTAGAATGCCTCTTTTTTATCCAGCTAGATTATAGCCAGATGACTTAATAGAGTCAGCATAAAAAAAAGTAACAAAACAAACACTAATCAAAACAATATACACATAAACTAATCTAAAAAACTTCTTCAACCCACCCAACTATGTCCAGGATGGCATAGAGTCCAACAGGATAAAGGTCCTGCATGAGACTAAATGCACAATTGAATCTTTATGGGTAGAAATCCCTTGTGTGTTGGGGAAGAGTATAGTGATAGTAGTATATTACCATCCATCTGGCCAAGAAAGTGAGACAGGCAGTGAAATGCTAAGAGAAATTAGGGAAGCTAACCAAATTGGTAGTGCAGTAATAATGGGAGATTTCAATTACCTCACATCAATACGTTGTGAAACTACAATTTTTCCTTCTATGTGCTATATCTTATATAAATTAATTTATGTGAAGGACCATCATAACACCCACGGCATACAAGCTGTTTAGCTTTATGTATTAACCGCTACGGGTCATATTTAATCATCGGTCCAAGTCCTTTTAATAATAATTGTATTTTTTCATTTTTTTCATTTGTAACTTTTTTCGTTTTTAATTTTTCTTAAAAATAATGTGGAACGGTACTTCCCTTATTAGTTGGCAGCGCTGTCGCGCTTCAGAAATCCAATTCTTTTGATGGCGCTACCACGCTTCAGAGAGTTAATTCACTCAGGGGGCAGTTGTTCAACAAGTCCAGCCCAGTCTATATAAGATATAGCACATAGAAGGAAAAATTGTAGTTTCACAACATATTGATGTGAGATATTGTGGTTCGTTGTGCATTGGGATTAACTGTTATTATTTTTGTAGATTTCAATTACCCTAATATTGACTGGTTAAGAGAAATATCAGGGCATGCTAGAGAGCTAAAGTTCCTGGATGGAATAAATGACAGTTTTATGGAGCAATTGGTTCAAGAACTGACGAGAGAGAGAACAATTTTAGATCTAGTTCTCAGAGGAGTGCAGGATTTGGTGAGAGGTAATGGTGTTGGGACCGGTGGCAATAATGATCATAATATGATCAAATTTGAATTAATGTCTGGAAGGGGAACAGTAAGTAAATCCATGGCTCTAGCACTAAACTTTCAAAAGGGAAAATTTGATAAAATGATAAAAATAATTAAAACAACAGAAAGGTGCAGCTATAAGTTAAAAAGTGTTCAACAGGCGTGGGCATTGTTAAAAAAATACCATCCTAGAAGCACAGTCCAGATGTATTCCATGCATTAAGAAAGTTGAAAGGAAGCTCAAATGATTGCCAGCATGGCTATAAAGTGAGGTTAAAGAGGTTATGTTAGCCAAAAGATCTTCATACAAAAATTGGAAGGATCCATCAGAAGAAAATAGAATGAAGCGTAAGCATTGGCAAGTTGAATGTAAGACATTGATGAAACAGGCTAAGAGAGAATTTGAAAAGAAGTTGGCCAAGGTGGCAAAAACTCACAATAAAAACTGTTTTAAATATCCGAAGCAGAAATCCTGTGAGGGAATTGGTTGGACTGTTAGATAATCGAGGGGTTAAAGGGGCACTTAGGGAAGATAAGGCCATTGTGGAAATATTAAATGCTTCAGTGTTTACTGAAAAGGATGCTGGGGAGATACTTGTTCCGTAAACAGTTTTCAAGGGTAATGTTTCAGATGAACTGACCCAAATCACAGTAAGCCTGGAAGATGTGGTAGGCCAGATTGACAAACTGAAGAGTAGTAAATCACCTGGACCAGATGATCTACACTCCAAGGTTCTGAAAGATCTAAAAAAATGAAATTTCAGACCTATTTAAATTAATTTGTAAACTATCATTAAAATCATCCATTGTAGCTGAAGATTGGAAGATGGCCACCTACATTTTTTTGCAGGGGTTAGTAAACATGTGGAAAAAGGCGAACCAGTAGATGTGGTGTATTTGAATTATTATAAGGTGTTTGAAAAGTCCAGCATAAGAGACTTCTAAGAAAACTGGAAAGCCATTGGATAGGAGGCGATGTCCTTTTGTGGATTGCAAGCTGGTTAAAAGATAGGAAACAGAGAGTAGGATTAAATGATCAGTTTTCGCAGTGGAAAAAGGTAAACAGTGGAGTGCCTGAGGGATCTGTACTTGGACCGGTGCTTTTTAATATATTTATAAATGATCTGGAAAAGGCTACAAGTGAGGTGTTCAAATTTGTAGATGATACAAAATTATGCAAAGTAGTTTAAATCTCAAGCGGATATTGATAAATTGCAGGAGAACCTTGTAAGACTGGAAGATTGGGCTTCCAATGGCAGATGAAATTTAACGTGGACAAGTGCAAAGTGATGCATACAGGGAAAAATAACACTTGCTGTAGTTACAGAATTAGATTCTAGCTTAGGAGTTACCACCCTGGAAAGAGATCTAGGCATCATAGTGGATAATACATTGAAACTGTGTGTGCTGTGGTGATCAGAAAAGCAAGCAGAATGTTAGGAATTATTAGGAAGGGAATGGCAAATAAAACAATGGATGTCATAATGCCTCTGTATCGCTCCATGGTTAGACAGCATCTTGAATACTGGTCGCTGCATTTCAAAAAAGATATAGTTTCACTGGAGAAAGTGCAGTGAAGGGTGTTGCGATGACCGGCCACGGGTGCCATGGCTGGCTCCCCTTATCTCCTCTCTGCAGTTCTGTCGGCTTCCTTCGGCCACGCAGCGCAGTGGGGGCACCATCGCTGCCCACCTTCTGGCCCTATCTCTTGGCTGATTCACCGCCGCCGAGCTCCCTTCTCTTTGGGGTTTCCCCTAGCACGCATGCACACCTCTCCACGGGATTTAAAGGAGCCGCAGCGCGCTAGGGCTGCCGGGCCTTCCCAGATGATGTCACTCTTCCAGCCCTATATAAGGCAAGTTCTGATGGCCAGAGCTTGCCTATGCAACAGGTTTCCCCCCCTAGTTGCCTCTGGCTCCTTTCAAGCTAGTTCCAATTTCCTTTGGGACTGATTCCCAGCCTGACTGCCGTCTGTCCGACTATGTTGCCTTCTCCGAATCTGAAATCTGCCTGTCCACTGACCATGTCTGCCTGCTGCCTGGATCCAACCTCTGCCTGTTCTCTGACTACTCCTGATCGCTGCCTGAACCGACCTCTGCCTGACCACTGACTACTCCACTATTCCTGATCGCTGCCTGGAACCGACCACTGCCTGTCCACTGACTTCTCCTGATCATTGCCTGGAACCTAACCTCTGCCTGACCTGACTACTCCCGGACTGACTACGGGTACTGACCCCTGCTTTGGCTGACCATTCTGGACTGATACTCTGGCCTTGATCCTCGCTATCCACTCGGACACTCTCCTCTGATCTCTTATGACCTCTGGACATTCTTGCTTGGACATCGACCGCGCACCCTTGTTCGTGATGGGCACTCCCCTGCACTTCTTCTCTAGGACACCCTGCGAGGTCTACCTAAGACCAGGCGGCCCAGGTAACCAAGGGCTCAACCTGAGGGAACCCCGGGTTGCTATTGGCGAAGCTCCAGCTATAGCCTCTGTCTTCTCCTGTGCTCCGCCTCCTGGTGGCAGGCGCTCTCCGGGTCCGACTGTAGGGCCGTACCAATCCTGCACCAGGCCAAGGGTCCACCTCCAGCACAACAAGGGTCATCTAAATGATAAGGGACATGGAACAGCTGCCCTATGAGGGAAGGCTAAGGAAGTTAGGGCTGTTCAGTTTGGAGAAGAGACGACCGAGGGGCAGGGGGGAGGGTATGATAGACGTCTACAAAATCATGAAAGGAGTTAAAACAAGTTTATGTAAATCGGTTATTTACGCTCTCACATAATAGAAGGACAAGGGGGCACTCCATGAAGTTAGCAAGTAGTTCATTTAAAACAAATTGAAGAAAATTCTTTTTTGCTCAATGCATGGTTATGCTCTGGAATTCATTGCCAAAGGATATGGTAACACAGTTAGTGTAAATGGGTTAAAAAAAAAGGCTTGGATAAGTTCCTAGAGGAAAAATCCATAAACTGCTATTAATTAATAAGCAATAGTAGCTTGAGGTTTATTTAATGTTTGGGTATTTGCCAGGTACTTGTGACTTGGATCGGCCACTGTTGGAAACAGGGTACTGTGCTTAATGGGCCCTTGGTCTGACCCAGGATGGCATATCTTATGTTCACTACAGATTATTATCAATCCCATCATCTCTATCCAAAAAAACTTTTATTTATATAATAACATCTCATTACAGTTAGAGAATCTTTTATTAATATTGAAACATTAACATCCCACCACAATTCAGAAATTTCTCTTATATATTAAGGTGAATTCAGACACACATCTATTCAAACATCTTCCATTTCTTCATCGTTCCATTTTCCACAGCAATGTCATCAATGTAAAGCAAGTGGCTCCTTCATGTTTCAAACTCATGAAGTGATGATCTCAAAAAATGGAAGGAAAATGCCCGATATAGGTCATGTGTTGCCTATCTTACAAGGCTGCCTCAGGGAACTTCCCATCAAAACAACAAATGCCTTTATGCTATCAAACTGAAAATGCCCGATATAGGTCATGTGTTGCCTATCTTACAAGGCTGCCTCAGGGAACTTCCCATCAAAACAACAAATGCCTTTATGCTATCAAACTGATTCAACTGCGTATACCAACATTATTCAAATAGCCAAAAGCAAAATTCACTAGTAACCATTTTTCAACATACCTTAAAGAAGACAGGTTTGTTGGGAGAAAGGTGTTTGTTGTTTTAGATTTTGTTTTTGTGTTATGTTTTCTTTAGTGTTTCTGATAGATTTTCTGTGTAGCCCTGTGCTTTTATGTATTATTTTTGTATATTGTATATTTTCTATTTCTGTAGGAATAAGGATTTTTTTTATATGGAGTTTTGAATAAAGAATTTAAAATAATTTAAGAATTATTTCTGAATAATTAAAATTTGTTTAGTAAGTATTGAGTATTAGACATATGTGATTTTTGGAAATCACATATGTTTTTGTACCTCAATGAAGTGAGACAGAATCTGCTGCAAGTCTAACTTCTGATCTCCTGCTGTAACAGAAGACTGGTACTATTCTGTTTAGGACATCACAAACAGACACACTTCAGGTAGTTCCCACATAAAGAAAAGTATGTCTGTTATGTCCTGGTTCGGGGAACTTTTGTAGTGGTGGGGCAGAAGAGGAGGCAATGGACAAACAGGTGATGCCAGAATCTGTCTGCCTTAATATTGTCCTCCCCTATGAGTGACTTTTTTGGACTAACCTTGAGAGATGGCTCAGTTCCAAACTTTGACAGTCTCCCAACACAGGAAGCAAGATCATCTTATTCCCATTTGTTTGAATAGAATATGACAACCTGTTGTCTGTATGTATTAGGACAACTTTTTGCCACAAGATTTCTGAAAGTCTTTTGAGAATTAGATACTGCCCTTAAATCCAGAAGGTTAATATGAAACAACTTTTCCTGGATATACCAGTGGCTCTGGGTATGTAGCTCCTAAAGAGAGTTTCCCAGCCCAGATAGGATATAACCATGGTGAGACTAATTTGGCAAGAAGGAATTTGGAAAGGTAGATCCCCTGGTCAAATCCAAATGTGATCCTGGGGTCTCTATGTGGTTTGCATTCAATGAGACTTAGGGTCAACTGAGCTTGTCTCATATAGGGATGTCTTCTGGGGGTTATATTTACCCTCATAACTGCTAAGAAAAAAGCATTTTAAACAGGACCCGACTGAGTTATTACCCTCACAGTGGCCATAATGCTATTGTTCCTATTTATAGGAAGATAGGCCTTGACCTAGGTCATGCCTAGCAAAGCCCCAGTGAATTTCAATTGATATGATGGACTCAAATGGATATTGGAAAAATTGATGATGAACTCTAGTGACTGCAAACTCAGATGGTGGTCTGCAATGATACATTTGTCTCTGCTTGAGAAGTATTTTTGATCAGCAAATTGTTAAGATAGCATGAATCCACAGAGATATGCCATGATGACTACAAGACATATGGTAAAGACCTGTGAAACTGTGGCTGAGCCAAAGGGCAGAACACAATAATGGAGGTGATGTGCCCCTATCACAATATAACATATTTTCTGATGATGTGGGTAGATGTAAGCCTCATCTGAATATAGAAAATATAGTCTCCTTGGGCCTAATATTCAAAGCGCATTCAGGTCTATTTAACCAGATAAGCGGGACTTGTGAGGCTAAGTAGCGGCTGCCGAATATGCATTCACTTTTAGCTTCTGCCACTTAGCCATATAAATTAAGCTGTGGGCAGTAGTGGGTAGATCGGGGTGAAGTGAGTTATCCGTACAACTTAATGCGATTAACTGCCCATTTTCAACAGTTGATTTTATAGCCAGAAAATATTGAAAAGTATCAATAATAATTAGAAAGAAAGGTATGATGTTAACCATTAAAAAAGCTAGAAGGTCATGCATATAAATAGGCAATTTATTTTCTACCTATTTAGAGCATACCCACTTAATATTCAGTTCCTGATATATAGCTATAGCGAGAGGCTCTGATGAAATGTTAAAAAGAAGTGGAGATAAAGGGTAACCATGTTTGGAAATTACTCCTGGGGGAATTCTGCGCTACTGCGGAATGCAGAATTTGTGCAGAATTCCTCCTTCCCACAGATTTCCTCCCTTACCTCACAGATTTCCTCCCTCGTCGCCCTTCCCACAGATTTCCACCGTCGCCGCGCTGATTTCCTCCCTCGCTGGAAGACTATTCAAAACCAGAAGGACAGCGGCCATCGTGGGACAGGCAGAAAATAGCAGAGGAGACCCTGGCATGCCACAAATGGAGCACTTCCCGCGGCACACGCTCCATTCACGGCGAAGATGAAGGCTCGGTGTGCCGTTTGCGGCAAAAAGGGACGGCCCCTGTGTGCTACGATCGATGAGCCTGGGCCTTCATCTTTGCCATGAACGGAGCGTGTGCCGCGGGACGCGCTCCATTCGCAGCATGCTGGGGTCTCCGCTGCTATTTTCTGCTCAAGGCAAAAATGGAAGGCCCCCGTGTGCTAAGAACGGTGTGCCAGGCCTTCATCTTCGCTGCGCATGGCTCACCGGGCCTTCATCTTCGCCACGAACGGCGCAGGTCCCGAGGCATGCTGGTGAGAGAGAATTTATATAATGGTCGAGGTGATTGTTTACTAACTTAATAAAAATGATGTTGGAATTATTTAAGACTTTATAATATAGTTTTTCATTTTTTGGTTTGATGAAGGATTTTTGTAGATGAGAAGATTTGAAATATATGGCTCCTTGATATATTAGTGGTGATCCGTTGTAAATTGAGTGTTACATCCCCTGATGAAACTTCGGGTGAAACAGGAGTCTCTTGTCAGGAAGAGGAACGTGTTGTGAAGATCGCCGCCATTTTGAGACTCAAAATCGCCGTCCCACCAATACTCAAAATGGCGCCGATCGCCGTCATAGTGAGGGCAAAGGCGATCGGTGCCATTTTGAGTATTGGCGGGATGGCGATTTTGAGTCTCAAAATGGCGGCGATCGGTGCCATTTTGAGTATTGGGATCAGACAGACGGCGTGAAAGGTCACTCCCGGACCCCCGCTGGACTTTTGGCAAGTCTTGTGGGGGTCCCGGAGCGGAGGAGCACGTGACGCCGGCGTCACTCCGCTCCAGCGTCACGTGCTACTCCGCTCCGGCGTCACATGCTCCTTCGCTCCCGTTGGACCCAACCGGAACTTTTGGCCAGCTTGGGGGGGGTCAGGAGGCCCCCCCCAAGCTGGCCAAAAGTTCCGGTTGGGTCCAACGAGGGTCCCGGAGCAACCTCCTGCCACATGACCTACCTGTCACGTGGTAGGAGCACAAGATGGCGCCGGTGACCATGTGACAGGGGCTGACCAATGGCACCGGCAGCCCCTGTGACACAGGCTATCGGCACCGTTAGGAAACCGCAAACGAGTGCAGGGATGGCTTCCTGACTCCCCACTGGACCACCAGGGAGTTTTGGTAAGTCTTGGGGGAGTCAGGAGGGTGGGGGGTTTAAATGTTTATTTAGGAGGCCGAATAAAACGGATATCTGTTGAATACGTGGGGAGTCGCGATGTGTTTCGCCTCCCCACGTATTTTTCAGATTGCAAAAAATAAGTTGCGGATTACAAATACGTGGAAAACGGATGCACACCCCTAGCGGTTAACTTAACCCTCACCAGACAGAAAGCACCTGTAAGGTATTAACAAAGTACTTCCTATCTTATCCCTTTCCCCCCAACTCCCTCCCCCTCCCCTCTGTCCCCCCCCCCCAATACCTCCCAGAAGTCCGAACTTACAAATAGTCATAGATACAATAGGCTGTATAAAGAAATATATAGTTCAATCTCCCAGATGCATAAAGTCCACTCTAGGCGTCCGAAACAGGGTAATCATTCAGGATCAAACTTTGAGCACGATGTGGCAGAGCTTGGATATATGGATCCCAGATCATCAAGAATTTCTGGCGTAGGGACGGGGAGCGCCTGGAACTCATATCCTCCATCTGTAGCATACGATACAGGTGATTACGCCAAGTCCAAAAGGAGGGGCCCTCTGTGGCTCGCCACTGCAATAAAATCACCTTTTTCCCCACTAAGCATGTCTTACAAATAAAGAGGCGCACACCCCGCTGAACCCGTAATCGGGGACCAAAATCAAAAAGAAAAAACAAAGGAGTAATGGGAAGAACAACTCCCAACAGTCCCATTAGGTAAACAGCAATGCGTCCCCAAAACCTGCGAATGGGCGGACAGGCCCAAAAAGAATGAGTTAAGGTGCCCACACCATTGGTACATTTAGGGCAGTATGCGGAGGCGGTCAGTCCCATTTGAAAAACATTCTGGGGGAAACATAAGCTCGTCTAAAAAATTTAAATTGCATTTCACGATAATACATATTCATCGTGAGGGTGGCTATCTTGGTAAAGCATGCTCGGAGGATGGGTACAGTGAGAACAAACAAACCATCACTATTCCAACGTTCTACCAATATGGGGTATGGTTCCTGTTTGACTAGCTCTCCAAGCTGTTTATAGTAATAAGATAGCGAGGGTGGCTTTTGTACATTAAATTTAAATTGCTTGTCTAATGCGGTTAGGACCGCCGGTGAACGAGAATCCTCGGGCAAGGACTGTACATAATGTTTAAGTTGAAGATAACTAAACACCTGACTCGGGGCTAATCGATACTGCGTTTGTAAATCCAAAAAGGACAACATTTGACCGTCATCATTAAGCACATGCCCTACATGGGTTATTCCTTTAGCTTTCCATTGTCAGAAACCAGCTGTGTGAGTACCAGGGCTGAAGTCGCTGTTACCCTCAAGAGGCAACAAAGGAGCGCACCACCTGGGGATCTTCAGCAGTTTAGTAATCTCCCGCCAGGCCAATCGCACCGGGCGTATAGAGGGGGACTGGACAACCCAGGGTGAAAGATGTGAGCCAGGGGCCTGCAGCACATAGGTTAAGGTGAACGGCGCTGTCAGAGCTTGGTCTGTCTGAACAGGCACATAATGGGAATTACCCACTATCCAATCCCTAAGTAAACGGATGTTCCCAGCCAAATTGTATAGACGGAGGTCTGGAACCCCCAGACCCCCGCCTCCCCATCGCTCCCGTAAGGCCGCCAGCGAGATTCTAGAACGTCCCCCTCTCCACAGAAAGGGCCTCACCTCTTTATCTACCAGCTTTAGGTCTGCCCTTTGAAGTGAGATTGGCAGGTTCTGTAGCACATACAGCCATTTGGGTAGCAGTACCATTTTGTAGAGATTCACTTGACCACATAAAGAAAGAGGTAAATTAGTCCAAGTCTGCAAGAGGTCGCTTGTGAGCTTAAGCAAGGGGCCTATATTCAAAGAATATAACTGAGAAGGTAAAATAGACACCCCGAGATACCGTATGGATCCTTCAGCCCAATGCAAGGGAAAGTCCCCTATCCAACGTTCCCAAAGGGTATCAGGGAAGGCCAGAGCTTCTGACTTATCGAGGTTGAGGCGCAGCCCCGCAAACCTACCAAAATCTAACAACAGATCCATCAAAATGGGCAACGAACGTTGAAGATTCGTCAAGAATACCATGATATCGTCAGCAAATGCCGCATATTTAAAGATTTCGGTATTCATGCGGATCCCACGTATCTTAGGGGTAGCCAGTATAGATATAAGCAAGGGTTCAAGTATCAGAAAAAGCAAAGGCGAAAGTGGGCACCCCTGACGGGTGTCCCGGGCAATAGGAAATACCTCAGAACCAGACCCATTTGCCACAATAATAGCCGTAGGATCCTTGTACAACAGTTGAATAGCTGTAAAGAACATACCTTCAATGCCCATTCTCTGCATTTTATTTATTTATTTATTTATTTATTTATTTATTGATTGATTGATTTTTCTATACCGGGGTACGTAAGTAACATCACCTCGGTTCACATTCAAACAGTAATTCAGCATTGCGCTTTACAATATAACATAGTAACTGAACGAATACAATACAATTATATAGAAAAGATAACCCCACTCCACTCTATCAAATGCTTTTTCTGCGTCAAAGCTGATCAGGAGGGACGAGTCTTGCATAGCTTGACTCATTTCAAGAGCGGCTACAATCTTACAAATATTATTAAGCGCATACCTATTGCGAACAAAACCCACCTGATTGGGACCAATCAGAGAGGGAAGGGCAGCAGCCAGCCGCTCTGCCAAGATCTTTGCCAACAACTTCTGATCAGCATTGAGGAGAGATATTGGCCTGTAGGATGTCACATACTGTGCATTCCTCCCCGGCTTACCAATAAGCGTGATATGGGCTTGATTAACATGCAAGGGATAGGCGCCTGCAGTAATTAATGCAGAAAACACCTTAGTGAGCACCGGGCTGAGGGGGTCAATCAGGCACTTATAAAATTCGTCGGTATAGCCATCGGGGCCAGGAGCCTTAAAGCGCTTTGCACTTTTAATTGCCAATTGTTCTTCGTCTACCTCCAGAGGTCGGTTTAACCAGGTTTGTTGAGCGATAGTGAGGCATGGCAAGTCAAGCCAAGAAAAATAAATTTTAAAAGCCACCTTTACTTACCCTCTCCAGCAACTCTCCTACTCCTTTCCCTTCCAGGCCAATAGCACTCACCAGAAGCAGCAAGGGCTGCTGAAGCTGTCCTCAGAGTCCTCTTCCTTAGCGCCCACAACCAGTCACTCACACACACACACACACACATACATACCCAATTAGACCCCACGACCAGTCTCGGTCTCTCTCACACCAGTCATCTTCCTGATCAGTCTCCCTCTCATATATGCACACTAGTCATGTTCCTGACCAGTCTCTCTCTCTCTCTCTCTCACACAGACACATCACCTCCCTGACCAGTGTCTCTCTCTCTCAATCACACCATGCTCTCTTATATACAAGCTCTCAATCACACTCAAATGCTCTCACACCTATTCACACCAGCTCTCACCCTGGCACCCATTCATACCCACACACACAAGCTCTCACCCAGGCTTCCATTCACACTGCTGTGCTGGTCTGTCCGGTCCTTACGTAACTAAAAGGGCATTACCCCAACCGCTGTGCCTATCTATCCGACCATTACGTCATTACAAGGGCCTGACCCAAACGCTGTGTCTGTCTGTCCATCCTTTAAGTCACTACAAAGGCATGACCTCAACCGCTGTGCCTGTCTGTCCAGCCCTTACGTCACTACAAGGGCCTGACCTGAACCGCTGTGTGCGTCTGTCTGGCCCTTACCTCACTAGAAGGGCCTGACCCCAACCACTGTGCCTGTCTGTCCAACCCTTAAGTCGCTACAAGGGCCTGTCCTCAACCACTGTGCCTTTCTATCCAGCCCTTACGTCACTACAAGGGCCTGACCTCAACCGCTGTGCCTGCCTATCCGGCCCTTATGTCACTACAACGGCCTGACCCCAAACACTGTGCCTGTCTGTCCGGCCCTTACATCAATACAAGGGCCTGAGCCCTACCTCTGTGCCTGTCTGTCCAGCCCTTAAGTCACTACAAGGGCCTGACATCAACTGCAGTACCTTTCTGTCCAGCCCTTAGGTCAGCTACAAGGGCCTGACCCCCAATTGCTGTGCCTGTCCGGTCCTTACGGCACTACAGGGGCCTGACCCCAACCGCTGTGCCTGTCTGTCCGGTCCTTACGTCACAAGAGCCTGACCCCAATCGCTGTGCCTGTCTGCCCAGCCCTTAAGTCACTACAAGAGCTTGAACTCAACCACTGTGCCTGTCTGTCCAGCCCTTAAGGCACTACAAGGGCCTGACCTCAACCCCTGTGCCTGTCTGTCCGGCCCTTAAGTCACTACAAGGGCCTGACCCCAACCGCTGTGCCTGTCTGTCCGGCCCTTATGTCACTACAAGGGCCTGACCCCAACCGCTGTGCCTGTCTGTCCAGTCCTTACATCATTACAAGGGCCTGACCCAAACCGCTGTGCCTGTCTGTCCAGCCATTACGTCACTACAAGGGCCTGACCCAAACCGCTGTGTCTGTCTGTCCAGCCATTACATCACTACAAGGGCCTGACCTTAACCGCTGTGCCTGTCTGTCCGGCACTTACGTCACTACAAGGGCCTGACCCCAATTGCTGTGCCTGTCTGTCCGGCCCTTACATCACTACAAGGTTTATGGTTTTATTAGTTTTTTATATACCGTCACATCAGTTGAGACTTTCACATTGGTTAACAATTATTTAAGGCAAAAAACAACCAATAAATATAATAAAATAGTAATAACAGCTAAAATATTATAGAAAGGAACAAAATGACTTCTATGGCTGTTAACATTAATAAAAAAAAAATGCCTATAAAGAAATAATTAGTGAACCACAATTGGTATAAAATAGATAAGATTATAGAATAAGGCTAATATACATTATTAAAACAAAGTAAGAATAAATACTTTGTTAAAACAGAAGTAAAAAAGGGCCTGATCTTAACCGCTGTGCCTGTCTGTCCTGCCCTTATATCACTACAAGGGCCTGACCTTAGTGTAGCTGGGTTCAAAAAAGGTTTGGATAAGTTCTTGGAGGAGAAGTCCATTAATGGCTATTAATCAATTTTACTTAGGGAATAGCCACTGCTATTAATTGCATCAGTAGCATGGGATCTTCTTAGTGTTTGGGTAATTGCCAGGTTCCTGTGGCCTGGTTTTGGCCTCTGTTGGAAACAGGATGCTGGGCTTGATGGACCCTTGGTCTGACCTAGCATAGCAATTTCTTATGTTCTTATGACTCGAACGGCTGTGCCTGTCTGTCCAGCCCTTACGTCACTACAAGGGCTTGAACTCAACCACTGTGCCAGTCTGTCCAGCCCTTATGTCAATACAAGGGCCTGACCTCAACCGCTGTGCCTGTCTGTCCAGCCCTTACATCACTACAAGGGATTGAACTCAACCACTGTGCCAGTCTGTCCAGTCCTTATGTCACTACCTGGGCCTGACCTCAACCACTGTGCCTGTCTGTCCTGCCCTTACGTCACTACAAGGGCCTGACCCCAACCACTGTGCCTGTCTGTCCAGCCCTTTAGTCACTACAAAAGCCTGACCCCAACCGCTGTGCCTGTCTGTCCAGCCCTTTAATCACTACAAGGGCCTGACCCCAACCACTGTGCTTGTCTGTCCAGCCCTTTAGTCACTACAAGGGCCTGACCCCAACCGCTGTGCATGTCTGTCCAGCCCTTTAGTCACTAAAAGGGCCTGACCCAACCGCTGTGCCTGTCTGTCCAGCCCTTTAGTCACTACCTCAACCGCTGTGCCTGTCTGTCTGGCCCTTACGTCACTACAAGGGCCTGACCTGAACCGCTGTGTGCGTCTGTCTGGCCCTTACCTCACTAGAAGGGCCTGACCCCAACCACTGTGCCTGTCTGTCCAACCCTTAAGTCGCTACAAGGGCCTGTCCTCAACCACTGTGCCTTTCTATCCAGCCCTTACGTCACTACAAGGGCCTGACCTCAACCGCTGTGCCTGCCTATCCGGCCCTTATGTCACTACAACGGCCTGACCCCAAACACTGTGCCTGTCTGTCCGGCCCTTACATCAATACAAGGGCCTGAGCCCTACCTCTGTGCCTGTCTGTCCAGCCCTTAAGTCACTACAAGGGCCTGACATCAACTGCAGTACCTTTCTGTCCAGCCCTTAGGTCAGCTACAAGGGCCTGACCCCCAATTGCTGTGCCTGTCCGGTCCTTACGGCACTACAGGGGCCTGACCCCAACCGCTGTGCCTGTCTGTCCGGTCCTTACGTCACAAGAGCCTGACCCCAATCGCTGTGCCTGTCTGCCCAGCCCTTAAGTCACTACAAGAGCTTGAACTCAACCACTGTGCCTGTCTGTCCAGCCCTTAAGGCACTACAAGGGCCTGACCTCAACCCCTGTGCCTGTCTGTCCGGCCCTTAAGTCACTACAAGGGCCTGACCCCAACCGCTGTGCCTGTCTGTCCGGCCCTTATGTCACTACAAGGGCCTGACCCCAACCGCTGTGCCTGTCTGTCCAGTCCTTACATCATTACAAGGGCCTGACCCAAACCGCTGTGCCTGTCTGTCCAGCCATTACGTCACTACAAGGGCCTGACCCAAACCGCTGTGTCTGTCTGTCCAGCCATTACATCACTACAAGGGCCTGACCTTAACCGCTGTGCCTGTCTGTCCGGCACTTACGTCACTACAAGGGCCTGACCCCAATTGCTGTGCCTGTCTGTCCGGCCCTTACATCACTACAAGGTTTATGGTTTTATTAGTTTTTTATATACCGTCACATCAGTTGAGACTTTCACATTGGTTAACAATTATTTAAGGCAAAAAACAACCAATAAATATAATAAAATAGTAATAACAGCTAAAATATTATAGAAAGGAACAAAATGACTTCTATGGCTGTTAACATTAATAAAAAAAAAATGCCTATAAAGAAATAATTAGTGAACCACAATTGGTATAAAATAGATAAGATTATAGAATAAGGCTAATATACATTATTAAAACAAAGTAAGAATAAATACTTTGTTAAAACAGAAGTAAAAAAGGGCCTGATCTTAACCGCTGTGCCTGTCTGTCCTGCCCTTATATCACTACAAGGGCCTGACCTTAGTGTAGCTGGGTTCAAAAAAGGTTTGGATAAGTTCTTGGAGGAGAAGTCCATTAATGGCTATTAATCAATTTTACTTAGGGAATAGCCACTGCTATTAATTGCATCAGTAGCATGGGATCTTCTTAGTGTTTGGGTAATTGCCAGGTTCCTGTGGCCTGGTTTTGGCCTCTGTTGGAAACAGGATGCTGGGCTTGATGGACCCTTGGTCTGACCTAGCATAGCAATTTCTTATGTTCTTATGACTCGAACGGCTGTGCCTGTCTGTCCAGCCCTTACGTCACTACAAGGGCTTGAACTCAACCACTGTGCCAGTCTGTCCAGCCCTTATGTCAATACAAGGGCCTGACCTCAACCGCTGTGCCTGTCTGTCCAGCCCTTACATCACTACAAGGGATTGAACTCAACCACTGTGCCAGTCTGTCCAGTCCTTATGTCACTACCTGGGCCTGACCTCAACCACTGTGCCTGTCTGTCCTGCCCTTACGTCACTACAAGGGCCTGACCCCAACCACTGTGCCTGTCTGTCCAGCCCTTTAGTCACTACAAAAGCCTGACCCCAACCGCTGTGCCTGTCTGTCCAGCCCTTTAATCACTACAAGGGCCTGACCCCAACCACTGTGCTTGTCTGTCCAGCCCTTTAGTCACTACAAGGGCCTGACCCCAACCGCTGTGCATGTCTGTCCAGCCCTTTAGTCACTAAAAGGGCCTGACCCAACCGCTGTGCCTGTCTGTCCAGCCCTTTAGTCACTACCTCAACCGCTGTGCCTGTCTGTCTGGCCCTTACGTCACTACAAGGGCCTGACCTCAACCGCTGTGCCTGTCTGTCCGGTCCTGTTACTTCAAGGCCGATTGATCCACTGCTAAGAGTCACAGGTCCATCCATTTCTCGCCTCGCCTTGCGCAGTATGGCAGCAGTAATCAACTGAATGACGAAGAGCTAGAACAAGTTTATCTTCCTCGTGATGCCCTTCCGTCATTTCAGCGGGCACCATGTCTGATCTGATGTCGTAGTCAGAGAGGAAAAGGAGGTGGCACTGGCTCCATTTCCACGTTCCGTCCAGGGTTCACCTATCTCTTAGTACCCGCTGACCCATGTTGAACCATTGTTCACATGGAACCCCTCTTAACTTCAGCCTTCAAAGTTCTTGTTTGTATATCTGCTATTTCCCCCCAGATTTTCAAAGACCAACGAGAGCTCACTAGACGCCAATGTAGCTGGCACACTTTCCAAGGATTGGGCTGTGGTGCAGAGTTTCCAGGGAGCCCTGTCCTTCACAAAGGAAAGGGAACTCTCCCCGGGTCTCGCCTATCTCTTACGCTGACCCATGTTGAACCACTGTTCACATGGAACCCTTCTCCTCTTCGGATTTCAAAGTTCTCGTTTTTATATCTGCTATATCCCCCCAAGATTTTCAAAGATCAGCGAGAGCTCACTAGATGCCAAAGGAGCCGCCACTCTGCCAGCCGGTCTTGCCCCTATCAACCCCACAGCGACCTGACTACCTCCGCTCTGGCATCCTATCTTGAAGCTATCAACACCACAACAACCTGACTACCTCCACTCTGCCAGCCAGTCTTGTCCCTATCAAAACCATAGGGACCAGACTATGTCTGGTCCCTAGAGAATAGCCACTGCCATTAGCAATGGTAACATGGAATAGACTTAGTTTTTGGGTACTTGCCAGGTTCTTATGGCCTGGATTGGCCACTGTTGGAAACAGGATGCTGGGCTTGATGGACCCTTGGTCTGACCCAGTATGGCATTTTCTTATGTTCTTACTCTGCCAGCCTGTCTTGCACCCATCAAAACCACAGGGACCAGATCACCTCCACTCTGCCAGCCTGTCTTGCACCTATCAAAACCACAGGGACCAGATCACCTCCACTCTGCCTGCCTGTCTTGCACCTAACAACACCACAGCGACCTGACACCTCTGTTAGCCTGTCATGCCCCTCTCAAAATCACAGGGACCAGGCTACCTCCACTCTGCCTGCCTGTCTTGCCCCTATCAACAACACAGCAACCTAACTACATCCGCTCTGCCAGCCTGTCTTGCCCCTATCAACAACACAGCAACCTAACTACCTCTGCTCTGTCAGCCTGCATTGCCCCTATCAACACCACAGCGACCTGACTACCTCCGCTCTGCCATCCTGTCTTGCTCCTATCAAAACCACAGGGACCAGATTACCTCTATTCTGACTGCCTGTATGTCACCTATCAACACCACAGCGATCTGATACCTCCGCTCTGCCATCCTGTCTTGCCCCTATCAAAACCACAGGGACCAGATTACCTCCACTCTGCCAGCCTGTCTTGCACCTATCAACACTACAGGGACTAGACTACCTCTACTCTGCCATCCTGTCTTGCATCTTGTCTAGGCCTAAGTGGTGGTGGTGGGGGGCATGTGCTGTGAAGTGTTACTATTGAACTGCAAGAATTGTTTGTATACAGGATTAACCAACCTTGTCTAGGCCTAAGTTGTGGTAGTGGAGGGCATGTGCTGTGAAGTGTTACTATTGAACTGCAAGAATTGTTTGTGTACAGGATTAACCAACCTTGTCTAATCCTAAATTGTGGTGGTAGGGGGCATGTGCTGTGAAGTGTTACTATTGAACTGCAAGAATTGTTTGTGTACAGGATTAACCAATTAGAAAGGATATAAGCGGAAGTGATGGAATTGCCCTTGTTATTAACCTTACCTGGAGATTCAGCTGAAGTATGTAAAAATCAGTCATAATAATCCTATATTGGCACACACTGTACAGGTTCAGAGGGCAGTGAGTGGGTATAAAGAGGTTGTTGCTGAAAACCTGTCTCCTAGTTCTTTGCTATTAAAGAACCACAGGATATCCTATAGTACTTTATTTTTCCAGATATGGGCCATTGACAACAGGCTGGGCATTGGTATGTGTGGCAGTTTTATACTGGAGAAAATATGGTGCCTTTTGAAGATTTGAAGGATAAGTTCCACTTGAACCTTAGATCACACTTCCTGTATCTCATGATTAGACATGCTTTCCACAAACTGGTGGACAGAGGTGAATGCCTCGGCTTCCTAACTTTGTGGAACATTTCATTAGTGACCCAAAATTACCCAGGAAAAATATCTTTCAACTGTATTATTGTATTATAGACATGGAACTGTTATCAAGCAGAGTTAATTCTTTAATTAGTCAATGGAATGAGGAGCTGCAGGTTTCTTTGGACAAGAATGATTGGGAAATTATTTAACAGATGGCACACTCAGTTTCCATTTGTTTGCACTGGGTGGAATTGATGGAGCAACTTCTTTATTGCAAACATAAATACCCAACTTTCTATACCCAGTTCTCTCAGGCAGCCTCATATAGGTGCTGGAAGGGCTGTTGGTGGGAAGGCATACATATTCATATGTGGTGATAAGGCCAAAGATTCATTGGTTTTGGGGAGAAGTGGAGGTCAAACTCATAGCTATTTTTAAATATATTTTCCTTACACCAATGTTTTGCTTACTGAGTTGGTGGAAAGATGAGTGAATTGATATCCCTGTTGGTGGAAGAGTTTTGATTAACTACTGCATATATGCAACTAGGCATACTATTGCCTTATTTTGGAAAAATTCTCATATTATCTCACATTGGAAAACACAATTGTCAGAGATAGCACTGATAAAGTTGCTCACTTATGCTTTGAGGGGGAAGGCTGACAAATATTATAAGCTTTGGGCCAAAAGCTGGGCATATCTTCAAGCAACCATTTAGACTCCTCTCTTTATTTCTTTGCTATTTTGTTGGCAGCACTGTTTCATTGTATGAGGGGTGGTGTTAAAAGGCAAATTGATAATGATTGGATGGAGACAATGATGGCAATCGTTGTGTTTATGTTTGTTTACCTGATCTTTTGTACTGTTTGTATTCATTTAGTAATGGTTGTTGGTTTTAAAGGAGAAATTTCTTCTTACTTGATAATTTCATTTTCCTTAGTGTAGACAGATGGACTCAGGACCAGTCGGTTAGGCACCTTTGCTAGCAGATGGAGGCGGAGGAAACTGATATCACAGTACATATACCCCTGCAATGACATCAGCCTGCCAGTATTCTCTTCAAAAGCAACTGTGGATAGATTAGCAAAAAACTTGACTAAAAACAGTCAATCATTACTGTACTCAATCAACAGGAAACAATGAACTCAGGCAATTAATGTAGGTACCCTAATCTAGGGACTAGATGAACACTTACCAGTAAACCCTTGGAACATGTAGCCCCACAAGAGGACCATTAACACAATCATTCAGCAGCCAAGGGCAGGAAGCTGAGTCCATCTGTTTACAGTAAGGAAAACAAAAATTTCAGGTAAGTAGTAATTTCTACTTTCCTACATGTAGACAGATGGACTCAGGACTAGGGGGATGTACCCAAGCTACATCCGAATAGGGTGGGGGGGCTAACCGCGGTCTAGTTAACACCACATATGCAAAGGCTACATCCTCCCAGGCCTGGATAAAGTGTGTAAGGAGGACTACGTCACAGCTCTTCGAATGAAGACAGGCGACAACAATCTAACCTCCGCCCATGACACTGCCTGAGCTCGAGTGGAATGAGCTCTAACCTGAGTAGGCAATGGCTTTTCAGCATCCACATATGCAGCTGTGACAACCTCCTTAATTCAGTGAGCTATTGTAGCCCACAAAGCTGATTCACCCTGCTGTCCTCTATCATAAAAGACAAATGATCCAGTTGTCCAAATACGGGTGTACTAGGATTCAATCCTTTCTCAATTCTGCCACCACCACCACCACCACCACCACCACCATAACCTTGGAAAAAGTTCTGGGAGCGTTGGCTAGAGTAAAAGGCAGCTCCTGAAACTGATAATGGTGCCCCAACACCACAAAATGCAGAAAACATTGGTGCTCAACTGAATGGAAATATGGAAGTAGGCCTCAGACAGATCTAGGGAGGTCAGAAATTCCGTCGACTGCACGACCATTATCAATGAGCACAAGTTTTCCATGCGAAAATGAGTCACCTGCAAATGACGGTTGACTTCTTTGAGATCCAGGATGGGATGAAAGGAGCCCTCCTTCTTGGACACAATGAAAAAAATGGACTTTTCCCTCCAGGAACTTGTCCAAATCTTTGTTAAACGCAGCTACATTAATAAATGCAGCTAACGCTCATTTGCATTCCCTCCCCAAAACCCTGCTGAGACACTGGCTCATTGCCTAGAGTGGGTGCTCAAGAAAATGAGCAGGATCAGGAGCCTATGGCAGGGCAGCAGATTATGGTGGGAGTAATAGAGGGAGATCCAGACCTCCTTTAGCAATCAGGTTGCCAGTCTAAGTCCCAGCATTTCTAGATCCTGGGGTATAATAGGGAGAAGGCTCTATAGGGATGGGTAGAGGTATCTGTGGCTCTTTGGGCCCAGGGCTAGTTGGTTGGGGGTGGAGTGGTGAGACAGCTTCCACCCCCTACAGTGATCCTCATGGCACTCCATTCTGCTCCACTTCAGCCTCTTGTGACCCCCATGCATACCATAACATGCCCCCAGCCCTACAGCCGTCTATGCATACCTTAACATGACCCCATCCTCCACACCCCTAGAGCCCTAGTGACACCCTATGTACACCCTATCTGGCCCTCACCTCCACTATCTACATTCTACTTACTCCTTGTGGATAGGAAGTTCCGCAGTTAAAGATGCATCTAAAGAGGCACCATGTTTCCTTGTTGCAGCATACCCCAGGAATGGGGAAGAGGTCTTGCTCATGCTCTAGCATCAGGGATGATAGGTGGGCAATGTCCCTGGTGGTGAAGTTTGGCTGTCTTATGGGTGCCAGAATTGCTGAAAAAACATGCTCCTGAAGAACTGGAAGTAGGACATAATAGAACTGTGCACATGGACAATCCACACAAATCTCAACATGAACTAAAATCCATGTGCAAATATACACAATTATACATGTGCAGTATTAACATTGAAGTTACGCATGTTTTAGATTGTGCATGTGCATTTGCATGAATGATACAAAGTACATTTGCATTAGCACAAAAGCCAATTGGTATATGCATTTGGGCTCGTGCACAATTGTTTTAAAGTTTTCCTCTTATATTCCACTTTTTCAATTATATTATACAAAGTGGATTACATAATAACATAATACATATAACAATTCTTATTTCAAACTACAGTTTACTAATATACATAAAATATACATTGACAGTGCTCTTTGGCAGGTTTTAATGCAGGCTGTATCAGATATTCTTTTCTGTGTTCCTCTTTTTGAAATCCTTTGTACTTTTTGAATGGTGATCTTTGAGATGAATATAGATATTGGTGTGGCTTCCTGCAATGAAGAGTTGGTGTTGACATGCATAATAAAAAATGAAATTTGCCAAGAGATGGTAATTCAAGGTACCCGAAGTGTCAGTGTTCAATGCCCAAGCTTTGACACAGTTTGAGGAGGCCTGAAGGCATGGTTACATAGAAATATAGGGAAATTCTGACACATCTAAATCTCAGAGCTATGAGCCAATGAGCTGTAGTAATTCACTGAAACCTCTATTTGCTACTCAGTACTCTACCACTTCAGCTCTTGGGTTGAATCTTTTGAGCCCTTATCTAGAATCGAGTGAGGGAAGGGAGGGGGATATCACACTATCCTTTTGAGTCAGTCTGTGATTCCAAAATAGAAAAAGGGAACTGAAAGCAATTCTTGCACCATAATTGCTAAGTTATCTAGTTCCAGGGAGGAGTCTTTTAGGTCAGTCCTGGTTTTGAACTTATAACTCAATGCAGTGTGGTTATTTGTAGTTCCTTATTCTACCCATTGAAACCAGAGTTGCAGGTCCCATTATGCATCAAAATGGCGATTGTCAGAAATCCAGCACTAGCATAAAATTCCCTCCTGGAACTGGGTAACTTGGCAGCTCTGTTGCACTGCCCCCTTCCCCCGATGCTGTTTTGTCCAGTGAATACCCTGGAGGATGGGGAAAAAACTAAAAGACAAGATAGGGGGCTGGGGAGCTGGTAGTGGGTTGCATATGTGAATTTATATGCTCATCTACCCCAAGTGGAAGAATTTTAACTAAGCAGATTAGATTGGCCAGTTGGTCTTTTTTCTGCTTTCATTTACTATGTTAGTATTTATATAAATGAGGTTTTGCCTCTTTAATATAAAACATTTTTTCTAATAATATTTGTATATATCTTTTCTCATGGAAGTATACATTATCTCTTATTTTCAAGTCTTTTGGCCAAACATTTGATTTTTATTTACTTACTGTCCACATAAAAATGCTCATATACATTGTAATCATTTCATAAAGGTGAGGGAAACATGGGAAAAAGATGTTAGCATGAGTAAAATTTTGTGTATCTGCATATGCAAATGAAGAAATAGCAAATATATATAACAGGTAACTGAGCTTACACTAAATATTACAGTATGCTCATCACTATCCACACTATTTAGAAAGCACTCACTAACTGAATACTATTTAATAACTACCTCTATTGGTGTTAATTTCATAATTTGACCATGTTACTTAATGTGGTGAAGCAAAATAGTAAGATCATGTTATACCAAGCATGTTTTTGAGAGAGGGTCAGCTAAGTACAAGCAGAGGTCCTAAACATGAAGGCCAGAGACAAGAGATAACTTTTCCAACTGTACCCATAGATCCTTGAGGATGAACACATTTGACCACATTTCTCTTTGACAGACAAAACACAGCTATCACACTTTTTATACAAAATTTTACATATACACATATTCATGTCACAAATATGTCTTCTCAACAAAACACACATCATTTATGCTAGTCAAGCATTGCTCCTCATCTCACAAAGTACAAGGCAAAGAGTTTTCATACTTGAATGAAAATGGACAGGCTCTAAAATATTGGCATGAGCCTCAGGATTGTTGCTATTATTGAAGAAGTTAATTAGGATACTGAGCACTGTATATATATATACACACACACACACACACACACAAACACTGTAAGATGGGACACTTTCAACTTGGGGAGTTGGGGATTGGGGGATTTGGGGGGGTTACAGACACATTTGATTTGTACAAAGCAGTCTGTGCTACATTGTACAAATCAATTTCTCTTGTTGGTACCTTTCATTTATTCAAATGATAGAAATTCATCAGTCATATCCAAATTTGAAGTTAATTCCTGTGACTGTGTATGTAAAATCACCCACCCCACCCCTCAAACCTGCCCTGAGTTGAAAGGATCCCCTCTTATAGTGGTATACACATAGCATGTCATATTGCCTCAATACAGTCTCTCTCTCTCTCTCTCCTTCCCTCTTCTCAGTTGTGCATTATGAACTATGATAATATAATGTGTGTGTTGTGATATTAATTTATGTGGTAACTCAAAAATATTCCTAACCATGCTATTTTTTTTTTTTTATCATGAGCACTATTTCCACTCTATTTATAGCAATTGATGAATCTAAGGGTAAGACTGGGATGTCATTTGAAAACCTTTTTAAATTTAAAAGCATTAAAGTCTGTAGTTTATTCACTGGTAATTTCAGTGATTGACTATAGTAATCTGGGGGTCCATATTCAGTAGGACGTTTAGCGGACAAGTTGTCCAGATAAAATTGGCTGGAAAATTTGTCCCAGATAGTCAGTGAGATAAAGGTCTCACTGAATATCCCCGATTAAAGTTATCTGACTAACCATAGCCAGATAACTTTAAACATAACTGGATATTCTTTTCAATAGGTTATATATAAAGCATATGCCTCCATTGTTGTAGCCTAACAATGGCAGATGCATCATTTGAGGCACCGAGTCTGGATCGTGGTAGTCTTCTATCATGATCCTGAACAGCAACTTTAAATAAAGGTACGGGGTGGAGGGGAGCAGAGGGAGAAGGGAAAGGGTTAGGGTGGGTGCAAGGGGTGGGAATTATGCCCACAATATGGCAGTTTTACGTCTAAGGGGAAGTTTGAGCAAGGGGTGGGGAGTGGGTCTTTCTGGCACAGAAAAATTTATTTTTTTTATAAAAAACTGGCCCATTTTGGGAGGTGGCACATTCAGCCACATAGGGCCTTTGCAACTCAGGTGGGAGGAAGGTGGGGGACAAGTTGCAATGTAGGTTTATTTTAAAATGGAACCTAACTTAATCAGATAGATTCTTTTTTGAATATAGCCAGCTAAGTAGAAAGTTATATGGCCCCATCAGTCATATAACTTTACACTTGCTTCCAGCAGGTCTAAAGTTATGTGGCTAACTTAGCCAAATAGACCTGACATTTGGCTAAGTTAGCCGGATAATTGGACCCCCTCCACGGAATGCCCTCAAAACTCCCCTTTTATATCTGGATAAATTATAGCTGGATAACAACATATCTGGCTACAAATTAGCCAGATAAGCTGCTCAATATGCCGTTTAAGCCATTTAGATGGATAACTTTATTTATTTATTTGTTTTTCTGTACCGATGTTCATCGGACATATCACACCGGTTTACAGTGTAACAGAGGAGTCTATTAGCGTAGACTTCTTATTTTACAATGGAACATTGTGACATTTAAGATTTAACTTTTTAACATTTAACATTGAACTTTGTAACATTTTGTATTGAACTTTATAACATTTTGTATTGAGACTTTAAAACATTTTGCATTGAAACTTTGTAGCATGCGTAACAGTTGTCTGTGGGGAGTCATTATGAAACATATTAAAGGTAGAGGAAATCGTTAAAACTTTGTATCAAGTGTAGTAAGAAAGCTTGGGTTTTTGGGGTTGATCATATGATGTGATTATGTGGATCTGATGTGGGTGTTGAGGGGGCGGGTGGGAGGTGTGTGGGGGAGAGCTCATGTTCAGGGGAGAGCTCGTGTTCATGTGTTAGGTGGTAGTTGGGTATGCTTTTTGGAAGAGCCATGTTTTTAGGTTATTTTTTAATGATTGGGTTGTGGGGTTGAGCCTGAGTTGAGGTGGTAGGCTGTTCCAGAGTGTTGGACCTGCCATTGTTAGAGATCGTTCCCTTGTTGAGGTTAGGTGGGCCATTCTTGGTGATGGTGTGGGAATGAGTCCAGTGTTAGTGGATCGGAGTGTTCTCTGGGAGGATTGAAAGTGAAGGGCAGGGCTCAGCCAGTCAAATTTTTCAGTGTATAGTGCTTTGTGTTTGAGTCTTAGAACTTTGTATTGAATTCTTTGTGGGATGGGCAGCCACTGCATGTTTTTGAGGATTGGTGAGATGTGTTCAGATTTTTGGGTGTTTGAGAGTAATCTTGCTGCTGCATTTTGGAGCAGTTGTAGTGGCCTGAGAGAACTGGATGGCAGGCCCAGGAGTAGGGCATTACAATAGTCGAGTTTGGAGAATAGCAGTGCTTGGAGTACTGTTCTATAGTCTTGGGTGTAGAGAAGTGGTTTGATTTTTTTTGAAGATTTGTAGTTTGAAGAATCCATCCGTTATTATTCAGCTGATATGATTCTTCATGTTGAGTTCATTGTCAATGAGTACACCGAGATCTCTGGCTGAGGAGGATATTCTGTCATCTATTGCAGGTACTGAGTTGTTGTCTTTGAGAGATGACATTGTCTTGTTGTTAATGTGAAGTATTTTGGTTTTGTTGTGGTTGAGGGACATTTGAGACAGTAGTTGTGTTATCTTCGGAAGGTGGTTGTCCCAGGTTTTTAGTGTGTTTGTGATGGTTTCTTTTATGGGGAGTAGAATCTGAACATCGTCTGCGTATAGGAAGAAGGTTAGGTTTAATCCGGTTAGAAGCGTGCATAGGGGGAGGATATAGATGTTGAAGAGAGTGGAGGAGAGGGATGAACCTTGAGGTACACCATGTGTAAGGGGGATTTGTTTGGATTCAGCGGAATTAAGTCTGACTTTGTATGAACGGTTTTGTTAGGTATGATTTGAACCAGTTCAGTGTGGTGTTGCCTAGGCCGATGTCACTTAGTCTGTTTAGTAAGGTTTCATGGTTGACGGTGTCAAAGGTGGCAGAGATGTCAAAGGTGGCAGGATTGGTCGTGGTCCAGGTCTCTGAGGATGTGGTCTGTGAGGGAAAGGAGTGTTTCGGTGTTAAAGTGTTTTCTGAATCCATGTTGGGATGGGGATAGGATGTTATGATTTTTTAGGTGTGCTGAGAGTTGACGGTTGACAATTTTTTCCAGAATCTTGGCGATGAAGGGAAGGTTGGAGATGGGTTGGTAATTTGATGGATCAGCTTTGTTGAGTTGTGGTTTTTTGAGGATTGGTTTGATGCTGGCACACTTGAGGGAGTCAGGGAAAGTGCCTTGTTCAAGTGATATATTAACTATGTCTGCTATGGGCATGGCTATGATGCTTGGGATTTGCTTTAGAAGTTTTATAGGGATGGGGTCCATGGGGTGTGCAGCTGGCTTTAGTTTTTGAATTATCGATTCTACTTCGGTTGAGGCAACTGTTTCAAATTGGGTCCAGGATGGTGTGGTGAGATGTGGTGAGTTGGGTGGAGGCTGGTTGGTGTTCTGGTTGGTGGCAATTATTTTAGTAATTGTCGTTGAAGTAGTTGGCGAGTTCTTCGCAATTTCTGGAGGAGTCTTTTTGGTGATGTGTGTTGGGGGTAGGCTGTATCAGGTCTGAGATGTATGCAAATAAGGTTTCGGGGTTAAACTGGTGGTCCTGGATCTTTTTGGCGTAATAATCTTTTTTGGCCTTTTCAATGTCTGTTCTGTAGATGTATAGTATGGTTCTGTATCTGTCTTTTAGTTTAGGGGATGGATCTTTTCTCCATTTTTTTTCTGATTGTCTTTGGAAGTGCTTGATGTTTTTTAGTTCAGGTGTGTACCAGGGTGTTTTGTATTTATTAGCGGTCTTGATTACTTTTTTGATAGTTGGGCATTTGATCTTTGCTATTTCTGTGTTGATGGCTGTCCAAGAGTTCGTAGAGGTGTTTGCGTCATTCATGTCAAGGTTTTTCAGTTTAATTGGTAGGATTTCGGTGTGTTTGTTGATTGGGCATAGTTTGGTGAATTCAATGAGTTTGTTGGTTCGGTTTGCTTCTGTGGGTGGGTGATTTAGTTGTAGGTTGGTGTGGATTAGTTTATGGTCTAACTAGATGGTGGAGGCTGTTGGGGGGAGGGGGAGATCTATGTGATTGTTGGTGAATATTAGGTCTAGGGTGTGTCCTAATTTATGGGTGGGGGTGTTGATTATTTGTTTGAATCCAATGGCTGTCATGGATTCTAGGAGGAGTTCGCCGGTTGGTGAGAGTGGGGTTTTGTCCATGTGTAGGTTGAAGTCCCCTAGAACGATCGCAGGTATGGCCATGTCGATGTTGGTGGCAATGGTTTCAATTAGGGCGGATATATTGTGCTGTAGTGTTCCCAGTGGGACATATAGGAGGATGATTTGTAGTGATTTTGATTTGAAAAGGCTGATTTCTATGGGGGGTGGAGGATTGATGGGGTGGACTGTGATGTTAAGTTTCTTTAGGGCCATGAGGAGTAAGCCGCCACCTTTCTTTTTTGGTCTTGGTATGGAGTAGATATTGTAGGTTGCTTTGGGTAGTTGACTGATGAGGGTGGTGTCTGTGTTTTTGAGCCATTACTCCGTTATGCAGAGTATGTCAGGGTGCGAGTCAATTAGAGGTTGTGTATTAATGGTCTTTCCGTTGATGGACTGTGCATTGAGTAGGAGTAGAGATATAACAGTGAGGGTTGTGATTAGCTTGTTTGGATGCGTAGGGGTAGTGATGTGTTTTCGTGTTCTGGAGGTGCATGTAGCTTTTGTGATACTGGAGGCATCGTGTTGATTTAAAGTTGGGGGTGTGTGTTTTGGGTGCATGTTGGTGTAGGGGTGTGAGGAGAGGTATAGGGTAGGGAGGGTGTGTGGGTAGAATGTGTGGTGAGGGGTGAGGTATCTGGTAGGGGGGTTGTGTTGGTGGAATGTGTACATGTGTGGTGTGTTTGCAGTTGCTGTTGGAGCTGGATTTGGTGAGTTGAGTTGATGCTGGGGGTTGAATCCTGGGGGTTGCTGAAGTAGAGGGGTTTGAGTGAAGGTTATTGAGGAGTGGGTTGTGGGGGAGGAGGTTGTTGTGAGCTGGGAAGGTGATGGGGGGGCTGGGGATTTTCTGGCTTTGCACGGGGAGGCAAAGGGGGGCAGCAAAGGGGGGCAACAACGGGGCAGGGTCCTTGCTCACGCTCCTTGGGGTGGAGCGTTGTTAGGGGTTGGGGTGCCTGGCGTGGTCGGAGATTGGATCGGAGGTTGGCTCTGAGGTTGGCTCTTACCCCAGCGGGTTTGCGCCGATCGTGCGAGCGTCGTGTGTGGGCTCCGCTTGTCGGGGCACCATTCGGAAGGGTGTTGTAAGTTATTTCTGGCACTAGCGAACTAGGCTGCTGGTCGGTTCAGGTTTTGGTGGGAGTCTGCTGGTCGGCTGAGCGTCCGTGGGTGGGTTGATGAACGGGTCTGGAAGGACACTGTAGAAGCAGGAGGTCGAGATGCACAGTGGCAGCACAAAGGGGCACACTAAGGGGCAAGCCCCTTAGTCGCGCTTTGTGAGTTATTCATTTAAATAGCTTTTAAATATCTCCCCCCTGGTATATTGGGGACTCCAAGGAAATGTAATTTGGAAGTTACTGGTAGTCCAAAATATGGCTGTGAGATTAGACATGGTATTATCAAGACAGGAAACAGAAGTCCCTCTACTTAAGAAATTGCACTGGTGCCAGTCAGACTGAAATGTAAATTTAAAGTTTTGCTCTTGACCTTTAATATCTTCCAAGGACTTGGTCCTTTACATTTAAGAAATAAGATCTCATGGAAATGTTCTCCAAGGACTACTCATTCTCAATATCTTTTATGCTCCAATTACCCGCGGTTAAGAAATTTAATATATATAAGACTTTACAATTGGTCTTTTTCTATGTTAGCTCCACTACTGAGGAATGATCTCCCTCTGTATATTAGAGAGGAAATAAATCTGATGAAGGGCACTGATCAAAGCATCCAGTCTACCCAGTAGCGGTGCGAGCGCTACGGGAATCGGATCAGTGACCAGCTCGGGGACCAGTACCGGTGTCGATGGAGGTTGGAATCCCTGAAGTGCTTTACCGATGGCCTCTTGGTTCATCTGATCCAATTCCTTGTGGAAGCCTGGGGTGTGGAGCCCCGGCTCCGGAGTAGGAGGCAGCACTGGCATAGCCGGAGGGTCCACTGGTGAAGGTGGAATCAGATCCCGGCACCACTGAAGGTGGGGAACGCCTCAGTGACCCGGTCACAGAAGGGGATGGGCCCTTTTCTGGATGGGGCTTCTTTGCCGGTGGCTTTGTAGACGCTGATGGCTTGCCTGGATCGGCAGACTGAGCCTTGTGATGATGGTGTCGACGTCTTTCTTGATGATCTCCTTGGCCCTTTTCTTGAGGAGGCAAGGAGGGAATCGACAGCTTTGGAATTGTCGATGCCAGTCGGGCAGCAGTGGTGTCCCGTGCTGGCAAGAGGTCGATAGCACCGGCTCGGACGAAGTCGAAGCTATCGATGGAGTCGGCGTTTTCGACTGAAAGAGAAACTCCATTTTCCCTAAACAAGCCTTACGGCTCTTCGGCCTTCATTTGGGCACATTTGGTGCAAGTTAGGACATCGTGGTCGGACCCCAAACACATAACACAGACCCCATGAGGGTCAGTTATGGACATTGTTGGAGTACAGTCGGGGCACTGACAAAAACCCGACACCATGACTCCGTCAAAAAATTTAGCTGCGGTGTGGTCAATGGCTGGAAGGGATAACTCGACGTGAACTGACCACAAGAAGGGTAAAACCTTACCTTTCGACCGCGAAGTATGGATGTCGATAGGGGGGACCCTTATGGGGCAGAATTTTTTTTAAATTTGTGAAAGAAGTTCCGTGAGGAAAATTCCTGTCAGGAATCTCGAGAGAGCTCCTTAACCCGCGTGGCTAATGCTGTGCGGAAAAAAGAAGACTGAAGGGAGACCCCTGCTGGATGCAGGGTCAGTGCATTGCTGGGCATGCCCAGTAGGTGCCAGTCAAAGTTCTAGAAACTTTGACAAAAGTGTTCCGTGATTGGGCTCCATCCTGATGATGTCACCTATATATGAGGACTACCATCCTGCTTGTCCTGAGAGAATATAAATTACCAATTAATACATGTATTTATCTCCATATAGTCCTAACATATTTGCAATGATTACTTTAGACTAGAAGGTAGCTTTCATTCAATTATAGCAAAAGGGTTAAAAATAACTTGTAATGGAAATTTTATGTTAGATTGAAAAACAATTAATGTAGCAAAAGCATATATTTCAATTAATTTGATCAATCTCCATTTACAGAATAACTGACACATATATTTTGAACTACTGACATTTAATGTTTTATTTGGCACTGACTACAGTATTTCTCAAGGTTTGACCATTTTACTATGTACATAACATTTTGTAACAAAATGTCTAATCTGAAGATGAACATTTTGAAAAGTTTTTACATTTTTACCAATACAAGTAAAAATATTTAACAAAACTATATTTATCCACATTATCTATGCTATATTAAATGATAGGTAAACATATATATATTAAGGATGATAGAACATAAAAAATATACAATTTAATAGATTCTCTATCCATTGATCAATCTGTTTAGCAACTTTAGAGTATTTCTTAGGGTTTATCTAAAACATAAAAGACATGCTAATGTTGAAAGGGCAAGAATGATGAAGGAAAGAAACTGATAAACTTTCAAACCTAAACACATTTTTTTGATTAAGATCTAATTAACAAATCTAAACAACTTTATGATAAAGACATTAAATTGTAAGGCATATTGACAAGCAAATGAAAGACTTCCATTTTTGCAATGAAGACCTTTCATGCAAATACCAGTTTCTGTCTCCAATTAAAATAGAAATTATTTTATTAATTTATATTGCACAATATAATGACATTCAGTCATTCCCATTTTTTCATTCGTAAGTTCATATTTGCATGAAAATTGGTGGGAAAATCTGATATGATGAAATTAATTTAAAAAACTCTGAAAAAGTTAAAGGTTTATTTTCAAAAGATATACCCTGCTAAAATTTGGTTTTAGCCAAGTCAAATTGCCTTGTTTAAAATGTGGCCCCATTAATTGGTTAAATTTGTCCAATCAAATTCACAGACTTCACAAATTTAGCCAGGCAAAAAAGGGATCAGTGGGGTTTTCAAATTTAGCTGCTTAGCTATGTATTGAAACTTAACTGGTTAAATCTGACCATAAAAAACTAGACACTGCAATAGCAGGCCTCAACTTGGCTGACTACCACTCATCTAACATCTTCTGCACTGTAAAGAATTAAAATAATCTTCCCTGAGCTGTGATTACCCTCCCTCTTGGCATCTGATATGGAAATAATAAATTACCCTCCTCAAGCTGCAATCCATCCCTTGCTCCCTGCCCACCCTTGTTAGAAATAAAAAAATAAGAATCACTTCCAGCTGCAATCCCTTCACTCCCATCCCTGCCCCTACATATTAGAAATTAAAACAAAATATTACCAATCTCAATTCCCCCATCCTTCCACCCATCTCTAAGATTTTTCCCTTTCGTTGGTGCCAAGAACCCTCTAAAATCACCTCTCTGCAAATCAGGACCATGAATTACTCTTCTCTCCTGCTGGTTTGGCATCCCTAGCTGCTCTGACAACATTACTTGTAATGTCCTTGTTAAAGCATTTGGGGATGTCAAGCCAGCAGGAAGGAAGATTGAGTCATGGTCCTGAATATCAGAGAGGTGACTTTGGAGGGCTTGAGGAGGATTATTTTAATTCCTTACAGTGCGGAGGATGTTAGATGAGCGGTAGTCAGCCAACTTGAGGCCTGCTATTGCAGTGTCTAGGTTTGTATAGCCAGAATTATCAAAATATTGCAACTGATAGGAAGAGGGTGTGTTTTATGGTAATAGCCTGTTTATCACAATGTATATTATCATAGTGCTTTGCATAGGTATTACAGCAAAGTGTGTTAACTTTTTGCACTACCACAATTATTGCATTTCCTACCTGCAACCACTGGGGGGAGAGAGAGGGAGAGAGAGAGAGACTATCCATAGGGCCCTTGTAGTTAACTATTTATGCTACTATAGGAGGTCCACCTAGTAACTCGAAGTGAGGTTTAGGTAGTAGTAGTGTAGGGGTTAGGGGCCACTTTGATGTGCAGAGTGAGACATACGAAAAGAACAGTGCACTCTTGTGAAGATTTGATGTCTTTCAGAGTGAGAAAACTTACACTACGATGAGATTTGGACAATGTTCTCTCAACCTAGCTTGACGTTACCCAGGTAGAGAGTCCATCAACCTAGGTAGAGAGAACATTGTCCAAATCTCATCGTTGTGTGAGTTTTCTCACTCTGATAGACATCAAATCTTCACAGGAGTGCATTGTTCTGTTCATATGTCTCACTATGCATGTCAAAGTGGCCCCTAATCCCTACACTACTACCTAAACCTCACATCGAGTTACTAGGTGGGCCTCCTATAGTAGCATAAATAGCTGCTTACTATGGTGTCACCCCCAGAGGTGCTCTCTCTCTCTCTTTCTACCTAAAAATCACAATTTGCATTATTGGCATATTGCACAGCATTAATGCTAATGAAAAAGGTGTAGTTATTTTTGGCGTTAAAACTGTGCGATATCATGAGTTATATGGCTTCACACTTTCCGAAGCCAGCTAGCCCACTTTTACAAAATTCCCGCCCCCGACTTTGCCCTAATCCCTCCCCTGTAAAAAATTAGCATCGCACCATGCGTTATTGTGCTTTTTGCATGCATTAAGGTATTTTTCGCATGCAAAAACACCATAACGCGAGTTTGAAAATGACCCTATTAATCAGTTAGTTTACAATATATAGCTAATCAACTAAATTTGAAAACCCCAGAGGTCCCTTTTTTGTCCATTTTATGGGCAGTCTGTGAATTTGAGAGGGTTGTGATATGGATAAGAAGAGAAAAATGTTTGGAGGCAAGATCTTAAAGATAGTGGTCAAAGGAGGCAACTGCAGCTCAGCTTTTTTTATATACATTTCTAGTAGTTGCTAGGAGGGAAGGATGAATAACAGCTTTTTTTTATTGTTGTTGTTAAAGAGGACTTTGCTAGTTAGCATCAATTTTCAGCAATAAGTAGCTAAGGGGTAAGTTTGCTAAGCCATGGTCAAACAGTATATTTCTGTGCTAGTTTACTGTAAGAAAATATCATTGGAATTTACTAAACTGCAGTACCACAGTTTAATAAATCATTCAGGAATTTTCCTTGGATTGTCACAGCAATGTGTGATAATGGGCTCCCCCCATTTAGAGGTCACAATCTTAAAGGAGTCTCATCCGCCTGGTAACCCCCAACCTTTCAAATAAGCCCTGGAGGACCTTGGTGCCACATTCTGCCTACTCAATTCCAATAAGCTAATCAGCACATAAATATTTATTTTTCAGAGCCTCCCATATTAAGCCAGTTCCTGCTCTACAAATCCCCTCCCTTGTGGTTCCCTCCTCACAGCTTATCCAAGTAGATCAAGAGTCCATAGGGGGTAGAAGCAATCCCTAGTTGCTCCTGCCCTACAGATACTGGCTGACTCTAGTCTCTCCTTTGAACTACATGTGCAGGACAAAGTAGAGCCTAGAGTCAGAAGATACCATTTGTTCATATAGCAGAAGTGGGTCAAGAGCTATGGGAAATCCCTTCTGACTTCTGCAGCTTCTTGGATAAGCTCAGGAAAGGGGTCTGGGGAGAGTTAACAACAAGAGTGTGTGAGAGGGGGCATGATTTGGTGCCCATGGTAGAGTTATTGGCTGTTTGAGATGGAACTTAATATGCAGGGGCTCCAGCAAATTGATATTTATGTGTCAGCTGGCTCAGTGAGAGTGAACAGGGGGAAAATGGCACCACAAGGGCTTCTTTTGTACCAGGGAAGTTAGGGGTGGGCACTTAGTGGGGCTTGTGGGCACCCAAAGATAACTTAATCTGGCAATACACTCAGAGGAAAGTTAGTTACACCTTTTGTGTTATAGCTAATTTTCTGAAGTAGCACAGTGCACAAAGATTTTCATGAGCTACTATTGGTTTATATGTCAATGAGCTGCTTTGCAGCCATTTGCATGTGAAGCAGATCATTACCAATGCCCATGTTGTGCCTAACTTCTGACTTGGGAAATAATATGCAGAAGTTGGCAAAAATCACAAATTTGCATGTTATTTACCAATTTCACATGATCATGCATTTTTTAATATAATAAATTGTGTATACCGCATGCAAATGCATTATTGCAGCTTAGTAAATAGGCACTTACATTTGCTAAATCTAGCCAGATTAATTTTAACTGGTTAGATGTAGCCACATTTATAGCTGAACATTCAGCCAGTTAAGTTCAAATGAAATTTTGGCTAAAGAGAACTGGTTAAAATTAAACAATTATCTTACCTGTTTAATGGATCTATAAAAATGGATCATTTCCTGTATAATATATAACTAAAAAGTATCTAGCATCACTGTTCATTAATTTGCATTTGTGAGTTGAAAAGAGTTCCTATTCTCCATGCATATAAAGAAAACAGTGGAAATTCATCAGATAGATTAAGAATGGTCTGATCTAATCTCTGCAGAAATATCTTCATTTTTTCAAGGTTAGAGCTGGATGCATTTGTTTCCTCTGTTTCATTTTGAAGAAGCTGTTCTAATACCATGCACAGGAAAAACATATTCTCATAACATGTGATGTCATACTTGGACTGGTTCTAAAATTTAAACAAAACAAAACAAAAACAAACATAAAAAAAAAGAATCACAAACTAACCATAGTATAAATAGAAACAATGGGGTATTCTAAAAGAAAATCTATATCAGTATTTCCTGTCACATACTAATATAGAGTATGATAGCAGTTAATGTCTCCTTTTTCTCTCCTATTTTAGCTCTACTCAATAACCATTTCCACATGACTCTGTGATTGTACCATGCTGTCTTGTATTTTGTTTTTGCCTCTACCAGTTCCAGTGAGAGACTTTTATATGTATCCATTACCCCAATTTTATTGAATGCTTCCCTACATTACTCACAAGTCTACTCCTTTCTGACCTCATACCATGCTTTTTGACCACTAAAATGTTTACCTATTTTTCATTTATAAGTTTCAAATATTTTAATATTCTCTACTATGTCCCTTCTCTGCCTTCTGTCCTCTAGGGTATACAGTTACACCTAATGAGGTTTTAATGCTTTTCCATCTAAAGCTCCTTGAATTTAACTCCAAGTTTTCTTATCTTTTCATCTTCATTTTTCATTATCCAACCCACTGTAGAAGGAATCCCACTTAAGGCTATTTCCTGATATTGTCAAAAATATGTGGAAATAAATGCAATGATATCAGTCTTCTGTAGCATTCATGTTCTGTTGCTGCTATATAATTGTTTCCTGTTAAGGTCCCAAGTAGTTGACCGTGCAGAAAAGAAATTTTAGGTAGAATAGGTTACAGAAAGGCACTGTCATGAGAGTCTCAAGCATTGATGTCAACAAACCCATTACCTTTTAAGAAAAGAACAATACTGCCTGTTAATTCATCCTCGGTATAGAACAAAGGAATGCAGACAGAAACATCTGATATGGAATTTTAATTGACCCCTAGGCATACAAAGATGAGTGACTAAGATAATTCAATTTCTCACAAACATACTGCCAGAAGGAACTATGGTGATCTTTCCTTGAAATTACATGTCTTCAGCTAGAAGACCTGGCAGACATCCAAGACAACAGCTCAATACAAAGCTCTTTGTAAGCTGCTAAAATTGTTATGATTTGTCATAAAAGAAGAGCAACACGTTTTTAAAGCATATGTCAGTACTTAATTATTAGAAGCTTTAAGCTAGTAAATTAAGCTAGAAATAAATAAGTGCAATATAGCTAGATAGCTGAACAGGCAGACTGGGCATACTGCCAGCTAAACATAAATATATGAAAACATATATGCGTTTATAAGTCTCTGCTTATAAATTTGTGCGTCTATAAGTCTTTGTCTATACATTTATGAGTCTATCAATTTATAAACTAGTAAAAAGTACAAATATAGTAAGAATTGTGAGCTCAAGGCTGATGTATTTTAACTCTGCTGCAACAGGAGAGCAGTCTGAGACAGGATTTAACCTGTATAGGTAAGATAACCATTTTAGAAAAGACTTGATCAATTTGTTCATATATAATAAATAAGCATATTCTGCTATGGAAAATTATTTTGTCTGATTATTGAGCTCTATACTTTTTAGGAATGTAGACAGCTGGGTGGCTGGTGGCCATGAGGATCACCTTGTAACATGCCTACCTGGTACGAAGATGGCGGACCTCACGCATTACCTAGATAGGATTTTAGACAGTGCTGGGGAGGAGACGGCTGTTGTGGTACATGTGGGCACCAACAACATAGGAAAATGTGGGAGGGAGATTCTGGAAGCCAAATTTAGGCTCTTAGGTAGAAAGCTTAAATCCAGAACCTCCAGGGTAACATTCTCTGAAATGCTCCCTGTTCCACGCGCAGGTCCCCAGAAGCAGGCAGAGCTCCGGAGTCTCAATGCGTGGATGAGACGATGGTGCATGGAAGAAGGATTCAGTTTTGTAAGGAACTGGGGAACCTTTTGGGGAAGGGGGAGGGGTCTCTTCTGAAGGAATGGGCTCCACCTTAACCATGGTGGAACCAGACTGCTGGCGCTAACCTTTAAAAAGGAGATAGAGCAGCTTTTAAACTAGAACAAAGGGGAAAGCCGACAGTCGCTCAGCAGTGCAAGGTTCAGAGGGAGGTATCTTCATAGGATACTAATGATGCATTAGAATTAAGGCATCCCGACAGTGAGGTTCCAATAATAAGAAAAGTAGTTTAAGTGCCTGTAACTAAAAACTTACCTTAGCTAAAAGATTACAATTTAACATATCAATTAGAAAGCAGAATGAAAATACAAACAAAAAACACACTTTGAAATGTTTGTATGCTAACCTCAGAAGTCTAAGAAGTAAGATGGGAGAATTAGAATGTATAGCAGTGAATGATTGCATAGACGTAGGGGTAGATTTTAATAGAGTATGCTGGATTTTAATAGATACGCGCTTAGCCGTGCGTATCCTTTAAAATCCGGGGTCGGCGCGCGCAAGGCTGTGCAAAATTGGCAGCCTGCACATGCCAAGCTGCGCAGCCTGCCTCGGAGGGAACTTTCCTTCCACTTTCCCCTCCCCTACCTAACCCAGCTCCCCAGCCCTATCTAACCCCCCCTACCTTTGTTTGAAGAGTTACGCCTGCCCCGGCTGCGCGATTCCCCAGCCCGGGAGCTGTTTTGGAGGCCTCGGCCACACCCCCGAAATGACCCCGGACCGTAACCACACCTGCGGCCCCGCCCCGGATGACGCGCCACGGCGACATGCCCCCCCCCCAGGAAAGCCCCGGGACTTACGTGCATCCCAGGGCTTGTGCGCGCGCCTCCGAGTCTATTCAATATAGGCTTGGTGCGCGCCGGAGGAACTTGGGGCAGGTTTTCAGGGGCTATGCGCATACCCCTTTGAAAATCTGCCCTTAATTAGCATCTCAGAGACATGGTGGAAGGAGGATAACCAATGGGCAGTGCTATACCGATCTACAAATTATATCGCAACGATAGAGAGGAGCATTTGGGTGGTGCTTTCTGTCCAGGATGGCATAGAGTCCAACAGGATAAACATCCTGCATGAGACTAAATGCACAATCAAATCTTTATGGTAGAAATCCCTTGTGTGTTGGGGAAGCCTATAGTGATAGGAGTATATTACCATCCACCTAGTCAAGATGATGAGATGGACAGTGAAATGCTAAGAGAAATTAGGGAAGCTAACCAAATTGGCAGTGCGGTAATAATAGATTTCAATTACCCCAATATTGACTGGGTAAATGTATCATCGGGACATGCTAGAGAGATAAAGTTCCTGGATGGAATAAATGACAGCTTTATGGAGCAATTGGTTCAGGAACCGACAAGAGAGGCAGCAATTTTAGATCTAATTCTCAGTGGAGCACAGGATTTGGTGAGAGAGGTAACGGTGGTGGGGCCGCTTGGCAATGGTGATCATAATATGATCAAATTTGAATTAATGGCTGGAAGGGGGACAGTAAGCAAATCCACGGCTCTTGTGCTAAACTTTCAAAAGGGAAACTTTGATAAAATGAGAAAAACAGTTAGAAAAAAAACTGAAAGGAGCAGCTACAAAGCTAAAAAATGAGCAAGAGGGCTGGTCCTAGAAGCCTAGTCAGATGTATTCCACACATTAAGAAAGGTGGAAAGAAGGCAAAATGATCACCGGCATGGTTAAAAGGTGAGGTGAAAGAAGCTATTTTAGGCAAAAGATCTTCATTCAAAAATTGGAAGAAGGATCCAACAGAAGAAAATAGGATAATGCATAAGCGTTGGCAAGTTAAATGTAAACATTAAGACAGGCTAAGAGAGAATTTGAAAAGAAGTTGGCACAGAGGAAAAAACTCACAGTAAAAACTTTTTAAAATATATCCGAAGCAGATAACCCTTGAGGGAATCAGTTGGACCGTTAGATGATCGAGGGGTTAAAGGGGCAATTAGAGAAGATAAGGCCATCGTGGAAAGATTAAATGATTTTTTTGCTTCGGTGTTTACTGAAGAGGATGTTGGGGAGATACCTGTATCAGAGAAGGTTTCATGGGTAATGATTCAGATGGACTGAACCAAATCATGGTGAACTTAGAAGATGTAGTAGGCCTGATTGACAAACTGAATAGTAGTAAATCACCTGGACAGGATGGTATATACCCCAGGGTTTTGAAGGAACTAAAAAATGAAATTTCAGATCTATTAGTAAAAATTTGTAACCTATTATTAAAATCACCCATTGTACCTGAAGACTGGAGGGTGGCTAATGTAACCCCAATATTTAAAACGGCTCCAGGGGCGATCCGGGAAACTACAGACCAGTTAGCCTGACTTCAGTTGCAGGAAAAATAGTGGAAAGTGTTCTAAATATCAAAATCACAGAACATATAGAAAGACATGGTTTAATGGAACAAAGTCAGCATGGCTTTACCCAAGGCAAGTCTTGCCACACAAATCTGCTTCACTTTTTTGAAGGAGTTAATAATCATGTGGATAAAGGTGAACCGGTAGGTGTGGTATATTTGGATTTTCAGAAGGCGTTTGACAAAGTTCCTCACGAGAGGCTTCTAGGAAAAGTAAAGAATCATGGGATAGGTGGCAATGTCCTTTCATGGATTACAAACTGGCTAAAAGATATGAAACAGAGAGTAGGACTAAATGGACAATTTTCTCAGTAGAAGGGAGTGGGCAGTGGAGTGCCTCAGGGATCTTTATTGGGACCTGTACTTTTCAATATATTTATAAATGATCTGGAAAGAAATACGACAAGTGAGGTAATCAAATTTGCAGATGATACAAAATTGTTCAGAGTAGTTAAATCACAAGCAGATTGTGATAAATTGCAGGAAGACCTTCTGAGACTGGAAAATTGGGCATCCAAATGGCAAATGAAATTTAATGTGGATAAGTGCAAGGTAATGCATATAGGGAAAAATAACCCATGCTATAGTTACAAATGTTGGGTTCCATTATAGGAGCTATCACCCATGAAAGAGATCTGGGCATCATAGTGGATAACACATTGAAAACATCGGTTCAGTGTGCTGTGGCAGTCAAGAAAGCAAACAGAATGTTGGGAATTATTAGAAAGGGAATGGTGAATAAAACGGAAAATGTCATAATGCCTCTGCATCGCTCCATGGTGAGCCCACACCTTGAATACTGTGTACAATTCTGGTTGCCACATCTCAAAAAAGATATATTTGCGATGGAGAAGGTACATTGAAGGGCGACCAAAATGATAAAAGGAATGGAACAGCTCCCCTATGAGGAAAGACTAAAGAGGTTAGTACTTTTCAGCCTGAAGAAGAGACTGCTGAGGGGGATATGATAGAGGTGTTTAAAATCATGAGAAGTCTGGAACGGGTTAATGTGAATCGGTTATTTACTCTTTTGGATAATAGAAAGACTAGGGGGCACTTCATGAAGTTAGCATGTGGCACATTTAAAACTAATCGGAGAAAGTTCTTTTTTACTCAACTCTGGAATTTGTTGCCAGAGATGTGGTTAGTGCAGTTAGTATAGCTGTGTTTAAAAAAGGATTGGATAAGTTCTTGGAGGAGAAGTCCATTACCTGCTATTAAGTTGACTTAGAAAATAGCCATTGCTATTATTAGCAATAGTAACATGGAATATTCTTAGTTTTTGGGTACTTGCCAGGTTCTTATGGCCTGGATTGGCCACTGTTGGAAACAGGATGCTGGGCTTGTTGGACTCTTGGTCTGACCCAGTATGGCATGTTCTTATGTTCTTCTTATGTTCTTAAAAACATTGAGTAAATTGGCATTGCTCACAAACAGTATATTCTGTAAGATGGCCTCAATATTTACTCCCTGAAGGAAACACAATCTTCTCGTTTCCTTTGGTTTCCGCTATCTTGATTTGTGTATGCTTGCAATGAAATGAACAAAGCCTGCCAGCTTTTATAAGATCTATAAACTACTTAATAAAATGCTTATGAAACTGAAGTCTGCTTCATCACTCTCTATCTCTGGGGAGGAAACTAGGCTGGGGAATTTCAAGTTTATTAACACACACCACAGACCTAAAATCTTATATAGCATCTTGGTGAACTGGAGCACATGTAGGTTGTGGTCACACTAATAGTGCCACAAATATCTCTATTATGGAGTGTTTGTGTGGGAGGGGGGGGGGGGGGAATATATAAAACACAATGGGGAAAATACTAGTTTTGGCTTTGATTTATGTTCTGAGTTGACCCTGTAATATTGCTGTAATGGATACAAGTCTTGCTTTAAATGTAGTGGTCATATGAAAGTTCAATATATTTCAAACAAAAAAAAGGAGAGACAGAAGTCTGTGCTCTGAGGAAATAGAGAGAAAGACAGCTGTTCTTGCTTCATAACCAAGCTACATGTAAAATCCCCATAAGGGACAGAGGAGCCAGGAGGTAAGAGCCTTTCTTTCCAGAAATATCCAGGCTAAGAAGCACATGGCTGGATCTCCCTCCTAAGAAACTGAGTTAAGTAATCTAAACTTTGCAGAGAGTATCTTAACAGAGGAGGGAGAAGGTTTAGTTCCTTGCCTTTTGTCACAAATTCAGTATCTCATCTTAACTGCTTCAGCCTTTCAGCCAAAGTCAAGCATAAACCCTTGCTGGCAGGTACTGGGAAAGAAAAACTGGTGGATCATGGTCTTTATGAAAGAGACTGAAACCAGGCCCACTTTCTGTTTAATGCTAAGTAAACCATTTGGGGAAGCTCCCCATGACAGAGAGACCTTTCACACACTGCAGTGCTCATCTATTTGGTTTGTCATCTAGCAAGCTCCACTATCAAGAGGGACTTCAGTTTCTTGATTGTTTTTCTTTCCACACAATTTTGTGTTTGGGACAGGGTGACTTTTTACAAACTGGAGACATTGGGGTGGATCTGTTGCCCTCCACACACTTTTGAGTACTCAGGTAAAGACAATTTTTAAAAGCTGCTTACTCCACTGCTTTTGCCCCAACCTTTCTCTATTAGCATTCCTTTTTTTTTTTTTACTGTGCATATGAATATGTTGGTTGTGCTGGTTAACAAGCCATACCCAGTGTTAATTTTGCATTGCTTGATATAAAATAAGAAAACTGCAAGTTTATATTATACTTTTCCCATTTAATGTTCTGGTTGGATTTACTGTCTACTTACACAATACTAGTAAAAGGGTTAATTACTGTTTATTTTGATTTGATGATTTTATCTGGTCTTTGCCACAAGTGAGATATTGTTTGGGAAGGGCACAAAATTGTGGCATTGGGGTGACTGGGACTCTGTCTCATCCCCCACTCAGGCTATGAATTGGAAGATAAATCATATTAGTAAATATAATTTACCATGTGGCAATCTCCATCCCATGCATATGGGTAATTCATAGTCCAGACCCGAGGGGGGGGGGGGGTGCACACACAAGTAACAAAGGTTACATCAGGCATCCCTTAAGGCTTGGCTCTATCAGCCATATTATTTAATGTCTATATGTTCCTGTAATGATGATGGATGAGCAGCCAGACCTGTGTGCCATCACAGAAACATGGTTAAAACCTGAAGACACGGTCCTCCTCAATCAACTCCCCTTACAAACCTTCGACATTTTCTACATCCACAGAACGAAAAAAAGAGGAGGCGGCCTTCTACTGGCAGCCAACAAAAAACTCGGTCTGTTGCTTCATTCAACAACCTCATCACATTCTCTCGAATTTTCAGTCTTCAAATCCTCCCAACTACAAATAGGACTTACCTACGCCCCCTCAGGACGCCTCGACGCAGACCCTTCTCCATTAATAGAATGCATAGCAAAACAAATCAACACTGATGCGCCTGCCATCCTGTTAGGAGACTTCAATCTTCATGTGGACACCTCCCCTCGTTCCCCTAATTGTGAATCCTTCAACACTCTCAACTGCATGGGATTCAAACAGCTTATCAACGAACCCACCCATAAAGCAGGACACACTCTGGATCTGATTTTCATCAGCCAAGGCCTTACCCTAGCTTCGCACACTGTTTGCCTGCCCATTCCCTGGTCAGACCACAAGCTAATCTCTACTTCTCTCCGAAACCATCAACCAATGCCCACTGCAATACAGAAATCCACTGTCCAATTCAGAAAGCTATGCAACCAGGAAACTCTCATCGGAGTTAAACCAAATCGACCTTACGGACGCAGACACTGCCTTATCCTCTTGGTCAAAAATCACAAAGTGGCAGACGTGACCTGCCCTCTTATAACCAAAGTTATCCGCTGAAACAATGACAAAAAAAAACCATGGTTCACCCCACAATTAATAACCTTGAAACGTGAACTCAGAAAAAAGGAACAGTATTGGCGAAAAAACCCTTCGTCCTCCTACTTATTGGCCTTTAAATCTCTCATGCACCATTACCGGCTTGTCATTCTTCAGACAAAAAGAGACTTCTACTCTCAAAAAATCCACCACTTCATCTACGACCCAAAAGCCCTCTTCTCCCTGGTCTCATCGCTCACCAAACCACCAACATCTACTATTCCAGATGACAAAGCTGCAAATAAAGCCACCGAACTTGCCACATACTTCAAGAACAAAATAGATAACCTACTCGCCTCCCGTTCAGATAATAAAGCTCCGGCCCAACCTCATCTACTCTCCACCGCACCGCCGCTCAGTGCCAATCCTTCTCAACTACCCACAGCCTCTTCGCTTCTAACGGCAAGCTTAGAGGACTTCGAGCTTACATACGCTCTAGAGATAGAAAACCTATTAAAGAAACTCAAGCCAGCTTCACACCCACTTGATGCGATTCCAGCTAATCTTCTTATAACATGCGCCAAAGACGTCGCCAAGCCTATCACTCAGATCATCAACGCCTCACTATCTCATGGTCTTGTCCCCGACCCCCTCAAACTTGCCATTTTAAAACCATTATTAAAAAAACCAAACTTTCTTCAGACAACCCAGCTAACTTTCGCCCGATTGCTAATCTCCCGATCATCGCTAAAATTCTGGAAAGAATAGTCAACAAACAACTCTCTGAATTCCTTAACAATAACAACATCCTCTCCCCGGCGCAACTTGGTTTCCGTAAATCCCGCAGCACCGAAATACTTCTTTTATCACTCTCAGACAACATCCTCATGAATCTAGAAAAAAAACAGACCTGCTTGCTCATCCTCCTCGACTTATCGGCCGCCTTTGACACAGTCAACCATGAGTGTCTCATCGAAAGATTATCTGAGATCGGCATCAAAAACACAGCCCTTAACTGGTTCAAATCTTTCCTCCAGAATAGATACTACAAAGTCAAGATCAACAGCAAAGAGTCCCCACTGTTCAGATCCACCCTAGGAGTCCCTCAAGGATCATCGTTATCCCCAACTTTATTCAACATCTACCTTCTTCCTCTTTGTCATCTCCTTGCTGAGCTAAAGCTAACCCACTACTTATATGCAGATGATGTCCAAATCCTCATACCGATTACAGATTCACTGCACAAAACCGTACTCTTTTGGAATTCCTGCCTACTCTCCATTAATAACCTCCTTTCAAATCTCAACTTGATTCTCAACACCGACAAGACAGAGTTCCTTCTGATTACACAGGACGGCAATCTTCCACTAAATAGCTCACACCTTTCAGCGCTTCCAACTTTTTCCCCCTGGGTCAGAAACCTCGGGGTCGTCATGGATAATCAACTGAGTTACACAGGCTTCATCAACAACACAGTTAAAGAGTGCTACTGCAAACTCCAAGTTTTAAAAAGGCTAAGACCCCTCCTCCATTTCTATGACTTCAGGTCAGTGTTACAATCTATCATTTTTTCAAAAATCGATTATTGTAATTCACTCCTACACGGACTTCCAGACAACTCCATAAAGCCTCTCCAGTTGTTACAAAATGCATCTACAAGGATTCTCACAAAGTCCAACAAAAGGGACCATATAACTCCGATTCTAAAGAAGCTTCACTGGCTCCCAGTCAAATTTAGAATCCTCTACAAACTATTATCCATCATCCACAAAGCCATTCACAACAACACACCACTCGACCTCAGAATTCCTCTTCAACTTCACACCTCCTCCCGTCCGCTAAGATTAGCACAGAGAGGCACTCTGAAGGCACCTCCTATCAAAACATCTTTAAGAAAAAGATCTCCCTCCACCTCGGGCCCCATGCAGTGGAATTCTCTCCCTCCTGAGCTCAGGCTGGAACATTGCACAATCACGTTCAAAAAAAGACTCAAGACTTTGCTATTCAGCCAAGCTTTCCCATAAAGACAAGTTGCTCCACAGCTTCTACAAACTGTCCCTATACAGGGCACTTTCTCATGTTTAATCAGCCTTATTAACTTCTCCTTCTCCTCCTCCATTAGTCTACTCTCCCCTTTTGGATTGAATCCCCTCAAGTCCACCTCTTTCTACCTTTTGGATTGAATCCCCTCGTCCACCTCTTTCTACCTGTAAACATTGTTTCTTTCCTAGTTATGGTTATTCCAAGTTGTTCGCCTCCTTGTTCTTTGTAAGACATATTATTGTCATTAGTTATTGCCTGTTGGAATGTAAACCGGAGTGATAAGTAACTCTGTTACCTGAACCTCGGTATAAAAAAAGTTATAAATAAATAAATAATGAATCAGGGGCTTCACAGAGGAGAAACAGTATAGAGATTCCAAAGGCAGGTGAGCTCTAAATGGAGATCCAAAGGAAACACTGCTTTAAGGGGAAGAAAAAAGTAAATAAGAGTTGGCTAGGAGATTGTAATGCTAGAAGGCACAAGAAGCATAGGGCTGCTGGGAAATGAAGTGCTGGGATCCTTGGCAGAGAATGAATTAGGATCCAGGCAGCATCCAGAGAACGATGTGTTATTTACTGGATTTAGGAATCAGCGTCTTTTTTAAGTGAGAGAGAACACTGCCTTTCAGAGGGAGGCAGAGACCGATGGTGAGTCCATACACATTTGCACATTCTTTCTCCCCCGCTTCCCCGAGACACAAAGACAAAAACATATACTCTCTGCTATGCCTAGACACATACACATGTTTTCTAGCCCCCAAGACACAAAGAGACAAACTCTCTCTCTCTTCCAGACACAAATAGCAAATGTTGCTTACCTGATGTAACAGGTGTTCTCACAGGACAGCAGGATGTTAGTCCTCACAAATGGGTGACATCGAGGATGGAGCCCTGTACGGAAAACTTTTCTGTCAAAGTTTCAACAAGCTTTGACTGACACTGGCACACTGGGTGCACTGAGCATGCCCAGCCTGCAATTATCCCTGTGAGCCACAGGTGTCTCCCTCAGTCTCGTCTTATAGCTAAAAAGCGCAAGCGAAACTAAAATAAAAGTATACAGACCCAACTCCGCGGGGTGGCGGGCGGGTTTCGTGAGGACTAACATCCTGCTGTCCTGTGAGAACACCTGTTACATCAGGTAAGCAACATTTGCTTTCTCACAGGACAAGCAGGATGGTAGTCCTCACAAATGGGTGAGTACCGAGCTGAGGATGCCCGGGAATGCACCAGATACACCGCAGATGCGCAAAGGCGTAACGACTGAGGTGGAAATGGGAACGGAGGGCATCCGCAACACCATAATGGGTTCGTGGAAGGATGTTGGGTAGTGAATTGAAAAAAGTAAGAGTAGGCGGACTGGCCAAACATGGAGCATGCCGGCTAGTCAAATGTAAGCAATAATAGGCTGCGAAGGTATGGAGAGGACTCCAGGCTGCAACCTGATAAAAAAGTACAAGCAGCAGTAACCAAAGGGAAGCTGTTAAGGCTAAGACGGACACAACAGTATGTGGATACCCACAGTGTTGTAGTGAAATGTCTGCTTGTTGGTAGGAAAGGAAATATAGACCACTTAATCAGAAGGATTAGGTCTGTGTGGCCACTGGAAGTAGCAGCTTGACCCTTGCATGAAGGAAAGAGTCAAGTGGAATTCACATGGAATGCAGTGCAATGTAGATAGAATGTAAGCGCAGCATTACTGTCCATGAATGTGGAAAACCCAGTCTCTCCCTAGGGCGAGAGAGAGAGGTTAGGAAAAATTAATAGAGTATTTCCTGAGGAACGGAGATACAACATCTACCTGAAAAGGATAGAAAGTTGAATGCGTAGAACTACTCAGTGGCAGAGGAACGGAGTCAGGTGAGTATGGAAAGAGTGCATAACTCACGGACCCTGCTGGCAGGAATGACATTAAGAGGGAAAGAAGTTCCCTTGCCAAACTGTGGAAGAGAGGAATGGAAAGGCTCAAACGTAGAATGTATGAGACTTATAAGGAGAATATATATGTTCATTCCGTGATTAGAGAAATAGAGGCGGCTTGATCAGTGGATAATCCATGGTAAGCCGACTCAGAGAGGATTACCGAAAACGGGAACCCAACTCCCAAAACGATACACCTCCTAAGAGAAAGGTGTATCTATGTGGAGGATGTCTGGAGAACAGAATCCGAGGGAGTAAGAAAAAATGGTGGAAAAGTAAAAGGGGTAATACCTCTTTTTTTTTTTTTTTTTTTTTTTTAGCGTCAGGAGGTAAAGCCTGCCATATTAAACGGCAAGATTTATGTTTAGAAGGTTTTGTGACGCTACCAGAACCTAAGAACATCAGTAAGTCTATGATTTGGGACTGACTGGTGAGGGAATAAAAGGTTACTGATATGATGGATTGAGAAGTATGGGAAGCATACTGATCTCAGTCAGGGAGTGCGGAAAAGAATACTGAACCCCATCCCAGTTCAACATTAGAAGAATGCTGGCTACGAGAGGCAGCAGAAGAGATATATTGAAGAGGCCTTTGATGGAAGAAAAGGCATCTAAGGGAACGCATAGGAAACATGTGTAGGGAGCAGAACCTGTGCATCGTATGGAATGATGCAGACGCAGAGGAAAGTTTAGTTAAACTCAGCGTTAAAAGATTTGCCCTGTACACATGTAATTGAGACCATTCGAGAGGATAGAACCTACGTGGAGAAGGTCAGATAGAGCGTTCATTAAATCTCTTAGATATGTGGCCCAAAGACGCATGAAGTGAACAAGGGCCAAGGGTAGAGCTGCGCAGCTGTCTAGCAGAGCAGCTAAGAGGTTGTGCGTGCTTATGAGTTGGAAAGCACATTGTCCCTATGCTGTCTGTCTGTATGCACAAAGAATTGTTGCAAAAGCAGTATTGGAAGGCATAAGGGCATAACTCATGGGTGCAACGTCCAGGAAGTTTATGAGAAACTATGCTGGAGTGCAATAGATGCATAATGGGTTGACAGCTTTCAGGAGAAACTTTATAACCCTAAGGAATTGCGAGCATGAGTCGAAGGAGACTAGGTCCTAGTTCGAACTGGGATAAGAATCAGGGACGAAAGCAATGAAACCACTTAGGTCCATTGAGTATAGAATGTCACTGAATATAACCCATAGCAGTTTTGAATTATGAGAAAAAATGCATAGTGGGAAGAAACCCCATAGCCCAACCATGAAAAGTTGAAAGGTTGAGGTTATGGAAAATATGCGCAGGGACATATAACAATGTATCAGAATGTCTGTGCGCATGCTGGACAAGAGGGTCTTAAGACTGTGGTGTCCAGAAGTGTTACAGAAGGGATTTATGGCAGTGACAGTAATCCCAGTTAGTAAATGTATAGTGAGTCCTGAAAAAAGTGAGAGCTCTTTGCATGTACTGAAAGGAAAGTGAATGATATTACACTCCGCAGAGAAAACAGCATTCACCAACAGTGATGCAAGAGACAGTTCACTTACCGAAGCTGGTGCCGGCGGCAGAGCTTGGGGTTGTAATGTTGACTCACCATAAAGCACATAGAAACATTAAAATAATGTACTTACTGCAGTATGGAGTGATGGTAACCAAAGATACCATTGTACCTGTGACGTCTAAAGAAAGTTGGATTTTCTTAGGTCCAGGATGTGCGGAGAGTAACTATTTTCTGTTAAAAGAAAGAATAGTGCAATTAAAACTCCCCAACCCCCCTCCCTTCTCCCCTCTGCACTTCGTAGCGCCTGGGGGAGTGTACCGGGACTTTGGTACAAGGTGGGGTGGCCGCTCTGATATCTGACCAGATGGGAGACCAGGAGGTGTCCCAATGGAGGATATCATGTAGGCTCCTGCAGGTGTGTGAGCGGTAAGTGGTACCCCGCATTTCTGTATGCTGTACAAGGAGACACTGAGACCTGTGGCCAGGCCTCAAGGTGGACTTGTACATGGGGCAATGGTTGCTGAATCTCATGTTTAGCAGATCAGCCAATGCAGCTGGACCTTGGTTGGGAGGGAACCAAGAGTCAGAGCATTGGTCGGCACAGGGACTTGTTACTGACAAGAGAAGAAGCCCTGCTGCAATCCCAAGAAGATAGAGGGGTTCTCCTGATATTGTGGCTAACATAGCTAACATAGTGATATGTGACACTAATACAGTTCTAAAAGGCACATGACCCAGAACTTTTCGAACCACGGTCCGAATGGGAGAACACAACTCTATGGGAATGCCGCCGAAGCGGGTACTTACCATCCGACGTGGATCGCCGCAAGACGAGCCGGTGAAGATTGTTGACCCCGACGGTCTCCGGAGTCCTCGAGGGTAAGGCCGGGGACGTAAACGTCCATCTCGCTCTGAAACCCGGTATGGTGGCACAGGTACAGAGGAGACAGGCCAGGCGTGAGTGGCGTTTAGACTGCTAAGTGTAACAGATGGCCATAGTCCCACACCACTTGACGGTGGGGCACGCCAGGAACAGAGGAGCCCTAACGGAACTCATGTTCCCTCCCTCGTCACAGCGGCTCGATGTGTCGTGACGCCAATGCAGAAGCTGTCGGACCTGGATCCGGAAGTTCTGGATCACCAAGGACTGCCAAAACTGTAGGAACAGTGCTGATGGCAGTGGTGATGTCGCTCTGCCCGAGCGTTGTCCAGCCTGGAGAAGGATGGCACCGATGTGCTGGATGGCGTCAGCGGCGGACGATCACGATGTCGGCGATGATGGGTGCCACGGTGCTCGGCCCGGTCTTTCCCCAGCGCCGAGATGGAAGCCCTCGTCGTCCTGGAAGGCGATCGATGACGAACTGTCAGCACGCCTGCTCTGCTCCTGACACAATGGAGTGTCTTAAGCTAATACGGGGCTTAAAAAAGAACCCAAAGCGTGGAGCAATGTGAGGAGGCGAGGGTATTATGTGGCGGTGCTATGTCGGTATTGACGATATTGAAGGCAACCTAAGGGGCTTCAAGGATATCATCAAAATGGGTATGAAAAATCGTCGATGACTGGCCAGGAGAATGATGACAGTGACGGGCACTGACAGCAGTGGCATAGGTATCTTTGAAACGATGTGGAATCGAATAATCGAAAAACATTGCCGTTATTGAAAAAGATACCGGCATCGACTGAGTCGAATCAATAGGGCGTCAAGGACACCGAAGGAAAACGGAGGTGTCGAGGGCATCGATGCATGGAGGCGGGCATTTATGCCGTTTGTGGCATGGCCACGGGCATCAACTATAGGGCCACAGACGTTGACGGTATCGATTTGGACAGACTCAGATTTCCAAGTGTACATGGCATCGGTGCCCCAGACACGTGTGTCGGTGGCATCGATATGGACACGTATGGAATCGATGGCATGGATCTCCCAGTCGATGAATTCCATCCCGGCATCAACGCCAGTCCTGGAATCGGCATGGGCATCGATGCCAGCCATAAGGCTGGCATTGGCATCAACGCCCATCCACGGAATCGAGCCGGCATGGATATCCACCGATGGGATCCACCTGGGCATCGAATTTCACCGATGGGAGCAGCCTGGCATCGACTGCCCTCGATGGATGCATTCTAACATAGATGCCCATGGATGAAACACCTGGGCATCGGTGTCCATCGATGCAAAAGGACCCGGCACCGATGCCATCGACGGACGGCCATCCGGCACCAATGCCATCGACGGACAAGCCATCCGGCACCGATGTCCATCGATGGGGACCATCCGGCACCGATGTCCATCGATGGGGACCATCCGGCACCGATGTCCACCGATGGGGACCATCCGGCACCGATGCCCACCGACGAATCGATGTGGCACCGATGCCCCCCGATGGAAAGGGCTGGACATCGGTGGGGAGGATGGGGCATCGATGGCATCCCCAAAAGGGGGGGGTGGCATCGATGAAGTGACCCTGGGATCGTTAAAAAGTGTCTCGGGCAGCGGTGGCGGCGACCCGAGTATGCATGGCAGTGACTAACAGCGTGTGCGTCAATGGCATGCATCCGGGTAGGGACGGCACCGAGGAAGCCCAAGGAAAAAAACAGTGCGTAGGAGGAAAAAGCCTGGTAGCACTGAAAAGCAAAAAACATGGATAAAGGCATCAGGGCACCGTGGGGGGAGGGGCGCTGATGACATATAAAAGCCCAGGGCGGTTTAGGCGGGTCCCGGTGTAGCGATAGGGTATCGACTGCGTGAGGGTACCAGGGAACGAAGGACTTGAAGCTACAGAGGTCCTAAGTTAAGGAAAAAATCCCTACCCCACTAGCATAAGCAAGCAGAGTGTCACAGAGATACTCGCAAGCTGTTTAAAGCTAACTGAAAAATGGGGGAAGGGAAGGCTTCAGTCAGTTAACAGCCTTAAGATAGTGACAGGAACCGACCGAAAAATAAGAATTAGTACTCACCGAGCGTCGTAAAAACGTACGCGGAGGGAGACCTGTGCAGGGAAAAGTGTTTTTTGAAGTGAAAAGTTAAGTGTTTCCATGAGGTAATTAGTTAAAAAATCCTCACAGAGCTCCAACCGCTATGCTGACTGCAGAGCGGAAAAAAGAAGACTGAGGGAGACACCTGTGGCTCACAGGGATAATTGCAGGCTGGGCATGCTCAGTGCACCCAGTGTGCCAGTGTCAGTCAAAGCTTGTTGAAACTTTGACAGAAAAGTTTTCCGTACAGGGCTCCATCCTCGATGTCACCCATTTGTGAGGACTACCATCCTGCTTGTCCTGTGAGAAACACATATATACTTTCTCTCCCCTAAAAATACACACACACTCATTCTCTCTCTCCTCCAGACACACACACACACACACACACACACACATTGTCTCTTCTCTTCCAAATAGAGGCACACACACTCATAATGTTTCTTCTCTCCCACACACACACTCACACTTTCTCTCTCTCCCAGGAATACACACACTCATACTCTAATCCCTCAGACATGAAGGCACATACACACAAACTCTTTCCATTTAACTTTGCAGGATATTCAACAGTGCAGCCACACTATTGAAAACAGCCCAGTTATCTTACAGGGTCATTTATCATTTCACATTAAGGCCATAATGCTAGCATTAAGGCCCTAACATACACGATAATGCCATAACACCCAGTTTCAAACAAGCTAGGTAGAGAGTTCATCAAGCTAGATAGAGAGTGTATTGTTCAAATCGACTCCTCTTATACCAATCATCAATTGAAATGACAGAAAATATTCAGTGATGTCAACTTTGCTGTTTGTACCTCCTACAGTGTATGTAAGACTACCCCCCCCCCAAATCTACACCAACTCCCCATACCCCACTCCGAGTTAAAAGTGCCCCCTCTTACAGTGGTATAAATAGAGAGTGACAAATTGCTATCTATGTAAATGTTCTCTCTCTCTCCAGGACATGAAGTGAATAATAGTGCAGGTGTGATAAATGTAAAGATTTATGCTGTCATATTTCTAGGCTCAACTGGTAAATAGGGAATAGTTATTCATGCTTCAAATAGTATTAGGCCTAGAGGAAATTAACTGGTAACAGATTTAAAACATATAATTTATTGTTGGATGATACAGACAAGATGAAGAGTGTGACATCTATCTTCTGTGGGTAACAATGAAATGACGGCAGAAAAGTGCAAGTCACCCCTATACTTAGTTTCCCAGACTGTCAAAGTCAGGACCCTTATTGGTTGCTGTTTGAGTCCAATTCTCCATTACCTCAGAGCAATGTTGGAGTTGCATCAAAAGTATCATGCTTATTGGTTGAGGGTAGTAACCACCGCATCAGCAAGTTAACCCCATGCTTATTTGTTTTCCCAGACTTTACAATTTAATGTTCTTGTTCGTGTCTGTCTGAATCTAATTTCCCTTTTCCTCCTGCTATTGAAGCAGAGAGTAATGATGGAGTTGCATCAACAGTATGAAGGCTTATTGGTTAAGAGCAGTAACCGCCACACCAACAAGTTACCCCATGCACTCTTTTCTTCATTCCTATTCTCTAGCCTTTAGGGATCCACAGTGAAATCTTTTACTGTTTTTGTCTTCACCACCTCCTTCAGAAGGGCATTCCAGGCATCCACCACATTCTCCATGAAGAAATATTTCCTAACATTGATTCTGAGTCAATCACCCTGGAGTTTCATTTCATGACCCCTAGTTCTACTGATTGTCCCAGGACCTAGCAGCCTAATGTTTAGAAAAGCAAACCCAAACAGTTAACTGTGAAAACAGAGAACCTGCCAATCACCTTCCCTTCAGGGTGAGCTCTCAGGTGCTAGAGGCCGGTGAGTTATGAGAAAAGAGGGCAGCCCCCGATACAAACAAGGAGTGAGAAGCCTAGAATAGAGCAGGAGGCTGAAACACAACAGGAAACTAGGAACAAACAACAGATCAAGCAGGAAAAGTGAAAGCAGAAACCGGAGATGAAGAAGTCTTTTGTTTTCAGTTAAAAAGGATGGAACCAGAGCACAAGGACCAGGAAGTAGGGCCAAGCTCTGCCAATTGACTGACAAAAAGCTTGCATATAAATATATAACAAGGCATAAAATAACATGGTTGCTGGGGGGTGGGGGGGGGGGAAGGAGGGATACAGGGATATAGGTAGTTCAAACAACTCACTGCAAGTCAGAGGTGAAGTCAGCGATGGATCCCACAAATAGTATAGCCGAGTTTGAAAAAGGCTTGGAAAACTTTCTGGAGGAAAGATCAATTAACTATTATTAACTAGGAAGGCATGTGAGGGTAGTTATCTCTTGTATCTGGAACTGCACAGCAACGAGGGGATCTTTCCATAAGGATTTGATAGGTGCTTTCAGGTGATCCAGTGTAGTCACTGTCTGAGACACGATGCTGGCCTTGATGGCCCATTGGTCTAATACAGCACAACACTTGTTCACAACTTGCAGGACAGATAGAACTATAAATGAAGTTGGGTAAAAAAGGTAAAATATATTTGCAAAAAGCAAAGGAAAATTATTATGTAAAGCTTAAGAAAACAGGAAATAAAGAACAGACACAGAAGGATATTAGAAATGGAACAAGACACTTTGAAATAGATAAAGCACAAGATGTTAAAAGCATATTCAAAAGTGTTTTTCCAAACACTATCAGACCAAAAAAATCAGTGAAGAAGGAAATTAGAACATTATAGCATGGAAAATAAAATCACAGAAGATAGTAAAATAGCTAAAGTATTAAATTAGTGTTTCACTGATGCAATATGTCACCTGATATTTACTTTATGTACAGTATTTGGACTGATTTATCAGACACAAAACTAAGTTTTGACAGCTTCAGCAGAATATATTACTAGAAAACACTATTCATGTTGAAGTTATAAGGGACAATGCATTAAATACTTTGAAGTAGATATTAAAAATAAAATGTTTAGGTAAGTTAGCCGTATAAAACTTAACCGGCTAAATCAGCAGCAAAGCAGTGTTTGGTTATACTTAGCCAGATAAGTTATAGCCAGCAAACTGGATCATTTATCATTTTGCATAAGGGCCTTATTGTGCGCGATAACCTCTTAACACGCGCAATAACGTGTAACATGCGCGATAATGCCGTAATGCATGTGATAAATAATGCAATGCAAAATGCATATGGAAATTAAATATTAAGTATTCAAATGGGAGGAGTTTTGGTGGAGTGCGATAGAGTAATGCAAACTATCATGGGATTTAACACTGGAAATAACTACCCCCTTTTTTTTTTTTTTTGCGGTACGGTGAAAAAACTATTTATCGTGCTCCCACAACTGATATCATGGATCACGGGTATTATTGCAATTTTTGCGCGTGATGAAAAGAGGAATTTTAACGGACACAACTAGCAGGCCTTCCTGCCCCAATAAAAACACCAGTTCTTACCTGGTCTAGCTTCCTAAAGCCATAATGTTGGTAGCAAGTTTAATTGTTGGATGATACTGAATGCTTCGCGAGGCTCGCCGCAGACAACAAGTGGAACAACAACCACCTCAAAAACAGGCAAGGGCAGTTCCAAGCCCTCCTAGGGAAGTCCCTGCATTGGAGGCAGAGGCACAGTCCCCGCAGGGTTGGGGCCCAGGGCAGTGCATGGCACACAGGTGGCCACGGTGGAGGAGATACAAGGAATGCATCTTTCCTCAATGAACATCCTTGCTGGGCATGTTAGAGGACTATGTGGTTTTCGGATACCTCAACTCTCTGGCTATCCAGGAATTATATGAAGAAATCCGAGGGGATTTGGATCTGGTCATAGAAAGGTCCCACTTTGTTGGCCACCTTGCATTTCATGGCAACCAACTCCTTCCAAATGACAGTAGGGGTCGTGGGGGGAATGACCCAAGCCACTTTTTCATACTGTCTGGATCAGGTTATCACAGCAGTCTCTGACCACATTAATCGCTACATAGCATTTCCTTGGGACAAGCAGGACTTGATGGACTTGAAGAGAGGCTTTTATGCCTTTGCAAACTTTACCAACGTTCTGGGACAGCACTTATGTGGCCATCATTCCACCTCGTGTCAGGAAGGAGATGTACCACAACAGAAAACTCTTCCACTCCATCAAAGTGCAAGTGGTCTGTGACGCTCAAATGTGTATCCTTGAGGAAGCCTTACCGGGTGAGACGAGATCTAGAGAGAGGACGAGAGGGACTGTGTGCCGGCGAGCAGCTGGACCCGCCTCCCAAACCCCGACATCATCATCAGCTGACGGGGCTGTGCTATTAAAGAGCTGCACAGCTGTGGAAAACCAGAAGCCTTACCGGGTGAGATGAGATCTAGAGAGAGGACGAGAGAGACTGTGTGCCGGCGAGCAGCTGGACCCGCCTCCCAAACCCCAACATCATCATCGGCTGACGGGGCTGTGCTATTAAAGAGCTGCACAGCTCTGGAAAACCGGAAGCCTTACCGGGTGAGACGAGATCTAGAGAGAGGACGAGAGGGACTGTGTGCCGGCAAGCAGCTGGACCCGCCTCCCAAACCCCGACGTCATCATCAGGTGGTGGGGCTGTGCTATTAAAGAGCTGCACAGCTGTGGAAAACCGGAAGCCTTACCGGGTGAGACGAGATCTAGAGAGAGGACGAGAGGGACTGTGGGCCGGCGAGCTGCTGGACCAGCCTCCCAAACCCCAACGTCATCATCAGCTGACGGGGCTGTGCTATTAAAGAGCTGCACAGCGGCGCACAGCCGAAGCCGTGCGCCCCTGGAGAAAAATCTACAGAAGGCTTTCAATAGAGTTTGATGGGGAAGAAAAGAAAGATAAAACCTGTAACGTCTACACCAGCCTCTAAAGAAATGAAGGGCCCTATGGACAGTCATTTAGTCCGTAGGGGGAGTCAGCCATCTGGAGAGACTGCTCAGGATCTATCTTTTCCTTCTGGGATGAGCGCAAGTCCCGTCCAAAACCAAAGATCCGCCGAGGACCATAGTAAAGTGGTGGTAAGTGCCTTTAATATCACCACTGTTACAGAAGTGCCAATTCCAACAAAGGGAGACACCAGATTACTGGAGCCAGTACCTTTTGTTGAAATAGGGGAAGGAGAAGCTGAATTAGCAGACCCTGATAATATCTCCCTGGCAGATATTTATTTATTTTTTATTTTTATATACCGATGTTCCTGTATAGACTACATATCGCACCGGTTTACAGAGAACTGAACTGTCGCCTCAGGGACGGATACATTGAAACAATGGTTGCAACTGAAACATACAGAGAACCCAGTGGAATGCAATTCAAAACATGATTAGCAAAAAGAAGTACAATTCAAAGCATATACAGTTCAAAACATATTTACAGTGGGATTGGTGGACCAGCGTCTGTAACGCTCTATTGATTGGCTCTTAGCTATCAGGGAACGCTTGGCTAAATAGCCAAGTGTTTAGCTTCTTTTTGAATACCAAAAGGCAGGGTTCTTGGCGGTCTGAAGGGAGCGAGTTCCAAAGTGAGGGACCAGCTGTGGAAAGGGCGCATTTCTTAAGTGAGGTTTTGGCAGGCTGGGTTTGTAGCATGTCCTTGTATGCTCTTCTGATGGGTCTCATGGTGGTGTGCTGCTGAAGTTGGAAGGTTAGGTTGAGGGGGGAGATGTTGTGTAAGGCCTTATGGATCATCATGAGGGCTTTAGGCAGCCAGTGAAGGTTCTGGAGGATAGGGGTGATGTGTTCCCTTTTATTGGTGTTTGTGAGGATCCTGGCCGACGTGTTCTGGACCATCTGAAGAGGTTTGATTGTGCTGGCGGATAGGCCCAGAAGGAGTGAGTTGCAGTAATCCAGTTTTGGGAGGATGATAGATTGTAGTACCAGGCGGAAATCTCGGAAGTGCAGAAGTGGTTTTAATTTTTTTAATACTTGCAATTTAAAGAAGCATTCCTTAGTGGTGTTGTTTACGAATTTGCTTAGGTTGAGTTGGTTGTCTAGTAGCACACCCAGGTCTCTTACATGCGTTGTGTGGTCTATAAATGTGATGGGGAGTTGGGAAGAAATAGGGGGGTTAAGCAGAATGCAGTTGTCTGGGGCTATTAGGAGGATTTCGGTTTTGCTGGTGTTAAGGACGAGGTTGAGGCTGGTGAGTAGGTTGTTAATTGCAGTAAGGCAACTATTCCAGTAAGACCATGTTTTGTGGAGTGATTCAGCTATGGGGATGAGAATCTGTATGTCGTCCGCGTATAAGAAATGTGTTAGCTTGAGGTTGGTTATTAGGTGGCAGAGTGGGAGGAGGTAAATATTGAATAGCGTAGGTGACAGTGATGATCTTTAGGGTACCCCCAGATTTGATCTGATGGGGTGAGACTCTTTGTTGTTTATCCTGACCTTGTAGAATCTGTTTTCAAGGAATGATTTGAACCAGTTGAACGCCGATCCTGTGATGCCGATGTCTGCTAGACGCTGTAGAAGGGACGTGTGGTTCACGGTGTCGAAAGCTGCGGAGAGATCCAGAAGTGCGAGTAGGAATGGTTGACCTTTTTCCAGGTTAAGGAGGATGGTGTCCGAGAGCGTGGCCAGAAGTGATTCGGTGTTCAGGGCCTTTCGGAATCCGAATTGATTTGGGGTGAGGATGTCATTTTCTTCTAAGTATTCTGATAGTTGTCTGTTTACTATCTTCTCCATGAGTCTGGCGATCATTGGGAGGTTAGCTATGGGGCGAAAGTTGGCTGGGTCTGAGGGTGGCAGGTTGGGTTTTTTTAGGAGGGGTTTGAGCATTGCAAGCTTGAGTTGTTCTGGGACGTGTCCTTGAGACAGCAATTTATGATGTCTGCTACTGGTTTGGCGATGATGTTTGGAATGGAGAAAAGCAGATTGGACGGTATGTGATCTAAAGGATGAGACGAAGGTTTCGACTTCTTAAAGATGTTTTCTATTTCTAATGCGGATGTCAGCTCGAAGGTGGCAAGGGTAGCTGGGGTTGAATTTTGTTGCTGGAGGGTTGAGTGCGTGAGTTGGGAACCAGTGGGGGATAAGTAATTAGGATGAGGAGCGGGCCCCGTGAGGGGGGGCGACGAGTGTGGCGATTTTTCTCTCGAAGTAGTCTGCCAGTTCATTGGCCTTGTTGGTAGCTTGGTCGTCTGGGATAAGGGGAGTAGCTGGTTTAGTGAGGGCTGAAACGTAGGAAAACAATGCTCTGGAGTCAAAGATAAAGTGGTATATCTTTTTAGAGAAGAATTCTTTCTTGGTTCTGTTAATGACATTTCTGTAGACGTTTAGGCTGGATTTGAAGGCAGAGAGGGTCATTGTGGAAGGGTTTTTGCGCCACCTGTGTTCTTTACATCTGAGCTCCTGTTTGAGCGACTTCAGCTCGGGGGTGAACCAAGGTTTCCTGTTGTCCTTATATGGAAGGCTGTAATGAAAATGGAAAAGAGATTATCTCAGTCCATGACCCAATCTATTGTGTTTTCAGCCGAGATTAAAGGAAAAGTGGACGACCACGGGAAGAGGATAGAACAGTTGGAATCTGTAGACAAGATGATGAGTAACCAAATTACCTCCTTGCAAGCTAGTGGGACTGCTTTCATTAAAGATTGATGATTTATAGGAATCTTGAAATGTTGGAAAATAATATTCGTAGTAGAAACTTAAGGTTTTTAAATTTTCCATACACTAGACTGCTTTCAGCGCAAGAATTGTTTAAGAAGTATGTCAAAGAGGTTTTGGGCATAGATAGTGATTTGTTGATATCAAACATTTATTATATTTCCAGCTATAAAAGGGATGTGAAGGAAACTCAGGGTGGAATGGAGGAAATAAATGATAAAAGTCCCAATTTGACATCATTTTTAGAAGCTTCTGGAGATGATATAGCGACCAGAGCCACTTTAATAGTGGTTTTTGGTCTAGAAATAGAAAACAACCTTGTCTTACAGAAATATTTTAGAAATAAAAATTTCTTATTCTGTGGTAAAACAGTTCAAGTTTTCCCAGATGTCTCCAGATCAACCCAGGTGAGGAGGAAGCAGTTTTGGCATTGCGAGGAAGAGTGTTAGCCATTGGGGCTACATTCTTCCTCAAATTTCCATGTAAATGTATTGCTACCTATCAAAAAAACAAATTTGTTTTTCTTCAACCTGATCACTTGGAAGTATTTCTTACAGATAAAGGGGGATGTGGGGTTCATGTGCAGCCTATATGACGGATAATTTAATTTGGTCATAATAATAAGGATCTCTTTATAGTTCTATTGTTTAGACGTATTACCTCATTTATTTCTTTTGAGTAGGCTTCCCAGATAAAGTGGACTAAATAGTTGGGATTAATATGTAAAATATGATTTTCCTGTATTTTTTTTTCTTCTTTTTTTTAATGTATTGATATGTATCCCAAGATTTCTTGATTTCTTTCATTGTAAATGTTATAGAAATTTAATAAACTATAAATTTAAAAAAACCGTGTATCCTTGATGTGGTGGCCAGGTACCTGGGAGCTGCGCACAATTCTTTATGCTTAGACAATCAGGCATAGGTGAAAATTTTGAGGACGGCCTGTATGGTGATGGTTGGCTCACAGGTAAGAGAGACAGTTCTTTCTATATTCCAACTCTGGCTATGTGCTTGTGGCAAATGACATGTAAATGGGGTGGTTGGGGGGAGGAAAAGCATTGCTGCCATGAAAATTGGCTTGTATAGTTAGGTCTGCAGGCCATTGCCCCAGGACCTGGCTTTTTCTCCCCATGCTGCAGAGGCCTGCTCATTTTTTTTTTTGGTTTAAATCTTTTAATTAAATTTTCAGCATAAATACAGAAATGGCAATAACATATACATGATGCAACCAGTCACACGAAATAACAGTTGAACATTATTCGGTTTATTGCAAGAGAGAAAAAAGAAAAAAAACAAACAGTAGGGAAACAGAACAAAGGAAAGAAAGAAAGAAAACGTAGACATAGAGCTTGTTGCCGATTAACACCCCATTAAGCATTACAAGGAGGCTATGTATTCGTCACGAGGCTTCCACTCCTGCATCCACGCAGTCAATCTGTTGTATTTGATCGCCATCGCTTTTTCATATTTGCTATATAAGCAAACTGAGTTCCACCATAAGTGTTCAGAGAGCAAATCACTATGCTTCCAGTTAGCCAAAATACTGTGAACAGCTACTGCAATAAAAAAATCTAAGAGTTTACACTGGGGAAGGGGAAGGTTTAAAGATGGATTCGCAACCTGCAAAATAACCATAGTATAAGTTATAGGTTGGGCGAGGGCTAATATAGCGGAGATAACTGTCCAGATTTGTTGCCAAAAAAGGAGGACATTTTGATATGAAAAGAGCATGTGAGATAAGGTTGCCTTGCTCGCAGAACAAGACCAGCATGCATGCGAACTACGCAAACCCACCCAATACAGTTTTCATGGGGTCCAGACCGCTCTATGCAACACAAAAAAAGAAGTCTGGGTTAGACTGGAGGATAGTGAAATGCACGTGGACACCTTCCATACATAATTCCAATCAACTGGACTAAAACCATCAGCAAGATCAGATGACCATAGTGAGTGCAAGTTTGCTATAGATCTTATGGTGAATGAGTCTTTATAAGTTTATACAGCCGAGACGCTAAGTGACCCCTGGTGCCATAATCCTGATAGAACTGAAGGAGAAAGGGTAAATGACCAGTGAATAAGTCAGGTATATGAAGAGCTTGCAAAGCACAACGAAGCTGTAGCCAGGCATAAAACTGAGAAGTAGGAAAGGCATATCTGTCTCTTAGCATGTTAAATGAGAGTAAGGCATTGTCATGCAGCACCGAGGAAAGAAACCAAATACCTTTTCGTTGCCATATGGGTCAGTTTAATGAATGACCCCCTACTTTTACCAATGAATTGTGCCAGAGAGGGGCAAACTTGGATTTTCACCATGAGCATGAGTTGGGTGGGCGGACTAAATCAAATACAGAAAAGGCCCGGTGTAGAGAGCGCAATATGGGATTTGAAGCATGCCAAGAGAGGAGGGGTAAACCAGGAAAGATTTCCAATGAATAGGGTAAGAGGAGGTGTTGCTCCTGTGAAGGCAGGATTGGGAAACAGATGGTACCCTGCTTTTACTTGTATTTTCCTATGAGCTCGGAGATGTCACCCTCACCATATATTTTCTAATGATTCTAAGAGCACACACATCTCTCCTGAGCAAAGGTTGACATCATAGAAGCCAACAGTTAGGTGTGTTTGAACCTCCTGCCTTCAAATCACCCATCGCAGCTAGCCTTACAGAGATATTGAGAGGCCCTTGATCGTTATGGCTCACTGATAGTCAAGTGGTGCAGCTGTATGTATGTACGTATGTACCCAGAAAATATGCAGAGTATTTTGCTTTGAGTAATAACTAGTACCTCTTATAGTCCTGGTGCGATCTGTGACCACCCTTAAAGCACATAGGCTGAGCACTGCTGCACCAAACAGCTTGCAGATAGTTCCATTTGCAACATCACTCCACACATTTCCGTGGTTTAATGGTTGCAGGCTGTTGCTCATTCTCATGCCTGTCACGACTTGTGGGGAATCAGGAAGAGCGGATGTCCTCTACGATGTGCCTCATGCAGTGTAAGTCACTTTTACAGTTAGTGGTGAGCAGGGCAGGTGTGCTCCTACACTCTCAATGATCTGCTCTGTGTAAAGCATTAAGGATAGAGAAACTGTTGTCAGCTGATGACTTCATGAGCCTACAAGCTGCCTCCATAGTACATGACACATAGTGCTGAATGAAGAGGCCTACTGCTCCCAGAGGTCTCATGTGGTTGGGATGATGGCTGATGGCATTTCTGTGTAGTTCTCTTGCCAGACACGCATTTAGTGCCACCTAAGGCCTTGAGGGGTCCATGTCAGTACCTCCGACAAAGTTGGTGTCACATATACCACTGACAGACATGTTTTATGTGGCCAGGTATACATAATTATTGCTGAGGAAGGACTATCAACACCTCATTAGCAGTTATGAAAAAGCTGCCAACACATCAGTGTTGTTTGATGACAAATATTCCAGGAACATGCACATTGCCGATATGTAGATGCACAAAGTGCTGCAGGTAGTCCATACTCAAAAGATGTGTGTGTGCGCGACTCGGTGAGTGAAGTGCTGTGCTACTCCATGCCAATCTTTGTCTTTGGGGGTGCTGTTGCACTAGGAGGTCCCTCTCTTACTACAGTAATCTATACCCCAGTGAGACAGGGTATGTACATTTATTTTGCACACACTGCTTTTGAGCAGCAGTGATAGAGTGCTTCCAATCTTGAGAAGGGTTGCCACTGACAGTTGACCGTATGGGCTGCAGTATGCATGACCTCAGGCCTTGCACTCTAAAATTTCCCCTAGTCTACTCACCTTTTATACCTTGCATTGAGAGGGGCAGGGGTGTGAAACGAGAGTGTCACACATCAAATATGCAGTCTAATAAATGTGTGTATTAGTTGACATTTGCCTGTAATCCACATCATGCAACCCCCGCCATGAAGGCTTTTCCATATAGTAATTGGAGTGGGCCTAATAGTCCAGTTATTTGGGGGTGTACAGGCTACCCAGAGCTTAAGCTGTCACTGAGGCTCGCCACTTTAGGGAGGAAGTAAGTGGTTGTTAAGAAGCTTCCACTGAATTTGGATGTGCTGGGATGGCAAGGATCACCTTATGGCATCAATGTTGGCCTGATTCATATGAATGGTTTGGTAAGGATTTAGTGGCAGATTGTAGTGAGATACCCGGTGCACAGGCTTGTGTGCGCACGTGTTCGTTTTGGCTGGTGGATGCCCAAGGCCTGGCGGCAGTCCTATCTGAAAGTCTCTATTTCCAGTCACTGTCTCCTTAGCCTCCTCTCTGTTGATCATATCATGCACAGTAAACATAGAACCTGCCACCCCAGGCCACATCACTGGACACTAAGTCTGTCCTCTGTATACACCAGCAAGGTAGGACTACCTTCCCTCTACCATATGCAGGTCTATAGCTTTCCTGTGCATTCATACAGGTAGTGAGGCCATATCTGCTGTAGAATCTAGGAGACAGGTTTTGCTTAGCACTTTCGGCATTTCACTTGTACACTAACCAAACTTTCCCTTTGACACTGTGTGTACTTAGTGACTGTTTATTTATTTATTTATTTATTATTTTTATATACCGACATTCGATCTCAATTGAGATATCACACCGGTTTACATTCAGGTACTGTAGGTATTTTTCTATCCCCAGAGGGCTTACAATCTAAGTTTTTGTACCTGAGGCAATGGAGGGTAAAGTGACTTGCCCAAGGTCACAAGGAGCGACAGCAGGACTTGAACCCTGGTCTTCTGGTTCATAGTCCACTGCTCTAACCACTAGGCTATTCCTAGTGTCAGCTGCTGTGTGACAAATAGGGAGGAGGAGTGAGGGAGTAGTGTCTTATCGAGAATGTCTGCAGGCAAGGAGCAGAGGGCCTAGAGGGCTGCTGCTGCTGTTTGGGACCAGGCAGACTCCACAGACTGATTGCCATCCCAGTAGTGGGCTGCCTTCGGGATATGGATACTACGTATAAGATCATCCTTACCTTACATGTATTTTACAGATCCCCAAGCCATGCCAGTACAGGGGTACCAGCCAGTCTGTGAAAGGCTGCCTGGTCCCAGGCAGCAGCAGCCCTCTAGGCCTCTGCTGTTAGCCTGTGAACATTCTCAACCCAACAATACTCCCTCAATCCTCCTCCCTAGTTGTCACACAGCAGCTGACACTCCGTTCCAACTATCAGCAAGTAGATGTCATATTTGGTTTACTGTGAAAGGTACAAATGGTTGGGTATAGATAGCCTTTGAGTCATGACTCAAGTGAGGGGGCCGAAGATGAAGTCTTGTGTGATGATGACTAACTTCCCTTAACACCACACAAGCTGTACATGTACACATTATACTGTGTGTGCCAGCTAGCTACTGTCCATCTTATATACAGGCCCATGTAAGCAGGAGTTAGCTAACAGTATGCAGTGTGAAGAAGGCAACAAGAGGCAATACTGAAGGTCCCCCAGTAATAAACCTCTTCTTTACCTCTTGCTGTATTCCTTAGGAGCATACACTGAGTGTTCAGTTGTATAGCCTAGCCTGCTAGATAAGTGACTACTTGGAATGTGTAAGGGCATTCGAGCATGCAAGGTTATATGGAGGGCAAACCTTCTACCTAGTGAACCCTTTTCACAAAAGCCACACAATGAAAGGAGCCAACCAGCAAGTGTATTTTTCAAACCAGTGAGCACTTTATTAAGGAAGACATGCAGGCCACTGTTTGAAATCAAGTCAAAGTCTAAAGTAATCACAATCTGCAAGGACAAGATAGCAAAAAGCACAAAACATTGTAAATTATATGCACAGCACATTCTGTGTAGATCTGAACATACATTGTTTGAAAAGGCATCATTATATATACAGGCTTAGCATCTTATCCTTTTGGCACAATTATGATTATAACAAAGACCATAGAAAGCAGAAGGGGCACCCCCCCAATAGCTACAGAATAGCTCTAATGTTGGAGCTGATAGCAGCCTTGCTATGTGAATTCTAGGAAAAGGCCCCAGACAGTCCATGTTGAAAGAGTGCACTCGTGGACAGCCTAAGGGCCAAAGCAGCAGAGTTTAAGTGAAGGCTCCAGACAATACATGTTGAAAGAGTGCACTTAAGGGGACAGCTTAAGGGCAAGGCAGCGGAGTTCAAGTGAAAGCAGCAGAACCAGGACAAAGAGCACAGCATGGAGGCAGGAGGCCCAGGAGAAGACACAGCAGCATGGGGGCAGCTGCAGCATGAGCTGAGATGAGACACCAGCAACTCTGTAGAGAGGATGGATCTAGCAGGCTTCTTCCATCTAGCCAGTACAGGAATTCTGTAGTGAGGACAAGCCCAGCAGGCTTCTTCTATCTAGCTGGCACAGAAACTTGTTGCGGGAGTGCTAGGGAGGGGTCCCGATTCGGGAGAGAGAATGTACCCTTGGGCCACGGCACAGCCCCAGAGGGGACTCCGGAGAAGCGCCGATGCAGGTGAGACATATCCGAGCACAGGCGGACAGACTAAAGACTCGGGGCCCTGACTTCTGCCAAGCCCGAACGTACCAGAAGAGACCCAGCAACACAATGCTGGTCTCTGGCGTAGCCCTCCAGCCACTCAATAGCCCTTTTGGACCTGCTGCCTGGGAACGGCAAGCGCTACAGGACGGACAGAGGTCGAGGACAGGTGATGACTGTAGAACAAATTTGTCCTCATATATATTTTTCCTGTAAACTGTTGTGATGGCAAAACTGAATGAATGTATACAAAAACATGATAAATAAATAAACAAACAAACAAACAAACAAGGACAAGGCATAGGCACTTTAAGACTTGGACTAGATGAGGTACAAGGAGACTTAGGCAGGTACTGCCCCTCAGGGCACCCTACACAGCCCTCCGTGGGCTGGTCGTGGAATACCTGTCCCACTGCGTGCCCTACACAACCTGAAGAGGCTGGTCATGGACCACGTGGAGAGCGGGACAAGTGCAGGACTGAAGCTCAGGACGGAAGAAGAATCTGGGCAGCACTTGAAGACAGATCCGACCGGAACAAGGCTCCATTGACCAGAACAGTACTCAGGTTCAGATTCAGACACGGATACAGGCAAACTCAGGATGGTCATCTGGAGGTGGAATCTGGCGGCGAGACAAGGCTAGAATACCTGGAGCCAGGAACTGGAGGAACCGGGTCAACTGGACACAGAACATCTGGAGACAAGGACATCTGGAGACAGGAACGACAAGGCACAGGATGGACAAGGACGCAGGATCCAACGAGAGACCAGGAGCCATGGACGAAGACAAGGGATCTCCCACGAAGAACACGGACCTTGAAGGAGAGACGATGGACCTCGGAGCCTCCTGGATAAAGAGCTGGAACGAAACATTCAGGAGCAGGCAAGCTCCTTGCGAAGGCAACGAGGGACTGGCGAGGAGCCCTTTTATAGGGCTGAAGAGAAGACACCTGGAAGAAGTCATCAGGCAGCGCCGCGGGCCCTTTAAATTTTGAGCAGAGGCACAGCCATGCGCCAAGGAAGAGGCCAGAACCGGGGACAGTGGTGGCGGTATTCTGCCGCGAAGACAAAGGCTGGTGGTGGCACTCCTGCAACGGGACAGGTCAGCATGACGGAAACTCCATGACGCAAAGAAGAACAGCAGCGTCAGCGGCCTCTGGGCCACAAAGGAGGAACACAGCGATGCTGCCACCATGCAGGAGAAGAACAGTCAGCAGCGCCCCACCCGCTGGGGAGAGGATGGCATCGGCGGCCTCTGGGCCGTGCAGAGAAGACTGAGATGATGGCAGCCTCCAGGCCATTAAAAGGACCATGCTGGTGGTGACTCCCGCCACAATGAAGCGGCGATGACGGAAGAGGAAGAAGAGAACCCAAGTTTACCATTTTGAACCTCTCTCGCTGGAGGTACTTGTTGAGGGCACGTAGGTCCAGAATTGGACAGACGCCTCCTGATTTTTTGGGAATTAGAAAGTACCAGGAAAAGAACCCTAGGCCGTTCTGAGAGTAGGGCATTGGTTCTAGTGCCTTGGACTGGAAGAGGAGGGAGACTTCCTGTTCCAGAAGGATGGAGTGATCAGATGTTCTCCATCGGTAGAGGTGGGGAGTCCAGTGGAATGGAGAGAAAGTTCAGATGATAACCCTGAGCAATTATCACCAGGACTCACAGGTCTGAGGTGATTGAGTGCCACCTGTTGTTGAAATGGCACAATCGACCTCCCACTGGTATGTGGGGTAATGGAAGCTGGCTGCTGCTCTCTATACAGGAGTCAAAAACAGGAAGCAGGGCCCAGCTGAGGAGCTGCTTGCGGTTTTTGTTTTCGTGTCTGACAAGACTGAGCTTTTTGAAACGGTCTCGTAGAACGGGTTCTAGCTGGTGGCGGATAGGATTTCTTTTGGCGGAAGAATGACTTCTTAGAGTCCTTCCGGAAGGGCTGTTTTGAAGAGTACTCAATAGGCATGAGAGAGAGCTAAATTAGGGTCTCATGATGGTCCTTGAGTTCAGCCACTGTTCTTTGAATCTGCTATCCAAACAGATTATCTCCTACACAAGGCAGGTCAGATAATCTGTCTTGTACTTCAGGATGAAGGTTGGAAGACTTGAGCCAGGCCGCCCATCGTCTTGCCGAGATAGCAGCTGCAGATACCCTGGTAGCAGTGTCAAAGATATCGAAAGGTGATCTGATCTCATGCTTGCCTGCCTCAAACCCCTTATTTACTAGGGTTTGGAGTTGATCTTGAAATTGCTGAGGCAGGGAGTCTGTCAAGTCTTGTATTTGCTTAAATAAGACCCTATTATATTGGGTCATATAGAGCTGATACGCGGCAATTCTGGAGATAAGCATTGATCCCTGGAAGACACGGCGACCAATGGCATATAGAAATTTCTGTTCCTTGCCTGGGGGAAAGGAAGTGTGAGGTTTTGATCTCCTTGCTCTTTTCTGGGCAGATTCTACAACCACAGATTGGTGATCCAATTGAGGTTTGTGAAATCCTGAAGCTGACTGAACAAGATAGGTGCTGTCAGCTTTCCTGTGGACTGGAGCAACAGAGCCAGGATGTTCCCAGTTCTTTTTGAGGAGATCCTGAAGAACCTGGTGGATAGGGATGAAGGTTATTTCCTTGGGAGCATCCAGGAATTGTAGTAACTCCATCATTTGATGCCTATCGTCCTGTTCTGTCTGTAATTGGAAGGCTGAAGGGGGATATAGAGATGTTTAAAATTATGAGAGGTCTAGAACGGGTAGATGTGAATCGGTTATTTACTCTTTCGGATAGTAGAAAGACTAGGGGGCACTCCATGAAGTTAGCATTGGGCACATTTAAAACTAATCAGAGAAAGGTCTTTTTTACTCAACGCACAATTAAACTCTGGAATTTGTTGCCAGAGGATGTGGTTAGTGCAGTTAGTATAGCTGTGTTTAAAAAAGGATTGGATAAGTTCTTGGAGGAGAAGTCCATTATCTGCTATTAAGTTCACTTAGAGAATAGCCACGGCCATTAGCAATGGTAACATGGAATGGACTTAGCTTTTGGGTACCTGCCAGGTTCTTATGGCCTGGATTGGCCACTGCTGGAAACAGGATGCTGGGCTTGATGGACCCTTGGTCTGACCCAGTATGGCATTTTCTTATGTTCTTATGTTCTTAACCAATTCAGACATCTCCTTCACAAAATTTATAAAGGAGAGTTCCTCTGGAGGAGAACGCTTTCTACTTTCAGTAGGTGAAGGTGGTGAAGGCAAGTCATCGGTGATTGGTGAAGAATTATCAGTCCAGGTATTGTAGGGATCAGCACCTGCTCCTCTAGGGGCTAGAGGATGAGGCGGTGGGATCCCTGAAGGTCCTGATCTAGGCTCCGAAGGAGTCGAAGAAATAACTGGAGGCACTGATGACGGCATCGAAGGCACCGGCGCAGGCATCGAGGGCATCAATGGATGGCTTGGTGGGGTCAACAGACATATCAGCACCGATGACTGAGGCATCGGCAGAACTCCCGATGGAGGGATGCGGAACGGTGTTTCTCCTCCCGATGACAAAGCAAGCGGGGAGGGCACCTGAGCCATCGGAGACCTGGGATCCATTGGTGGAAAAGTGGCTATGAGCGCTTCCATTCTCGAGAGCAGCGGTGCCAACGCTGTTGGAATCTGGTCGGTGGTCGGTTCCACAATCGGTACCGGTGTCTGAGGAACTTGAAGTCTATGCATCGCCTTGTCGATGGCCTCCTGAACCATCCGGTCCAGTTCTTCTCGGAGACCTGGAGCAAGCAGCCCCGGCTCCGGAACAGAAGAAGGTGGCAGAGGCATAGCCGGAGGGACCACCGTTAAAGGCGAAGTCGCGGCTCCCGATACCCTGTCGGGTGAGGGTTGCCTCGGTGACCCGGTCGCCGAAAAGGTCGGTGCCTTTTCTGGACGGGGTTTCTTCGACAGCGGCTCGGATGATGGCGAGGTCAATGATTTTGCTCCCTCGATGATCCGAGACTTTCGATGCCGGTGGCGATGTTTATCCCTACAATCCCCATGATCTTGAGGGGGAGTAGAGGGTGTTAAAGGCCGAGAAGATGTCTATGCCGGACGGTAACTGGCCGGAGGTCAATGTTGGCGCAAAGATGATGGTGCCAGTTCTGACGACGTCGATGCAATAGACGGTGTCGGGGTTTGAGCACGGAAGAGAAATTCCATCTTCTCCATTCTAGCCTTGCAACCTTTTGGTGTCAAAAGGGCACATTTGGTGCAGGTTAGGACATCGTGCTCACATCCGAGACACATTACACAGACTTTGTGAGGGTCTGTGATGGACATGGTGCGATTACAGTCCGAGCCGCGGTACGGTGGATGGCCAGTAGGCCGCGAGGGCCAAACTCAACGGTAATCGACGGAAAACGGGTAAAAAACTTACCGGAGTACCGTGGCTTGAAAAAGTTGAAGGAAGGACCCCTGTAGGGTAAATTAAATTCTAGTAATTCCATGAGGAAAATTCCTGTCAGGAATCTCTACAGAGCTCCTTAACTGCGTGGCTACTGCTGCGCGGAAAAAAGAAGACTGAAGGGGGACCCCTGCTGGCTGCAGGGTTAGTGCCATGCTGGGCATGCCCAGTAGGGGCCAGTCAAAGTTCTGGAAACTTTGACAGAAGTGTTCCGTGATTGGGCTCCATCCTGTGATGTCACCCATATATGAGGACTAACATCCTGCTTGTCCTGTGAGAAATTTTAAAAGATATGCGTGCAATTGTGTGCATGATTTTAAATTCTAGCGTATATCCGCTCGCAAGCTTGTGTTAAAGTTACCGTCATAAGGTAATCTATTTTTTGATTTCAACTTCATTCCTTAGATAGCATTTCTTTCAGTAGACCAAAAGAAGAAAGTTTGGTAGCAAATATTCTGAACAGCCCTTGAAAGTTAAACACAAATGTGTTAAGTTAGTCCAATAAAAAGATATCACCAACAACATAATTGTTGATCTTTATTTTTGTGGTTGTAAACACTGAACTGAATTTTTTTTAAATTTCATATTAACAAGGTTTTCTTTTATAAAGTAGAATATATTTTTAAGCTGCACATGTGTATTTTTCTCAAGTGCTCTGATGCAAAGCTAACTGTAAAACATTATATAATGCACACTTGTTCTCTGTCTTACAATATATTAAGTGAGAACAGTTGCACAAATTGCACATAGCATTGAATAATCACATTAATAAAGTTTAAACGAGAAGTCCGAATCTATTGAATTTAGAGCTAACTGCAAGACCTCAATTAAACTGTTAGTTTGTACAATATTAACATCCACTAGACTGAATAATAAGCACAGTCTGTAACAGAAGTTGATAACAAAATGCAATTTAAAATAAAACACACTAGACTCAATCAATTCAGTGTGCACACTTCCTCAAATTATTCTTCAGAAAGCAGCAGTTGAGGACAATGAAGACTAGCTAATTTTTCCAAAATAAAATAGAGCTATGGAAATAACATTTAACATATTTTGTTATTTTTCATACTGATAAATGCATCTCAGTGTATACTGCCATTTTCAAATTTCTCTCTCAATGTTCTACATAGGAGATTTATAAATAAATTGTACTCCCTTTGTATGGGACCTAGAGTGACTGGGTTAGAAATCGGCTGAGTGGAAAGCGGCAAAGAGTAGTGGTAAATTGAGTTTCTCCAAGGAGGATGGTGTTACTAGCGGTGTACTTCAAGAATTGGTTCTTGGACTGGTTCTCCAACATTTTTATGAGTAACATAACAGGAGCATTGTCAAGAAAGTTTTGTCTTTTTGCTGAAGATATCAAAATCTGTAACCAGGTGGACACCCAGGAAGGTGCTGAAAACATGAGTAGGGATTTAGCAAAGCTAAGTGGAATGGTCTAGTGTCTGGCAGCTAAGATTTAATGCTAAAAAATGCAGAGTAATGCTTTTAGGATGCAAAAACCCAAGGGAGAAGTACAGCATTGGAGCTGAAACTCTTCTAAGCACAAAAGAAAATAAGGATCGGATTGTATCTGATGATCTTAAGATAGTCAAACAGGTGAATAAATTGATGACAAAAGCCAGAAAGATGTTTGACTAGATAGGGAGAGGAATGGTCATCAAAAAAAGGGAGGTGGTATTGCCACAGGTGAGACCTCATTTGGAATATTGTGTACAATTGTGGAAACTGCACCTTCAAAAGTATATAAATAGGATGGAGTAGAAGGTGGTTACTAAAAGGGTCAGTAGTCTTTGTTGTAACCATAGACTTAAAGATCTAAACATGCACACCTACAAGAAAGGCATAACAGAGGAGATATGATAGAGACATTTAAATATCTCAAAGGTTTCCATGCACAGGAGGCGAGCCTCATCAATGGAAAGGAGGATCTAGAATGAGGGGTCATGGGATGATGTTGAAAGAAGGTAGACTCTGGAGTAATCTTAAGAAATATCTCTTTATAGAGAGGATAGATACATGGAACAGCCTCCCAGTGGAGGTGGTAGAGAGATAAACAATATCTGAATTCAAGAAAGCATAGGGTAAATACAGGGGATCTCTAGGGAAGTTATGGGAATTGTAATGCTGGATTGTTTGGGCTGCAGGGCAGACTGGATGGGCCATATGGTCTTGGTCATAATTCTATGTTAGTGGCTCCAGGTGAGTATTGCATATGCACATACATATACATATGTGTAACATCACACAGGAGCAATGAACACTGCCACTAGAGTGGGAGGAGGAGAATGAACAATCGCAGTGTTGGAGGATGCTGTAACAAAGACAGACAAGAGTGGATTGAGAAGAAGTGGCCCATCACAGGGATGCATTCACTGAGGTCATGGCCTCAGCAACCTGTTGTGAGTGATGTAAACATAAGCCTTCTTGCTGTGGCACAAGTGGTGCAACCTCAAGAGCAAAGGATTAAGGCCTGTGCTAATGGCGGGTGAATGAATCTTTGCACGGGTCTGATTAAGGGAAAATCCAGAAGTCCATAACTACCGACAAAGCCAAAAGGCAGCTGAGGGCTGAGGCTGAAGACTTGGTCAAAGGCTGAGGCTGAAGCTAAAGCTGAAGATGGAAATGGAGTAAGACTGAGGCTGAAGCTGAAGACAGATGTGGAACAAGGCTGAAGACTGGAGTAAGGCTAAAAGAAGACGTGACCTTTTGCTGAGGCAACAAGGGAGCATTGGCAGGGCCTTTTAATAAAGCGAAGAGTCTTGACGTCATTGCCGCCACCGGCCCTTTAAAGGAGTAAGCTTAAGGTGCGAACACGCCTAGGGGAAGGCCCTTAGCAGTGATCTTGGTGGTGTCCAGCCGCAGCAAGGCCTGCCTGTCCTGGGGTGAGTATAGCCAATTGCGTCCTGTGAGTGGCAAAACGTAACATAGAGGAGGACAACTCCAGTACTGGAGTGCCATGAACAAGTCTGGTTTTCAGGATATTCGCAATGAATATGCATGAGGTATATCTGTATGTACTGCCTCCATTGTATGCAAATATATCTTACGCATAGCCAATGTGGATGTGCAAACCAGACTTCAGGACCCCTGGTTTACTTTAATGCACAAAAATAAAGGTTAATTATAATTGTGAAGGGATGTATAGATAAAACCTTGGGAATGCCTTAAAAGACCAGGCCAAGCTATCCAACCCAGTCTAAAGGGATGCCGAAAATGGGAACCCAAGTCAGAGGACAATTCAATGCAAAAGGAAATGAAAGTACAGGCTCAGGAATAAGCAAGGGGATCCAGAAAGGGAGGAGGAGGAAGCTCCAGAGAATACACCGAAATCTAAGTGGGTACATTTGATTATTTTTGTTAGGAAAGCTGCTGAGGTAAACTGGCTCTAAATTTTCAGTTCTGCACCATAATAACGTTTCCTTTTGTTGGAAGCTGGACTCCAGGCTGTTTTCTGCCCTCCAGCACTTCCTGGCTACTGAAAGCCAAAGGCTATGTACCATGCTACTCACACATGGTAGTAGTGGAGGGATATCTGTCTGCCCCACCAAAGATGAAGGCACCTATGCTTTAAGGATTTCTGACTTGGTCACAGAGGCAGTGTCCAACAGCTGGATCCTTTGGGCTAAAGGACCTAGCCGTACCTTGTCAGACAGAAGTTTAAAGTTAGAGCCAGGCAGGCTAGGCATTGTTTTGAGGACAAAAGAAAATGGTTGTTATGTTTTTGTGTGGAGACTGCTACATTCCCCGAGGATAGATGTGTGCCTGTGATACCCCAGTACCTGCCTTAGCTCAGCATGAAGAGTAAACATCAAGACCTTATTGAAGAGCAGAGATTTCAAAGTATCAAACTAGGCCAGTGGCCCAGTAATAAGCAATGGCTTGAACAGCAACAGATTTTTTTGACCCAGATAGCACAGACCATATAACCTACCACAGCTTGGCCTACCCCTATGGCTCCCAGGATACCCAAGCTGACCAAAAGAGAAGACCCTGACTTTTTTTCTGGATTGCTGCTGTGTAGGAAAATTCTGCATGAATCTGACCTCCGGGGCCAAATAAAAAAAATATTAACTCACTTCACTGAGCTTTGATAGCAGAGAACAGAAATGCAAGTAAGACAAGCAAAATCTGTAAAGTATATTGAATACCTTTAACAGTGTGTACAAAAAGATGGAGACAGAACAATTTCCTACTTCTTGTACAGAGTGCAGAGGAAGTAGCCCATCTTTTTTTTTTTTTTTTTTTTTTTAACTTTAAGCAGCATAATACTGATCAATACACAGTTTCAATACAACACTAGTTCACAGCTGAGAACAGTTGTAATAACAGTCTGGATTCAAAATTCAGGTCTAATAGTCAACGTTATCTTGTTTGCAAAAGTGACATATAGACATCTTTGTGTGCCAGTTTTCACAGAATTCAGAGATACTGCATCACAACAGCTCATTATCTTGTACTTTTTGTAAACTTATATCCAAAGTAGGCTATGTGTGAGAGAATAATTTTCCAAATTTTTCACAAACAGCCCCTATATTGTAAAATTGTGCAAAAGCCCCAAATGCCACTGTTTCTGCATCTTTTACACTTTTTTCTACATGCATAGACCCCTGTCTGTGAAAACATTTGCAGCTTAGTACATCAAACCTCTTGTCTAAGTTGGGAATGTATTTTCAAACATGTGACAAAATAGTCCTCTCATTCACCCTAAATATTGTTCACAAATATGTGCAAAACAGAAGATATTATAAAAAGGCTTGATTTTAAAAAGCATTTACATGTGTAAAACTGGGTTTTACACATGTAAATGCACTTTACTAGAGTAAGTGGGCTTTTGAAAATTGCTACAATATATGCCATTGAATTGTCCATATGATTTAATCATGTAAGTGCACTTTATTCCAATAAATGGCTTTTGAAAATTGCTATGATAGTATGTTAAATTTACATGAGAAACTCCTTTGAATATCATCTCCAAGGCATAAAGATCCATTTTTTCAATGTCTTTTATTATTAGATAAAGTTTAACACAAACAATTCTAACATTTTAACAAGTAATACTGAGCACTTTGCTTCAAGACAGTGACATCTGAATACTTCATTACCTGGCAGGCATGTAGCAACTCATCAATAAAACGGTTTATTTCAGAGAAAAGTAGATCTATCAGATGTTTTCTTAATAAGCTACACCTTCCCAGCAAGACAAGACAATTACTGATGTTGTGTTGCACCTGAAACTGATGATAAAAATGTATAAATGCCTACTTTTCTTTCCTATTAAAACATATCTATAAAATCCTCAATCTGAAATTATTTCTGTAAAAACACAGATGTAGGTGAACCCTTATAGACTAACAAAAACCTTATGCCATGATAAATATGTTAAGTAAACAAAGTATTACACTTAGATCCTATCCTATATCAATGGTAGAATAACTGAAATTGGAATTGGACAGGTAAATCCCAACCTTAGACCTCACCACAGGTTACTGCAAATTATCTTGACAGACTTTCATAATGAATACCAGTGTTCTCAACTAGAAAGTGTCCATTCCATAGAAACATAGAAATGACTGCAGAAGAAGACCAAATGGCCCATCCAGTCTGTCCAGCAAGCTTTCACACTTTTTTTAAAAAACAATTTTCTCATACTTATCTGTTACTCTTGGCCCCCATCAGCAACTCCCTGGTTCCAGTTTCCCTCCACCCCCACCATCGATGTAGAGAGCAGCGCTGGAGCTGCATCCAAGCAAAGCATCCAGCTCAATTGGTCAGGGGTAGCAACTGCTGCAATAAGCAAGTTACTCCCATGCTTATTTGTTTACCCAGTCTGTGCCATACAGTCCTTTTTAGATGTTGTCTGAATATAATTCCTCTTTTCTTTATTCCCCCTGCCATTGAAGAAGTGCGTTGCGCTGGATATGTATTCCCAGTGAAGTATCAGACTTAATTGATTCAGGGTAGTAACCGCTGTAACAAGCAAGCTACTCCCATAATTATTTGTTTGCTCAGACTGTGTAATTCATTCCTTAAGAACATAAGAAATTGCCATGCTGGGTCAGACCAAGGGTCCATCAAGCCCAGCATCCTGTTTCCAACAGAGGCCAAACCAGGCCACAAGAAACTGGCAATTACCCAAACACTAAGAAGATCCCATGCTACTGATGCAATTAATAGCAGTGGCTATTGCCTAAGTAAACTTGATTAATAGCCGTTAATGGACTTCTTCTCCAAAAACTCATCCAAACCTTTTTTGAACCTAACTGCACTAACCACATCCTCTGGCAACAAATTCCAGAGCTTTATTGTGCGTTGAGTGAAAAAGAATTTTCTCCGATTAGTCTTAAATGTGCTACTTGCTAACTTCATGGAATGCTCTCTAGTCCTTCTATTATTCAAAAGTATAAATAACCGCATCACATCTACTCATTCTTATGTTCTTATTCCTTGTTGGTTGTTGCCTAAATATAAATCCTCTTTTCCTCTTTCCCCCCTACCGTTGAAGCAGAGAGGTATGCTGAATATGCACTGAAAGTGAAGTATCAGACTTATTTGGTTTGGGGTAGTAACCGCCACAACAAGCAAGCTACTCTCTGGTTTTTTGTGAATGCAAATCCTTTTTTCCACATTTCCTCTTGCCGTTGAAGCATAGAGCAATGCTGGAGTTGCACTGACAGTGAGTATGTTTATTGAATAAGGGTATTAATCTCCAGGTAGTAGCCGTAATTCCTGCAAACTACCCCCATGCCGCTTCTCTTCATTCAAATCCTTTAGACTTTATGGATCCACAGTATATATCCCACGCCCCATTGAAGTGCTTCACAGTTTTGGTCTTCACCACTTCCTCCGGAAGGGCGTTCCAGGCATCCACCACCCTCTCTGTGAAGAAATACTTCCTGACATTGGTTCTGAGTCTTCCTCCCTGGAGTTTCAAATTGTGACCCCTGGTTCTGCTGATCTTTTTTCCAATGGAAAAGGTTTGTCATTGTCTTTAGATTATTAAAACCTTTCAAGTATCTGAAAGTCTGTATCATATCACCTCTGCTCCTCCTTTCCTCCAGGGTGTACATATTTAGATTCCTCAATCTAAAGGTGGAGAGTCATTCGATGAAGACCCTCCACCTTTTTGGTCACCCTTCTCTGGACCGCTTCCAACCTGTCTCTGTCCCTTCGGAGATATGGTCTCCAGAACTGAGCACAGTACTCTAGGTGAGGCCTCACCAAGGACCAGTACAAGGGGATAATCACTTCCCTTTTCTTGCTCGATATTCCTCTCTCTATGCAGCCCAGCATCTTTCTGGCTTCAGCTATCACCTTGTCACATTGTTTCGCCGACTTCAGATCGTTAAACACTATCACCCCAAGGTCTCTCTCCTGCTCCGTGCACACCAGTCCTCCCCCCCCCCCCCCCCCCCCCCCCATCGAATACAGTTCTTTTGGATTTCCACACCCCATATACATGACTCTGCACTTCTTGGCATTGAATCTCAGCTGCCATATCTTCGAGCACTCTTCCAGCTTCCTTAAATGCCGGCTCATTCTCTCCACTCCTTCCAGAATGTCCACTCTGTTGCAGATCTTAATGTCATCCGCAAAAAGACAAACCTTACCTTCTATTCCGTCCGCAAGGTCACTCACAAAGATATTGAACAGGACCGGTCCCAACACCGACCCTTGCGGCACTCCACTTAACACCGCTCTCTCTTCAGAGTAAGTTCCAATGTAATGTCCCATACCCAGGAGAGATGTTATCCTGCCAGCCAAAACTTTTCCAGCATCTGCTTACCTCCCCTGTTCCTTTGTTGATATCTGCTATGGACCCCAGACCACTAGGCCAAAGTCAGGAAGTGGGGCCAGCTTGACATCAGTCACCAAAATCATTTCCACTTCAGAGGTATCTTCTGCCAATCAGAACCTTAGGGGTAGATTTTAAAAGAAGCGCGATCAGCCTACTTTTGTTTGCGCTCCAGGCGCAAACAAAAGTACGCTGGATTTTAGTAGATACGCGCGTAGTCGCGCGTATCTACTAAAATCCTGGATCGGCGCGCGCAAGGCTATCGATTTTGTATAGCCTGCGCGCGCCGAGCCGCGCAGCCTACCCCCATTCCCTCCTAGGCCGCTCCGAAATCGGAGCGGCCTAGAAGGGAACTTTCCTTTGCCCTCCCCTCACCTTCCCCTCCCTTCCCCTACCTAACCCACCCGCCCGGCCCTGTCTAAACCCCCATCCTACCTTTGTCGGGGGATTTACGCCTCCCAGAGGGAGGCGTAAATCCCCGCGCGCGAGCGGGACTCCTGCGCGCCGGGCCGCGACCTGGGGGCGGGTACGGAGGGCGCGGCCACGCCCCCGGACCGCCCCGGGCCGTAGCCACGCCCCCGTACCCGCCCCCAAAACGCTGCCGACACGCCCCCGCAACGCCGCGCGCTCCGGCCCCGCCCCCGACACCCCTCCCGACACGCCCACTCCGAAAACCCCGGGACTTACGCGAGTCCCGGGGTTCTGCGCGCGCCGGGAGGCCTATGTAAAATAGGCTTCCCGGCGCGCAGGGCCCTGCTCGCGTAAATCCGCCCGGTTTTGGGCGGATTTACGCGAGCAGGGCTCTGAAAATCCGCCCCTTAATTAACTGAGCAAGATGTAGCTATACTCTCATAATTATGTCCTTCAAATTTTCATATAGCTTACAAACTTAGAAAAGGAAAAAGAGGCAGTGGGTTTGCTGTCATCTAAAGAGTCAGCACTCAACTTGTTAAATGTCCCGTAATGCCACACTATTTAACAGAGCTTTGGTGTTTTAGTCATTGCCAGGGCAAGAGGCTAATGGGGGCTTACATAAGAACATAAGAATATGCCATACTGGGTCAGACCAAGGGTCCATCAAGCCCAGCATCCTGTTTCCAACAGTGGCCAATCCAGGCCATAAGAACCTGACAAGTACCCAAAAACTAAGTCTATTCCATGTTACCATTGCTAATGGCAGTGGCTATTCTCTAAGTGAACTTAATAGCAGGTAATGGACTTCTCCTCCAAGAACTTATCCAATCCTTTTTTAAACACAGCTATACTAACTGCACTAACCACATCCTCCGGCAACCAATTCCAGAGTTTAATTGTGCGTTGAGTGAAAAAGAACTTTCTCCGATTAGTTTTCAAATGTGCCACATGCTAACTTCATGGAGTGCCCCCTAGTCTTTCTATTATTCGAAAGAGTAAAAAACCGATTCACATCTACCTGTTCTAGACCTCTCATGATTTTAAACACCTCTATCATATCCCCCCTCAGCCGTCTCTTCTCCAAGCTGAAAAGTCCTAACCTCTTTAGTCTTTCCTCATAGGGGAGCTGCTCCATTCCCTTTATCATTTTGGTAGCCCTTCTCTGTACCTTCTCCATCGCAATTATATCTTTTTTTGAGATGTGGCGACCAGAATTGTACACAATATTCAAGGTGCGGTCTCACCATGGAGCGATACAGAGGCATTATGACATTTTCCGTTTTATTCACCATTCCCTTTCTAATAATTCCCAACATTCTGTTTGCTTTTTTGACTGCCACAGCACACTGAACCAACGATTTCAATGTGTTATCCACTCTGACGTCTAGATCTCTTTCTTGGCTAATATGGAACCTAAGATTGTGTAACTATAGCATGGGTTATTTTTCCCTATGTGCATCACCTTGCACTTGTCCACATTCAATTTCATCTGCCATTTAAATGCCCAATTTTCCAGCCTCACAAGGTCTTCCTGCAATTTATCACAATCTGCTTGTGATTTAACTACTCTGAACAATTTTTTACCCTCTGCAAATTTGATTACCTCACTCGTCGTATTTCTTTCCAGATCATTTATAAATATATTGAAAAGTAAGGGTCCCAGTACAGATCCCTGAGGCACTCCACTGCCCACTCCCTTCCACTGAGAAAATTGTCCATTTAATCCTACTCTCTGTTTCCTGTCTTTTAGCCAGCTTGCAATCCATGAAAGGACATCACCACCTATCCCATGACTTTTTACTTTTCCTAGAAGCCTCTCTTGAGGAACTCTGTCAAACGCCTTCTGAAAATCCAAGTACACTACATCTACCGATTCACCTTTATCGACATGTTTATTAACTCCTTCAAAAAAGTGAAGCAGATTTGTGAGGCAAGACTTGCCTTGGGTAAAGCCATGCTGACTTTGTTCCATTAAACCATGTCTTTCTATATGTTCTGTGATTTTGATGTTTAGAACACTTTCCACTAGTTTTCCTGGCACTGAAGTCAGGCTAACCGGTCTGTAATTTCCCGGATCTCCCCTGGAGCCCTTTTTAAATAGGGGTTTACATTAGCTATCCTCCAGTCTTCAGGTACAATGGATGATTTTAATGATAGGTTACAAATTTTTACTAATAGGTCTGAAATTTCATTTTTTAGTTCCTTCAGAACTCTGGGGTGTATACCATCCGGTCCAGGAGATTTACTACTCTTCAGTTTATCAATCAGGTCTACCACATCTTCTAGGTTCACCGTGATTTGGTTCAGTCCATCTGAATCATTACCCATGAAAACCTTCTCCAGTACGGGTACCTCCCCAACATCCTCTTCAGTAAACACCGAAGCAAAGAAATCACTTAATCTTTCCGCGATGGCCTTATCTTCTCTAAGTGCCCCCGTAACCCCTCGATCATCTAACGGTCCAACTGACTTCCTCACAGGCTTTCTGCTTCAGATATATTTTTAAAAGTTTTTACTGTGAGTTTTTGCCTCTACGGCCAACTTCTTGAACTAGGGCTAGCTTGGAAGAACAGGACAAGAGTTCTAACAGCTAATGGCCAAAGCTACCATTCCTGTGATAATCCACTTTGAGACAAAAGTACTTGGTAAAAGTATGTGTAGAGAATCAAGTCACTTTTAAGCAAATATAAACTGAGGTATATCGGATATGTACCACTGAACTTGATGCCACTCTCACTTGATAGGCTTTAAAGTAAAACAGAAATGTCCACAGGTGATATTCTTTTACATCCTCCCAGTAAAGGATAAAGGCTCAGGCAGGGAAGCTAGTATTCAGGATGGTGCACCATCTGTGCACCACCTGGCTGCACATATGGTGCTGACAAGAATGTTTTGACTTTATGGACCATGGGATAATGTTTGAAGAACTGCTGAGCAGAAATGGGGTCCACCTGTTGAAGGGGCCCAGCATCTTCCAATACAGACTGGCAAACCTATTATGAGGGCTTAAAATCTAGGATCATCAGGGATGGGTGAACAAAACCCTAAGTTAAGTAAAATATTAAATATGTACAGAAATGGAAAAAAGGGTAATATCTATAAAGCTATATAAACTAGCTTTGTACACTAATGCTAAAAGTATGGGAAATAAAGTCCCAGATCTAGAGGCAATCCTGGAAAAAAACAATTTTGATATAGTGACTGTCATAGAGACATGGTAACCATGACATGGTTGTCACCAGAGACAGAAAACCATGACTGGTTATATGAGATTACAATCTACTCAGGAAGTACTGGGTAGGAAGAAATGCAGGAGATGAGGTACTATTTAGAGATGTGAATCGGAACCAGAATCGGTTCGGATTTCAGTTCCGATTCACATCTCTATAGATGTGAATCGGAACCAGAATCGGTTCGGATTTCAGTTCCGATTCACATCTCTACTATATATAAAACATATTGAAGCCATATAATTTTTTTACAGGATTTATGTAAAATTCTTATATACCGCTTCTTGGACTTCAACCCAATCAAAGTGGTGTACATACAAATTTGCAGGGCTTAAGAGGTTAAGAAGGAGGCACTGTGGATTAATCTGGAAATAGGAAAAGAACATCTATTTATACTGGTGTAACATACAGACTTCCATCACAGGCAGAAGAAATGGATACAAAATTAAGAGGATAATTTTAAAACATGCTCAAATACGTAGCTATATGCACTCACACTATATAAAATACACTTAAATCTACCCGTGTTCATGTATGTAAAAAGATATGCAGCATATATTTTCAACATAGTGGGAAAGGTTTTGACTTACCTGGCTAAGTGGCGGCATTGCCAAAACTTCTCTGGCTATGTTGAAAGTACATGTTGCGTATCTTAGACAGAAATATATGCCACCACTTAGAAAAACCTCAAAAAATAGCTGCTTACCTGGCTAAGTAAGATATCCAGATAACGAAAAGAAAAGCACGACTCAGCCAATAAGTAAGACAGCTGAATAACTAGTGCTTGAAGACTTATCTGGCTAAGTAGCACTTTTTTAAAGACTTATCTGGAAAAGCCACCACTTAGCATTGTCAAAATTTATCTGGATAAGTGGCACACATCTGCTATGTGTGCATATTTGTGCTTCTTATTGTAATCATTTACACAAGCAAATGTAACTTGCATATTTTTATTAGCACATGTGGGTTTTTTGGTGTGTAACTCATCAAATTTAGTAACATGCCTGCGTGAAGGGAATCGCCAATTTTACCAATTAGTCCACCAGTTTTCTCAGTCTCTCACTAGGTCATCAATACCCCTCTGGTTCCTCAGCCTGAACTCTCCCCAGTTTACCCAGGCCCTTCACCCTGTCAATACTTGGCTATAAAGATTTTATTCTGACTTACACCAGATAAATAGCAGATGTAAATATGTGCAAGTAACAGCCATATGCATGTCGCTTTTGCAGATTATAAAATAGCAACTTATACGTGCAAATGTTTGCCCCCGCTCCAAAATGCCCCTGACTTTCCCCTAGCTCATTCCTTTTTTATATGAGCACATTTATTCTCATACCATTGCTTGTACATTTTTGTTTGAGGTTTATTAAACAGCACTTATGCGAATATGTGCTATTTGTATGCACATGTATTAATTTGTATGCATGCGACTCTTAAAATTCACCTTTAATGGAGGATATTGACAAAATTGCTATGAAAGGGGAGGTGCTATTGCTAGGGGATTTAAATCTGCCAGATGTTGATTTGGACATCCCAGTTGCAGTGTCTTCTAGAAAGCAGAGTTGCTTACCTGTAACAGGTGTTCTCACAGGACAGCAGGATGTTAGTCCTCACATATGGGTGACATCATCAGGATGGTGCCCAATCACGGAACACTTTTGTCAAAGTTTCTAGAACTTTGACTGGCACCACTGAGCATGCCCAGCATCCCCCTTCAGTCTCGTTTATAGTAAAAAGTACTTGCGAAAAATAAAATAAATCATAAGCGAACCCAACTCCGCGGGGTGGCGGGAGGGTTTCGTGAGGACTAACATCCTGCTGTCCTGTGAGAACACCTATTACAGGTAAGCAACTCTGCTTTCTTACAGGACAAGCAGGATGGTAGTCCTCACATATGGGTGAATAGCGAGCTGAGGATGCCCGAGCAATGTACCAAAAGCACCCAAAAACATGCAACAGGCACAAAAAAAGGGGTGGTTTTGGATAAGAGGGCAGCCTGAAATTCCCAGCGGGCTGTTGGAAGGAAGTTGAGTATTAAGCTGAGAATAAATTGCGCAGAACAGACTGGCCAAAGACAGAATCTTGCCTGCCAGCCTTGTCTAGGCAATAGTGAGCTACGTAGGTATGGAGAGAACTCCATGTAGCAGCCCTGCAGATGTCAGCAAGAGGTACAGAATGAAGGTGTGCCAACGACGTTGCCATTGTTCGAATAGAGTACGCTTTAATGCGTCCCTGGAGCAGAAGGCCTGCTTGCTGGTAGCAGAAAGAAATACAGTCCGCCAGCCAGGAGAACAGGGTCTGCTTGCCCACCGGGATTCCCAGTTTAGTTTTATCAAAGGAAACAATCAGCTGGGTGGACTTCCTATGGCCTGCAGTGCGTTCCAAATAAAAGGCTAGTGCAAGCTTGCAGTCCAAGGAATGCAGAGCCCGCTCACCTGGATGTGAGTAGGGTCTTGGAAAGAAAGTAAGTAGGATAATCGACTGATTTAAATGAAATTCAGAGACTACCTTCGGTAAGAATTACGATGAGTGCAAAGCACCACACGATCATGGAGAAATTTCGTGTAAGGTACGTATGTTACCAGCACCTGTAGCTCACTGACCCTGCGAGCGGACGTTATAGCAAGAAGAAAGCATTTTCCAACTGAGATAACGTAGCTCGCAGGAGTGCAGAGGCTCAAATGGAGGTTTCATGAGCCGTGCTAATACCACACTGAGGTCCCAAGAAGGTGCCGGAGGATGCAAAGGGGGCTTGAGGTGAAGCAAGCCCCTCATAAAAGGCATAGGGGATGTCTCGTTATCGACACAACCAAGGGTTGTGTCAATAACGAGACATCCCCTATACCTTTATGGAAAGCGGCTACCACACTGACATGAACCCTAATGGAGGAAGTTTGTAGACCAGAGTCTGAGAGGTGCCAGAGGTAGTCTAGGAACTTCGCAGTGGGGCAGGTAAAGGGATCTATTTCCTTTGATGTGCACCATAAGGAAAATAGTTTCCATTTGGAATGATAAGATTTCCTTGTAGAAGGCTTTCGTGAAGTTACCAGGACATGGGATACTGGGTCCAAGAGATTGAGCGGTTGTAATATTAGCCTTTCAACATCTAGGCTGTCAATGATAGAGCCTGGAGGTGCAGATGAAGCAGCTGTCCGTGGTTCTGTGATATCAGATATCAGAGACGGCAAATTTGTGGACAGACTGAGAGGTTGCGAAGGATGGGAAACCACACCTGGTGCGACCAGGGAGGGGCTATGAGATTCATGAAGCCCCTGTCCTCTCGTAGCTTCACGAGAGTCTTGCTTTTGAGAGGAAGTGGAGGATAGGCATACAGGAGACCCATTGCCCAAGAGAGGGCAATGGGTGAAGGCGTCTCTTAGTGGTCTTCTTTGACCGTGATGTAGTGAGCAGAAGTTCTCTACTTTGCGGTTATGAATCGATGCAAAGAGGTCTACAGTTGGATACCCCCACTTCTGGAATATGCTCTCCGCCACCATAGGGTTCAGGGACCACTCGTGGGGATGAAACGTGCGACTGAGTTTGTCTGCTAGTACATTGTCCATGCCTGCCACGTAGGTTGCTCTCAGTAGCATAGACTGAGAGAGAGCTGTAGCCCAGATTTGTGCTACTTCCTAAATAGAGCCAGTTCCTCCCTGCTTGTTGATGTACCACATTGCTACTTGGTTGTCTGTTTGGATTAGGATTGTCTTGTTGGAGAGGCAATCTTGGAAGGCTATAAGGGAATATCTTATTGCCCTGAGCTCCAGAAAATTTATCTAATATTGTGATTCCGCTGCAGACCAAGTTCCCTGAGTCTGCAGGTTGTTGACTTAGTCTCCCCACCATAGAGTGGAAGCATCCGTTGTCAGTGTTATCTGGGGTTCTGGAGATTGGAAAGGTAGTCCTCTGACCAGAGTGGACTCCTGGATCCACCAAGCTAGCAAGAGACCAAGTTGGCTGGTGACATGGATAATGTTGGATACTGGATGGTGGACCTGAGACCACTGGCACTTTAATGTCCACTGCGCTATTCTTATGGCAAGGCGAGCCATTGGTGTATCACGGACTGAGGACGCCATGTGGCCTAACAAGATGAGAAGACGACGAGCCATTGTGGTTCAGCGAGTTCATATAGTATTTGCAAGCACTGCCAGAGTATGCACGCGGTCCTTTGGAAGAAAAGCTTTCGCTTGGATGGTGTTGAGATCTGCTCCAATGAAGGAGAGGAGCTGAGACGCAGTCAGATTGGACTTTGGATAATTGACTACAAATCCCAATGATAGTAGTAGTTGCAAAGTGAGATGGAGGGAGTGAAGAACTGCCTCCGCGGATGGGGCCCTCAGTAGCCAGTCGTCCAGTTAAGGATAGATGTGAGTGCCTAGCCGCCTCAAGTATGCTGCTACTATTGCCAGGCATTTCGTGAAGACATTAGGTGCCGATGTGAGACCGAACGGAGACTGTACTGGAAGTGCCGGTTTCTGATGAGGAACTGGAGGTATTTTTTGTGAAACGGGGTTATTGCTATATGCATATACCGTCTTGTAGTTCTAGAGAGCAAAGCTAATCTCCCTGTTGGAGAAGAGTGAGTAAGGTTACCATCCTGAACTTCTCTTTCCATAGATGCTTGTTTAGGGCACGAAGATCTAAGATTGGACGAGTGCCTCCCGATTTGTTTGGTATTAGGAAATACCGGGAGTAGAAGCCCTTTCCCTTTTGTAGAGGGGGAACATGTTCTATGGCATTGGCTTGTAGGAGGGATGTTATTTCCTCTTCTAGGAGAGTGGTCGGTGGAACTCCACCCCGGATGTAGAGGAAGGTCCGCCAGTAGTAAGAGGAAGTTTAGATGGTAACCTTGAGCTACGACCGACAGGACCCACTGATCTGTGGTGATTGTGTGCCACTTGTTGGTGAAGTGGCAGAGATGGTAGAGTTGGAAGTCGACAAATGCTCTCTAGTGGGTAGTCAAAATCCCAAGGAAGGACCAGGTTGTGGAGCTGGTTGAGTCTTCTGAGGCCTGGTGAGGTTGATCCTTCTGATAGGGTCTAGTTGGACGAGATCAAGCTGGAGGAGGGTAGTACCTATGTGCTTTGAAGGTAGATCTTTTTGCCTCCCTTCTGAACGGCCATTTAGAAGAGGAGGAGAACACTGTGTGCCCATCAGAGAGTTGATGCAAAGTCTCATTATGATCCTTGAGCTGCGCTACAGTCTGAAACTTCTCGCCAAAGAGATTATCTCCCGTGCAGGGGAGGTCCGCTAACCGCTCCTGAACGTCTGGGCGCAAGATCAGAGGATTTCAGCCATGCCCACCTCCTGGCACTTAATCCAGCTGCTGACACCCTGGACGCAGTGTCAAAGATGTCATAAGCAGCCCGTACTTCATGTTTGCCAGCATCAAGGCCCTTTTTGAAAATCCAATTGAGCTGGTCCTGGAACTGGTCCAGAAGGGAATCAGAAAACTCCTGCAACTGCTTAAATAAATTCCTGTTGTATTGCGTCATATAAAGTTGGTAGGCCGCAATACGGGAAATTAGCATAGAGCCATAAAAGACTCTACGACCAAAAGCATTGAGGAATTTCTGCTCCTTCCCAGGAGGCACGGAAGAATGAGGCCGTGGTCTTCTGGCCTTCTTCTGGGCAGATTCAACTACCACTGAATGGTGGGCTAGCTGAGTTTTCTGGAAGCCAGGTGCTGATTGGACTAGATAAGTAGCATCAGACTTACGATGACAGGTGATTCTGTCCCTGGGTGCTCCCAGTTGCACTGAAGAAGATCAAAGAGAACCTCATGAACAGGGATGGACATTACCTCCTTAGGTGCGTCTACAAACTGAAGGACTTCCAGCATTTTGCATCTGGAATCTTCTTCAGTGTGGAGGGTAAAGCAAATGTTGCTTACCTGTAACAGGTGTTCTCACAGGACAGCAGGATGTTAGTCCTCACATATGGGTGACATCATCAGGATGGAGCCCAATCACGGAAAACTTCTGTCAAAGTTTCCAGAACTAACCCTACAGCCAGCAGGGGTCCCCCTTCAGTCTTATTTGATAGCTACAGGCAGTGCCGAAAAAATAAAACAAAACGTTACGAACCCAACACCGCTGGGCGGCGGGCGGGTTTCGTGAGGACTAACATCCTGCTGTCCTGTGAGAACACCTGTTACAGGTAAGCAACATTCACTTTCTCACAGGACAAGCAGGATGGTAGTCCTCACATATGGGTGAGTACCGAGCTGAGGATGTTCGAACATGCACCAAATGTACCCAACGGCGTGCAACAGGCACAACAACTGGGGTGGAATTTGGTAGAGGGCATCCTGAACCCCACCGGGCAGGCGGAAAAGATGTTGGTACGTCACGTTGCAAAAAGGTTGCGCAAGACAGACTGGCCAAAGATGGAATCTTGTCTTCCGGCTTTGTCCAAGCAATAGTGGGCTGTGAAGTATGGAGAGAGCTCCAGGTGGCAGCCCTGCAAATGCCAGGAAGCGGCATCGATCTTAGGTGTGCTACTGAAGTCGCCATGGCCCTGACAGAGTGTGCTTTAACACGGTCTTGAAAGGGAATGCCTGCTTGCTGGTAGCAAGAAGATATGCAGTCTGCCAACCAGGAGGAGAGAGTCTGCTTACCAACAGGTTGTCCTAATTTGTTGGGATGGAAAGAGACGAATAACTGAGTGCTCGTCCTGTGGGCAAGTGTACGGTCTAGATAGAAAGCTAGAGCTCGTTTACAGTCAAGGGTATGCAGAGCCTGTTCCCCTGGTTTGGAATGGGGCCTGGGAAAAAAGGTAGGTAGTATAATGGATTGATTAATATGAAACTCCGAAACTACCTTGGGTAAAAAACTTAGGGTGAGTGCGGAGAACCGCCCAGTCCTGCAGGAGCTTAGTGTAAGGCGGATAGGTAACTAGGGCCTGTAACTCACTAATCCTGAGAGCTGAAGTGATAGCTAAAAGGAAAATCACTTTCCATGTGAGATATTTTAGGTCACAGGAGTGAAGAGGCTCGAATGGTGATTTCATGAGCCGACCAAGAACCAGGTTAAGGTCCCAAGAAGGGGCCGGACGACATAAAGGTGGCTTGATATGGAGCAAGCCCTTTAAAAATCATGTTACGAGGGGTTGTACTGATATAGGGACATCCCCGACACCATTATGGAAGGCGGCTACGCACTGACATGCATTCTGATTGAAGAGATCTTTAGACCTGACTGACAAATGCCAGAGATAGTCCAAAAACCTTGGGATTGGACAGGAAAAGGGATCAAGGGACTGCGAAGTGTACCATGATGTATACCTTTTCCATTTATAGGAATAACATTTTCTTGTGGAAGGCTTTCGGGAAGCAACCAGGACACGAGAAACCGAATCTGAAAGGTTAAGTGTTTGAAGGATTAACCTTTCAACATCCATGCTGTCAGAGACAAGGCCTGAAGACTGGGATGGCACAGGCATCCGTTGATTTGAGTGATTAGATGCGGGTCCGTTCCCAAGGGAATGTGCCTGCGGATGGAGAGATCCTGGAGCATGGGAAACCACACTTGGCGTGGCCAGTGAGGTGCTATCAGGATCATGGTTCCCTTGTCCTGACGTAACTTCACGAGAGTCTTTGAGAGAAGAGGAAGTGGAGGGAATGCATAGAGCAGACTGGTTGCCCACGAGAGGGAGAATGCATCTCTGGGCGGAGAGCGGTCGCTCCGAATGAGGGAACAGATATTGTGACTTTGTGGTTCTGAGGGGACGCAAAGAGGTCTGTCAGGGGATAACCCCATTGTTGGAAGATGAAGTTCGCTACCGAGTGGTTGAGAGACCACTCGTGCGGTTGGAAGACATGACTCAGTTTATCTGCCAAGACATTGTCCACTCCCAGCAAGTAGGTGGCCCTGAGGTACATCGAGTGGGAGAGCGCTTCTGCCCAAATCTGTGCAGCTTCCTGACACAGAAGGAAGGAGCCTATGCCTCCCTGCTTGTTGATGTACCACATGGCCACCTGGTTGTCCATCTGAATCAGGATGACGTGATTTGACAGGCGTTCCTGAAAAGCCCTGAGAGCATATCGCATTGCTCGAAGTTCTAGGAGGTTTATTTGATGTTTGGCTTCCCCTGGAGACCAAGATCCTTGTGTCTGTAAATTGTCCACGTGGGCTCCCCAGCCGAGGTTAGAAGCGTCGGTGGTGAGAATGAGTTGAGGATATGGCACTTGAAAAGGCAGTCCCTGGAGGAGATTGGTCTGATCTTTCCACCAAGCGAGAGATAGATGGAGTGAGTCGGTGATGTGGACAATGGTCGACAGAGGCTGAACAGCTTGAATCTATTGTGACCTCAGAGTCCAATGCATGAGCCTCATGGCCAGGCGGGCCATTGGTGTGACATGGACTGAGGAAGCCATGTGTCCTAAAAGGACGAGGAATTGGCGAGCCCTTGCTGTATGCTGAGACTGCAACTGGTGAGCGAGAGACACGAGGGTTAGCGCTCGTTGTTGAGGTAGAAAGGCTTTTGCCTGAAAGGTTTCCAAGTCTGCCCCAATGAACGACAAGGTTTGAGATGGGACTAAATAGGATTTTTCGTAATTGACGAGAAATTAGAGTGCGTAGGGTCAAATCGAGGGACGACCGAGCGGCTTGCTGGGTTGGAGCCCTGATTAACCAGTCGTCCAGATAGGGGTAGACGTGAACACCTTGTTTCCTGAGAAAGGCTGCGACAACCACGAGATATTTGGTAAAGACTCGTGGTGCCGATGCTAGGCCGAACGGAAGCACGCGGTATTGATAGTGCTTTGGGCCTACTAAAAACCTGAGGTACTTGCAATGAGCTGGAGCTATCACAATGTGTGTGTATGCGTCCTGAAGGTCTAGAGAGCAGAGCCAGTCTCCTCTTTGTAGAAGAGGTAGAAGCGAGCTCAAGGTTACCATCTTGAACTTTTCTCGCTGTAGGTACTTGCTGAGAGCACGTAGGTCCAGAATTGGACGAACTCCACCGGAATTTTTTGGAATCAAAAAGTACCGGGAATAGAATCCTAGGCCTTGCTGCGAGAGAGGGACGGGTTCTATTGCTCTTAACTGGAGAAGAAGGGAAACCTCCTGCTCCAGAAGGACAGAATGGTCAGATACTCTCCATGCTTGCAGAGGTGGTGAGTCCGGTGGAAGAGCAAGAAAGTTTAGGTGGTAATCCTGAGCAATGATTGCTAGCACCCATTGGTCATAGAAACATAGAAACATAGAAATGACGGCAGAAGAAGACCGAATGGCCCATCCAGTCTGCCCAGCAAGCCTCACATATTTTTTCTCTCATTCTTATCTGTTTCTCTTAGCTCCTTGTTCTATTCCCCTTCCACCCCCACCATTAATGTAGAGAGCAGTGATGGAGCTGCATCCAAGTGAAATATCTAGCTTGATTAGTTAGGGGTAGTAGGGGCAGTAACCGCTGCGATAAGCAAGCTACACCCATGCTTATTTGTTTTACCTAGACTATGTTGTACAGCCCTTGTTGGTTTTTTTTTCTTCTCCCCTGCCGTTGAAGCAGAGAGCCATGCTGGATATGCATTGAAAGTGAAGTATCAGGCACATTTGGTTTGGGGTAGTAACCGCCGTAACAAGCCAGCTACTCCTCGCTTTGTGATTGCGAATCCTTTTTTTCTTCACCCCTGTCGTTGAAGCTATGCAGGATATGCGTGAAGCATCAGTTTTTTGTTTTTGTTTTTGTTTTTTTTTTTTTCCCCTGCCGTTGAAGCAGAGAGCTATGCTGGAAATGCGTGATGTATCAGTCTTTCTCCCATGCCGATGAAGCAGAGAACCATGCTGGATATGCATGGAAAGTGAAGTATCAGGCACATTTGGTTTGGGGTAGTAACCGCCGTAACAAGCCAGCTACTCCCCGCTTTTTGAGTGCGAACCCTTTTTCTTCTCCCTTGCCGTTGTAGCAGAGAGCTCTGCTGGATGTGTGAAGTATCAGTTATTCTTCTCCCCTGTCATTGAAGCAGAGAGCTATGCTGTATATGCATTGAAAGTGAAGTATCAGGCATATTTGGTTTGGGGTAGTAACCGCCGTAACAAGCCAGCTACTCCCCTCTTTGTGAGTGCAAATCCTTTTTTCCATTACCTCTTGCTGTTGAAGCTTAGAGCGATGTAGGAGTCACAGTAAGCATGTGTATGTTTATTTAATACGGGTATTGTGTCAATAGCCATCATTCTGGCGAGTCACCCACTCTTCATTGGCGGCCTCTTGACTTTATGGATCCGCAGTGTTTATCCCACGCCCCTTTGAAGTCTTTCACAGTTCTGGTCTTCACCACTTCCTCCGGAAGGGCATTCCAGGCATCCACCACCCTCTCCGTGAAGAAATACTTCCTGACATTGGTTCTGAATCTTCCTCCCTGGAGCCTCAAATCGTGACCCCTGGTTCTGCTGATTATTTTCCTACGGAAGAGGTTTGTCGTTGTTTTTGGATCATTAAAACCTTTCAAGTATCTGAAAGTCTGTATCATATCACCTCTGCTCCTCCTTTCCTCCAGGGTGTACATATTTAGATTCTTCAATCTCTCCTCGTACGTCATCCGATGAAGATCCTCCACCTTCCTGGTCGCCCTTCTCTGTACCGCTTCCATCTTGTCTTTGTCTTTTTGTAGATACGGTCTCCAGAACTGAACACAGTACTCCAGGTGAGGCCTCACCAAGGACCTGTACAAGGGAATAATCACTTCCCTTTTCTTACTCGATATTCCTCTCTCTATGCAGCCCAGCATTCTTCTGGCTTTTGCTATCGCCTTGTCGCATTGTTTCGCTGTCTTCACATCATTAGACACTATCACTCCAAGGTCCCTCTCCTGCTCCGTGCACATCAGCCTTTCCCCCCCCATCGAGTACAGTTCATTCGGATTTCCACTCCCCATATGCATGACTTTGCACTTCTTGGCATTGAATCTCAGCTGCCATATCTTCGACCACTCTTCCAGTTTCCTTAGATCCCGTCTCATTCTCTCCACTCCGTCCGGCGTGTCCACTCTGTTGCAGATCTTAGTGTCATCCGCAAAAAGACAAACCTTACCTTCTATCCCGTCCGCAATGTCGCTCACAAAGATATTGAACAGGACCGGTCCCAACACCGATCCTTGCGGTACACCACTTAAAACCGCTCTCTCTTCAGAGAAGGTTGTGATTGATTGCCACATGCCGTGAAAGTAACACAATCGACCTCCCACTGGTATGCTTGGCAGAGGAATCAGGCTGCTGCTCTCCAAGTGAAAATCAAAAACCTGAAGTAGGCCCCGGCTGGGGAGCTGCTTGCGGCTTTTGCTTCCGGGCCTGGCGAGGCTGAGGTTTTTGGGAAGGCCTCGTAGTTCAGGACCTTGCTGGTGGAGGATAGTACTTCCTTGGACAGAAGAATGACTTCTTAGAGTCCTTCCTAAAGGGCTGTCTTAAGGGGAAGTCGGAAGGTATCGATGAGAGCTGTTTAAGGGTTTCATGATGGTCCTTTAATTCAGCCACTATTTGCTGGATCTGTTCACCGAACAGATGGTCTCCTACACACGGTAGGTCAGATAGCCTGTCTTGTACTTTATTTATTTATTTAACATTTTTTATATACCGAAATTCTAGCAACAATGTTGCTAATCATTTCGGTTTACATATAACATTGGAGTGACTTAACATGTGAGTCTTACATGGAACAGGAAAATGAACTTGGAGAAAATTGAATACTTCTGGCCGAAAGTCAGAAGATTTGAGCCAGGCCCAACGTCTTGCCGAATGGCAGCTGCAGACACTCTAGTAGAGGTGTCGAAGATATCGTAAGCTGTTTTTATCTCATGCTTTCCTGCCTCAAACCCTTTGTTGACAAGGATTTGAAGTTGTTGCTGGAATTGGTCAGGCAGGGTTTCAGAGAAGTCATGTATCTGCTTGAAAATGACCATATTGTATTGGGTCATATACAGCTGGTAAGCAGCAATTCTGGAGATGAGCATGGCCCCTTGGAACACTCGTCGACCAATACTGTCTAGGAACTTGTGTTCTTTAACAGGAGGGGTAGATGAGTGAGGCTTCGTCCTTTTTGCTTTCTTTTGAGCCGATACCACCACAACTGAGTGGTGGTCGAGCTGAAATTTTTGAAAGCCGAAGGCTGACTGTACTAAATAGGTTGTGTCAGCTTTTCTATGGACTGGGGCAATGGATCCTGGGTTTTCCCAGTTCTTTTTGAGGAGATCAAGAAGAACTTGATGAATGGGAATAGAAGTGATCACTTTAGGGGCATCCAGGAATTGGAGGAGCTCCATCATCTGGTGCCTATTATCCTGCTCCGTCTGAAGCTGAAAAGGGACCAACTCAGACATTTCCTTCACAAAATTAATGAAAGAAAGGTCATCTGGAGGAGAACGCTTTCTACTTTCAGTAGGAGAGGGAGGTGGAAGTATCATCATCCCAGGTGTCATAAGGATCAGCAGGCTGACCTGTAGGACGAGGAGGGGGTTGGATACCCGAAGGCCCCGGCTGAGGCTCCGAGAAAATCGAAGGAATCGCTGGGGGCACCGTGGACGGCCTGGAAGGCATTGGTGCCGGTATCGAAGGCATCGATGGCACCGATGTGCGTATTGCTCCCGATGAATGAATCAGCTGTCAACGGGGAGCGCACCGGAGCCATCGGCGACCTGGGAATCACCGGTGGAAGGGCGGTCATGAGCGCCTCCATCCGGGATAGCAGCGGTGCCAGCGCTGCTGTCATCGGGTTGGTGATCGGTTCCACTCTCGGTGCTGGTGTTGGTGCCGGAGGAACCTGGAGCCGTTGCATCGCCTTGTCAATGGCCTCCTGGACCAGCCGATCCAGTTCTTCCCGGAGACCTGAAGCAAGCAGCCCCGGTTCCGTGACGGAAGAGGGAGGCGGAGGCACAGTCGGAGGGACCACCTTTACAGGCGGAATCGCGACTCCCAAACCTCGATCGGGGTGAGGGTGGCCTCGATGTCCCAGTCGCAGGAATGGTTGGTGCCATTTCTGGACGGGTCTTCTTCGATGGTGGCTCGGACTGTGGCGAGGTCGATGATTTCGCTCCCTCGACGGTCCGAGATCGTAGGGGGTCCAATGGCGATGTTATTCCCTACGATCCCCTCGATCTTGAGGGGTAGTAACGGGAGTCGATGGCCGTGAAGATGTCGATGGTGGATGGTCACCGGACGGAAGTCGATGCTGGTACGACTTCGACGGTGCCGGTTCCGATGACGTCGATACGATGGACGGCGTCGGGCTGTGAGCACGGAAGAGGAGTTCCATCTTCTCCATTCTGGCTTTGCAACCTTTTGTTGTCATGAGGGCACATTTGGTGCAAGTCAGGACATCATGCTCACGGCCTAAACACATTACACAGACTCCATGAGGGTCTGTGATAGACATGGTATGAGTACAGTCCGGGCACCGACGAAACCCCGACGCCATGGCCATAGAAAATAATCGAGCCGCGGTACGGTCGACGGCCAGTAGGCCGTGAGGGCCAAACTAGATGGTAATCGACGAAATACGGTCAAAAACTTACCGGAGTACCGCGTCCTGAGAAAAGTTAGAGGAGGGACCCCTGTGGGGCAATTTAAGTTTAATTAACTCCGTGAGGAAAATTCCTGTCAGGAATCTATTCAGAGCTCCTAAACCGCGAGGCTACTGCTGCGCGGAAAAAAGAAGACTGAAGGGGGACCCCTGCTGGCTGCAGGGTTAGTGCCATGCTGGGCATGCCCAGTAAGGGCCAGTCAAAGTTCTGGAAACTTTGACAGAAGTTTTCCGTGATTGGGCTCCATCCTGATGATGTCACCCATATGTGAGGACTACCATCCTGCTTGTCCTGTGAGAAATGGAATCGTCTCCACCATCTCCTTGATAAAATTTATGAAGGAGAGGTCTTCTGGTGGAGGTCTTCACCTCTGGAGGAGAAGGTTCAGTCGGGATATCTCCAGTATCCTGGAAGTCCGAGGAATCATCGGTCCAGGGCTGGTAGGGTTGATTCCCAGCATCCAACAGGCCTCCAGATGGTAAAAAAAGGACCTTCTTCGGCCGGAGGTCGCGCACCAAAGGCATCGGAAGAGGCATCGGTAAAGGTCAATGCGGCCTCAGAGACAAAGGGGGCACCGAGGGACTCAGTGACCTTGGTGGACGCCTCGGTGCACTACTCCAGAAGGCCCTGGAATTGGATCTGGCATCGATGTTCCCTCCTCCGACAAGGAGAGATGGATTTGCTTCGATGGTTTGTGACGAATCGGTGTTTTTACCGGTGCAGATGGTAGATCACCGATCAGGACATCAAGTCGGTCGAGTAACGGTGCGAGCATCGGTGGCATTGGATCCGGAGCCGGGATCAGAATCGTCCTCGATGTCGATGGAGGAAGTCCATGGAGGGCCTGTACCACTGCCTCTTGAACCATCCAGTTCAATTCCTCACAGAAAGTTGGTGGTAATACCAGTTCTGGAGTGGGAGGCTGGATGGGCATCGCCGTAGGTTCCATAGGTGTATGTGGAGTCTCAGCTGCCGGCCCCACCGAAGGCGGGGAGGTCCTCCGTGTACCCGGTCTGGAGGAGGTTGGGGGCTCCTCAGCACGGGCCTTCTTCCTCGGTGGCTCGGTCGATGCCGAAGTCGAGGCCACCAGTGCGCCTGAGTCGGATGGCGAGTCTTTCCAATGCTGATGGCGATGTTTGTCCCGATGGTTGGTCTTGCTCATGCTCAGTGCCGAGGACATAGAAGCTGAAGTCTTTGACGTCGATCGAGTCATCGGTGTCCAACCGAGGATGAGACTTTGCAGGCAACAGTGTCGATGACTTGGAGGCTTTAGAAGGCGGACGCTGTTTTGTATGGAACAACAAAGCCATCTTTTCTAACCTGGCTTGACGCCCCTTAGGGGTCATTTGGGCACAGTTGGTTCCTGTGTCCACATCATGAGTAGGGCCCAGACAGAGTACACAAACCTGGTGAGGGTCTGTGATAAGACATTGTCAGAGGACAGTCGGGGCACCTACGAAAACCCATCACCATTACTACCGTTGAAAATTTAGGCCGGGGCATGGTCGGTGACCGTCGGGCCTAAACACTGGAACCATCAGTAACCGACCGAAAGTCGAAGTAAAGCTTACCTTATGGTCGCGGGTATCAACTGTTGACAGGGGGACCCCGGATGGGGTGAAAACATTTGAAAATTGAAAAAACAATTCCTGAGGAAAATCTCTGTCAGGAATCTGTGAGAGAGCTCCTCACTCCGCGTGGCTAAATCAGCGTGGAAAAATAAAAGACTGAAGGGGGACCCCTGCTGGATGCAGGGTTGGTGGCATGCTGGGCATGCTCAGTGGTGCCAGTCAAAGTTCTAGAAACTTTGACAAAAGTGTTCCGTGATTGGGCTCCATCCTGATGATGTCACCCATATGTGAGGACTACCATCCTGCTTATCCTGTGAGAAGCAAGAAGATTTTGGATTCTCTGAATGGAGAATTGTTCTGTCAACTGGTAATGGAACCTGCACTGAAGGGGGTAATACTGGACCTGGTGTTTATCAACAGGTATATTATCTCTGATGTAGTGGATGATCATCTAGGATCCAGTGATCATCAAATGGTGTGGTTTATTATTAGAATGCAGGAGATGAAAGTTCATTCAAAGGCGAGGGGTCCTAGACTGCAGGAAAACTATGTTTTTTAAAACGATGGAGTATCTCAAGGAGTTGTAGCTAGATGGTAAAATGGTGTGGAGATAGAAGAGTACTTAGCAAAATTAAAAGGAGATTTTATAAAGGCCAACTAATCTTTTAATTAGGAAAGTAAACAAAGAAAAGACGAAAAAATATGGTTTTCTAAAGAAGTTGCTGAAAAGGTAAGAAAGAAAAGGTTAGTGTTTATAAACTACAAGAGATCGCAAAATGAAGAGCACAGACATTTAAATTTGCATTTACTAGACAAATGACACAGTACTTAGAGGATTTGATAAAGGAAAAGTTACATATTAATCCTCCTGGATTTATCTGCTGCCTTCGACACAGTTAACGACTCTATCTTACTCGACAGACTATCTGAAATAGGAGCAACGGGAACCACACTAAAAAGGTTCACCTCTTATTTGTCAAACAGAAGTTTCCAAGTAATTTTCAACAATAACCTTGAACAAGGTAAAGCTAAGTACAGGAGTCCCACAAGAATCTGCCCTGTCTGCAACACTTTTCAACATCTATCTTCTACCGATCTGCCACACACTGGATCGCCTAGGCCTAACCCATTACCTATACCCTGATGACATCCAAATTCTGGTCCCAATACAGAATACAATAGAAGAAACTTACAAGAGTATAACCAGATAGCTTGCAAAAATAAAACCGTGCCTATCCTCCATAAAACTCATACTAAACATTGAGAAAACCGAATTAATAATCCTAGACAAAAAAGTCAGTGAAGCCCCTATGCAACCACTCCAAATGGAAGACCCTAAAACACTTATCTCTCCTGTTAACCACGCTCAAAACCTAGGAATAACCTTAGACAAAGATCTATCTTACAAAACCCACATAACAAATAAAATCAAAGAAGGATACCACAAATTACTCACACTCAGGCGTCTTAAACCTTTTCTCACACAGGAGGATTTCAGAACAGTACTACAACTACTTATATTTTCCAACTTCGATTACTGCAATGCTTTACTCCTCAGCCTACTCCTTACTACCATACGTCCGCTCCAAATACTACAGAACACAGCAGCCAGAATTCTTACAGGAACAAAGAAACACAAGGATATCACGCCAACCCTTATCTCTCTACACTGGCTCCCAATAAAATACAGAATAGAATACAAAGTTCTAACAATCCTTCATAAAATAATCACAGGACAACAAAACTTATGGCTGAGCAAATACATCGTACCCCACGCTCCAAAAAGGAACCTTCGATCAACGAACAAAGGCCTCCTCAAAATACCTCTTGTAAGATCCACTCATCTGAACACAACTCGTGAAAGAGATATATCCTTAGCCAGCCCCGCCCTTTGGAACACATTACCAATCGAAATAAGAACGCAACCAGATATCAAAACCTTTAAAAAATATTTGAAAACCTGGCTGTTCACCAGAGCCTATGCAAATGATCTCATCCAGCAACACAACAAGAATCCTACACAACCATCCACCAAGAAAAGCCCACATCCTCAGAGAAACATAAAGGCATCTAAGACAAAATAAGAACATACAAGTCAATACACAAAGCCACATACAAATGGGGTGGCATAACTATTTAAACTATATAGTCACCATGAGTTAACTTCTATTTAAAAATATGATGTAACAATGTTTTTCTAATATGAGTAAACATTTGTTTAACTAATGCGACTACTGTAAACCATTATGATGGCGAAACCGAATGACGATATACAAAACATGTTAAATAAATAAATAAATAAATAAATAAATGTGGATGAATTACCTTGTGTGACTTTTAAAACGTATCTTATGGAAGTTTTGTTACATGACACAGGAAGATATACCACCTTTGAATTAAGTTCTCTTTTTACTTTCGTTTCTAATATAAGAATTAAACTGATTCAAGATCAAAATTCAACTAATATATTTAAATTGGCAAATTTTCTGGAAAATTCTAAAATTGAAATTTCTGAGCCTACTACTTTGATAGTTTTGTTTGTTACAGAACAAGATTTAAGTTCTGTTATGCAATTATACTTTACACATATGAATGTGTCTTTGGTCAAGTTGTAAGAATTGTTCCTCATTTGTCTTGAGTAACTCAGAAGTAGCTTAAAGGGTTTTTAGCCCTTACACAAGAGGCTTACTCTTTGGGTGCCTCACTGGAGTTGTCTGAAGAGGTCTCAGAGGTATCATTCCCCCATGGGTCATAAGGAGCATCATTGCTAAACTCGCCTGGAGACACCCATGGAAGAGGCCTTCCCAGGCCCAATGGCTTGGGCAGTGATGCTACAGAGGGCACAATAACACTAAGGTCATTGAGGGTCCCGAAGTACCCAGAGCCAGGCCGGGTAATGCCAGCTATGGAAGTGAGGTCCTCAATGTTCCCTCTAGCTTTGAAGGTCCCTCCTCCTCAAAGGATCCCACAATAGAGATGGCATCGGGAGGAGGAGGCACTGATGGCCACTGGGGCATCAATGGCACCTTAGGCACTGGCATTGGCTGAGTGGGAAGAACACCGAGCAGAACGTCAAAGTGCTCCAGCAGCAGTGCCAACATTGAAGAGGCAGGCTCCGGCACCGGTGGGGCCGGCGGCTTGATGCCCTGCAGGGCTCGAACAACCACCAACTGCACACCTTGCATTCAAGCTCCTCCTCAAAGGCCGCCTCAGCAGAAGACACAGCCAGAGCCCCACAGAGCCCCTAGGGGAATCAGCACCCAGCACTGGAATTGGTGGGGAAACGCCTCAGACCTCGGGCCTCAGTGGAGGTCAATACCTTCTCGCCACGGGATCACTTTAGGGGCATCACAGCAGACGCCGGTCGCAGCTCAAGCCCAGCACCATGCGAGAACGGAAACTGGTGGCGAGGTTTCTGAGACTTCTCACGGTGCTTGGCTCGGTCTTTCCTCATTGCTGAGGATAAATGAGATGACCCCAAAGTCCTCGAGCGAGAGGAGGCAAATGAAGGCCGATCTAAGACACCCCTTCTCCACCGAAAGCCCTGGAGTAGGGGTGAACACTGAGGGATCAGTGTCCATTGGCTCTCTACGCCCCTTCGATGTTGATGCCCCTAAGGCTGGAGTTGAACGCTTGGACTTCCTAGACCCAAACAACTTCTCCATCTTTCCCAGTCAGGCACGCCAGCCCTTAGGGGTTATCTGGTTGCAAAAACGACAACCCTGGATGTCATGCGATGCCCCCATCATGTGGATCCACGAAGTACATAGTCCAAGGGCTTATCTTCTCTAAGTGCCCCTTTAACCCCCTCGATTATCTAACGGTTCAACGGACTCCCTCACAGGCTGCTTCGGATATATTTTAAAACGTCTTTACTGTGAGTTTTTGCCTCTACGGCCAACTTCTTTTCAAATTCTCTCTTAGCCTGTCTTATCAATGTCTTACATTTAACTTGCCAACATTTATGCATTATCCTATTTTCTTCTGTTGGATCCTTCTTCCAATTTTTGAATGAAGATCTTTTGGCTAAAATAGCTTCTTTCACCTCCCCTTTTAACCATGCCGGTGATCATTTTGCCTTCTTTCCACTTTTCTTAATATGTGGAATACATCTGGACTGTGCTTCTAGGATGGCATTTTTTTTTAACAATGACCACACCTCTTGCACACTTTTTACTTTTGTGGCTGCTCCTTTCTTTTTTTTTTCTATTTTTCTCATTTTATCAAAGTTTCCCTTTTGAAGGTTTAAGCATGAAAGCTGTGGATTTGTTTACTGTCCCCCTTCAAGTCATTAATTCAAATTTGATCATATTATGATCACTATTGCCAAGTGGCCCCACCACAGTTACCTCTCTCACCAAATCCTGTGCTCCACAGAGAATTAGATCTAAAATTGCTCCCTCTCTTGTCGGTTCCTGAACCAATTGCTCCATAAAGCTGACATTTATTTCATCCAGGAACTTTATCTCTCTAGCATGTCCCGATGATACATTTACCCAGTCAATATTGAGGTAATTGAATCTTATAAATAATCATGTTGTGCTAATAGGTCTTTTATAATTTTTAGTGAAAAGACTGAATTAATCACAATATAAATGTATATTGGACCTTCATACTTCCCACGGTTTGAAAGTATGTGAACTTGTAATTTTTACCGCTTGCGGGTCTTTTTTAATCATCGGTCCATAACATGTGCAATTTTCTAGTCCTAGGATTAGCATCTCAAACTCCGGACCTTGGACCCTGAAGCACAGTAGCACCTATATAAGGGAAGTACTGTTTCCACAATTTTACTAAAAACTATAAAAAAATTTTAAAAAGATTGTATATGTTATGGACCAATGTTTAAAAAAGACCCGCAAGCGGTAAAAATTACAAGTTCACATACTTGCAAACCTCGGAAAGTATGAAGGTGCAATATACATGTATATGATAAGTGATTAATTCAGTCTTTTCACTAAAAATTCTAAAAGACCTATTAACACAACATGATTATTTATAAGTGCTTCTTTGTTTCGTTGTATATCGGACAGATTGATATAGATTCAGTGTGGTAATTGAAATCTCCCATTATTACCGCACTACCAATTTGGTTAGCTTCCCTAATTTCTCTTAGCATTTCACTGTCCGTCTCACCATCTTGACCAGGTTGACAGTAGTATACTCCTATCACTATAGTCTTCCCCAACACACAAGGGATTTCTACCCATAAAGATTTGATTGTGCATTTAATCTCATGCAGGATGTTTATCCTGTTGGACTCTATGCCATCCTGGTCATAAAGCGCCACACCGTTTCCTGGGTGCTCCTCTCTGTCATTGAGATATAATTTGTACCCCAGTATAACACTGTTCCATTAGTTGTCCTTCCACCATGTCTCCGAGATGCCAAATAAGTCTATTCAGTCTATGTCATCATTCACTGCTATACATTCTAATTCTCCCATCTTACTTCTTAGACTGCTGGCATTAGCATACAAACATTTCAAAGTTTGCTTTTTGTTTGTATTTTCATTCTGCTTTTTAATTGATAGGGATAAGTTAGAATTTTTTAGCTCAGGTGAGTTTTTAGTTACAGGCACTTGGACTACTTTTCTTATTATTGGTACCTCACTGTTGGGATGCCCTAATTCTAAAGCATTATTAGAATCTTTGAAGATACCTCCCTCCGAACCATGTGACTGTATGCTTTCCCCTTTGTTCTAGTTTAAAAGCTGCTCTATCTCCTTTTTAAAGGTTAGCGCCACAGACTGTACTGTCTTCAGTGGTCAATTCTGCAGGTTTTGGAGGTGCCCTTGGCAGCCAGGAAAGTATCAGTGGTTTCAGTTATGATACATGAAAGACGTTATGTATCCCAATGTGGGCGTCAGTTTCAGTTGGTAGGTCGCAGGATCTAACTGATAGATTATTGGGAATAGACCAATGAATCGTGGAGCAAGACATATGGAAGGTACTCTCAGTCATATGTGGTGGGTGCTGAGCCACACCCTGACACCCACCTTAACATTGGGAGTGGGCCTTCAGTGTGCATCTGTGTTTTTTTAGCCCTCTCCACTGCCTTATGGATTAGAAAATTGGTGTGGCTCCAGAGGACTTGTAGATCCTGGGCAGATAACTTTGCCGCAGGAGGGGATACCGCCTTGGGAAGAGGCAGAGGTAGTTAGTAATGGTTGTCTCCTGTAAACCACTTGGAATGGAGATGATCCAATAGTGGCACAGATGTGGGAATTATGTGCCAACTCCACCCAGGGCAGAAGGGAAGCCCAGTTATCTTGTTGCTCAATGATGTAGGCTCTGAGCAATGCCTTGAGTGTGCAGTTCATACATTCAGATTGTCCATTCCCTTGGGAATGGTATGCCATTGTGAAGCCTAAAGTGATATTGCACTTTTTGCAAAAGGATCACCAGTATTTAGCCGTAAACTGTACTCCTTGGTTGGACAAAATTTGTTTGGGTAAGCCGTGGAAATGGAACACATGTAGGGTAAAGAGCTATGCCAACTCCAGGGCAGAAGGAAGACCTGTGAGTGGGACAAAGTGAGGCATTTTTGAGAAGCAGTTGATATCCACCCAAATTATGGTGGTGCTGTCTGAGAGAGGGAGGTCCACAATAAAATAGGAGGACAATTGGGTCCAGAGTTCCCTGGGGGCTGGTAATGGCTATAACTGCTCCCAGGGTCAGCCAACACAGCTTTCTGCAATGTGCAGGTGGGGCAAGAATCCACGTAGTCTTTAACATCTTGCTTCATCTGAGGCCACCAATAGTATTGTTCAAGCAGTACTAGGGTTTGAGCACAACCAAGGTGACCTGAGACATGGGAATCGTGGGACCATTTCAGTACTTTTTCATGGAATTTAATGGAACGACCATCTTTCCTAGAAGGATCGTGGCTGGGTTGATGATGTGTTGGGGAGGTTCTGGGATGTCCTCAGCCTGGAAGGAACATAAGAGAGCATCTGCCCAGATGTTTTTGAGAGAAGGCCAATACCTTGGGCTCAACATCAAAACGTGCATAGAAAAGAGACCAGCGAGCCTGTCGTGCATCTAGTCGGGCAAGATAAAGGTGTGTTCCAGATTCTTATGTTTCATATATATATAGTGGTATGGGCTGGGCATCCTTTAGCCAATGATGCCACTCTTAAAGCACTAGCCAGACCTCTAGGAATTCTCTGTCTCCGATGCAATAGTTGCGTTTAGCCAATGACAATTTCTTTGAGAAGAATGAGCAAGGATGGAGGTCGCCCTTGGTAAAACGCTGGCTTACTACGGTCCCTATACCCACGGTGGAGTCATCTATTTCCAGGATAAATGGGTGTGTAGGGTTCAGATGGTGAAGACAGAGTTTCTTTAAGAAAGCATTCTTTGGTTCTTGAAAGGCTGCTACTGCTTTGGGAGGCCAATCCTTATTATTAGCTCTCTTAATAGTGAGGGCAGTGAGTGGTGCCGTGATCCTAAAATAATTCACAATGAAGTGGCAGTAATAGTTGGCGAAGCCAGAAACATTTGTAGGGCTCACAGTCCTACTGGATAGTGCCAGTCTTGGATGCTCTTAACCTTCTCTGAGTTCATGTGAAAACTCTTTCTGGATACAATACACCCCAAGAAGGGGAGGATCTCCTTTTCAAACAGGCACTTCTCAAGTTTAGCGTATAAGTTGTTCCTTGCAAGCATTGTAAAACTAGATGTACGTAGTGATGGTGGGAGCTGAAGTCCTTGGAAAAATGAGCATGTCATCAAGATAGACAGCCACATAGACAGAGTAGATCCTAGAAAATCTCATTCATCATCTTTTGGAAGATGGCCATGGTGTTACATAGCCTGAAAGGATTCACTAAATATTCATAATGACTGTCATGTGTATTGAATGCAGTCTTCTATTCAACATCAGGTTTAATCCGGATCTGATTGTAGACTCCTCGGAGATCTCATTTTGTAAAGATCCTAGCCCCTTGGAGCCAGTCAAAGAGTTCAGAAATTAGTGATAAAGGATACCAATCTTTCTTCATGATGGCATTTAGTCCACAGTAGTGGCTACAGGGCCTGAGTGACCCAACCTTCTTGGCCAAAAGAAGCAGCCTTTCCCCAGCAGAGATGACGACAGTTGGATGAAACCCCACTCTAAACTCTCCCAGATGTACTCCAACATCACTCGGGTTTCAGGGAGAGACAAGGGATCGACTCTTCACTGTAGAGTTTTGGTGCAAGGCAGTAGTTCGATTCCGCAGTTGTGATGGTAAGTTTCAGCTTTACGTTTAGAGAAAACATTCTCATAGTTCCTGTATGAGAAGGGAGACCCGAGAGGGTAGTGCCCAGTACTAGGAGGAGCGGAGTTTCAACATGTTTCAAGCATGAGTCATGGCATTGCTACACCCAGTGATAAAGCTACAGCGTGACCAAATCAAAATGTGGAGAATGCTTCTGGAGCCAGGGAAGCCCCAGCATGACTGGGTTAACTGCTCGAGCAATGACGTGGAATATTATCAATTCTTCATGGAGCAAACCAGTGCATAGGGTTAGAGGAGCTGTAGCAAGGTTAATCTGGCCAGGTAGAGCATCCCCATAAATGGAAGAGATGATAAGTGGAGACCTCCTTGGGACAGTGGAAATCAGAGGATGATCGACCAGTTCATTCATCCCGAAGTTCCCCCTGGACCCGGAATCCACTAGCGTAGGGTGTTGAAATACTGGTGGTCCACAGAGAGGGTCACACCGGGAGAGTCAATTGGGGAGCAGGTGTAGTGAAGCCTAGGACCATCTCCCATCAGATCCTAGGCTTGGAAATTTCCTGGTTTGACAGGACATTGGGCAAGCAGGTGCCCCATGCCGGTGCAATAGAGGTAGAGGCCTAATTACTGGCAACAGCATTACTCCTCTGGTGCAAGCGACTATGGCCAAGCTACTTGGACTCTTCTGAGCAAACAGTGGAGGGTGGAACAGGAGGCAGCAGTGACAGTGGTTACTAGAAATGGGAAGCCAGCATGATGGTCCTATGAGGAGGGCGACCCATTGTTGGAAGGGATGGTCTATCCTCCCAGGCAGGTCAATGAGCCACTCCAGGAGTTAACAGACTGCCAAGTTCATCCTTAATCCTGGAGGACAGGCCATCCAAGAATATGCTACTGAGACAATCTTTCCTCTAGTCGAGTTCGGTGGTCAGGATCCAAAATTCTCTAGTGTAGTCTGCTAGAGGTCGGGTGCCCTGGCACCGATGTAGATGGACAGAGTCCATTGCAGTCAGCTGGCCCACTCATGAAAGAATGAGCAGTGAACTGCTGCAGGTCTCTTAAAAATAGATTCAAATGCTCTCAGAGGGAAACCCAGGCCAGAGCTTTGCCATCCAGGAGAGAGAGTAGGTAGGTTGTCTTCATGTGATCATCAGGGAATAGTGACGCTTGAAGTGTGAAGTGCATGTAACATTTGATCAAAAACTCACGGCACTGTTTAGGATCCCTGGCATCCTGGGGTGGAGCTAGGAAGTGAGGAATGGGATGACTCGGTAAAACAGGTATGGGTGGTGCCGCTGATGGCTGTGCAGGTGCAACTGGAGTTGAGATTGTGTTTAGTCAGGCAGTGAGTCGCTCCATGGAAGCGACCAGAAGTTCCAGAAACTGCTGCTGTTCCTGAAGCTGATATGCAAGATCCAGAAAGGCTTGGAGAGTGTTGGCGTCTGCTGAGTCCATGGCTTTTGCAATCTGTTGCGGATGTGGACCCTTGAACCGAGGTGGAATTGGAAAAATCTGCAGGGAGGAGCCCAGTAGATCCCCAGCATCAGCTGGCAGAGCTGGCTGTGGCAACGGCCCAACTGGAGTTTCACCTATACCAGTCCTCATTCCTTTTAGGTTAAGCCCTCAGGTGCTGGAGCCGGCAGCACTTATGGCCTCTATTGCTGAGGTAGAAATCCATGGAGGAACTTGAGTTGCAGACCAGGGTCCGGGGCAGACTGAGTACAGGCAAGGTCAAAGGCAGGCAGTGGTCAGTGGCAGGCAGAGTTCAATCATGGACGAGGATCAGTCTTCAGTGGCAGAATTTTAATCAGTCACTTGTCAAGCCGAAGGCAGAACCAAAGATCCGACCAAGGGAAGATGGGCCAGATAGGCAGGCAGGAATGAGAGAGGAGCAGAACAGGCAGGCAGAAGTAACTGAAGCACTGAAGACTTGATCACAAGATGAACACAAAGAAGTAGGAGCTAAGACCAAAGATTGCCAGGTCAAAGACAAGGAAGAAGAAAAGACGATGGGAACATGCTGATGCAACTAGCTCTACCCACTGTAATCGACCTATTATCAAGGTGTAGAGTGGTGGAGGAAAGGCCCTTTTATGGGCCACAGGCTCTGGATGGCATCTGTGGGCGTTGTGGGAATTTTCCACTGTGGGTCCTTTATATCAAGGGAAGACACACACACGTGCCTAGGGCAGCATCAGGGAGTTGGCAGCACCCTGCCACAGGAGTGTTGGCCTGCCTGTAGTGCTGCGGCCTGCCTCACTGTGGTCTGGGGAAGCCATAGCGGCGCTGGGGCTGGAGGTAGTAGTTTATGGGACCGACTCACAAACCGCTGAACTCAGATGAATTGAGTTTTGCAGGGAGACTAATATGCTCTCTCGGCAGTTGGCCATGACTAGCAAATGATCCAGGTATGGGAGGACTTGACAAGTAAGCGTGCAGCTAGCATAGCCAGGCATTTGATAAAAACTCTCAGAGAGTCCAAAGGGGAGTAATGTGTTTTGATAATGGGATGAATCTACCTTGAAGCAAAGGTCATTCTACTGGGTCGGATAGATTGGTATGTAGGCATATACCGTATTTTTCGCACTATAAGACACACCTGACCATAGGACACACCTAGGATTTAGAGAAGGAAAATTAAGAAAAACAAATTCTGTCCCCATGATGGCCTCTGTACGGAGCTCCCCCTGGTGGCCATCCGTGGGATTTTTTTTGGTTTTGTTTTTTATAGTAAGGCAGAGAACATCCACACAAGTACTCACATTCACTAGTTTTCTCTCCCTCACATACATACTGTTCTGGAATTGCTAGAGAGTTAGCAATATGTTAGGAATCTGCTATCTGATGGGAGGAGCAATCAGAAAGGAGTTAGTAATCTGTTAGGAAAGCTCTGTGTTAAAGCTGGGAGTAGCAATCTGTAATGAATCTCCGTGAGGAGTTAGCAATCTGATGTAGTTGTGGGTGGATCCCTGGGCTGGTGGCAGATGATCACGCCCCTGGGAGGAAATCCTGAGAGGGACCACCGGCTAGGCTTGAGTATGGAGACAGACACACATTAGTTCTTTTATTAAACAGGTTTTTGAAACCACCAGAGGTGGCAGTAGTGAGCTGATATGCCCGGCAAGGCTGTAGTCCCTCAGGTACTGGAACAGCGATCCAGGATGGCTGAGCTGTTGAGAAACTGTAGAAAGTGAGTAGGCAGAGAAGGCAGAGTTCATGAACAGAACTAGATGACAAAACTCACGTAAGGTCTCAAGGAAGCTCAGGAGCTGGAAAGGTTTAGGCCCTCGAGGAGCGAGTACCTGGTTCCAGGGAAAGCTCTGAGAGAGCGATGTTAACTCACAATTGTTTGTAGCAGCGATAGCTTCCAAGCAGTAGAGAATCTTCAGAGTGTCCAGGAACATGGGCCCTCGAGGAGTGAGTACCGGTTCCTATCTGTAATCTGAAAGTAAAGAAAAAGAGCGAGGCCCCCTAGGAGCAGGTACCTCTGGTAAGTCCGAAGAGGCAGAGTAGCTTGGGAGGTGTAGCCGAAGCAAACCCCTTACCCTTGCTAACTCAGTTAGAATGTGAAAATAAAGACCTTTAAATATTGGAAGTGGATGACGTCATCTCAGGGGGATGCCCCTGAGGTTCGCACTCTTGCTGGTACTTCAATCGGAGTGCGCGCGCCCTAGGTCTTCAGGCAACATGGCGGATCTGCAACGTCGAGCTGGTCCGGGGACACCGGAGGAAGACAGCATGGAGACGCCGCAGCAGCCAGCCGTCCATCAGACCCGGAGGGAGTCGCCACAGAGGTAAAGAGGGAGGAGTGAGGGTGTCGGGCAGCGACGGTCGCAACACATACATAGGCTCTTTCACATTCACTAGCTCTCTCCCCCACTCAACTTACTGGCTCTCCCTCACATATACACATACCCACAGACAATCACACACTGGCACTCTCCCTCATACGCAAAGCTCTCTCACAGTTACTTTAAACTTTCATGACTGCTCCAAAGTTCAATAATAAATAGTCAGGTCTATATTACATTGATTAGGAGAGCAATTTGCTCCTAATACTTCAACAGATAGCCACTTAACCAGCACAGGCAGTAATTCTATTTGCTGGTCTGTGTCATGTGTCCTCCATCCCAGGCAGTATACCACCCCCATGACCCTCCAAATACATCCAAACAAATTAGAAGGAAATGGCACCAACCACAAACCACAAGGAGTGAAGTTCTTACTTTGGATTGCAAGTGAGCTCAACAATTGACCATGTATCGTCCTCCACCGGCAGAACCCGGGATCCCCGCTGATCTCGGGGTGCATCTCACTGCGAAGATCGGCGTGGCGCGGGTCAGTCATCACCTGTTTAAACCACGTGGGCTACGGAGGCCCCTCCAGTTCAAACAGCTCCCTGCCGGTCTGCTGTTCTGGGGTGCATCCCACTGCGAAGGCTGGCGCGGCGCAGGTCAAATGCTAGCCGTCTGAACTGGAAGGGCCTCAGTAGCCCACACGGTTCAAACAGCTGATGTCTGACCTGCACCACGCCGACCCTCGCAGCAAGATGCACCCCGGGAACAGCAGACCAGCAGGGAGCTCATGTTCCTCCGGCAGAAGACGACACACCTGCGCCACCATGCTGATTGGGCTGAGTGGGGAGGAAGCGGGGATGGCGTGCGAGAGGGAGAGACGCTACATTCGCTCCATAAGACGCACAGACATTTCCCCCCCATTTTGGGGGGGAAAAAAGTGCATCTTATGGAGCGAAAAATATGGTACATCATTCAGATTGAGGGTGCACATCTGATCCTTTTGAAATTAGGGAAGCATCATATTGAAGGAATTAATTTTGAATTTCTCTCGGAGCACATGCTTGCTCATGTTTCTTAGATCCAGAATGTGTTTGAGTTCTCCATATTTTGTGGGAATTAGGAAGTAATGGGAGTAGAATCCTTGTCCATTTTGGAGCACAGGGTCAACTCTACTGCTAAAGAAGCAATTCTGCTTCCATATAGAGTTGTCTCAAGAAAGACAGATACAGATTGAAGGCTAAACAATGAGGAAGAGATGATAGATGGGAGAAATGCAAAAGGTATCCAGATTCCATGATCATCAGAACTCAGTGGTTCTTAGTTATATTATGCCACTGAATCCAGGAAGTCCTGGATTCTGCCCCTACTGGAAAAGGTTGCTATTGAATATTCACAGTGATCAAAATCTAGGCCCAGGTTTGGGCTGGACTTGTTGCATCACTTTAGGTTGACGATGTTCATACTAACGAGCAGGAACCAGAAGATGTAGCTGCTGCTGAGCAGGAAGAAGTGGGAGCTGGTATCTTGGAAAAGTCTTAGTATATTCAGCCTCTTCTCTGGCTAGGTTTTGGCCGGATAAGTCATTATATGGGCAAAATCATGAAGGATAGTAGTGATATTCAAACTTGTTTTGCTAAGGTATTTGGCAAACATTAAATCTGCTATTGAGTAACTGAATTTTAAAAAAGCTGACTATGGTGTGCGTTCATGTGTAATCTGTGTAACTTTTGCTGCAAGTTCTAATGAGGAGCAAGTCAAGAGATCTTGAGTTTTAGGGCTTTCAGCACAGATTGAAGATTCGGGGGTCAAGTGGGAGCTTATAAGAGGAGGAACCAGAGGGGTCTTTAAGACCTCAATATCAATTGAACAAACTGGTGGACTAATTGGAAAAACAATTTTTTTCTCACTTGCAAGCATGTTTTAAAATCCACCTTCATAAGTGCATAAAAGCCACTAAAGCCCTAGCGGAAACACGTGCAGGATTTACTTAAGATGCCTTTTAAGATCATGCGCACACATATATGTGGCGGGGGATTTTAAATGGTATGTGTATACTTGCGTGCATGTTATAAAATCATAGCATATCCCTGCGCGCATGTGCGTTCCTTTTAATATTAGCCAGTTAGTTAGCAGGATAAGTCTTACCAGGCTAACTTACTTAGCTGGCTATGTCTGAATATGGATCTCTTCCGTGTCTAGAAGCAGCTATGGATAATAATTTCTATCTTCAGTTGGCTGAAGGAAGGAAATATTTTAGCTTCTGTATACAATTGTGTAGGTACTGCACCATGTAAAACTGATGAGAAGAAATCCATTGCGCTTAGCATGGAGCTCTGAAAAACTTTCTTCGCAAAATTGTCAAGCAACCTGGGATACTTCCCTGGAAGTGTATCTGAATACATTTTTCTTTTCTATACTTTTTTCCAGGACACATTCCATGACAACAGATTGGTGAGATAATTGGACTAGTCAAAATTCCAGTGATTTTTATACTGTATATTTGAAATCAAACCTTCTTGCAGTAAGGTACAAGAGATTTTTTTTTCCCCACAATTTCATTTGCAGCTGTTGCAGGATATGGTAAACTGGAATAATTGCTGGTTTTGTTGGAGAGTCCAAAATTTGAAGGAGACCAAAGACTTCTGTCTGAGAATCTATATTTTTGCACACATTCACTCCAAGTGATTTTCCAAGTTTATCTAAAAATTTTGAATAAGAAATGTCTTAAGAAGAAGAATGCTCTAGAGGCTCCCATAGTGGTTGACAGAGTATTCCTATTAAACCCTCTTCTGAACCCAAGCGCATGGGAACACTAATCCATGGCCCCAAAGATGAAGATGGTGAATTGGGGAGAGGGTCCTTTGCTCGCCAAGTATTCTAGCTAGGCAAACTGCAAATTTATAAATAAATAAATAATAACTCTGGTGGACAACCTCTGCAAGTGAAAGAGATGAAGAAGAACCTCCTAGCATGGATTATAATGGTGTGTTCACTTGAAATGGGGATACTAGCACTGTGTCCTGTGGGCAAGCGCTAGCAAAAATGGAGAAGAGAGAACACCTTCTTTATTTTAAGTCAATGAGGTAAACAATTCTTCATCAGCTTCATTACTTGGTTGAGTGGCTAGCAAGTCCTCTGACCTGGTGTGGGCAGTAGCTTAGCTCATGAACATCTATAATGGATATTATCTTTCAGCAAATGCAGTTCTTAAATCCACTTACTGTTGGTTTCTTTTTGCCAGACATCTTGAAGAGGCAAGTAATAACCTCTCCATTTTTTTTTAATAGCACTGAAAAGTGCTGTTAGGCTGCTGCTAAGGCAGCAAGGCAACTAAGAGGAAAAAAGTTGATTTCTAAAAAAAACAACAAAGATCGAAAAGAAAAAATATGAAGAGACAAGTACATGTCCATGCTGTGCTTGGCCAAAACCCCCCCCAAAAAACTGAGGAAATGCCCATGCAGGAATTCCCGCCCATGTTCAGTAGAGCTAAAAGCTCTACTAGCTAAGAGAGATGTGTCCATTTGGTGCCGCTGAATGACGTAATCCAGATGTCATGGCTAATTTAGCCCTGCTTATCGACAGAAAATGGGTGCTTATCAGGTAATAATCTTTTGTAGAGTATGAAAGAGGAATTCATCTGCGTCACCATTCAAGAGAATGGTTACAAAATATATCATTGGTACTATACAACTAATAAACTTAAAAAGATTGGGCTCATTAGCAATGTTAATATTGGCAAGAATGTGTTGAAAAAGGGACTTTATTTCACTTTTGGTGGACATGTCCTAAGATACAACTGTATTTGTCTGAAATCCTCTCATGGATCTATCACTTCAAAGGAGTTAGTTTACTCTGGATCCCGTGGTCATCCCTTTTTTAGGTTATGATCAGGAGGCCTTTGATCAGAGAAGAAATATGGAATTAGTTTAGCTAATCACGTTAGTGGCTGATATCCTATAACACTCCACATTTTGTCTATTTGCTATCAGTCTATTTATGAATTTCTAAGCTTACCTTGGCATGTCTACATAATGGAATTTATTACCTTCCAAATTAGGGATTTTTATCAAAATGAACCCGGAGTAAAGAAACATTTCCATTCTAAGGTTAGGCATGTATTCAATACCATACTGAATCCAAACTTCCATTTAGCAATAAGGGTGATGAGGTTATAAGATTTATTATTAGGTATTAATGGTTACCTATAGTAGAAAGAATAGAAATATGAACCTTAGTAGATAATGGTCCTATGCATCTGGGGAGATATACATAAGACTTCAAAATCTGTCATATTTTAATTTCACTGCCTTCTATTGTGTTTGGCTCTGTATAGAATTATTGATTGTTATCTGTTGATCAGACTAAGAGGTAAATTTTAAAAGTCCTGCGTGCCGGCACGCCTATCTTGCAAAGGCCTCCGGCGTGAGCAAAGCCCCGGGATGCGCGTAAGTTCCGGGGCTTTGCTTGGGGGGCATGTTGGGGGCGTGTCGAGGGTGGCGCGGCATTCGGGGGTGTTATGGGGGCGGGGCCCTGGGCGTGGCCAAGGCTTTCAAAGCAGCCCCCGGGCCAGGGAATGGTGCGCCGGCAGCCAGCCGGGGCAGGCGTAACTTTTTCGACAAAGGTAGGGGGGGGATTTATTTAGGGATGGGGTGGGTTAGATAGGAGAAGGGAGGGGAAGCCGGGGGGGGGAAGATCCCTTCAAGGCCGCTCCGATTTCAGAGCGGCCTTGAAGGGAACGGGGAAAGCCATCGGGACTCCCCTTGGGCTCGGCGCAATGTGTGCACCCCCTTATGCGCTGTTATAAAATCGGGCGTACATTTGTTCGCGACGGGCTGCGTGAACAAATCTATGCCCGCTCTTTTGTTTTAAGATCTGCCCCAAGCCTTCTGTATGATTACTGATTATTCCGTTATACCTTCAATTAATTTTTGAAATAAAAAATATCTGTTTTGCACTTGGTTTTGAGAGGGGGAAATAACAAATGGTATTTGAAATAACATGCATTATCTCCTTGTAAAGGTATTTACAATATGATAAACACTGTTTACCTTGCAGTAATGCCGTAAAGCAATTTAGTAAATGACCTCCTTAATTTATATGAGGTAAAAAAATAGGAAAAAAATAAAGATGAGATCATAGCTCGGTGTCCTCTTTGAATCAATGATCGAATAAGTTATCATCATCAATCTTTCTAGAGTCTCAATGCTCTCAACAAAACTAGTTGCTTTTTTATACTTTTTTTTTTTTTATATTGCTAGTAGAAAAAAAGTCATAAAATCTTTGTACCCAACTATTTCCAGTACTGAATATGACAAGTCCATTACCTGCTATTAATTAAGTTGACTTAGAAAATAGCCACTGCTATTACTAGCAACAGTAACATGGAATAGACTTAGTTTTTGGGTTGCCAGGTTCTTATGGCCTGGATTGGCCTCTGTTGGAAACAGGATGCTGGGCTTGATGGACTCTTGGTCTGACCCAGCATGGCATGTTCTTATGTTCATAAGCAGATGTATAAACATCAGTCATTCAAAATATCATAAGAAGCTTAGGATCTGATTTTAAAAAAAGCATTTACACACTTAAAATTGGTTTATACACGTGTAAACGCACTTTACTTGAGTAAGTGGGCTTTTGAATAATGTTACAATATATGCTATTGAATTGCCATGGGTTTTACTTGCGTAAGTGCACTTTACTCGAGTAAATGCCTTTTGAAAATTGCTACGATAGTATGTTACATTTAGGCACGTAATTCCTTTGAAAATTAATTCCTTAGTGATTCATCATTTCTCTCTCATACTATTCAATAGTGCACTTATCTTTACAGATGTTTGCTGATCTTTATTTGTAAAATGTCCAACGTTCCACATCAAATGTCACAGATTAGGAAAATATCTTCTATTTCTACTTCTGTCGTGGAACTTGTTTTGTTTGACAGCTGGATCAGGGTAGATTTCTTCACAAAATCCTGCAATATAACATAATATAATACAATATCACTGTAATAGCATGGGGCAGCTCTTGGTTTCAGGAAGGGTGCCAGAGGGCAGAATAACCAAGCTAGACTACAGCCTCTCCTACACAAAAATACTTTTTATTATTTAAATGAATTAAAACAGCACAAGGCTGCTTACTTCACCAGTTTATGTCTTAAAAGTTAAGGTATTCAGATATGCATAGTTTTAGCAAAGTGTCTGGTACTTCCATCATGGGCCTTCCATCATGGGCTGGATATTTATTCCCTCCCCAAGGGAGCACCCTGTGAGCAGAGTTCCCACTCTGACTGGGTTATAAGATGGATCAGGCTAGATGCTTGGTCCTGGCTTTTTAAGGTGTTCTTGGGGTTTAAAGTATATATCCCTTTATTTACACTCACCCTCAGCTCAACTTTCCTGGCTTGAGTGCTTGCCTATACCAGGGACTCTTCCTGCCAAATAAAGTCTGTGTTCACCATATCTTTCCAGGCCTTGTGTATCACTTTGAAGGTGAAGGTTTGGAGGGCTAAAATCTAGAGCATCACCTTGCTATTTGTCTTCTTTTTCCAGGCAATCCAAATGATCCATTGGTGGTCATCAGCGAATATGCGGTCCAAGAAATAACATCAGAAGGCCTCTAAAGCCCACTTTACTGATAATGTCTCCTTTTCAAATGTGGAGAAGCATTTTTCTCTGAACATTAGTTTTCTACTAATGAAGGCCATGAGATGTTTCCAGCTTCTTTTTTTCCTTGGACAAAATGGCTCCAAAGCCTACATCTGAGGTGACTATCTAGACAGTGAAGGGCTTATTGAAGTCCAGACTCATCAGCACTCACTCTTAACAGGGTTCTTCTTTAATCCTTGGAAGACCTCTTCTGCTTTCTTGGATCAGCTGTCCTTCTCAAGGGCCTTCTTTTATAGCAGACATTTCAGGGGTTTGGCCTTCTCTAAGAAGTTTGGAATGAACCTCCTGTCAAAGTCTATGGTTCCTAAAAAGTCGTTTACCTTGGTTTTGGTCTGGAGAACTGGTTACACATGTAAAGGCTTCCATTTCACATGCTGTGGGTGGACCTGCCCTTTTCCTAAGGATTATCCCAAATACTATATTTCTTAGCCTCCCAGTAGATACTTCTTGGGGTTGGCCATTAGCCTGGCCTTCCACATGAATGTGAACACTGCTTGTAGTTGGGTTAAGTGGGCTCCCTAGTCACCAATATATACTATGTCATCCAGGTATGCAGAAGCATAGCTGTTGTGAAGGTGCAGAAGGTAATCGTTCAGGCACTGGAATATGGCATGTGCTCTGCACAGTCCAAACAGAAGTACAGTGAACTGGAAGAGTCCTATGAGAGTAGAAAAGGCTGTTTTTCTTCATGCAGCAGTGAGCAGTATGTGGCAATAATATTTTGACTGTACCAGCATGGATATAAACTAAGCGGCCACAAGCTAGTGAGACCCATTTCTTTAGAAGGATTTCATGGAAGGTCTGAACTTTCTTCTGTTTGTCTGGCTGGGTTATCTTCTAAGCAGGAAAGAATGGGATCTGCGGTTGATCATACTGTATCTGATTTTAACATGGCAAAAATAGGTGGATAAAGCAAAGGCAAAAGCCAAAAAGATACTTGGATGATTAGGGAAAAGAACGGCCAGCAGAAAAAAAAAAATAAGGAGGTGATATTGTCCCTGTCTAAGTCCTGATGAGACCTCATTTGGAATACTGTGTACAATTCTGGAGACTGCATATTCAAAAGAATATAAACCAGAAAGAGTCGATCCAGAGGGTGGCTACTAAAATGATCTGTGGTTTTGTTCTAAAGCATATGGGGATAGACAAAGATCTAAACATATATATGCTGGAGGAAAAGTGGGATAAGAGACAAGAAGGCATGGGATAAACAAAGGATCTCTGAAGAAATGGTAAGGATTCTAAAGCTAAATAGCTGATATGGATAGGTAGACTGGATAGGCTGTAATGGTCTTTTTCTGCCATCTTATTTTCTATATTTCTATCATGTAGTCTACTAAACCAGCCTACTCTATGACCTCATAAGGGCCTTGCCAGCAGGCCAGAAATTTACTCTCGGTGGGTGGTAGCAACATTAAGATGCAGTCTCCTAGCTAGAAAATTCACTGGGCCATGGACCAACTATATTTATTTATTTACAACATTTATATCCCACCCCTCAAAACCAATTGTTCAGGGTGGGTTTACAGTAAAACACTCATAAAATACAATACAAAAAAAATTACATAATCATATTCAATTAAAAGCATCTAGGAACTTTGACATCCTTTTCGTTCCTCAAATACATTGGGAGTGTATTCGACAATATAAGAGCAGCCTGTGAAAATCTCTTTTATGTATAAACTATGAGGGAAGTTCTAGCATTTGTATTCCTTCCAATCTCAAGGAACGCTCTGGCACATACTGCTGCAATTTATTTCCCAATATATACTGGTTATCTGAATAAAGTAACTTATGCACAGTTACCAATAATTTAAATTGTGACTGATATTTGTCTAGGGGCCCGTGAATATTTCACATCACTGGAAAGATATGATCATATTTACTGACTCCACTAATGACCCTTGATACTGCATGATGTATCAGCTGTAACACCATAATTTTTTTTCTGGTAATCCAGGAAGTAAACTACTGCAATAGTCAATATGACTCAATACTAGAGCTCGTAACACTGTTCTAAAAAGTTCTGATGATATTAGTACTTTCAATGGCTTAACCAGTTAAAGTTTATAAAATGCAAGTTTAGCAACATTCTTCACATGGGGAACCATAGATAATTTTGAGTCTAAAACAGACCCAAAACTACGGACTTTTAATAGCTTAGTGTTACAGTCTAGTTAGTGGACCCAAGATAGTGTAACAGTCTTATCTTGACTTGCCCTTGGACCACAGCCGAAAACCCAGTCAAGGGCGTAATCCAGTACCCCTGGGTTGGTTGTTGATAAAGAAAGTCTAGACCACAATCCGGTCCTAGAGGCAGGTAGCCAACAGGAGAAAGTCCAAGGCACAATCTGGGTAAACGAGGCAGGCAGCAAGCAATAGAAGGTCCAGGGCACAATCTGGTTCAGAGAGGCAGGCGGCATGCAATAGCAGGACCAGGGCACAATCCGGGTCAAAGAGGAAGACAGCAAGCAAGAGAAGGTCCAAGGTACAATCCGGGTCAGCGCGGCAGGTAGCAAGCAAGAGAAGGTCCAAGGTACAATCCGGGTCAGCGCGGCAGGTCACCAGCAATCCGAGAGCAGCACCAGCACAAGCAAGCCTGTAGCGGAGGCAAATGCTGTACTGAAGAGTGGCGTTTAAATAGTCCTATTTCCAGCGCTAACGCGGGGACTTTCCAGGGGAAGCGATGACGTGCCGCAGTGGGAGGAGTCATGACGCAGCATGCGTCAGCCTGCACTGCAGCTGGGGAATGCCGCCGAGCAACGCGGCCACCAGCCCCTACAGAAGGAACTGATGCAGCAGGTTGCTGAATGGTAACAGTACCTCCCCCACAAGGCCTCCCTCTCCGATTCTGAGGATAAGGTTTGAGAGGTTTGGAGTAACCACGGAGCCTGAATGTTGCAAGCTGGTTCCCAGGAGTTATCTTCTGGCCCATAATGTTTTCAGAAAATTCAATATTGCAAAGTTCCTCACCTTCGTCTGACATCCAGGATTTCCTCGACCTCATATTGATTGTCATCCTCCACAATAGTTGGGGTGGTCAGGACAAGATTGCAGGTTTAAGAAGTGATATATGAAAAACGTTGTGGACCCACAGCATGGGTGGCAGACTAAGCTTGCATGTGACTTCACCAAGTTGCTTTTCAATAGGAAAAGGTCCAACAAATCTGGGATGAAATTTTAAAGAGAGGGTCTGTAAATGTAGATTCCTGGTACTCAACCATACAAGGTCCCCTGGTCGGAGTTGACAGCCCGGTCTCCTCCTTTTATCCACCTGTTTCTTAGCCTTGATCACGGTTTGCTGTATCAATTGTCGGGTTTCTTTCCATAGCTTTGTCATGGAACAGATGGTTTGGTCTACAGCCGGACAAGACGAAGGGGTAGTAATAGGAAAAGGAATTCGAGGATATCTGCCAAAGACTAAGAAGAAAGGGGATGCTCCAATGGCTTGCGCTGAATGATTGTTATGGCACATCTCCGCCTAGGGTAATAGAGATGCCCAATCATCCTGTCTTTGGTTAACATAACATCGCAGGAGGATCTTGAGTGATTGATTTGTCCGTTCAGCTAATTCGTTGGATTGGGGATGATAGGCTGACGAAAAATTGAGTTTTATTCTGAATTTCTTACAAAAGTCTTTCCAAAAGCGAGCTGTAAATTGCACTCCTCTGTCAGACACGATATTCTCGGGCAGGCCATGAATTCGAAAAATGTGCTGTATAAATAGTCAAGCCAATTCCGGGGCTGTAGGCAAGCCGGAGAGTGGAATAAAATGGGCCATTCTAGAGAATCGATCCACAACAACCCAAATGACCTGAGCTAAAAAATTCTAACTTATCCCTAACAATTAAAAAGCAGAATGAAAATACAAACAAAAAACAAACTTTGAAATGTTTGTATGCTAATGCCAGAAGTCTAAGAAGTAAGATGGGAGAATTAGAATGTATAGCAGTGAAAGATGACATAGACTTAATTGGCATCTCAGAGACATGGTGGAAGGAGGACAACCAATGGAACAGTGCTATACCGGGGTACAAATTATATCGCAATGATAGACAGGAGCACCCGGGAGGCGGTGTGGCGCTTTATGTCCGGGATGGCATAGAGTCCAACAGGATAAACATCCTGCATGAGACTAAATGCACAATTGAATCTTTATGAGTAGAAATCCCTTGTGTGTCGGGGAAGACTATAGTGATAGGAGTATACAACCGTCCACCTAGTCAAGATGGTGAGACTGACAGTGAAATGCTAAGAGAAATTAGGGAAGCTAACCAAATTGGTAGTGCGGTAATAATGGGAGACTTCAATTAACGTTATGTGACTTTCACCAAGACACTAACCGGTCTTCTCGATCATTCACCTTCTTAAAATTTTATTTTATTCAAAAATATTTTTGTTAGAATTTTTCTTTTTCTTAAAAATAGTCCTCCATCAATCTAAGGCAGACTCTTAATTAATTTTATTTTGACATATAGTAGCCCAACACGGCCAGTGTTTCACCCTTAAGCTTCCTCAGGGGCGTATAAAAGACATCTAATCTAGAGTCTTTATCCCATTCATCAGGACATCGCGTCTCAGCATTTGTAACCGGAACAGAGAGGAGGGTTACAAATGCTGAGACACGATGTCCTGATGAATTTGGCAAATTTTGAACCTCTGGTGATTCAACTGGATCGGAATGTGTAAATACGCCTCCGTGAGGTCCAGAGAAGTGAGAAATTCCCCTTTTCAAACCAAGGCCTTCACCGTCCTCAGGGTTTCCATACGAAAGCGAGGAACCCGAAGGCAATGGTTCATCTTCTGCAGATTGAGGAAGGGCCGAAACGTGCCCTCCTTCTTGGGGACCACAAAGTACACAGAGTACCAACCTCTTCCCTGTTGAGCCTCCGGAACTGGGACAATAGCTTTGAGCTCAAGAAGTCGTTGTAGAGTCACCCGGACCGCCTCTCGCTTGACACTTGAGGCCACTCGAGTCTCCACAAAAACCTCCCAGACCGGGCACGAGAACTCCAGTGCATACCCATCTTTCATCACTTCTACGACCCAGCAGTCTGATGTAATTTTTGCCCATTCCGTGTAAAAGTTGGATAATCTGCCTCAGACAGCTTCGATGACGGAATGGGTGCTCGTGGCTTCACTGGGGGTTTTTATCACTTCCTGCACCAAGATGTCCCGAATCTGTTCCGGGCCGGCGACCCCCTCGAAAGGACTGCTGGCACCCCGAAGCAGGTTTAGAAGCAGGAGGTGCAGAGTATCTACCTGCTCTGAAGTGGCGAGCGTCCCTAAACCTAGCTCGAGGAGGGAAGACTTTCTTAGAAAATCTTTTATCTTCCGGCAACCGATTGCCCTTGGATTCGGCAAGCAGCTTTACCAGCTGATCCAGATCCTCCCCAAACAGAAGCTTGCCCTTAAAGGGTAGATTACATGAGGCTAGCGCAAACCGCCGCCTGAAGGCTTAGCACGGCAACCTCGAATGCTCGCTTCAACTGGATCTCCAGCTTGCGGTCCTGCACATCCTTAAGGGCAGCCGCCCCAACAACTGGGTTAGTGGTCTTTTTCGTCACTGCCGAGACTGCGGCGTCCACCTTTGGAATCTTCAGTAAATCCAAAACATCAGACGATAACGGGTACAGTTTCGCCATAGTTCTGCCCACCTTCAAGCCGGAATCCGGAGTCTCCCACTCCTGGGTCACTAGTTTGTGAACCTTCTTAGGCAGAGGAAAAGATGTTGTGGGACCCCTAATGCCATCGAGGACTGGATTGACGTCCTCATTGTCAGACACTTCTTGAGAAACCTTAAGTTCCAGAACTTCAAGGACCTGGGGAATAAGGGGTCTTAACTCATCCCACTTGAACAAACGCACTACACACCACAAATGCGCCACATCAGCCGGATCCGGCCGCGGATCCGGGTCTGCTACCCCTACTACCCCAGAAGCCGGCATCACCCCAGACCCCGGGATCGGATCTTGTGTACCCTGGGGAGAATCCCCTATGGGGTGAGCCTGATCAGGGAGGAGCTGATGAGGGTCTGTACCCTGACCTCTTTTCTCAGGCAGGTCCGAACCTGCCCCCAGGAGACCGGGCCGCTTTACCGCCGAGCGTTTCCTTGCCAGGAAAGCCTGGTGCATAAGGAGGACAAATTCTGGGGAAAAAAACCCTCCGGGTCCCCCAATGGAGAATCGGCCGGGGTGATGATAGTTCCCCCAGTGAAGTCTTCCCTCACCGGGGCTAGAACAGGCGGAGAATCCTCTTCCCGTGAAGCCGAAGGTGAGACAGACATTCCCTCCCCAAGGGAGGAGGCAAGAAGCCCTGAAGAGCCCTCTAACCCCGGGGAACACGCTGTGCATAAGGAGGCCACATCTAACGCCTGGCATGACCCACATGCGCGGCAGGCCTGCTATTCTGTTTTCGGTGCCATCCGCAGCAGCGCGCCAATAGTCTGAAGTGAAATAGAAAAGGGCGTGAATAAAAAAAGAAATGCTCGGAGCCGCGACACGGAAAAAATTTCAGTCAGGCAGGACCAGAAAAAACAAACTTTTCGTGCTGCGGGGTAAGTGGACTACCGGCTGAGGAGAAAAAAACGCGTGCAGCCTTGCTGCGGGAAAGGGGCCTGTCTATAGTGAAATCGCAAGGCCTATCTAAACCCCCTCCCTACCTTTATCTTAAAAGTTACTACTGCCTCTGGGCACAAGTAACTTACGCGCGCCGGTGCAGCAGGCCCCGACACAGGCCGCTGTGTCGGGGCACTTGGCCATGCCCCCGAAACACCCCCGAGCCGGAAACACGCCCCCAGACACGCCCCGAAAACACAGCATCACTCCAGACACGCCCCCTGACACGCCCCCCAGGCAAACCACAGGACTTACGCGCGCCGCCGAGCCTATGCAAAATAGGCTCGGCGCGCGCAGGGCGTTTTTAAAAGGGTTACGCGCGTACCTTATATGCGTAAACCTTTTAAAATCCGGCCCAAAATGTACACCATTCATTAAAAAAGGCCAAAAGAAAATCAAACAATTACCGGCATGTTTAATAGTGAGATGAGAAAAACAATTAAAGCCAAAAAGGCATTATTCAAAAATGGAAGCAGACCCAAATGAGGAAAAAAAGCATAAACACTGGCAAGTTTGATGTAAAAAATTAAGCAGGGTAAGCGATAATTTGAAACAAAGCTTCGCATAGAGATAAAAGCAAATAATAAAACCATTTCAAGTATATTAGAAGCAAAAGGCCTGAGAGGATGTCAGCTGGGGTGCTCAATGACAGAGGGTAAAGGTAACATTTATTTTGCTACAAGGGGTGCTCAGAGAGGAACATGAAATAGGAGAAATATGATATGAATTGTCTGCCTCTGTCTTTACTGAGGAGGATGTCTGGATCATAACCATACCAGAAACATGTTTTGATGGTAATGACCGAGTGATTAAATGAAGTCACTGAAACTGGAGGATTATAATAAGTCAAATTTATTTATTTAACAGCTTTTTTATACCGATATTAAAATACACATTATATCGGTTTACATTGAAACGAAAAAGGTGGAAAATTACAATAAATGGGGGATGGGGAAACGGGACAACTGATAAAGAGAACTAAGAGGCACAGAAGAAGCGAACTTAGCAAATTGAGGCTAATGAGGAAAGATAAAGTAAAAAGAGAAAAAAACATATCTACAAATATACAACAGTATTACGTGGTTACTATCAAATTGACAAATTACCGGGATCAGATGGTATCTGATGATTTGCAACTTATTATTTTAAACAGCTATGGTACCGGAAGACTGGAGGGTGGCCAATGTGATGCCAATTATAAAAAGTTCTCCATGGATTATCTGGAAAGTATAGATTGGTCTGAAACTGGTGCTGAGCAAAAGGGTAAAAATTATACTTTAAAACAAAATTACTGACCATATAGTTGTAGCTTAAAGGGGGGGGGGGGGGGGGAATCAACATGGATTTTGCAAAGGGAAGTTTTACCTTACCAATTTATTAGACTTTTTTGAAGGTGTAAATAAAACGTGATAAAAATGAACCTGTTGATATGGTGCATTTGAATTTTTAGAAGGCATCTGACAAAGTCCCTCATGCGAAACGCCTCATGAAATTGGGAAGCTACAGGATCGAAGACAGTGTCCTATTGTGGATTGGCAACTGGATAAATGTCAAGAAAACAAAGGTAAGACTAAATGGTCAGTTTTCCAAATGGAGAAAGGCTGTTAGTGTAGTGCCCCAGGAATCTGTACTGAGACATGTGCTATTTGGCATATTTATAAATGATCTGGAGAAAGGAACAGCAAGTGAGGTGAACAAATTTGTAGGTGACTAAATTGTTTCCAGTCACTAAAACAACAGTGAATTCTGAGGAAATGCAGAAGGACATTGTGAGACTAAGAGACTGGGCATCTAAATGGCAGATGCAATTTACTGTGGACAAGTGCAAAGTAATCCACATAAGGAGACAATCCCAATAACAGGTACACAATGCTGGGTTCCATGTTAGGAGTTACATGCTGAAAAAGGTCTTCAGAGTCCTGTAGATAACACCTTGAAATTTTCAGCTCACTGTGCGGCAGCAGTCAAAAGACAAATAGAATGTTAGAAATTATTTGGAAATGAATAGAGAACAAGACTGAGAACATCACAATTCCTTTCAGGATAATTATAAAATGAGTACACAGTTGACCGTTATGATGATGCGAGCAGGAACAGTTGATTAAGGTCCGTGCTCCTCGGAGATTGGATTTTAATATTATTAATTACAGCAGTTTTGCAAGAAGTTTTATTTTATTACATAACTGCAATAACTACTGAATATCACTAGAAGACTATTGTGTTAAAGTATGGCTGGTAAAGGAAAGATATCAGCAACTGAAAAAGCTTTAGTGCTGGATTCAACGGAAACTATTTCAGAGCCGTTGCTGCGGGAGCTTACCAAAGTGGTTTCAGATGCAGTGTCGGTTACTATGCATGATCAGCTTCAAAAAATACATATTTCTCTTGAAGAGCTACATGAAAAGTTAATAAATCAAAACTTACTTGTAACTGCAATTGATCAAAAATTAGAAAAACACGATGAAACTCTGGAGCTTCTTAAGACTAATATAACTTTGAAAAAGGAAAATCAAATCCTTGAAGAAAAAAATTGAGGATCTTGAAAATAGTAATAGAATCAATAACTTATGCATCTTGGGATTACCAGAGAGAGTGAATGGTGAAGTATTGCTGCAATGATACGAGAAAGATCTTCCAGGACTGCTAGATGTTGCATCACATGATCGGCAATTATGGGTGGAACGAGTATATCGGCTGGATCATTTATTGCAGTCAGCTCAGAAGCCATGACTAGTAATTGTTAAATATTTTATTTTTTTCAACAAAATGAAAGTTTTAAATGATTATAAGAGGAACCAAAATTGTTTTAAGTATGGGAATAGTAAAATAATAATATTCCCAGATTTTCTAATAAAGTTATTGCAGCACGAAGAGAATTAACCCTTTATTGTTCACAGCTGTTCAAGATGGGAATAAAGTTTTCACTGCAGTTTCCAGCAAGGATGAAAGATTATCATAAGGGAGAAATCAAGATACTCACCACCAGAGAAGATGCAAAATTATTTGTGGATAGTCTGCAGGAAAATGACATAATTTAAAACAAAAGAAGACATAGAAAAAGGATTATTTACTATTCTGCTAGTTTTAACTTTTTCTGCTTTTCTCGATCTCCGGAGCCCTTCTATTGTGTGTTTGTTTAAGAGAGATCTAAAAATTAATCTAGAAGGATGGATGGAAGTAAATTAATAAGGGTATGGAAATTAAGGGTAAGAGGAGAAGGGGTTAAAGATGTGTTAGAAAGGGAAGGGATAAAGTTGGAAAAAAGGGAACTAATATACAAAAAGAATAAATATAAAGGATTGGTTTTTTATATTAAATATATTTAGTAATATGGGAAGGTACCCTAAAGGTTTGATTGTGATTGGCCCGTACGCATAAAAAACGGGGGTTATATGCGTGGTCAGGGCCTTGCGCGCGCAGTGCACATTTTAAAACGGGCCTGGCCACACGTGTAATCCTCATTACGCGCACAAGAACCAGGCCGAAGAAAAGGGGCGGTTCGGGGGTCAGGGAGGAGTGAGGCTAGAGGTGCCAGTACTGCAGCAATTTGCCGCTGTGCCGGGGAAGCACGCGCCGGCAGTCAGCCAGCATGCGCAAGTTGCTTCTGCTCCAGAGGAGCAGCAATTTTAAAAAAAACCCCCTAAAGATAGGTAACATTTAGGGGGTGTGGAGAAGGGAAGGGGAAGAGAGTTTAGGTTAGGTAGGAGGGAACTGGGGAAGGCTGCGATGCGACTCCACGCAAATTCTAACCCCTCTTGCGCATCACCCCCAATTTTATAACATGCGCGCAACGGCGTGCGCATGTTATAAAATCACACATCCATGTGCTCGCACAGATTTACACGAGTGCATTTTTTTTTTTAAAATCTACCCGTATGTTGAGGGGCTACCTGCTTTATAAATAACAAAAATGTATTAAAATAAATATATAAAAATATATAAAATACAAGAACATAAGAAATTGCCATGCAGGGTCAGACCAAGGGTCCATCAAGCCCAGCATCCTGTTTCCAAAAGAGGCCAAACCAGGCCACAAGAACCTGGCAAGTACCCAAACACCAAGATCATCCCCATATTACTGATGCCAGTAGTAGCAGAGGCTACTCCCTAGGGGGTAGATTTAAAAAAAGGAACACGTGCGCATCCATGTGCGCACGCTATTCGGTGTCCACAAGTAGACATGCAATTTTATAACATGCGTGCTCTGATGCACGCATGTTATAAAATCCCGGTCGGCGCAACCAAGGGGGTGTAACTTATCATTAAAATCATCCATTGTACCTGAAGACTGGAGGATAGCAAATGTAACCCCAATATTTAAAAAGGGCTCCAGGGGCGATCCGGGAAACTGCAGACCAGTTAGCTTGACTTCAGTGCCAGGAAAAATAGTGGAAAATGTTCTAAATATCAAAATCACAGAACATATACAAAGACATGGTTTAATGGAACAAAGTCAGCATGGCTTTACCCAGGGCAAGTCTTGCCTCACAAATCTGCTTCACTTTTTTGAAGGAGTTAATAAACATGTGGATAAAGGTGAACCGGTAGATATAGTATACTTGGATTTTCAGAAGGCATTTGACAAAGTTGCTCATGAGAGGCTTCTAGGAAAAGTAAACAGTCATGGGATAGGTGGCGATGTCCTTTCGTGGATTGCAAACTGGCTAAAAGACAGGAAACAGAGAGTAGGATTAAATGGGCAATTTTCTCAGTGGAAGGGAGTGGACAGTGGAGTGCCTCAGGGATCTGTATTGGGACCCTTACTGTTCAATATATTTATAAATGATCTGGAAAGAAATACGACGAGTGAGATAATCAAATTTGCAGATGACACAAAATTGTTCAGAGTAGTTAAATCACAAGCAGATTGTGATAAATTGCAGGAAGACCTTGTGAGACTGGAAAATTGGGCATCCAAATGGCAGATGAAATTTAATGTGGATAAGTGCAAGGTGATGCATATAGGGAAAAATAACCCATGCTATAATTACATGATGTTGGGTTCCATATTAGGTGCTACAACCCAAGAAAGAGATCTAGGTGTCATAGTGGATAACACATTGAAATCGTCGGTTCAGTGTGCTGCGGCAGTCAAAAAAGCAAACAGAATGTTGGGAATTATTAGAAAAGGAATGATGAATAAAACGGAAAATGTCATAATGCCTCTGTATCGTTCCATGGTGAGACCGCACCTTGAATACTGTGTACAATTCTGGTCGCCGCATCTCAAAAAAGATATAATTGCGATGGAGAAGGTACAGAGAAGGGCTACCAAAATGATAAGGGGAATGGAACAACTCCCCTATGAGGAAAGACTAAAGAGGTTAGGACTTTTCAGCTTGGAGAAGAGACGACTGAGGGGGGATATGAGAGAGGTGTTTAAAATCATGAGAGGTCTAGAACGGGTAGATGTGAATCGGTTATTTACTCTTTCGGATAGTGGAAAGACTAGGGGACACTCCATGAAGTTAGCATGGGGCACATTTAAAACTAATCGGAGAAAGTTCTTTTTTACTCAACGCACAATTAAACCCTGGAATTTGTTGCCAGAGAATGTGGTTCGTGCAGTTAGTATAGCTGTGTTTAAAAAAGGATTGGATAAGTTCTTGGAGGAGAACATAAGAACATAAGAAAATGCCATACTGGGTCAGACCAAGGGTCCATCAAGCCCAGCATCCTGTTTCCAACAGTGGCCAATCCAGGCCATAAGAACCTGGCAAGTACCCAAAAACTAAGTCTATTCCATGTAACCATTGCTAATGGCAGTGGCTATTCTCTAAGTGAACTTAATAGCAGGTAATGGACTTCTCCTCCAAGAACTTATCCAATCCTTTTTTAAACACAGCTATACTAACTGCACGAAACACATTCTCTGGCTACAAATTCCAGAGTTTAATTGTGCGTTGAGTAAAAAAGAACTTTCTCCAATTAGTTTTAAATGTGCCCCATGCTAACTTCATGGAGTGTCCCCTAGTCTTTCTACTATCCGAAAGAGTAAATAACTTCATGGAGTGTCCCCTAGTCTTTCTACTATCCGAAAGAGTAAATAACCGATTCACATCTACCCGTTCTAGACCTCTCATGATTTTAAACACCTCTATCATATCCCCCCCTCAGTCGTCTCTTCTCCAAGCTGAAAAGTCCTAACCTCTTTAGTCTTTCCTCATAGGGGAGTTGTTCCATTCCCCTTATCATTTTGGTAGCCCTTCTCTGTACCTTCTCCATCGCAATTATATCTTTTTTGAGATGCGGCGACCAGAATTGTACACAGTATTCAAGGTGCGGTCTCACCATGGAGCGATACAGAGGCATTATGACATTTTCCGTTTTATTCATCATTCCTTTTCTTATAATTCCCAACATTCTGTTTGCTTTTTTGACTGCCGCAGCACACTGAACCGACGATTTCAATGTGTTATCCACTATAGATCTCTTTCTTGGGTTGTAGCACCTAATATGGAACCCAACATCATGTAATTATAGCATGGGTTATTTTTCCCTATATGCATCACCTTGCACTTATCCACATTAAATTTCATCTGCCATTTGGATGCCCAATTTTCCAGTCTCACAAGGTCTTCCTGCAATTTATCACAATCTGCTTGTGATTTAACTACTCTGAACAATTTTGTGTCATCTGCAAATTTGATTATCTCACTCGTCGTATTTCTTTCCAGATCATTTATAAATATATTGAACAGTAAGGGTCCCAATACAGATCCCTGAGGCACTCCACTGTCCACTCCCTTCCACTGAGAAAATTGCCCATTTAATCCTACTCTCTGTTTCCTGTCTTTTAGCCAGTTTACAATCCACGAAAGGACATCGCCACCTATCCCATGACTTTTTACTTTTCCTAGAAGCCTTTCATGAGGAACTTTGTCAAATGCCTTCTGAAAATCCAAGTATACTATATCTACCGGTTCACCTTTATCCACATGTTTATTAACTCCTTCAAAAAAGTGAAGCAGATTTGTGAGGCAAGACTTGCCCTGGGTAAAGCCATGCTGACTTTGTTCCATTAAACCATGTCTTTCTATATGTTCTGTGATTTTGATGTTTAGAACACTTTCCACTATTTTTCCTGGCACTGAAGTCAGGCTAACCGGTCTGTAGTTTCCCGGATCGCCCCTGGAGCCCTTTTTAAATATTGGGGTTACATTTGCTATCCTCCAGTCTTCAGGTACAATGGATGATTTTAATGATAAGTTACAAATGTTTACTAATAGGTCTGAAATTTCATTTTTTAGTTCCTTCAGAACTCTGGGGTGTATAACTGGGAGAAGTCCATTACCTGCTATTAAGTTCACTTAGAGAATAGCCACTGCCATTAGCAATGGTTACATGAAATAGACTTAGTTTTTGGGTACTTGCCAGGTTCTTATGGCCTGGATTGGCCACTGTTGGAAACAGGATGCTGGGCTTGATGGACCCTTGGTCTGACCCAGTATGGCATTTTCTTATGTTCTTATGTACAATTTCACAAATTTGCGGGGCGACGCATCATCGGGCTTTCCCAGTTCCCTCCCAGTCTGCTCCAATAAAGGCTGTAAGACAATTAAGGAGCAGAATGGGATGGAACGTCTCAACACCCTACCCTAACTTCCCTTTCCCTTCTATTTTATCCGCTCCCATCCCTATCCTAGGCCCCCCCCCATATTTTTAACTTACGTTTTGCTCCTGCAAAGGAGTTAGAGCAAGTTGCTGGGTGCTGGCGCGCGATCCCCCGGCACAGCAGCAAATGGCTGCTGTACCAGGCGCCTCTAGCCCTACCCCGGACCACCCCTCTGCCGAAGCCCAGCTCATGTGCGCGTAACAGGGGTTGTGCACATGGCCAGGTCCTTTTTAAAATGGCATGTAACCCCTGTGTTTTAGATGAGCGGGCCATTAAAAATCTGGCCATAAGTCAACTTGATTAATAAGAGTTAATGGACTTCTCCTCCAAGAACTTATCCAAACCTTTTTTAAACCCAGCTACACTAACTGCACTAACCATATCCTCTGGCAACAAATTTCAGAGTTTAATTGTGCACTGAGTGAAAAAGAATTTTCTTCGATTAGTCTTAAATGTGCTAGTTGTTAACTTCATGGAGTGCCCCCTAATCCTATTATATGAAAGTGTAAATAACCAATCATGAGAGGTTCAAGACCTCTCATGATTTTAAAGTCCTCTATCATAGCCCCCCCCTCATCCGTCTCTTCTTCAAGCTAGACAGCCCTAACCTCTTCAACCTTTCTTCACAGGGGAGCTGTTCCATACCCTTTGGGGCAGATTTTAAAAGGGTTACGGGTATAACCCCGAAAACCCGCTCCTGCGTGCGCAGAGCCTATTTTCCATAGGCCCGGCGACACGCGCAAGCCCCAGGACGCGTGTAAGTCCCGGGGCTTGAAAAACCGGGTGTGACCAGAGGCCTCTCCACTGCCACTCGGCCAGCGCGTGCAACCTAAGCATGTCCAGAGGCAGGCGTAAATAAAAAATAAAGGTAGGAGGGGATTTAGGTACGGCTGGGGGGGCGGAAGGAAAGTTCCCTCCGAGTAACAGGGGTTCCCTCCAAGGCCGCTCCGAAATAGGAGCGGCCTTGGAGGGAACGGGGAAAGCCATTGCGACTCACCTAGGGCTCGGCGCGCGCAAGATGCACAAGTGTGCACCCCCTTGTGCGCACCGATCCCGGATTTTATAACATCTGCGCGTTATAAAATCGCACGTAGATTTGTGCACGCTGGGTTGCACGCACAAATCTATGCCTGCGCGTAGGTATGAATATCTGGCCTTTTATCAATTTGGTTGCCCTTCTCTGTACCTTCTCCATTGCAACTATATCTTTTTTGAGATGCGGCAACCAGAATTACACACAGGGGTAGATTTTAAAAGCCCTGCGCCGGCGCGCCTATTTTGCATAGGCCGCCGGCGCACGCAAAGCCCCGGTATGCGTGTAAGTCCCGGGTCTTTGCTTGGGGGGCGTGTCAGGGGATAAGGTAGGGGAGGGGGATTTAGTTAGGGCTGGGGGGTGGGTTAGATAGGGAAAGGGAGGGAAAGGTTGGGGGGGGACAAAAAAAAAAAAAGGTTCCCTCCGAGGCCCAAGCAAAGCCCCAGGACGAGCATAAGTCCCGGGGCTTTGCTTGGGGGGGGGGGGGGGGGGGGGCATGTCGAGAGGGGTGTCGGGGGTGTGTCCAGAGGCGTGACGGTGGTCGGGAGCGGGGCCTAGTGCTCCGGCACAGCAGCCTGTGCTGGGGCAGGGAGCCGGCGACGCACGCAAGTTACACCTGCCAGAGTTAAAGCTGTAGATTTACTTATTATCCCCCTTCCAGTTATTAGTTTAAATTTCATCATGTTATGCTGATTTAAAAATATGTTCACTTACGGCTAAATTTAAAATCCCCTGCGCGCAGGGAAAATGGGGGTTACATGTGCGGCCGGGCCTTACGCACACATCTTCAAAGGGGCCCAGCCACGCGTGTATCTCCCGATATGCGCAGAAGTGCCAGGCCCAAGAAAAGGGGCGATTCGGGGGAGTGGAGGAGCTGGAGGTGGCTGATACAGTGGCCATTTGCCGCTGTGCCGGAGGATCGCCTGCTGGAATGCGCAACTTACACCAGTTCAGCAACTTACAAACCTCCCTTAATTGGAATGGACTGGGAGGGAACTGAGAGAGGCCAGATCTCGATGACACATGTAAATTGGCCAAATCTACCCCTCTCCCTCCCGTGTGCCAGCCTGGATTTTATAACATGTGCGTGCCAGCGCGCACATTATAAAATTGCACGTCCATGTGCGTGCACTGGGTTGTGCGTGCACATGGAGGCACTCGCATATTTTTCTTAAATCTACTCTTTAATGTAGATAGTCTTCAATCTCCAATAAAAAGAAAAAGAATGCTGTCTGAATTAAGCTGGAAAAAAGTAAATATTGGAATTCTTGAAGAAACATCTTTCGGATATGGAACATCAGAAATTGTGTTGAGAATGGATAGGACAATGTCATTTTGCATCATACTCTGATAGACAGAGGGGTGTTGCTATTTTAATAAATAAAAATATATTATTTGAAATTGAGCATAAAATTGTGGATCCAGGGGGATATGTATTAGCTGCAGGTAAACTAGATTGTAAAAATTATCTTTTACTTAATGTATATGTAGTTAATTGTTATTCTCAATTTTTTCTCCTTTTTGGCTGCCAAAGTGATTCAATGAGAAACATATTCACTAATTTTAGGTGGTGATTTTAATATTACAGACAATCAATATTTGGATTGTAAGCTGCGAAAAATACCAAAAAATAAAACAGGCTGATATATGGATAGATTTTTTGATGTAAGAATTGCATTTAATTGATGCCTGGCATTTTTTGCATATAGATGCTCAAGAATTTTCTTTTTTTTTCCCACAATCACAAAGTTTATTCGAGAATTGATTATATATTATTATCGGAGTCACTTTTTGATAAATTTATTTATTTGTATGTTTTTTATATACCAAAGTTTAGCGAATGGCTTTCACTCTGGTTTAAATTAATTTCTTGTGAAATGTTAGATATTGCCTTCTATGACCATATGTTGGTTTTAATGACTATATCTTTGGTTGTAGTTATACAAAAATATGGATCTTGGAGAATGTTTCCTTGGCTTGCTGAAGATACTTTATTGCATTTTTAAGAGAAAAATGGGAAGAATATAATGAATTTAATTCTTTAGCTAATATAGAAGCAGGAGTGTTCAAGAATGCTGCTAAGGTAGTATTAAGGGGTCACATTATTTCATACTGTATTCATAAATGAAGGAATAACACTAGGAAAATATTAGTTTTGTCAAAACAATTATATGAACTCCGTAGAATTCATATTAAATATATGACTGATGCAATTCAAGATAGATTATTAAAAACGAAACAGGAATTAAATATATTGTTAAATAAAAAGACACAGGTAAATGTATGATTTTATAAAAATAAATTACAACAATGGGGAAATAAATCTGGTAAATTAGCAGCTAATTTAAGGGTAGATTTTAAAACGTGCGCGCGCACATCCATATGCAAGCGCTACCCAGCATGCACACATGGACGCGTCGATTTAATAACATGCGTGCGCACCGGGAAGCGCATGTTATAACATACATAGGCCGCGCGCACATACTCGCCAGATTTTATAATCCGCGTGCGTATGTGCAGGCAATGCACGCAAGGGTACAATGTTGCAAAATTTGCGTGGCAACAAGATGACAGTTCCCTCCCAGTCCACTCCAATTTAAGAGCAGACTGGGAGGGAACTTTCCTACCCCTACCCTAACCTCCCTTCCCACCCTCTAAATCCCACTTTTTTTTTTTTTTTTTTTACACACCTTTTATTCTTCAAGTTACTTCAGGGCCTGACCTGAAGTAACTTATATGCGCCGGCAGCCAGCCGGCATGTGAGGCTCCAGGACAGCGATGAATGGTGTTGTCCCAGCCCGCCCTGACCCCTGGACTACCCATGCCAGCCCATTTGTCAGGGCCCGGCACTTATGCACGCAAGTGGCGATTTCTACGTGCGTGGCAGATTTAAAATCCAGCTGTTCGTGCATAAGAGCAAATCCAGATCAATTATAACTAATTTAATCTATGGTGATAGAGTTCATGTGACTACAATTTCAAAAGACTTTAGAGACTTATCAGAATTTATACAGTTGGTGACTGATATAAAAAATTATTTTTTGATAAAATATCTTTACCCAAATTAACAGATAAAAAGAAATAAATGTTAGACTTATCAATAACAGAAATGGGTATTAGGAAAGTAATTATACAGGTAAAAGCAGGTAAAGTTGCAGGACCTGATGGATTTGGGCCTATGTTTTATAAAATATTGTGTGACTCTATACTTAATCCATTGAAAAATATGTATCATTCCATGTTCAAAAGGGGTTATTTAAAAGAGGGATGTAATTTGGCCACAGTTGCCTTTTAAAACCAGATAAAAATTGTGAATTGCCTGAATGATATCACCCAATTTCACTTTTACATCAAGATATAAAAATTTTAGCAGCAATATTAGCATATAGAGTAAATGAAATACTCTCCTCATTAATACACCATGATCAAACAGGATTTGTTAAAAGAAGACAATCATCAGCTACTTTACATAAAGCTTTGTTACTTTTATTTACGAGTAAAAAATCTGTTCAAAAAGGTATACTAATAAGCCTTGAGGCAGAAAAAGTGTTTAATAGGGTGGAATGGGAATATTTATTTTGGGTTTTGAAAGAATCCAGGTAAGAAAAAATGTTTATGCCTTTTTGGCGAAGATGTGCCACCACCACTGCCATGCACTTGGTGAAGACTCTGGGGGCTGAAGAAAGGCCGAAGGGTAGTACTCTGTATTGGAAGTGCCGTTCCCGGAACTGGAAAGAGAGGTACCGCCATGAAGAGTGGTGAAGAGGGATATGGGTGTAAGCATCCTTAAGATCTCTGGCACACATCCAGTCTCTGGCTTGAAGACGTGGTAATATCGTCTTTAGGGAGACCAGTTTGAATTTTTCCTTGATGAGATGTTTGTTGAGTTCCCCTAAGTCCAAAATTGGACGTTGATCCCCTGTTTTCTTTGGAATCAGGAAATAAGGTGAATAAAAACCCTTGTGTCTAGCATGGATAGGAATTTGTTGTATCGCTCGCTGTTGGAGCAGGGTTGAAATTTCCTGCGTTAATTGGTTCTGATGACCTGTAATTCGATACGGAATTAGATGAGGTAGATGGGGTTTTGTGCGGAAACGGAGTTGGTATCCCTGTCGCACAATTTCCAGAACCCACAGGTCTGTGGTTATGGTCTCCCAACAGGGAAGGCAAGATGTTATTCTTCCCGGGGGGGGAGAGGAGAGGTGCAGTGGCAGTAGTGATAGCAGAGGTATTAAAAAGATGAACCTGGTTTCGCCGTCTGTTGCGGCTGCTGTGCCGATGTTCTCTGTTGTCTCCCCCTGCCCCTCCTCGCTTGCAGAGGTGGTGGGTGTTGTTCGTTGCGGAGGGTTGTAAGGAGAAGGGCGAAATTGTTGGTATTGCCTGTAGGGGCGTCGTTGATATTGCTGTTTGCGAGTAGCAGAGTAATATCTCCATTGTGTGGTAAAAGATGAGGAATGTGTCAATGACTGAACAGCCAATGCCTGGTCTTTTAAGTTCCCTACCGTTTCCTGGAATTTTTCCCCGAAAAGGTTCTCACCTTTGCACGGTAGGTTTGCTAAACGTTAGTGAAGGTCTTCTCTAACGGCGCTAGAGCAGGCAGCAATGGCTGAAGTGGATGTATGAGTTGAGGATTCAAAAGACTCGTATACCGTCCGGAGAAGATGCATAATGCCCTCTTCCAGGTCCTGTATCGGCTAAGTTATAGTTGGTTCCTCTGGAGCAGGTATAGCTGCCTTTAATGTTTGAAGATTCTCAGAGATATTGGATCAAATAAAACTGGTGTTGGCTGATTCTAGATGATAACATCACCAATTGATATGATCTCTTACCAAATTCGTCCAGAAGTTTTTGGTCTTTACCAGGTGGTGTTGATGCATGTAGTCTGGAGCACTTGGCTCGCTGCATTGCAGACTCCACAACCAACGAAAAATGGGAAAGTTGTGTCGTGGAATAGAATTTAGACTTTTGCATTCAAAACTTGAGGTCTATCTTTTTGGAGACCGGTGGAATAGTATATGGGGTCTCCCACGATTTTTCCATGACCGAATCCAGCACCTCGTGGGATGGTAAAGAGGCTGGTTCAAGTGGAATGTCAAATATTTTAAGCAAGCCCAGTGTTGTTGGCTCTAGGGTCTTGTATTTTTTGGACCTGTAGGTTGAGTACCCTTCCCAGTTTGTTAAGACATTTGGGATAGGATAAGTCCTCTGGAGGTGAATAGGGTTCTGGGTTATCTTCTGGAGGATCAGAAGGGTATCCAGTTGATGATGTGGGCGAATATGGAGGAGAATCCGAGTCTACGTCTGTCTTCTCCATCGGATGAGGTGACGGCGTAGGTGGATAAGGGTTTTGGATCCTTTCCTGTGATGCGTCTCATCAAGGTGAAGGTGACGCAGTACTTGCAGGGGAGGATGGCATTTGAAAAGATGATTGTATCGTCTCAAAGAGGCCCGAAAGAGCTGAGGACAACTGTAAGAATGCTTCCTTAGTGTGTGGTGGCATATTGTGTTTGCCCTGGGTAGTGGCCGGAGTTGGGGACGTATCTTCCCCCCACCCCCCCCCATCATCATGGTCTTCCTCTTTTTGGGTGGTGGAGAGTGTGATGCTTCCTCCCTGTCTGGATGCGGTGTTGCATGTGTCAGTGGGGAGGAGGAGGATACAAGTCTCACGTAATCCTCTTCCCACTGCGGTTTCGATGTGCTCCCAGCACTCCTGGGTGACTTAGAATGCTCCGACGAATGTGAGCTAGGAGATCTCATGGGGGAAGGGTTAGAGGTACTCCCCCTATCTCCGAGGAAGAGGAATCCTGCCGGCTTCTGCTCTTAGATCTCGTCACTGTATGACTGCGGTTGTGCACACTCGTTGAATGGTTTACATCTCTGGATTTAGTTATAGGCCTGGAGTGAGCCTGCAGCGATTTTCATGTCACTGGTTTGTGTGAGAGAATGTCCGATGTTGGTTTGTGCTTGTGCATCGTTATACGTGCACCTTGCTTCGAAATAGCCATTGTTTGCATCGAACTTTTCCATTTGTGTGTCGACTTAGACTCGGTAGAGTCTAATGCATTGGCCTCTGCGTCGGTTCGTGGCGTCGTTGGCACTGTGTGCATCGGTTTCGGCGTGTGCGTCAGTGTCGGCCTCTTATGGGTCAATGGTACCAGTTTCAATGCAGGTTGTTTTGATTTTGTCGACATGTCGGATGAGTTATCAGTGCGTCGCTGCGCCGTCGATATGGTGGATTGTTTCTGTCAGTTCCCCGACTCATGGGATGCTCGCCCCGATGCAGACGACGCAGATTTACAGGAGACCCCACATCTTGCAGACTTGACTCCTTCGAGAGCCGCAGTCCGGAATGCCTCGTCGAGTCATGCCCATAAAGGCCTTGACTCCGGGCTATATCTTCCCCACTCCACTGTTCCAAGCCTGGATGTGGAGGGCTCCACAGATGCCGCCCTTTTTACCTGGGTGGTCTTATGCTTCCTGGGGCCTAGCGATGAGTGGGCCTCCGAAGGCGGCGGATGTGACTCCAATCGCGCCTCTTTTAGGGCCTGGATCTTCTGGCTTCTCTGTCGCCTGGCCCGCGGTTCATCTTGGCGCAGTGTTGGCAAGCAGCCTGAAGATGTTCTGAACCCAGACAGCGGTAGCAGCTATCATGACCTTGTGAGACTGGAAAATTGGGCATCCAAATGGCAGATGAAATTTAATGTGGATAAGTGCAAGGTGATGCATATAGGGAAAAATAACCCATGCTATAATTACACAATGTTGGGTTCCATATTAGGTGCTACAACCCAAGAAAGAGATCTAGGTGTCATAGTGGATAACACATTGAAATCGTCGGTGCAGTGTGCTGCGGCAGTCAAAAAAGCAAACAGAATGTTGGGAATTATTAGAAAGGGAATGGTGAATAAAACAGAAAATGTCATAATGCCTCTGTATCGCTCCATGGTGAGACCGCACCTTGAATACTGTGTACAATTCTGGTCGCATCTCAAAAAAGATATAATTGCCATGGAGAAGGTACAGAGAAGGGCTACCAAAATGATAAGGGGAATGGAACAACTCCCCTATGAGGAAAGACTAAAGAGGTTAGGACTTTTCAGCTTGGAGAAGAGACGACTGAGGGGGATATGATAGAGGTGTTTAAAATCATGAGAGGTCTAGAACGGGTAGATGTGAATCGGTTATTTACTCTTTCGGATAGTAGAAAGACTTGGGGGCACTCCATGAAGTTAGCATGGGGCACATTTAAAACTAATCGGAGAAAGTTCTTTTTAACTCAACGCACAATTAAACTCTGGAATTGGTTGCCAGAGAATGTGGTTAGTGCAGTTAGTATAGCTGTGTTTAAAAAGGGATTGGATAAGTTCTTGGAGGAGAAGTCCATTACCTGCTATTAAGTTCACTTAGAGAATAGCCACTGCCATTAGTAATGGTTACATGAAATAGACTTAGTTTTTGGGTAGTTGCCAGGTTCTTATGGCCTGGATTGGCCACTGTTGGAAACAGGATGCTGGGCTTGATGGACCCTTGGTCTGACCCAGTATGGCATTTTCTTATGTTCTTATGTCCATTGGTAACTGACATGATTTTGCCACAACCGCAGGGTTTAAACCCCGGCAGCCTGGGTTCTCGTTTCTGGGACATTTCTGTTTTTTAAAAACCAATAAAACAGAGGAGAAAACTAGCTCCGCGTGCGGAAAAAACAGACTGAGGAGAGACTTTTTTTTCTGCGTGGGAAGGCACGTGCAGCCGCACAGAGCAAACCTCTGTATTCTACTTAAAGCTCCGCCTCCTGGGCCCTGATGGACAGTTCCCATGACAGCATGGCTAATTCAGCCCTGTTATCAATGGGAAACATTTTGTTATTCTTAGCTAATGCCCAGTCTGCCGTGGCTCTGATCCTGTACTATTTTTCAGTTTTCCAATCCTTTTCTAGGTTAAAAATCAATTTTGTAAAAAGTCTGAGGCTCTCTCTCTACACATCACTGATGGATGAATGGCAGGGAAATTTCCCTTTTCGTTGAGTGCCTCAAAAAATTAAATATTTGGGTGTGTAAGTTCCTAGGGACTTGACACAGCTTTATGAGGTTAATTTTAGAGACTTAATTTATAGTTTTGAACATCAGTTATAGATATGGAAAGACTTGTTTAAATCTTTAAAGGGCAGAAATGCTCTGTTCAAGATGGTCTGTTACCTAAACTACTTTATAGACTACAAATGTTGCTCTGCTGGATACCCTAACATGATTTGGCTCAACTCAAGGCTATGGTCACATTTCCTTTGGAGGAGATGACAGCCCAAAATTGGTTATGATAAATTAACTCACAGTAAAGATAAAGGTGGGCTGGCTATTCTGAGTTTTTCCTTATATAATCTGGCATGACACATAAGATACTTGGGCGAGTACAGAGGGGATAAATTCATCTTTAATACCTTTCACTTGTCAGAGGAACCATGTGCACCGTTGTCTCTAATAGGGCTGATTCATTTGTCACCTTCGTCCTTGCCTCAGAGGCTGAAAGGACATTTTTTTTGTGCTCTGTTATGGAGGCCTGGAAACATATCAGGAGACACTAGAGGAGGCCACTGAATGTCTATTTTTCTCCTGATTTTAAGCAATCCCAGTTTTTTTTACCTGGGTTGGATGGTCATGTTTTTGTGGCGTGAAAACCAGGGGGGATTGTTTTCTTGCAACAGTTGGTGGATGAAGAGTCAGGAATTTTCTTGAGCTTTTCACAGTTACAGGCTAATTATCATATCCCAAAGACACATTTTTATGGGAACTTACAAGTGCGGCATTATTTTCAATCTCTGGGGTTGTCCACAGACCTTATTAAGCAAGAGATTAAATTAGCCAATGAGTTGGAGCAGATTGCTAGGGGGAAAAACTTGATAGCTCAATGGTACAATTTTAGTAATTCTCACTTAGATCCTTCCTTTTTAAACAGATTGGCAGATTATTGGCAGAGGGAAACTGGTGGCACGATCATAGAGGAAGCTTTAAGACTTGTATTTTTGGAAAACGCAGAAGTTACAAGTGGCGGTTTCTCCCAAAGAAATGTAGTATAAAATATTGCATAATTGCCAGGTTGACATGATACGTTTACATAAAATGGGGTTGGTAGACTCATATGGATGTCATAAATGCAATCTCGATACTGGCTCTTTTATTCATCTTTGCTTGACATGTCATAACAACATTTAATTTTGGGAAAGAGGTTCTTACTTCCATAATGCGATGTATCTATTCAGTTGCCTTTCCAAGGGAATATTTTGTTACTGGGCAGAACAAACTCATTCCAGTTCATGGTCCCATCTATTACAATAAGGGGTGGATTTTAAAAGCCCTGCGCGCGTAAATCCTTCCGGATTTACTTGCACGCCGGCGCACCTATTTTGCATAGGCCGCCGGTGCGCGTAAAGCCCCGGGACGTACGTAAGCCCCGGGGCTTTCTAAAAGGGGCGTGTCGGGGGCATGGCCGGAGCAACGCGGCATTTTGGGGGCGGCGACGCGGGCGTGGTTTCAGCCCGGGGGTGTTCCGTGGGCGTGGCTGCGCCTCCGGACCAGCCCCCGGGACCGAACATGGAGCGGGGCTGCCGGCCGGCATGCGCAAAGTTACGCCTGCTTTCAGCAGGCGTAACTTTGCCGACAAAGGTAAGGGGGGGGTGGGTTAGGTAGGGGAAGGGCGAAGGAAAGTTCCCTCTGAGGCCGCTCCGAAATTGGAGCGGCCTCGGAGGGAACAGGCAGCGCGCGCTGGGCTCGGCGCGCGCAGGTTGCACAAATGTGCACCCCCTTGCGTGCGCCGACCCCGGATTTTATAAGACACGCGCGTATCTTATAAAAATCCAGCGTACTTTTGTTTGCGCCTGGTGCGCGAACAAAAGTACGCAATCACGCAATTTTTTAAAATCTACCCCTAAGCCAATATGCCTTTATTTAAGTAGCATTATTATTGGCTCGGAAATGTATTTTATCAGAATGGATTGCTGAAGCTGCTCCTTCAGTTTCTTTCTTGAGGGAGCATATGATAACATTTATGCAAATGGAGAGATATGATGTCTGTGTGTTACACTGTAAGGTTTCAAAGGAATCTCTCTCTATATGGCAATATTTTTATGAAACTTTATCACCGGGGATTCAAGCCAGGCTTGTGGATTTGGGAACTGGATTCAGATGACAGCCAGTAGTAGGTTCCAACTTTTACGTTCCGGGGTATAGATATGCAGACATTAAGGAAAAAGCACTGGACTTCTTTTACGGCTAAGTCTAAAAGCAAAACACATTCAAGCAGCATTGTCTGAATTAAGGAGACTGCTCACCTCTTAATAATGTTGCTAGTAGTAATTTTGTTATATGAGTTTGACAGTTGCTTGGTTCTGATTGTAAATATTACTACACTTAGCATAAGGCTTGGTGAAACCCATATACAGCAGCAGTTACTACCCTTAACAGAAACATGGGGGCAACCTACACAGATACTACTATAAAAAACATGCCAGGCAGACTGAATGGATCTTTTTCTGCTGTCGCTACTATGTTACTGTATTAAAGAATTACAGTTAGTATCATACTTCAAGGTGAACGTCTTACCTACTGTAGGATGAAAAATATCACTTTCCCCTACATGCCAAAATACAGAAAGACATGCCTAGGAACAAATTCATAGAAAATCCACAAACCACAGATGTCAGAATTTCCCTTAAGTTGGAAACTCAGCTAAATGCCACAAGAGGAAACTCACTGAAGGTTTTACACAAACTCAATATTGGCTAGAGCTTTCTAAAGATGTTAACTATTAGGCATGCCTTATTCAAGGGGTGGTCAATCTTCCATGCACTGAGAGCCAAGGAATCAGAATGCACAATACCAGAGAGATTCACATTTTCAAGAGAAGGCAGGGTGGTGGAAATCCCCACTATCCTTCCTGTATCTCTCTCTCCTAACTCTAACTATACACACTGTCCCTATCAGACTCACTCTCTCCTCACCATTCTCTCTTAATCCCCTCACCCTGTTCATACCACTCTAAGTTCTCCTACCCTGTCCACCAGTCTCTCTCGCAATTCCTCTGCCCTGTGTACACCAGTCTCTCTCATTCCCACCATCCCCACTAATTGCCTTCAATCTTCCCACCAGTTTCCCTCCTTCAGTTTATTCTTCCTGCTCCTACCTCTACCAGTTCCTCTCAATCCCTCCACCAGTATCTCTCTCAATCCACCACCCTGTCCCCACCAGTCTCTGACCAGCATCTCCCACTTTTTCTCTTCCCATGCTTTGCCCAATGTTTCTCTCTCTCTCATTTCCCCCATCCATCTCTCTCTTGGCAAATCCAGCATAACAACCCTCTCCATCCACAAGAACAGAGGCAGAGGCTCTGCAACCCCAACATAAAACATCTCACTTTACCCCTTCCACTATTTGCTCTGTCTCTCTTCACCCTCTAACTAGCACCAATATTGCACAACACCCTCTAATCTTTTCACCCCTACCTCCACTTACGCTAAGCTAAGCACCAGACTCTTCCTGACCTCTCCATCTCTGTCTCCATCCATCTCTCTCTCTCTTCCTCCCTCTGGTATCCTCTCTGGATTTCTTGCATTATACCCTCTGCCATCACAGCTCCTAGATCTGTCACACATACCCATTAACATCCCTCTATGTATGTCCCTACCAAACCATTCCCTCTTCTAATCACCATCTCTGGCTCTCATTCTTCCCTATCCGCTACCACTACATCTGGCTTTCACACTTCCTATCCATGTTCACTATTTCTGGCTCTGTCCCGGTTCAAGGCTCTCAGGTCCAGAATAAGGCAGAGACCCTCTGTTCTCTTTGGAATCAGGAATAGCGAGAATAGAACCCTTTCCCTTGCTGCCACAGTGGGATGGGTTCTATTGCTCTGGCCACTACAAGGGCGAACAGCTCCAACAAAAGTATTTCCTGATGCAAGGACTGACCCCAAGAGGGGCACGGGGGAGAGTCCACGGGAACACCAAGCAAGTTGAGTCGATACCCTCGACAAATGATGGATGGGACCCAACGGTCTGAGGTGACTCTGGCCCAGATGTTCATGAAGCACCGCAGATGACCTCAGACTGGAGAGTCCGATGCCAAGGGTACACCCGATTGGCTTATGCTCCCTCACAAGCCAGTCAAAACCCCATAGTGGGGCTCAGCTGAGGAGCTGGCTGGGGTCTGGGGCGTCCATTGTTGTCTCAGGTGGCCTCTAGAGCTGACACGTTGAGCCTGGACATGAGAAGCCGGAGGATAATATTTCATCCAGCAGTAAAAAGACATCCACAAGCCCTGCTGTGAGGACTTCTTGGCAGAGGATGGTGGGTCTGATGCACAGTCAAAAGATGCTGAAGTGTCTCGTGGTGATCTTGCAGCTGATCCACAGCATCCCTCACCTTATCACCAAAAAGGTTCTCACCAGTGCATGGAAGATCCATGAGCTTCTCCTGAACCTCCAGCCGGAGATTAGAGGCTCCGAGCCAGGCCATCCTGCGGGCAACAATGCCCACCACTGCCACCCTACTGCAGGTTTTGAACATGCTGTAGGTGGAGTGTACTTCATGCTTACCACACTCCAAGCCTTGCTAGACAAGAGCCAAAAAAAGTGTCCTCCTGCTGCTGCTCTGATAACTTCTAGACCTATTTCCAGAGGTTCTGGGAGTACTGGGTCATGTACAGCTGGTAGGAAGCAATGCGGACGATCAACATGGAATCCTGAAACAACTTCGTGCCTAGCACATCCAGCGCTCTGTACTCTCGACCTGGAGGGGCAGAGGCATAGGTATGGGAACGCTTGGCCTTCTTCAGGATGGACTCCACCACAACAGACTGATGTGAGAGTTGACGCCTCACAAACCCCAAGGCCTACTGTCCTAGGTACATAGCATCAGCCTTTCCATTCACTGGAGGCACAGAGATGAGGTGTTCCCAAAGTCTATGCAGTAATTCCTTGAAGATTTCATGTACAGGAACAGCCACCATTTCCTTAGGGGCATCAACAAACTGGATATCCTCCAGTATCTTATGTCTGGCATCTTCTTCTGTTAGAAGCTGAAACAGAATAGATTCTGCCATGGCACAGACAAAACCCGCAAAGGTCAAATCTTACTATGGGGACCGTCATCACTCATCAGGAGGAGACGGGTCCAAGGGAAGATCCCCCGAGTCATCAGAAGAGGACTCAGAGGTATCATCTCTCCACGGGTCATACAGGGCATCTTCCTCACTAAGATCCCCCTGGAGACAACAGTGGTAAGCCCTTAACCGGACTCCTCGGTTTGGGCATCGCAAGCATCAAGGGCACTGAGGCTACCAAAGGACCCAGAACCAGACTGGGGAACACCAGTCGTGGAATGAAGGGCCTTGGTGGTGCTGCAGACTGCACCAGGCCTTCTTCCTCAGAGGAACCCACAATGGGAATCGCACTGGACAGGGAAGGCAATGGTGGCGTGGGAAAAGTCAGAGCAGACAGGGAAAAACCTTTGAAACACACAGAAAAGAGCAGAGCTCCACAACTGCAAGACGATAGCTCCGTGGAAAAGAAAAGACTGAAGAGGGACCCCACGTTGATGCATGGATAGTGGCATACTCAGTGTGCCAGTAAAAGTTTCTAGAAACATACATTTTCTCTGCTGGGCTCTCTGATGATGTTATCATGTGTGAGGACTACTATCCTGCTTGTCCTAGAAGAATGGTTGCTATGAGATTTATGATGTTTATAATATTTTTCCTTAGGGACATAATAAAGGGGACTAAAACCTATTCCTGTTTAATCTTAAAATCATGCTGCTATGGTACAAGCCTGTGGCAGAAAGGGCATGCTTGCAACAATACAGTAGAAGAATACAAATACAAAAGTCTGATCAAGAGCATGTCTGTCATGTAGTGTCTCAAGGCCTGTGGATTATACGATAAGAAACAGGGACCAATTTCTATTAGTTATTCAACCACTGATATACTTCATGATTTCCTTAAAATATGGCACAATGAAATCCATAGGCAATTCTTAGACCAGTGCACATGTTCTCTCTCCTGCTAGCAAAAAGCACATCTATGATGTTGGGTTTTAGTTGAAACAATCTCTGAAAAGCCCTTGTCAATTTTTTTGAGTTATGACTATCAAAATCAATTGAGGAATCAGGCTCTTTGAAGGTATTTATTCCCTTTTTTTTTTTTTTACACATATCCTTAAGAGTTTACTTCAATAAAGTACTACAGACTACATATTAAACTTAAATAACCAGATACATAAAATCAGCTATTATTTACCACAAAGTTATAATTATCAAAGACAAAAGGAGAATGGTAACTTATAAACTTACATTTGTAGTATTGTACATCGTGTTTCCACATATAATATAAATTTGATAAATTAAAAAAAATCTTAATTTTTATAACAGAATATACCATAATACAAAACCAAAGCCAAACATAAAACATATATACCCCACATATATACCAAAAAATCATAAATGTAATAAAACGTAAGTGCAACATAAAAAGGAAAAACTTTCTTTGCTCATAGCATCTGCAACATCCAACCTTCAACTCATAACTCCCAGCATTAATATAATGAAAAATCAATACAGGTATTCAAATTGGCAACTGACATACCCACCGAAAGCTGTCTCAAAGAAAAATTATCTAATTAAAAAAAAAAGCACTAAACATAATCCAAAAATAAATCATACAAAAAGCAATACCACTAAAATAAATCTTAAGAATTTTCCAGTGGCAGCTAAAATCTCCCCCATGAGTTATTTGATTCATATGTAGGACGTGCATGGAATTTCATACGTGGCTATGCCTAAAATATGTAAAGCCTATTACCTTCCTGTAAAAGGAAATGCTGAAGATGGGGACATTGTTCAAGATTCTTCACAGTATATGGTAGAAGATTTGAATGTTTTGGCATTGCTAGAATCCATAGCTGTGGATGAAGCTCATTGGGCCAACTTATTATTGACTTTTTCAGGATCAGGCTCTGTTTTGATTATTCTTTTGTTCTATTAATTTGTTGTTTACAGGTTATAAAGCCACGATATTTCTGGACTTTTGTAGAGCTACACAGGAACATACGAAGAAATTTTTATAAAGATAAAGAGAACGAGAAAAACAGATGATTGATAAGAACGCACCAAACTAGAAGTTGTTACTTATAACATACAAATGCATAGTAATGTTGAATACATTCCGCTTAATATGTTCCTAATATTCAAGATTAACTTACACATATAGGGCCAGATTTTAAAAGGGTTACGCGCGTAACCCTTTTAAAACCCCCCTGCGCGCGCCGAGCCTATTTTGCATAGGCTCGGCGGCGTGCGTAAGCCCTGGGACACGCGTAAGTCCCGGGGCGTGGCCAAGGGGCGCGATTTTCGATCGGGGTCGTGTGGGCGGTCCAGGGCCGTGGCCGAGTGCCCCGACACAGCGGCCTGTGTCGGGGCCTGCCGCACCGGCGTGCGGAAGTTACTACTGCCCAGAGGCAGTAGTAACTTTTCTGATAAAGGTAGGGGGAAGGGTTAGATAGGGCCGGGAGGGTGGGTTAGGGAGGGGAAGGTGCGGGGGGGTGGAGGGAACGGGCAGCGCACGCAGGGCTTGGCGCGCGCAAGTTGCACAAATGTGCACCCCCTTGTGCACGCCGACCCCGGATTTTATAAGATACGCGCGGCCACGCACATATCTTATAAAATCCAGCATACTGATGCGCGAACAAAAGTACGCGCACGCGCGCTCTCTTTTAAAATGTACCCCATAGTTTATTGTATTAAAATGTTACCGTACCTTGATGGCACACAATTAAGTTGTAATCTATACCACCCGTTTTTTTTATTATCGTGCCTTTCTGTAAACCGTTGTGATGGTTCTCTAACTAAACGATGGTATAGAAGAGTTTTTAAATAAATAAATAAAATAAATGAAGCAGGAAGTAGCCTCTTTGGGGACTAGGTTTTCACTTTGTTTTGCATGCAAATGTTTAATTTTAATTCTACGGAGAAGTTTATTTTTTAGCCTTCTCAGATTCATTGCCTTATTGATTCCAGAAGTTCTCAGGATCGTTCTTTCACTGTTTAATATATTATCAGGTGGATTTAAAATCTTCCATGCCTGTATAAAAATCGCCACATGTGCATAAGTACCTAGACCTGACAAACTGGCGGGCTGGGACAGCACCATTCCTCACTATCCTGGAGCCTCACGTGCCGGCCTAATGCCGGCACGGGCAAGTTACTTCTGGTCGGGCCCTGAAGTAACTCGAAGGAAAAAAAAAGGGATTTAGAGGGTGGGGAGGAGAGGGGAAGGTAAGTTAGGGTAGGAAAGTTCCCTCCCAGTCCACTCCTAAATTGGAGCGGACTGGGAGGGAACTGGAGGAGCCCCAATCTCGTCGCCGTGCAAATTTGCAAAATTTTAACACACACACACACACACACACACACACACACACACACCCCCTTGTGCGCGCCGTGCGTATGTGCACGCGACCCACGTATTGTATATGAGTGTACATTGTGGAGTCCTTCCTGTTATGTTTAAATACTGAGAGATGGCTTTTCTATATTTTATGTATATCTCCCCTTTGTTTTCTCTTGGGTCTTTCTCCTTTTTGAGGACTACATACGGACATGTTTGTTTGAATTCTTTTCCTTAATCTATATTGGATTGTTTTTTCTGTACAAGGTATTTATTTTTTGAAAATATAAAGTTAAAAAACATCTTACCAAACAAACTCCTAGAACATTAAGATGCAGTCAGGTTTATGAAAGAAACTGCTGGGTGAAGCTTGTTAACGGAAAATCACATAATATACAACCCATAAACTGTATATAAACTAAGATCTTAATTTCTCCAATCAATTATTATTGGTAATTAAGCTCAATATTTTTTATTAAATGATTCTTCATTGAGGCAGCTATTTGGTGGTATGTCAACTGCCGCTCTGAATACCTGATAAGATTTTCCCTCGAAGTGGCATGGATTATGGTCGATGGTGGTTATGATAACTGCCTTTTTTGGAATGTCTTCCAAAATTCTGCCTTGAGGCAGCGCTAGTGTGCCAAAACATGGACCATATCAGGAAACATGAAGTACTAAGATGAAAGTTGAATGTCACGATGCTGTGAACAAAAAAAAATTTTTCCCATCGATAGCAGGGCTGAATTAGCCATGCTGTCCTGGGATCTGTCAATCAGGTCCAGGAGACTGAGCTTTACAAAGTAGAGATTTAGATTTTAGCTCTCTGCGGTTGCGCGTGTGTTCCCACGCAGGAAAGTAACAGATTCTCCTCAGTCTGTTTTTACCACGAGCGGGATCGCACGCTGGGTTGACTTCTCCTCAGCGTTTCTTATTTTTCTTGAAATGTCAAAAAAGCCGGGGTTTAAACCCTGCGTCTGTGGCAAGGTAATGTCGGTCACAGATGGCCATGACCGATGTTACCGATGCCTGGGACCAGAACATAAATTACAAAATTGTGATTTTTGTGCTCGAATGTCCTCAAGAGCCCAAAAACAATGGGCCTACAGAATGCTTGAACTTTTCACTTTTTCCGAGCCATCGGAGGCTTATTCTTTACCGGGTCCCTCGTCAACGGTGGCTCCATCACAAAAAAAAGAGCGTCGTTGTGGGATCATCAACCCTCCAGGCTTGGAGGTAAGGACTTACCGAGCCGACATAGGCCTTCGGATGACAGAGGACCGAAAGAGCCTCGGCGATCGGCGCAGGAAACAACGGTGCCTAAAACTTTGGCGCTGACAACTTATGTGCCTGAAGCACCTTCTGTGCCCAAATCACCATTGGCGCAAAACACTTCTGCGTCCGAATAGACATCGGCGCACAAGATACCGGTGCGCACAGTGCAGGAAACATATGCGCATAAGGCGCCGAAGACGTCTGCGCGTACAGCGCCAAAGCCATTTGAACGCACATCGCCGGAGACTTCTGCGCGCTCGGCGCTGAACACAACGGCGCCGACATCATCTGCGCACATGGCGATGACTTATGCGCACAAGTCGGTATATGCGCACAACTTACAACAACCATCGGCGCACATGGCGCCGAAGACATTGGCGCACTCGACAGCATACAGATAGACGCACAGTGGACTACAAAAGTCCAAACAAACATACAAACTAAGCTAAAAACCTGGCTCTTCAGCCAAGCATTCACAGACATATAAGCAGTTTCCAATTGGACCTCTCCCCATACTTTTGTACTCCTTTCTCAGTTTCCCTCCCTATAAATTTGAATTCCTAGTCAAGCAGTAAGTCGAACCTCCCATCAGTAGTTCTCATTTCGAAACTTACTCAATTCAATTACTCTCTATAATACCCTCCCTGATTTCATTCCATAGCTACTCTCCTATCAAATGCTTCCCGCCCTACTACAGCGCCCAATAATACTCGTACAACCGCTGCGTTTTTCTGTATAATTTGTTTCTACTGTTATTATCGTTGTAATCTGCTTTATTTATTTAAAGCTCTTTGGCCTGTATGTATAACCCTTAGAGATTTATGTATATCCCTGAGAGATTTACTACTTAATTGTTTTTAAGGAGTTCTTTTGTTTTGTTTCTGTTTTGTTTCCTTTGTTTTAATTGTTCTAACTGTTCCTTGTAAAGCCCTTGGGCGCCCACTCATGCCTTTGGCATTTCTCTGTTACATGTAAACCGGATTGATTTGTATATCATACAAGAACTTCGGTATATAAAAACTAAAAATAAATAAATAAATAAATATCATTCAATACCACATGGGGTAAAATGAAGACATCAGTCTCCAGATATACCTCATTCCACCTCTTCAGACTCTAATCCTACAGAGGTGAAGTCAAGACGAATCAGACGATCACTGTCGGAAGATGGAACCCACACAGGATCATCGTCACACCATCACCATAGACAATCACGTCACTCACATCAAAAAGCGGCGAAGATGAGAGATACATGGGCAGTGAGCCCTTCCACTTCTAGGTCATCTCACCCACGAAGCGTAGATTCCTTATCTCGTAGACAATTAATACAAATCACTTCTTCTGCTGCATCTACGTCCTCAGATAATTCCGTTAAGACCACAGATGGCAAGATGAAGAACAAGTATGATATACCAACTGTTTCCCCTAAAATTCCTACGGTACCACCTAAAACAGGTGAACTACCAAAACAATCTGGTCATTCAGCAATGCCTCCTCAAACGAAAGAGGCATTTTTTTCAATTATCCCAATCATTGGCGGGGTTTTATGAAACTCTTCAATCATCCTTTAAGATGCCCAACGAGCTCCCCGGAACACAGTATAAGCAAGTTTGCTTACTGTAAACGCTGTTTCCGTAGATAGCAGGATGAATTAGCCATGCAGTCATGGGATCTGTCAATCAGGTCCGGGATGCGGAGCTTGTCAAAGCAGAGATCAGAGCTTTGCTCTCTGTGGCTGCACGTGTGTTCCCGCGCAGGAAAGTAACGGAATCACCTCAGTTTGTGATTAAGCCTTCGTGTAGTCGAAGACTTGGTGACTGTCAGGGAGGAGGGTGGGTCAGCATGTCTAATTCATCCTATCTATGGAAACACCGCTTACTGTAAGCAAACTTGCTTTTTCCCGTCGATAGCAGGGCTGAATTAGCCATGCTGTCATGGGAGTCCAAAGCTCCCGATCACGTTTTGATATATATATCTGTACGTGATCTTTGACAGTGTGGCATTCACCGTGTACAAGAGGATAGAGATTGCAGGATTGCTTGCCCTATCTTCGCATCTGTGGCTACTTGTTGATCAAGGCAGTAGTGAGATGTGAAGGTATGGAGCGATGACCATGTTGCTGCCTTACAAATGTCAATGGGTTGTACATTCTTAAGGTGTGCCAAGGAGGCCACCACTGCTCTGTCTTGGTGAGTTCTAGGATGAGAGTGTAGCTGTAAATTCTGTTTATCGTAACAGAATTTGATGCACTGTGCTATCCAGCTAGAGATAGTGCGTTTAGCTACTGGTAGTCCAGATGCCTTTGGGTCAAAAGAGACAAAGAGTTGAGAAACACGGGAGTCCGAGTTTGTCCTTTCTTTGTAGTATGCTAAAGCTCTTTTGCAATCTAGTGTGTGCAGTAATTTTTCCCTATCATTTGCATGAGGTTTAGGGAAAAAGGTGGGTAATTCCATGGTCTGATTGAGGTGGAATTGGGAAACCACTTTTGGTAGGAAGGATGGGTGAGTTCGGAGAACTCTCTTTTGGTGATGAAATTGTAAATATGGAGAATAATGGACCAAGGCCTGTAATTCACTAACTCTTCATGCCGATGTTACTGCAACCAGGAATGCAACTTTCCATTTGAGGTATTTAATATGAGCCGAGTCCATGGGTTCAAATGGAAAAAGCATGAGCTGTTCCAGAACTATGTTGAGGTTCCATGGAACTGGAGGCTTAGAGATCGGAGGACGAATGTGAGCTAGATCTTTGATGAAACGAGATAGTAACGGGTGATTGGATATAGGAATATTGTTAACTGGCCTATGATATATGCCCCTATGGCACTGAGATGAACTCTGATGGATGATGTTGCTAGACCAGCTGCATATAGTGTATGAAGATAATCAATGAGCAATTCAGGTGAGCAGTCCAATGGTGGTACACCTTTGGAAGTGCACCAGGTAGAGTAACGTTTCCATTTGTAGCTGTAATTTTTCCTTGTGGAAAGTTTCCTGGATTCTAACAAGATGAATTGTGCAGAGGTGGAAACTCCCTGTACTGTTAGAAGGAGCCTCTCAATCTCCACGCTGTCAAGTGGAGAGATGAGTGTAGCGGGTGTAGAAGCGTTCCTTGATCTTGGCAGAGAAGATCCTGGTGATTCAGTAATCAAATTGGATCCATGATGGATAGTCTGAGAAGGAAGCTGTACCATGGTTGCCTCGGCCAAGCCGAGTCTATGAGTATCAGTTGAGCTTTGTCTGCTATGCATTTCTGAATTGTCCCTGTTATGAGTGGTATGGGAGGAAAGGCGTATATTTATTTATTTATTTAAAATTTTTATATACCGACATTCATCCAGGATATCACATCGTATAGGAGGCCTGTCGTCCACGGGATGAGGAAGGCATCTTGAGCGATCCTGAATTGGCTTGGTCTTATCGAGCAGAATTTGGGGACTTGAGCATTGATCTCTTTTGCAAAGAGATCTATTGAAGGTGTCCCCCACCTTCAATAGGGACACCTTGGGCTATTTCTGTATTGAGTGCCCATTCATGAGGATGAAAGAAGCGGCTTAGCTTGTCCGCTCTTGTGTTTGCAACTCCTGGTAGGTAAGTTGCCTGGAGATGTATGCAATTTTGGTGAGCATGTTCGAAGATTGCCAAGGTCTCCTTGCAAAGGAACCATGAACCGGACCCTCCTTGTTTGTTGATGTAAAACATCGCAACTTGGTTGTCTGTGTAGATCATGACCCTGTGTCCTTTCAGGTGGTCTTGGAACACTCCTAATGCTTTGCGAATCGCTCTGAGTTCCAATAAATTTATTTGCAGGTTCTGTTCCGAGATTGTCCATAACACTTGTGTTTCGTAAATCTCGAGGTGTGCACCCCAGCCCTTGCGAGACGCATCTGTGGTTAATACTGCGTTGTGAGGAGGGGAACTGAACAATGCTCCCTTGGATAGGGTGGAGTTTAGGAGCCACCATGTTAAATCTTTCCTCATTTCGGCAGTCAGCGATACCTTCTGTGTCAATGGTTGTGAGTGTTTCCATTGATGTTTCAAGCCCCACTGCAGGCGTCTCATGTGTAGCCTGGTGTTGGGAACCATGAAATTCGCCGCTGCCATGTGGCCGAGGACTACTAAAACCTGTCTCGCTGAAGGTCTCAGAGTATGGTTCAACGTATCTAACAGAATACGGAATTGTGATATTCTGTCGCTTGGTAGGTATGCCCTGTTGCACGTAGTGTCCAGGCATGCTCCTATGAACTGTAACTGTTGTGTTGGTTGTAGGTGTGATTTCTGAAAATTGATCACCAATCCTAATTCTTGCAAGCATTGTATCACTCGATAAGATGTTTGGAGTTGGGCCGATTATGAGCCAATCGTCTAGATATGGAAAGATGGTTATACCTTGTTGTTTGAGATAAGCCACCACCACTACCATACATTTGGTGAACACCCTGGGTGCAACCGATAGTCCAAAGGGGAGAACTTTGTACTGGTAGTGTTGATGCCTGTAGTGAAAGCATAGGTAACGCCACAAGGATGGATGGATTGGAATGTGTGTGTGAGCATCTTTCAGGACGATGGAATACATCCAGTCGTTGGTTTGGATCAGAGGAAGGATTGATTTAAACGATACCATTTTGAATTTCTCTTCGGTGAGAAATTTGTTAAATTCCCTTAGGTCTAGGATGGGGCGAAGGCCACCAGACTTCTTGGGTATGAGGAAGTATGGGGAATAAAATCCTACGATTGGATCCCTGGGTAAATTTTTCGAATTGCTTGCTGTTTGCGAAGCAACGCAATTTCCTCCCCTAGTTGTGGTTGGAAACTGTGAATCTTGAAAGTGGAAAGTTGAGGTAATATGTTTTTGTGACAAACTGGAGTTGGTAGCCGTGATGTACTATCTCCAAAACCCATTGATCGGATGTTATCCTCTCCCAAGCTGTCAGGCAGAAATGAATCCTGCCGAGTGGTGCTTGATGTTGTGGTGGTGGCTGGGTAACTAAAAAGATGAAGTTGCTTTCACTGAAGTAGCTGGTTGTTGTGCCTGCTGTCTCTGATTACGTGGTTTACCTCTACATTGGTTTGAGGTATTCTGTTGTGAAGCAGGACACTGATACGCAGGGTAAGTCTGTGTACGAAAGGACTAGTAAGATCTGTAGGATCTCCTGGCATAGGATTGCCTACGAGTAGATCCAATATAATGACGTGTGGTCGAATAGTTAGGATGTGATGTTAATGATTGTACTCTAGAGCTTCTTTCTTTAGTTTACCCACTGTGTCCTGAAATTGTTCTTCGAACAGGTTATCTCCTGTACATGGGAGGTTCGTTAGTTTCTTGTGTAAATCTTCACGTCTGGAACTTGAGCGTAACCATGCTAGTCTGCGGGCTGCAATGGCTGTTGCCGATGCCCTAGACAATGTTTCTTATGCTTCATAGATTGACCTCAAAAGGTGACGAGAACACTCTTCCATGTCATGAAGAGGCGGAGGTATCTGATCTGCAGTCGAGGAAAGCATACCTTTTATAGCTTGTATGCACTCATACAGGTATTGTACCATGTAGAATTGATGGTGCATAATCCGGGCGTTCAACATTGAGTTAAGGTATATTTTCCTTCCAAACTCATCCAAATATTTGTTGTCTTTGCCTGGTGGGTATGAGGAATGTGACTGTTTTCTTAAATCTTTGCATCACCGACTCTACTACAATGGAAGCATGAGGTAATTGTGGTACAGAGTATGGTGATGTTTTCCTCATACGGAATTTTATGTCCGTTTTCCTGGAAACTGCTGCAAGACTGAATGCAGGAGCTTTTGTGGTGGAAGAGATGTTGGTTCCCGTGGAGTGTCAAAAATTTTTAGGAGACCAAGGGTTTCTGACCTAGGGTCTGTCTCTTTTTGGACCTCTAGATGCAGTATTGTACCCAATTTTTCCAGATATTTTGGGTATGTAAGGTCTTCTGGAGGTGAATACGGCTCATGAGGTTGTTCCTGTGGATCCGATGGGAATCCCATAGATGATGATGGGGATGTTTGCGGTGAAGGAGAATCAAATGATGTATCCTGTTTATAAATTGGGGAAGCTGGTCGGTTTGCTATGGGAGATGTCGGAGGCTCCACCGATGGTTCCCTATTAGTCTGTGGCTTATGTTCCGGAGAACTGTCAGCAGTAATTTTAACATTTTGAATGATAACTGAAGAGTTTCATAAAAACCTGCTAAGGATTGGGACAACTGATAAAATGCCTCTTTTGTACGAGGGGGCATTATTGTACAATCATCTGGTTCTTGTGACCCACATGATTTAGGGTGCAATGGTGTGTTCTGAGGTAAAGTAGTATATACTTTAGGATCCTTCTGTTTCTCATCGCATATGATGTCCCTCGAATCTTCTGAAGCTGTAGAAGCGGTGGAGGAAGCAACTTGTATTACCTCTCTATGAGAGAAGGTATTTGAAGTTGGTATATAAGACGATTTTGAAGTCGAAGGGCTTACTTCCCATTTAGCACTCCTCTTTGCCGATTTTTTGTGGTGGGAGTGTCGTGAGTGCTTATGATAATAGTGTGACGACGCGTCTGTATGACTTTTCCGAGAAGACGGTGATCGTTTTCTACGTTTTATTATAAACTCTGTCGAATTATCTCTCGAAGAAAGGGAAGTACCCGAACGAGGTGAGGTTATTGATGGAGAGGCTGAATACGACCTGTGTGAGGTTCCACGTCTTTGTTTCAACTCATTTTGTAATTCATGAGATAGGTGCTCATGTGTCTTATGCGCGGATTTGGATTTATGCGCAGATCTAGAATTGTGCGCATATCTTTCTGTTTCTGTACGCGCAAGAGTGATCGGCGCCGATGTCTCTGGTGCCGTGCGCATAGATATGGTTGGCGCCAGGCGCACAGGTGGTATATGCGTCGTGCGCACAGATGTAGACTGCGCCGTGCGCGTAGAGTTTCCTTTAGTTGTGTGCTCAGATGTCTTCGGCGCCCTGCGCGCAGAAATCTTCTGCACCGTGCGCGCAGGGTCCTTCGGCTGCGTGCGCACAGGTGTCTGGCGCCATGTGCATAGAAATGTTGTGCGCAGATACTTCTTCAGGTGCTGAAGTGCTATGCGCCGATCCTTTTCTGTGCGCATAAGGCGCCTTAGGCGCCGAGATTTTTGGCGCCAAAGTGTCCTGCGCCGGCGATTCTGGCTCTTTGGATTTCTGGAAATCCAATGGCCTTTGTCGGCTTGCCACCTCCTTACCTCCAAGATTGGAGGACTGAGGATCCCATGATGATGCCCTCTTTTTTGAGGGAGCTGATAAAAATCGCAGGACCAGGCGACGAATGAGCCTCCGATGAGGCAAACAGTTCCTGAAGCCTGTAGGCCCTTTGCTTCAGTGCTCTGGGTAACATCCTTGAGCAAAATTCACAATCTTCCCGATTGTGAGCTGGTCCTAGGCATCGGTAAGCATCAGTCATGGCCATCTGTGACCGACTTTACCTTGCTGCAATTACAGGGTTTAAACCCCGATTTTGACATGTTTTATTCTATTAATGCTGAGGAGAAGAATAGCTCCGCGTGCCATCCCGCGCGCGGAAAGAACAGACTGAGGAGATTCCATTACTTTCCTGCGCGGAAACACACGCGCAGCCACAGAGAGCAAAGCTCTGATCTTTGCTTTGACAAGCTCCGCCTTCTGGACCTGATTGACAGATCCCATGACAGCATGGCTAATTCAGCCCTATCGACGGGAGCCCTATCGACGGGAAAACATACTTCCAGAGAACAGTCGGTGGAGCCTCCGGCATCCCCAATGATGAAACGACCAATTTCACCAATTAAACAGCAAGATACCCCTATAGATTCTCTGTCTCCACAAACATCCCCATTGTCATCTACTGGATTCCCATCGGATCCACAGGAACAACCACAGGAACCGTATTCTCCTCCAGAGGACCTGACATACCCAAGATTTTTAGAAAAGTTGGGCACGATACTACATCTAGAGGTCCAAAAGGAGACAGACCCTAGATTAGAAACCTTTGGTCTTCTAAAGACTTTCGATGCTCCGGAAGAACCAACATCTCTCCAACCACACGAATTATTACATACTGTCTTACAGAAGTTGTGGGAAATGCCTTATTCTCTATCAGCGGTTTCCAAGAAAACTGATATAAAATTCCGTATGCGAAAAACATCGCCTTACTCTATACCACAACTACCACATGCTTCAATTGTGGTAGAGTCGGCAATGCAAAGATTCCAAAAAGCAAAGTCGCATGCCTCATATCCACCTGGCAAAGACAACCGGTGTTTAGATGACTTTGGCAGGAAGACGTATCACAACTCAATGTTGAATGCCCGCATTATGCACCATCAATTCTATATAGTACAATACCTATATGAGTGCAAATAAGCAACGAAAGGTTTGCTTTCCCCAACGGTGGATCAAGTACCACCGCCTCTTCATGATATGGAGGAGTGTTCTTGACACCTTCTGTGATCGATATATGAGGCATTTGAAACATCTTCTAGGGCGTCTGTGACAGCCATCGGAGCTCGTAGGATGGCATGGTTACACTAGTACGATACGAGAAGATTTACACGAGAAGCTGACGAACCTCCCGTGTACAGGAGACAACCTGTTCGGAGAACGGTTTCAAGATAGAGTTGGAAAACTACTCGACCACGCGTCGTTATATGGGATCTATACGTAGACAATCCTATAACTGTAGGCCTTACAGGTCTTATCAATCCTTTCATACACAGACATATCCATCTTACCAGTGTCCTCCGCCGCAACAAAACAACACGACTCAACGTAGGGGTAAAGCCACGTAACCAGAGACAGCAAACACAGCAATCGGCTACTGCAGTGAAATCAACGCCGTCTTTTTAATAACCCAGCCACCACCACTACATCAAGCACCACCGGGCAGAATTCATTCTTGCCTGGCAGCCTGGGAGAAAATAACAACCGATCAATGGGTTTTAGAGATATACGACATGGCTATCAACTCCAATTTACCACAAAACCCATATTACCTCACTTTTCCACTCTGAAGAGTCAAAGCTTCCAACCACAACTGGGGGAAGAGAATACTCTGCTTTGCAAACAGCAGGCCATTCGACAAATTTTCCCGAAAAATCCAAAAAGCAGGGTTTTATTCCCCATACTCAAAAAGTCAGGTGGCCTTCGCCCCATATTAGATCTACGGAAATTGAACAAATTCCTGACCACCAGATGGTATCGTTAAAATCGATCTTACCTCTGATTCAACCCAACGACTGGATGTGTACACAAATATTCAACCCATCGATCTGAAGGATGCGTACACACATATTCCAATCCATCCATCCTCTTGGCGTTACCTATGCTTTCGCTACGGCCATCAACACTACCTGTACAAGGTTCTTCCTTTTGGACTATCGGCTGCACCCAGGGTTTTCACCAAATGCATGGTTGTGGTGGTGGTGGCTCATCTCAGACAACAGGGTATGACCATCTTTCCATTTCTGGACGATTGGCTAATAATAGCCTTGACCCCGGACATCTTACTCGATCACCATCGACGAGTGATACAGTGCTTACAAGAATTGGAGCTAGTGATCAACTTTCAAAAATCACATCTCCAACCAACACAGAGACTACAGTTTATAGGAGCAGGCCTGGACACTGTTTGCAACCGGGCATATCTCCCAACAGAATGAATAATACAAATACATCAACTTCTCTACTCGTTGAACAACACTCAAAGACCGTCGGCAAGACAAATTTTGGTAGTTCTCGGCCACATGGCGGCGGCTATCTTCACAGTGCCCAATACCAGGCTACACATGAGACGCCTGCAATGGGGACTAAAATGTCAATGGAAACAACACTCACAACCGTTGACACAGAAGTTATCGTTGACTTCTGAGATGAAACAGGACATAACATGGTGGCTCCTACACTCCGTGTCCAAAGGAGCAGTATTCAATCCTCCTCCTCACAACGCAGTCTTAACCACAGATGCATCTTGCAAGGGATGGGGAGCACATCTTGAGATTTACGAAACACAAGGGTTATGGACAATCTCTGAGCAGACCCTGCAGATAAATTTATTAGAGCTCAGAGCAATTCGAAATGCACTACAGTGTTTCAGGACCACCTAAAAGGTCGCAGGGTCATGATCTACACAGACAATCAAGTGGCAGTGTTTTATATCAACAAGCAAGGAGGGTCTGGTTCATGGTCCCTTTGCAAGAAAACCCTGATAATCTTAAAACATGCTCTCCAACATTGCATACATCTGCAAGCAACTTATCTACCAGGAGTAGCAAATACAAGAGCGGACAGGCTAAGTCACAACTTTCATCCTCACGAATGGACACTCAATTCGGAGGTAGCCCAAGGCATCTTCATGCAATGGGGGACGCCAGCGATAGATTTCTTTGCAACAGAGATAAACGCTCAGGTTCCCAAATTCTGCTCGATACGACCAAGTCAGTTCAGGATTGCCCAGGATGCCTTCCTCATTCCCTTGCGACAGGCCTCCTGTATGCCTTTCCTCCCATACCACTCATAACAAGAACAATTCAATAAGTGCATAACAGACTAGGCTCAACTGATACTGATAGCTCCAGCCTGGCCAAGACAACCGTGGTACAGTTTCCTTCTCAGACTGTCCATCACGGACCCCATTCAATTACTGAATCGCCCAGATCTTCTCTTCCAAGATCAAGGAACGCTTCTACACCCACTACACTCATTTCTCCATTTGACAGCATGGAGATTGAGAGGCTCCTTTTAACAGAACAGAGAGTTTCCACTTCGGCACAATCCATTTTGTTAGAATCCAGGAAACTCTCAACAAGAAAAAACTATAGTTATAAAAGGAAACGATACTCGACCTAGTGCACTTCTAACGGTGTACTGTTCACCTGAGTTACTCATGGATTATCTACATACACTGTACACAGCTGTTCTTGCAACCTCATGCATTAGAGTTCATCTCAGTGCCATAGCGGTATATCACAGACCACTTAACAATATTCCTATTTCCAATCACCCCTTACTATTTCGTTTCATCAAGGGGTTAACTCACCTTCACCCTCCGATCTCCAAACCTCCAGTTTCCATGGAACCTCAACATAGTTCTTGAACAGCTTATGCTTTTTCCGTTTGAGCCCATGGACTCAGCACATATTAAATGCCTCACATGGAAGGTGGTGCTACTGGTTGCAGTAACATCAGCACGACGAGTCAGTGAATTACAGGCCTTGGTCTACTCGGACTCCCGTGTTTCTCAATTCTTTGTCTCTTTTGACCAGAAAGCGCCTGGACTACTGGTGGCTAAACGCACCATCTTCAGCTAGATAGCACAGTGCATCAAGTTCTGCTACGACAAGCAGAACCTAAAGCTACATTCTGTTCCCAAAGCTCACCAAGTTAGAGCAGTGGCGGCCTCCTTGGCACACCTTAAACATGCACAACCATTGACATTTGTAAGGCAGCTACATGGTCATCGCTCCATACCTTCACATCGCACTACTGCCTTGATCAACAAGCAGCCACTGATGCGAAGATAGAACACGCAATTCTGCAATCTCTATCTTCTTGTACACAGTGAATGCCACACTGTTCATGATCACGTACAAACAAATATACCATAAACAACATGATCGGGAGCTTGGGGCTCCCAGGACAGCATGGCTAATTCAGCACTGCTATCGACGGGAAAAAGCAAGTTTGCTTACCGTAAACTGTGTTTCCGTAGATAGCAGGATGAATTAGCCATGCTGACCCACCCTCCTCCCTGGCAGTCACCGTCTTTCCGAACTACAGCTTAATCACAGACTGAGGAGAATCTGTTACTTTCCTGCGCGGGAACACATGTGCAGCCGCAGAGAACTAAAATCAAAATCTCTGCTTTGTAAAGCTCCGCTTCCCGGACCTGATTGACAGATCCCAGGACAGCATGGCTAATTCATCCTATCTACGGAAACACCGTTTATGGTAAGCAAACTTGCTTTTTCCCGTCGATAGCAGTGCTGAATTAGCCATGCTGTCCTGGGAGCCCCAAGCTCCCGATCATTTCAATTTCAACTGATTTTACATTACATCAATGAGAGTTATGGAAGTGATAAATGAAGGTTGAATATGACAGAAGCTGTGAGCAAGGGAGATTTTTTTTCCTCTCCATGTTGAACTGATTTTCCATTATGTCAGTGATGGAACTTCAGAGAGTTATAACCAGATGGCTGGATTTGAAGTTTTTTTCTCTTTAGACTGAACTGAATTTTTATTAAGACCTGGCTGTTTAAAAAAGCTTTCCCGGACACCGATTAATTCTATTCAGCCAGATTCTACCACTTCCACATGTAAAAATGTTATTACTAATGTAAATACCTATACCTAATGTTATTCTCTCCCTTTTCTTCTCTCCTCCCAGTTCTTTTACCTTGTTATTTGTAACTGCTTCCTTCTACACAAATAGGTTATTGAATTGTTCACTGTACACCCCTGTTATATGTAAACCGGCATGATGTGTTTGCAACATGAATGCCGGTATATAAAAATTTTAAATAAAAATAAATAAATTACATTTATGAATTTGTGGTATATATGTGGGGCATTTCATTTCATTATTTGTTTTATGTTTGGTTTTATAGTATGGAATATTCTGTTAGTAAAAAATGTTCATTATGTTTCAAATTTATGAAATTTATATTATGTATTTATATTTATTAAAAATTGTTAGTCACTTAGTGACATACAGTATAAAAACATTCATAATCCTGACGTGAGAAGAGTATCTTCAAAATAATGTATGGAAAAATGATTAAAACAATATAAACTTATTTAACACCATCTTAATATAGTATACTCTCAAATGGATGGAAAAGCATTTCTTAGTCAGTGAAATTATAAAGGAACATTTTATCAACTTACATGAAAAGAGAAAGATATTTTACTTACCCTGTTGATGTCACAATTTAACAAAACATACTGTATTAAGCCTTTTTTAAATTCTCTCAATTTCCTGAAGTGGTTTTTCAGAAGATAGTCACAGAGAGATGAATTAGTTATTATATCAGTCAAAACACAAACTGCTTCCGTTTGAATAGTTGAACATAGAGAGTTTGGATTCTTACAAAATGTAATCAAACCATCAAGTAATCCAAAAATAGAATCAGATATTGTAGAAAAGTCACTTTCAAACACTGTGAAATTTGTTAAAAGACTTCCTGTTTTTGTCAGCATTCTTAGTCTAAATATATGCTGCAAAAATTGTGTGCTAGTTGAAATGCTTGTTTCTTTGCAATCATGATTGGTTTCCATAATGGGCAGCGTATTAACTACCAATTTGAAGGACTGACTAGGATGTTCAAAACTATGCAGGCTACTAACTGAATCAATTCTGTCTTCATTAGATATATCACAGCCAGAATCATCTTCTTGCTGACTTGAACAATTTCTAGAGTTTCCATTATTCAGATGTGTTGATAGAGTAGTAGAAGAGATACTTGAGTCTCCTGAAACAAAAGCACACAAAGTAATAAATAACTTCATATATAAACAGATTTACATAATTCCACAATAGTGGCTCAGCAATCTCTCTCTCTCTCTATATATATATATAAAAATATATATATACATAAACATACAGGGCACATTTTAAAAGGTACGCATGCGAGGTACATTTGTGCGTGCTACCTGGCGTGCACAAATGTAAGCCCAATTTTATAACATGCGCATGCAGCCGCCCGCATGTTTTTTTTTTTTTTGTAATCACTGTTTTTATTGGGTGATTCACAAACAGGGTAACAACATTCGTTGCATAACATTAGAGACAGAAAAACAGAAATACTTTCAAAACAGGCAACGCGTTGAGTAAACAATTATTACACCCTTTTTTACAAGCCGCCCGCATGTTATAAAATCAGGGGTTGGCGCGCGCAAGGGGGTGCACGCCGAGCCCTTGGGAAGACCAGCTGGCTTTCCCTGTTCCCTGCCCCGCCCCCCAGCCCAAAAAAAACCAAAACGTACCTTTGTTTTAGAATTTACGCGCACCGGCCGAGCGCTGTGCCGGAGTCCATGGCCACGCCTCCGGGCCCACCCAGCGACATCCCCGTCCTGCCCATTCAGAAAAGCCCCGGGACATAACCGCATCCCGGGGCTTTATGCGCACCGCCGAGCCTTTTGAAAATAGGCCCTACGCGCGTAGAGCTTTGAAAATCTGCCCCATAGTGAACGCAAATATTAAGTTGCAACAAACAAATATACCTGTATCATGTGATATTTATTAATGAAAAACAGTAATTACTGTAGATTATATTTAAAACTATTAAATTTATACGAATTTTTTATTTTTTTCAGTGTATTTTTTTTATTACTTTTTATCTAAAATAACAAATTAACAATATCAAAAAGGCTAGGATAGCCAAATCGTAAACATCCTATATCACAAATAATAACTTATTAGAATAGTAAACAATTAAGCTAAAACAGTTCATAGACAATACCTAATAAAATTTGCAGTCTTTGTTATAAGTAAACAATATTTCAGAAAGCTTGGATGGAGTGACAGATAATGATTTCATCATAGTTTAACATGAGACTTGATGTCTTTCACTGGATGATACAACTTCAGCACAATAATTCACTCGAGATTTCTTACATATTCTTTAACAAATAGATTTTCAAAACCATACTTGCGGCCAAGCCAGGAGATACTCGGGTGACCTGGAAGTGCGCAGGCTGCATGGATTTTAAAAGGCCCTTGGCCACGCGCGTATCTCGTGGTACGTGCATTACAAGGGTTTTGAGCAAAAGGGGCGGGATGTGGGTGGAGTATGGGCGGGAGATGGGTAGGCCGGGACAGCACCATTACCTGCTATTAAGTTCAATTAGAGAATAGCCACTGCCATTAGCAATGGTAACATGGAATAGACTTAGTTTTTGGGTACTTGCCAGGTTCTTATGGCCTGGACTGGCCACTGTTGGAAACAGGATGCTGGGCTTGATGGACCCTTGGTCTGACCCAGTATAGCATTTTCTTATGTTCTTATTAATTTTACAGAAGACTTGTATTTTAGGATTATATAATATAATATTTATTATTATTACAAATTATAAACATTTCTTTTATATGTATAATTTGCATTATAATACTCTTGTACGCAGTTATAAGTATAGCAGATGTTGCTTACCTGTAACAGATGTTCTCACAGGACAGCAGGATGTTAGTCCTCACATATGGGTGACATCACAGGATGGAGCCCAATCATGGAACATTTTTGTCAAAGTTGCTAGAACTTTGACTGGCCCCTACTGGGCATGCCCAGCATGGCACTAAACCTGCAGCCAGCAGGGGTCCCCCTTCAGTCTTGTTTAAAGCTACAGAAAGTGCCAAAAAATAAAATAAGAAAGCGTAACAAACCCAACATCGCGGGGTGGCGGACGGGTTTCGTGAGGACTAATATCCTGCTGTCCTGTGAGAAACCTGTTACAGGTAAGCAACATTTGCTTTCTCACAGGACAAGCAGGATGATAGTCCTCACATATGGGTGAGTATCGAGCAGAGGATGTCCGAGAAATGCACCAAATGTACCCAAAGACATGCAACAGGCACAACAACTGGGGTGGAATTTGGTAGAGGACATCCTGAATCCTAACGGGCAGGAGGAAGGGTGTTGGTACATCAAGTTGCAAAAAGGTTGCGCAAGACAGACTGGCCGAAGATGGAATCTTGTCTTCCAGCCTTGACTACACAATAATGGGCTGTAAAGGTATGGAGAGAACTCCAGGTAGCAGCCGTACAAATGTCAGGAAGCGGCACAGAGCGTAGGTGCGCTACTGAAGTTGCCATGGCCCTGACAGAGAGTGTGCTTTAATACGGTCTTGAAGTGGAATGTCTGCTTGCTGATAGCAAAAGGATATGCAGTCCGCTAACCAGGAGGAGAGAGTCTGCTTACCTACAGGCTGCCCTAATTTGATGGAATGAAAAGAAACAAACAATTGAGAGCTTTTCCTGTGGGCAGCTGTACGGTCTAGGTAGAAACCTAGAGCACGTTTACAGTCAAGGGTATGCAGAGCCTGTTCTCACGGAATAGAATGGGGCCTGGGAAAGAAGGTGGGTAGTATAACCGTCCAATCGGGGAGACGAGAGGGATTTTAAATTTCACCTCTCTCCGGCGCCGCTGACAATAACAACCTGAGGCCGCCGCTGCTGCTGACGCTACCGCTTCTGCTGCCGCTGCAAGAGGAAGGCCTGCGCGATCGGCGCCCAGACCCGTCGGGGTAAGGCCTTTTTGTTCCCTTCCCCCCGGCGAGCCTGATCTGCGATCGCACAGACAGCATCACAGCACAACAGCTAAGTCCCTCCCTCCAGACTTACCATCCAATCAGGGAGACGAGAGGGATTTTAAATTTCACATCTCTCCGGCGTCGCGCGACAAAGGGGCTTGCCCCTTTGTGCGCCCCTTCGTGCAGCCCCTGAGATCATACTCTTTTTCATTATCTGCTTAATTCTCCTTTCATACCTTGATTAGAATTCAGCATATCATCTTTAAATCTATAAATTACATTGGCAACAAGATTCAAGTCAGCTGATTCGTGTAAGGGAGACGAGAATAGATCCCAAGCTTTATTCATCAACAGGAAAACAAATTGAAATTGTAATCCAAAATCTCCACAAACCCTGGAACCTCAACAGATAGTGTTCCCTGATCCTAAAGCCAGCTTCGGGTCAATAATAAGCCAGTTTACTGGCCCTTGAATCTTCATCTTCTTTGGAGCACTCGAGTAAGCCTCTAATATTCTCTCTATACCACACAAACAGATCAACATGCTTCTTGGTTTCCCTATCCCTATACATCACCATGTTTGCCATGGCGAATACTCCATACCAATCATCAAGAATCAACGTAAACATCAAACTAAGCCTCTCCCACAACACTACAACCGTCATCAAAGGCTAATTCCAATAATGATTTCACCAATCACACAATTCCTCGGCCTTTCTCTGTTATCTCTTACTCTATTCAATGCTCAATCACTTTAAAAAAAAACTCATATCTTAAACGACTACCTTACTGAAGTAAACCCAGATATCTGTGCAATCACAGAAACGTGGTTTAAACCTTCAGATTTAGCTCTGTTAAATCAACTACCAACTCAGCTTTATGATTTTTTCTCCATACCTAGAACCAAAAGAAAGGGAGGAGGTCTGCTTCTCGCAGCCAAGAAAGGTCTAAGAATATCTTTACAACATTCATATACCACATCAAAATTAGAGCTCTCTTTCTTTAAATCTGATCATTTACAAATTGGCCTAATCTACGCTCCACCAGGATCTTTAGATTCTGACCCTTCACCAGTCATTGAACTCTCTGCCAAATACTTCAACCCAGACAAACCTGCCATCTTACTGGGTGATTTCAACTTACATGTCGATGCTTCACCACAATCCCCAAATTGTGTTACCCTACTCTCGGCTCTCAACTACATGGGCTTCACACAAATTATAAAAGCCCCTACCCACAAAGCAGGTCACACTTTAGACCTTATTTTCATTAATCAGTGCATCTCAAACACAAATACAATCACATGTTCACCTGTCCCTTGGTCGGACCATCAAATCATCAACACGACCTTCAAGCTTTCACAACATCCTCCACTTTCGTTCCCAAAAAACACTATTCAATTCAGGAAACCTTGTTCTACAGACCTTCTCATCAATCAGTTCACTAATGAATTATCACATCTCGATCTCTCCAACGCATCTACAGCCACCACCTCATGGTGCAACATCACCAAAAAGATCGCAGACATTACCTGCCCTTCCATCACAAAAGTAGTACAACCTTCGCCAGACAACAGGAAACCCTGGTTCACCCCAGAACTGAAGCTGCTTAAACAAGAGCTAAGAAATAAAGAACACACTTGGAGGAGAAACCCATCCCCCACAACATTAGCTATTTATAAAACCTCCCTCAATGCTTATAGGATCACCATACTGAGAACAAAGAGAGATTTTTTCTCAAAAAAAATACATCATTTCATATTTGATTCAAAAGCACTTTTCTCCTACGTTTCAGCTCTCACTAAACCATCACCTCCTACCATTCCTGATGATCAAGCACTCAACAAAGCATCAGAACTAGCAGAATACTTTAAGGATAAAATTGACAAACTGACTATCTCTTTCTCATCATCTTTTTCATATCCCCCTTTCCCTCACATTACCTCACCTCAACTAAATACAACGCTGGAAACTTTCGAGACCACTTCAGCACTTGAGATAGAAAACATACTTAAAAAAATGAAACCGTCATCTCATCCCTTAGACACAATTCCTACTAACCTTCTCATCGCAATAAGAAACTCCATATCAAAACCAATTGCAGACATCATTAACTGCTCTCTCTCCCAGGGTCTAGTTCCTGACCAACTTAAATTAGCCATTCTCAAACCTCTACTTAAAAAACCTAACCTTCCAACCACAGATCCAGCTAACTTCCGCCCAATAGCTAATCTGCCATTGATCGCCAAAATTATGGAAAAGATAGTCAATAAACAACTATCTGAATATTTGGAAGAAAACAACATTCTTGTATCTTCCCAGTATGGCTTTCGGAAATCGTTAAGCACTGAATCTCTCCTTATCTCTCTTACCGATTCTATTCTATCTAATATGGACAAAAAACAACCACATCTTTTGATACTACTAGATCTCTCTGCAGCCTTTGACACTGTCAACCATTCATCTCTATTAAAATGTCTGGCAGATATAGGCATTAAAGGAACAGTCTTCAGCTGGTTCAAATCCTTCCTAGCAAATAGACAATTCAAAGTAAAGATTAACAACAAAGAATCACAACCGATCCCTTCCAACCGGGGGGTCCCTCAGGGTTCCTCCCTTTCCCCTACCCTCTTCAACATTTACCTCTTACCTCTATGTCATCTACTTACTAAACTAAACCTAACTCACTATCTCTACGCGGATGACATCCAGATACTCATCCCAATCTCAGAATCCTTACAAAAAACCTTGGCTCACTGGAACAATTGTTTGCAACAGATCAATCATCTTCTCTCCAGCCTTTGCCTCATTCTTAACAACAACAAAACTGAGATCCTAATCATCAATCAAGACATCAACATCAAACTTCTAAACCCAGCTGACCTACTCAACTCATCCACTCCCATATTAAATCACTCACCACATGTTCGAGATCTAGGTATCATGCTAGACAATCAGCTCAATTTTAAAAAATTCATAAGCACAACCACCAAAGACTGTTTTTATAAGTTACAAGTCTTAAAAAAATTGAAGCCTCTTCTTTATTTCAACGATTTTCGGATGGTCCTACAAGCCATTATTCTATCAAAAGTCGACTATTGCAATTCGCTTCTCTTTGGCCTTCCATATTCATCCATCAAACCCCTCCAAATGCTACAGAACTCTGCAGCCAGAATCCTTACCAATATGAATAAAAGAGATCACATCACCCCCATTCTCAAGCTCCTCCACTGGCTGCCTATAAAGCAAAGGATCCTATATAAAGTACTCACCGTAATTCATAAATCCATTCACAATATCTCTCCTCTTCAATTATGTAACCAACTACGCCCTCACTCCTCCTCTAGACCCATCAGAGGAGCATATAAAGGCACACTCTATGTACCTTCAACAAAATCCTCGCATCATAAACGTGCCATATCTACAGCAGGCCCCATTCAATGGAATGCGCTCCCACCAGACATTCGGCTTGAGTTCTGCCACTCTTCATTCAAAAAAAAACTTAAAACCTGGCTCTTTAGCCAAGCTTTTCCAGGACCATGATCATCATTTTTTCCCCTCCAACCAGCAAGAACATATCTTCTTCACAAACCCCCATTTTCCATACCACTACCTACTTCGGTATCTAATCTCTTGCTGCAGGACACTTGAGACTTTCTCACTTATACGTTATAATTTTTATGCTCAATAAGACCTGTCAACTTAATTGTTTAAGTCTTTTTTTTTTTTTTTTTCTCCTTTATCTTTTGGTCATCAATGTTACAACGTTATTGTTAAATTTTGAACTTATGTACACTGTTCCAAGTTTCATAACCTTGTTCTATGTAATGCCTTTTGGCAATTTTCATGTTCTGTTTCAATGTAAACCGATGTGATCTTTTTTTCATATAGGAACACCGGTATATAAAAATCTAAAAATAAATAAATAAATAAATAATGGATTGATTGATATGAAACTCAGATACCATCTTAGGTAAAAACTTAGGGTGAGTGCGGAGTACTACCCGGTCATGCAGAAGTTTTGTGTAAGGCGGATAGGTAACTAGGGTAACTAGTGCAAGGTGTTGCATATAGGGAAAAATAACCCTTGCTGTAGTTACACGATGTTAGGTTCCACATTAGGAGCTACCACCCAGGAAAAAGATCTAGGCATCATAGTAGATAATACTTTAAAATCATTGGCTCAGTGTGCTGCAGCAGTCAAAAAAGCAAATAGAATGTTCGGAATTATTAGGAAGAAAATGGTTAATAGAACGGAAAGTGTCATAATGCCTCTGTATCGCTCCATGATGAGACCGCACCTTGAATACTGTGTACAATTCTGGTCCCCGCATCTCAAAAAAGATATAGTTGCGGTGGAGAAGGTACAAAGAAAGGCAACCAAAATAATAAAGGGGATGGAACAGCTCCCCTATGAGGAAAGGCTGAAGATGTTAGGGCTGTTCTGCTTGGAGAAGAGACGGCTGAGGGGGGATATGATAGAGGACTTTAAGATCATGAGAGGTCTTGAACGAGTAGATGTGACTCTGTTATTTATACTTTCGAATAATAGAAGGACTAGGGGGCATTCCATGAAGTTAGCAAGTAGCACATTTAAGACTAATCGGAGAAAATTCTTTCACTCAACGCACAATAAAGCTCTGGAATTTGTTGCCAGAGGAGGTGGTTAGTGCAGTTAGTGTAGCTGGGTTCAAAAAAGGTTTGGATAAGTTCTTGGAGGAGAAGTCCATTAATGGCTATTAATCAATTATACTTAGGGAATAGCCACTGCTATTAATTGCACTAGTAGAATGGGTTCTTCTTAGTGTTTGGGTAATTGCCAGGTTCTTGTGGCCTGGTTTTGGCCTCTGTTGGAAACAGGATGCTGGGCATGATGGACCCTTGGGTCTGACCCAGCATGGCAATTTCTTATGTTCTTATGTAGGGCCTGTAACTCACTAACTCTGCGGGCGGATGTGATTGCCAGAAGAAAAATCACTTTCCATGTGAGACAGCGAAGATCACAGCATTGGAGAGGCTCGAATGGTGGTTTCATGAGCCGACCCAAAACCAGACTGAGATCCCAAGAAGGGGCCGGAGGGCGCAGTGGAGGTTTGAGGTGGAGCAAGCCCTTCAGAAAACATGTTACAAGGGGTTGTACCGAAATAGGCACATCCCCAACACCTCTATGGAAGGCAGCCACTGCACTGACATGCATTCTGATGGAGGAAGTTTTTAGACCTGATTCTGACAAGTGCCAGAGATAGTCTAGAAACCTCGTGGTGGAAAGCTAGAGCACGGGAAACTGGCTTCGAAAAGTTGAGTGGCTGAAGAATTAACCTTTCAACATCCAGGCAGTCAGGGACAAGGCCTGAAGATTGGGGTGGCGTTGGCACCCGTCGTTCTGAGTGATCAGAAGCGGGTCCTTTCCCAAGGGAATGTGCCTTCGAATAGAGAGGTCCTGAAGGATCGGAAACCACACTTGGCATAGCCAGTGAGGGGCTATCAGGATCAGGGTTCCCTTGTCCCGACCTAGCTTCACGAGAGTCTTCGAGAGAAGTGGAAGTGGAGGGAACGCATATAGGAGACCGGTGGCCCACGAGAGGGAGAACGCGTCTCTTGGTAGTGAGTGTTGGCTGCGAGTGAGGGAGCAAAAGTTCTCTACTTTGCGGTTTTGAGGGGACACAAAGAGGTCTATATGAGGGTAACCCCAACGCTGGAATATGGAGTCCGCTACTGTGGGGTTGAGAGACCACTCATGTGGCTGAAAGGTGCGACTCAGCTTGTCTGCCAACACATTGTCCACTCCCGGCAGGTAGGTGGCCGTGAGGTACATCGAGTGGGAAAGGGCCTCCGCCCATATCTGTGCCGCTTCCTGACACAGTAGGTAGGAGCCTGTTCCTCCCTTCTTGTTGATGTACCACATGGCCACCTGGTTGTCCGTCTGAATCAGAATGACCTGATTGGACAGGCAGTCTCGAAACACCCTGAGAGCATATCCGATTGCTCGTAGCTCCAGGAAATTGATTTGGTGTTTAGCTTCCTCTGGAGACTAAGCTCCTTGGGTTTGCAAATTGGCGACATGTGCTCTCCAGCCGAGGTTGGAAGCATCGGTGGTAAGAGTTATTTGAGGATCTGGAGCTTGGAAGGGTAGGCCTTGGAGGAGATTGATCTGATTTTTCCACCAAGCCAGAGACTGACGAAGTAGGTCAGTGATGTGGACAATGGTCGATAGTGGTTGAACGGATTGAGTCCATTCTGACCTTAGAGTCCACTGCATGACTCTCATGGCCAAGAGGGCCATTGGGGTAACCTGTACCGAGGACGCCATGTGTCCCAGCAGGATAAGGAAGTTTCGTGCCGTCGAATGGTGTTGAGACTGTAGCTGGTGTACGAGAGAAATGAGAGTGAGAGCTTGCTGCCTGCGCTCCCATACCCTGCAAATAAGCCATGTGCATTGCCAGAATAAAATCAGGTGAGAAAAACGGGGAGCTGATTGGAATCCCTGGGGGGGGACCGTCCTGGGAGCCCCGGTCGGGCAAACCCCCCGCCGGGGGCAAAGCCTGTTGAGAGCCAGTGCAACCAATCCTGTCTGCATCTGGGAGCGAGTCCGTCTCACGCTGTCCCCCTAAAATGGCCGCCGTTCCCGCCAAAGGTGGCGTCGTGGCCGGCCCGGGCTGAGGAGGCGGCAGTTCCGAAATCGCACCGGAGGACTGCAGGGTGCCTTCCCTGTCGGGGAAGCACCGCTCACAAAGCCCCTCCCTCAGAAATTGATTCCCCGGTTCGCCGCAGGCCTCACACCTCGAGGACCGCGGCATGTTAGCACCGGGAAAAAAGCCTCGGGGGGGGGGGGGGGGGGCCCAAAAACGAGCTAGTGCCGCGGGGGGGCCTGGAATGGCCCTAACAACCCGCCGAAGGGGTCCAGGAACTGCGGGGGAAAACTCCCGTTTCAGTTGAGCACACACCCGCGGGCGGAGCTTGCGAACCGCGGGACCCACAAACGACGCATGGAGCGGCTGGAACCACCGGCATCCACGGGGCACCACCAAAAAGAAGCAAACCTGTGGAGAAAGAAACTCAAAAAACTTCCACTTACCCCAACGGAAGAGGAAAGGAGTACAGAATAGCAGAGCCACAGACACACGCCTCCTCAAAAATTGAAAAGTCTTTTTTTTTTTTTTTTTTTTAATTTTAAGGATCCAAAATGAAGAGAAACATAAGACAGGGAAATACTGTGGAGAAAAATAAAGAAATAACCAAAAATGAAGAAACCCTGTCAATATGGGGGAGCTAGTGGATCCCCCCACTCACATCTGCTGGAGTCAGAAGAATACTGAGCTCTAGCAGAGGGTGCACTACTCTATATGCTGACGCTCTCAAACTCTGTTCTGACTCCATCTGCTGGTCGGGGGATATAACCCACTGTCTGGACTGATCCAGGTACGTACAGGGAACGCCAGCTCTCCCGGTACGCGCACAGGCCACTCGTCTATGCGCGCGATTCTGTATTTAAATTAGGTGGTGCGGTAGAAACAGGCAAAAGTGCGTCCCTAGCACCTCCTTTTGACCCGGAGCGGCGGCTGTCAGCGGGTTTGACAGCAGATGCTCAATTTTGCCGGCGGCGGTTCTCGAGCCCGTTGACAGCCACGGGCTCGGAAACTGGATGCCGGCAAAATTGAGCGTCCGGTTTTGGCCCGACAGCCACCGGCCCATTTAAAAAAATTTTTTTCTTTACTCTTCAGGACCTCCGACTTAATATCGCCATGATATTAATATCACCATGATATTAAGTCGGAGGGTGCACAGAAAAGCAGTTTTTACTCTCTGAAGTTATCTGTTTAGAGGTCTGAGGTCTAGAATCGGATGTAAGCCCCCACACTTCTTGGGAATGAGGAAGTATTGGGAGTAAAACCCTCGATGATATTGGTAACAAGGCAGCTCTTGAATCGTGTTTTGGTGAAGATGTAATTGTATCTCCTAAAGAAGTGGAACTTTCTCTTCTTTCCGTGAAGGTGGGACTAAGTGTGGTAATTCTGGTATTGAACTGAATTTTAGTTGATACCCTTTCTCTATTATACTGAGTACCCAGCGGTCTGATGTGATTTGGCTCCATTCTTGATAAAATGAGAGACCTCCCACTGGTAATTGTTGCTGTGGCCTGATCTGACTCAAAAAGACTGCTGTGGTTTTGGAACAGCCGGTTGGGGTTGCTTTGGTGTTGTCTGAGATCGATTTTGTCCTCGAGCTGGGGTGGTATTTGATTGTGATCTTGGTTGGTAAGGCGGAGATCTGTAAGAGGTATATGGTCTAAAGAACACCTAGTATAAAATGGTTTCCTGTAAGGTGGGTTATTTAAAAGGAAAGAAAACAAGCTATTTTGAATTTGAAAGAAAACTTTAGTAAAAGGTTTTTATGTACATTATAAAAAATCCAAGCAGAGACCTATGATGACAGTGTTTCCCTGAAGTGTCTCGGCTATTCTGGTATAATTTTTGAAGTCTCTGTTTAACATCAATAATTTTAGTAATGTATGTGCTTTTTGATCCTTGGGATGTTTTTTTGTTAATTGGTTTTATGTTTACTTTATTGCTGCCCACTGATAATCAGTCCAGATTCTTATCTGAATTCTTCCTAATATTATCTTCTTTTGCAGAAGGGAGACTCCTACTTGGAAGGAGACTAACATGGTACTGAATCCAGACTGACAAAACAAAAAAGATCTCTAACAGGCCAGTACAGTGCGCTCCATTTTGGAGCGCACTGTTAGCCTGCTATTGGACGTGCGTTTTTCCTTACCCCTTATTCAGTAAGGGAAGGAAAAGGCGCGTCCAACCCGCGGCACCTAATAGCGCCCTCAACATGCAAATGCATGTTGATGGCCCTATTAGGTATGTGCGCGAGATACAGAAAGTAAAATGTGCAGCCAAGCCGCACATTTTACTTTCAGAAATTAGCGCCGACCCAAAGGTAGGCGCTAATTTCTTCCGGCACCGGGAAAGTGCACAGAAAAGCAGTAAAAACTGCTTTTCTGTGCACCCTCCGACTTAATATCATGGCGATATTAAGTCGGAGGTCCCGAAGAGTAAAAAAAGAAAAAAAAAAAAAAAATAAATAAATTTGAATTCGGCCTGTGGCTGTTGGGCCGAAAACCGGACGCTCAATTTTGCCGGCGTCCGGTTTCCGAGCCCATGGCTGTCAGCGGGCTCGAGAACCGACGCCAGCAAAATTGAGCGTCGGCTGTCAAACCCGCTGACAGCCGTCGCTCCGGACTAAAAGGAGGCGCTATGGAAGCTATGATATTAAGTCGGAGGGTGCACAGAAAAGCAGTTTTTACTGCTTTTCTGTGCACTTTCCCGGCGCCGAAAGAAATTAAAATAATGAAAATGAAAGAAGAAATGAAAATAAAATCTGCAACTTGGCTGCACATTTTACTTTCTGTATCCCACGCACATACCAAATAGGGCCATCAACATGCATTTGCATGTTGAGGGCGCTATTAGGTGCTGCGGGTTGGACGCGAGTTTTCCTCCCCTTACTGAACAAGGGGTAAGGGAAAATGCGTGTCCAATAGCAGGCTAATTTGTGTTTTAAGTTCCTAAATAGCAGAGTAGGTGTTCAAGCCTTTGGAGAGAATGATACGTGAGAGAGGGGATGCAAGTGAGGAAACGGGTAAGTAGTAAAAAAGGATAGGAATGTCGTGCATGAGTCAGTGGAGAGTAGTTGGGAGGGGAGGTGGGGCAGGAGCAGAGTGGCATGTGTGAGCAGGAGAAGAGGAGGAGCAGTAGACAAGAAGCGAGGGCTGGAGAGATCTGGAATGTGAACAGAGAGAGAAGCAGGCTGAGGGGGCAGCTAGATGGAGGAAGAAAAGAAGGTGGGCAGAGGTGTCAGAGCAGGGAGGGGGGGGGGGGTAATTCTCAAGAAGATAGGGACCCACATTAGCAATGTAAGAGTAATGATCAGGCATGGATCAGCAGCCAATAGCAGGAGAAGGGGTGCCTATGTGATGTGTGCTTCTCAAAGGAAGAAAAGGTCCTTCTTATGCAGCGGATTTGCGAGAAGTATAGTGTGTGTTTTAGAGAAAAAGACATTCTTGCAGAGCAAGAAAATTTGGGAAGGCACCCCAAAGATGTTGGCAGCCTTTCAGTGAAAACCAGAACTGTAGATCAGCTCAATCATCACTGTGGGACTTCAGGATGGCTAACAAGGCAAAGTTGACACATATGAAGAGGTCCAAGGGCCAGACAGGAGGAGGTCCACCATGTGATCTACAGCTGATGTTGGTGGAGGAGCTGGTCTAGGGAACTCTTCAGCCAGATCCTATCGGTGGTGTCCATACTAGCACGGACATGGATGATATGCCTGCTGTGGCAGCAGCTACTGACTATGAGGTGAAATATGTCTCCGATGGGGGGGTAACAGGGTTAATCAGTACTTGTTAATCAGTACTTGGTCTGAGGGCTGATATGCCCGCTAGCAGAATATTAAGAGGTGAAACAACCTTTTCAGAAACTGCGATTGAATCTTCTTGTACATCCTTTGGACTCTGTAAAATTTGCCCTGAGGGCTTGTTAATGAATAAGGACTCCATGGAGCAAATGGGATCTGACATCTCCAAGCATAGACCTTGCTCCAATAACTTCAATGGGGACACTGTTATAGAAATTGGTAGAGGTAAGTGAAGCATATCTCCTCCTGCCTCTGAAAATGTTCCTAAATGTATGGAAGGAACTAATGATTTGGTAAAGAGCTACATTTGAAGCACCATGGCCTGATGCACTGACGACACAGTAGCTCTGCCCAAAGCATAAGGTTTTATGCACCGGTGAATAGCATGTTGGCTTTATCGACGGTGCTGATATACAGATTTATTTTTTTTTAAACTAGGGCCCTAGCTTTGTGACTACTTTTGTTTGCTCAACCCCAAAGACTTGGCCTTCTCCAGCAAAAGGGGCAGACTTTCTCAAGGAGCTCCTGCTCAATTTGATATCCGAGGATAATGATGAAATTCCACTCTGGGAGGATGACTGGCTGCAGCTCTTCAAAGACTTACACAGTTCCTCCATATTCCAGGGCCTGGACTTCTGGGAGCACGGGGACACTGGGCTACAGCGGTAGCAATTTGCCTGATTATGGTTTGACCTAGGCAATGTTACGTTTTGCCACCACATATATAGTCTTTGAAGCCACTAAAGGTAGGCTTCTTGGTAGTGGATATCCTGTGAAGAAAAAGTTTGTTTGGAGGGCTGCCAAGACAACGAGGCAACATGCTAACTGAAAAATTTGAAAAGAATGAATATATCAAAAGATATCAATCAAGAAAACAGAGAAGAGAGAGTTAGGGTATATGTATGTACTGATGCTCGTACATAAAAAAAAAAAAAAAAGAAGATTGAGGGACTCACGGGGAAATGCCCACATGGGAATTCTTGCATATACTCAGTATAGCAAAAGCTCTATGAGCTAAAAAAGAAGGGTCTATTCGGCAACATCAGATGATGTCACCCCCACGTGTCATGGCTAATGAAGCCCTACTTGTCAATGGAGAATATTAATTTCACATAAAAAATGGCAAGTAGAAGTTAGAATACTCTGGAAAGGTCACCTCTTGTTAATATTACGATACATACTCTTACCATTTACAGGACAATATCCCAATGATATCTTGCTCAAAAGAAATTCCTGGCGCAATTGAAGAACCTCAGCTTCTAGTCTTTCTGCTTTTGCTTTCCAGCTCAATTCCCGGTCCAAAATAATTCTGGATAGATATTCTGCATACTCCTTGCTGCTTTTATTTTCTGGTTTAGTGCGGATAATTGCTATAGCCAAGGCCAGTTTTGACATCTTCAAATACCATGTTTGAACTTCCCTCCAGTCTTTTACTTCTACAATACAATCAAAACATACAAATTAGTGAAGGTACAATTCCTACCTTCAAATTTCTGAAAATTATCATACTAGCTTAGAGGAGTGGTTCTCAAACCAATGCAGGGAACATGCACAGCCAGTCAGGTTATCCACAATGGATATGCACAAGATAGAGCTGCATACAAATCTACCTTCTGCATATTCATTGCAGATTTCCTGAAAACCTGACAACTGGATTTTTCCTGAGAATGAGTTGAGAACCACTGGCATAACCATACTATTTCCTATATCAGGACTTCCCAAAGCTGTCCTGTTTTCAGGTTAACTATAATGAATATGCATGAGAGAAACTCACATAGACTGGGTTGTAGGGACTAGCCTAGTCATCCTGAAAAGAGCTGTGTACAATCTGAACCATATCATACAGAATCTGAGCAACATAAGATGGACGCTACAAAACCGCACCAAGATTAAAATATGCTCTTGCTGAATAAACTTGAAGAGTATCGGGATCACTGGCAATGCCCTCACCTGGATTCAATCGTACCTCCAAAATCGCTTCTTTACTGTTTTAGTGGACAACAATGAATCTGACCCCATCAGTCTCCCTCAAGGTGTGCCCCAAGGATCCTCTCTCTCTTCTACCCTCTTTAATATATACATGCTTCCCCTTACCACGCTTCTCACTAACCTTCACATCAAGCATTTCATATATGCTGACGATGTGCAACTCATTTTCCCATTCTCTGACTCTCTACAAACTGCGCTACAGAACTGGGAATCCTGTCTCTCCTCTATCAACCAACTTCTCAATGACATGCAGCTAGCTCTAAATCCCAACAAAACTGAACTATTAATCATATCTAACAGGCATCCGCTCCCAGACATTCCTTTTGCATACTCATCTACCACTTTCCCCCCGCACACTCGCAACCTAGGTGTCCTTATTGACAATCATCTCACCTTTAAACCATTCATTAAATCCATCCTAAAGGAATGCTACTTTAAGCTCCAAACGATAAAAAAACTCAGACCCCTGCTTCATTTCTCCGACTTCCGCACAGTTCTCCAGTCTATCATCTTGTCTAAAATAGACTATTGTAACGCTCTCTTCCTCGGCATCCCTGCAATACATACCAAGCCTTTGCAACTTTTGCAAAACGCCGCCGCTAGGATTCTGTCAAACACAAGAAAAAGAGACCATATTGCCCCCACACTCATAGAACTACATTGGCTCCCAATAAAATCACGAATTCTTTATAAAGCACTCTCCATCATTCATAAAAGTCTGTTAAACTCCAACCTCAACTGGATCAACCCCCCCCCTCCTCCCCCGCACCTCCAACAGACCCACCCGCACAGCCCTTCAAGGAACCCTTCGTGCCCAACCCATCAAAACTTTCAAACTATCCTCTACTATTAGCAGAGCTTTCTCCCTCGCAGGCCCCACCTTATGGAACTCCCTACCCCATGATATACGCCTAGAGACACATACACCCAAATTCAAAAAAAAACTGAAAACCTGGCTTTTCCAGCAAGCCTACTCCATATCCCCCCCTACCACTTAGAATTTCCCCCATTAGTGAATTCCTCTATAATATATACTCTTCGAGCTATGACTATGAATGCCTCCGATTTAAGACTAAGAATTTGCCTGCTGTTTTTTGTACTTTGAACTCTCCTATCTGTGTATATAGTTGGTTTACTCATATTGAGTTATATTTATAGCTAGTTTTCACCCCCCTGTTTAATGTACTCTATTGGTTATATGTAAGGGCCCCGCCCAAAAGTTAATCTTGTTCCGCTGTTATATGTAAGGGCTCTGCCCAAATGTTTTTGTTTTTTGTAAACCGATGCGATGTGTCAACGGATGTCGGTATAAAAGAGACCTTAAATAAATAAATAAATAAATAAATAAATAAATTCTTCTTCACAGCTATAATTAGCTAGCACAGCCATACAAAACTTATCAGGCTACAAGTGTATCTAATTAAGAGGCCCATTTCAATTAAACAGGTATGTCCCTAAATATCATCATCTGTATGAAAATGCCTGCTAAAAGGCAGCAGCTACTGAAGCCCATCAATCCTATACCATTGGACTGTGCTATATCCAATCACATTGGGGTAAATATTCAGCCGCTACATGGCTAGTTAAGTTAGCCGGATACCCATATCTGGCTAACTTAACCGGGATATTCAGCGGCACAGCCACGCCACTGAATACTCACAGATAAGTTACAGTTAGCCGGATATGTGATATCTGGCTAACTTTAGACCTGCCCTATGGCACATTTAAAGTTAGCCGGTTAAGTTACCTGGCTAACTCCAAATATTGGAGATAGCCGGTTATACCGGCTAACTCAGCTCCTCCTGTCCCAGGTATGCCCCTGACTTACCCAGCTAAATTCTAGACGAAAAATGTATTATCTGGCTAGAATTTAGCCAGGTAAGCATTTTTAAAATGCAGCTAAACCATTTAGATGTAAACTGTCCCGTTATCCATCTAAATGGCTTTTGAATATGTACTCCCTTGTCTACTTTTAGAAACTATGCATTTGCATGAAGAACCTGAAAGGCCCAGTGAAACTTTAAAAGTGGCTGAAGACAAAGGACTAAAATTCCTGCCTGCAACTTATTGGGTCTACTCGTGCACGTTTGCTTGCACCCCTGCATGCCAAGTTCCTACCGTTTCTGCCATATCTGGACTATGCGCATGTCGTAAATATGTCTGTAGCCTAAGCCGTGGGTGTAGTTTGACTCCCTATGTAATAACATCCCCTGAGATTAGCACAGACAAACAACTGTGCTAATCTGGGGAACAGACAAACAACTTCAGAGAGAGAAAAGCAGTTTGAAAACCTCTATGCTCATGCACAACCTACATAAGACCAAGCTAGTTATTCTCTTCTATGCTGGAAATTTCAATTACAATAATCTCAGTTTGCATTTTACTGAAGTAAGTTGGTATGGGGTGTTTTAAGGCATTTAGATAAAGAATGATTTTACTATGCTAAACAAGGACTAATGTAATAAACTGTTGTGAGCTTTACCTGCCACAATAAACATTCCTATGAAGCAATCTAGTCTCTAATGAACTCTCTGGAGTTTTTTTGAGATCTAAGCAATTTCAGATAACTGTCAGTTTAACTTCCTTAGAGGGTCTCAAATGTTTGCAAATTTCCCTCATGGGTATTTATGAAGGGAGGGCTTAGATTTAATTCCTGGCTCAGGTCTTCCATTCACCAAGTTGGCTGGGGTGTTGAAAACATACAAGGGGAAAACGTCACAGGCATTGCACAGTGGCAGTAGTGAGTAGCCAGATTTAAGTATCCATGACTGCAAAGTTCCATAGGGAGCCCTGGTGCATGGCCAAGGGCTATCACTGTGTGACTGTACCAAGTAAGATTTGGAAGGAATATCAAATAAGTAGAAAATTCCTGAGTAGTTGCAAATGAAACCTCAAGGTGGAAGATCAAAGCCTTGAAGGAAAAAAAAAAAAAAGATACAATACCTTCACACACACCCTGCCCCAGAAAACCTTAAAGCTCACTTTAGATCCAAACAATGAAGCTCTTTCTCTTCTGGATTAAGAACATAAGAACATAAGAAATTGCCATACTGGGTCAGACCAAGGGTCCATTAAGCCCAGCATCCTGTTTCCAACAGAGGCCAATCCAGGCTACAAGTACCCAAACACTAAGTAGATCCCATACTACTGATGCCAGAAATAGCAATGGTTATTCTCTAAGACAAGTTGATTAATAGCAGGTAATGGACTTCTCCTCCAAGAAATCATCCAAAACCTTTTTAAACCCAGCTATACTAACTGCACTAACCACATCCTCTGGCAACAGATTCCAGAGCTTAATCATGTGCTGAGTGAAAAAAAAAATCAGATTAATTTTAAATGTGCTACTTGATAATTTCCTGGATTGCCCCCTAGTCCATCTATTATCCAACAGAGTAAATAACCGCTTCACATTTACCCATTCTAGATCTCTCATGATTTTAAAGACCTTTATCATATCCCTCCTCAGCCATCTCTTCTCCAAGCTGAACAGCCCCCCCCCCCCCCCAACCTCTTTAGCCTGGGGAGTTGTTCCATTCCCTTCATCATTTTGGTCGCCCTTCTCTGTACCTTCTTCATCGCAACTATATCTTGTTTGAGATGCAGCAACCAGAACTGAACACAGGACTCAAGGTACAGTCTTCACCATGGGGTGATATAGAGGCATTATGACATTTTCCGTTTTATTTACCATTCCCTTCCTAATAATTCCTAACATTTTTTCCTTTTTTGACTGCTGCAGCACACTGAGCCAACAATTTCAATGTATTATCTGCTATGGCATCTAGATCTTTATCCTGGGTGGTAGCTCCTAATATGGAACCTAACATCGTGGAACTACAGCAAGGGTTATTTTTCCCTATATGCATCACCTTGCACTTATCCACATTAAATTTCATCTGCTATTTGGATGCCCAATCTTGCAGTCTCGCAAGGTCCTCCTGCAATTTATGACAATCTGCTTGTGATTTAACCACTCTGAATAATTTTGTATCATCTGCAAATCTGATAACCTCATTCATCGTATTCCTTTCCAGATCATTTATAAATATATTGAAAAGCACCGGTCCAAGTACAGATCCCCGAGGCACTCCACTGTTAACTCTTTTCCACTGAGAAAATTGACTATTTAATCCTACTGTTTGCTGTCATTATAACCAGTTTGTAATCCACGAAAGGACACTTCCTAATATCCCATGACATTTTAGTTTCCTTAGAAGTCTCTGATGAGGGACTTTGTCAAACACCTTCTGAAAATCCAAATACACCTCTACTGTCTCACCATTAGCCACATGTTTATTAACCCCTTCAAAAAAAATGAAGATTTGTGAGGCAAGACTTGGCTTGGGTAAATCCATACTGACTCTGTTCCATTAAACAATGTCTTTCTATATGCTCTGTGATTTTGATCTTAGAATAGTTTCTAAGTATCTGTGGTCCTTACCAGGAGGTGCATTCGCATGACGTTTCAACCTTTTTGCTTTCGCCATTGCAGATTCCACTACGATAGAATTGTGTGGTAGTTGGGTCGACTCATAAATGGAGGAATTCCTCACACGAAATTTTAAATCAGTCTTTCGTGACACGGCCAGGGTTGAGAAAGGGGTTTCCCACATCTTTTGGAGAACTCCATCCAAAACTAGATGGGGGCGGTAAAGCAGTCGGTTCCGGTGGCATTTCAAAGATTTTTAACATGCCTAGTACCTCGGACCGTGGATCCGGGATTTTACCCATTTCTATATTAAGTAGATTCCCCACCTTCTCTACAAACTTTGCATAAGAGAGATCCTATGGTGGCGAACATGATTCTGGTAATCCCTCTGGGGGATCTGAGGGCATGCCTGTAGAGGAACTCGGAGATGATGCGGATGAGACCTGTGAGTCCGGGCTGTGTGGAGGAACGAGAGCCGGAGACAGAAGATTGGCAGTGTCAGTTGGTCTGGGAGGGATTGTCATCAGTGGCGAAGTCGGTGGAGACGTCACTGGTGGTTTTGTCCCCACTTCTATAGATTCTAAATCCGCAAAGAACGAACTTGGGGCCTGCGAAATCTACAGCATGGTCCTAGATGCCAGATTGCCTGGTCGTGGAGGAATCTGACCACCATTGGATGGGGGTCTTGTAGGCACAGGAATATGTCCCGCGCATCAGTGTGCTTTAATTGAGGACCTGGTGGCATCACAGGAGATGGTTTAGGTGTTTGTTGGAGCAATACTTGCATCTGAGGAGACAAGCTCTATCTCCTGGATACAGATGATAAGTCAGAAGGAGTTCCCACTTTCCGAAGGGCATCTCGATGATGTGGAGCCCCGGTCCGATAGAACTGCTATCTCCACGTCAGGGCTTTCTCGCAGTCGCTTACGTTGAGTGGATGTCCTGACTGTTCGGAATGCGTCAATGGGGGCCTAGGAGAGTGGCCCTTGGCATGCTCCTAGTGTTTAGGACACGATGAGCGGTCCACTCAACGTCTGCGTCTTATGCGTCGTGGCATGCGTCAGATGCGTACCAGGCGCTCCATGTGTGTCGAGTGTGTCGTGTGCTTCAAATGCTCCGGTTGCGATCGCTTTGACTTCGGCGCCAAAGAACGCAAACGGTCGGGAACAGGTCCCCGATTCCCGCTCGACGCATCAGAGGGCCTTTTCTTCTGAGGAGGCAACTCAGTCGGTGCCTGGGACTTTAAGGTTGTGCTAACCTGGGCCCGGTGCCTGGAGCGGGGCAAAGGGGGTCCTGCGGGCCAAGTGAGGAGGCCCTATTCGTCGGCGCCATCTTCTTTTTCGCCGGTCCCGGCGAGGAATGCATCAACGGTGTCGGGGCATAGGAGCCCGATGTTTGAAGCCGCGCCATTTTTTCGGCACACTGATGCTGTGCCCAGGGGGCCATCCGACCACAGTTTCGGCAAGAGGCCTGGTCGTGGTCCGGCCCGAGGCAGATATAGCAATAGTTATGCCCATCTGTGATGGACATAAAACTTTGCTGCATTGGCAATACTTGAAACCGGATGGCTTTGGAGCCATCGTGGCAGCAAAAGTTTGAAAAAGTTGAAAAATCTGAGAGAAAAAATCCCCGCGTGCGAAAGGCTCACGGGAAAAAAAAAAAAAAAAAGAGACTGAGGGGAGGACTTAGGTTCGCACGGGAAGACGATCGTGCAGTCACACAGAGTCAAAGCTCTGTGAGTCACTGAGAAAATCTCCACCTACTTCGGTCGCGTACATGCTCCCAGACAGTATGGCTAATTCAGCTCTGCTATAGACGGGAAAACAATCGATCGGACTTCCTGACAGATTTAGTAACCTCCAAATACTGCATCAGATAGAAACACAAACACAGAAATGACGGCGACCCATCCAGTTTGCTCAGCAAGCTCCCACACTTATTTTCCCATACTTAGCTGTTTCACCGACCACCAAGTTCAGGGCCCTTGTTGGTAACTGTTTGATTCAAATTTCCTGCCACCCCCTGCCATTGATGCAGAGAGTAATGCTGGAGTTGATTCAAAGCTGAGCATAAGGCTTAACGGTTAATGGTAGTAACCGCCACATCAAGCAAGTTACCCCAATGCTTGTTTACCCAGACTGCACAGATCAACGCCTTGCTGGATGTTGTCTGAATGTAAATCCTCTTTTCCACATTTCTCCCTGCCTTTGAAGCAGACAGCAACACATTCAAAGTGAACTATCAGGTTTAACTGGTTTAGGGTAGTAACCGCCGCAATAAGCAAGCTACCCCCATGCTTATTTGTTTACCCAGACTGTGTAGTTCAGTCCTTGGTGGTTGTTGTCTGAATGCAAATCCTCTTTTCCACATTTCCCCTTGCCGTTGAAGCAGAGAGCAATATTGGAGTTGCATTAACCGTATGAAGGCTTATTGAGTAAGGGTTGTAATCACCAGGTTGTAGCCTCCACTCTAGCAAGCCACCCCCATGGCTCTTCTCTTCATTCCCATCCTATAGCTTTTATGGATCCACAGTGTTTATCCCATGCCCCTTTGAAATCCTTCACAGTTTTAGTCTTCACCACTTCCTCCGGAAGGGCATTCCAGGCATCCACCACACTCGCCGTGAAGATGCCGCTTGACATTCAAGGTACACAAAAGATGATACTCATGCTCATCTCTATCCCTATCCAGCATGGGCAGAGAAATAGACTGATTTAAATGAAACTCCGAAATCACTTTCAGCAAAAAGGAAAGTACTGTCTGAAGCTGAACCACCCCCGGAGTCACACGCAGAAACAGCTCACAGATCGAAAGAGCCTGCAATTCGGAAACCCAATGTGCTGAAAGGATTGCCACGAGAAAAACTGTCTTCAAGATAAGTAGCCACAAGGAGGCCATGCAGCGGTCAAAAGGTAGGGCCCACCAAGAAATTCAAGACTAGATTAAGGTCCCACAGAGGCACCGGTAGCTGCAAGGGAGGATGAAGATTCTTAAATCCCTTCAAGAACTGCAACACATCCAGATGGGAAGACAAAGGCCCATCATTAACTCACCCAATATATCTAGCGAGAACTGCCTCTTGAACCTGCATGGTGTTAAGGGCCAAACCTTTAAGCAATCCTTCTTGTAAAAATTCAAAAATTAATGGAATTTCCACTTTGAGAGGCTGAGAACCTCACTCTTCACACCACGCCTTGGAAACTCTCCAAACTCTAACATAAGCCAGAGATGTAGAACATTTTCTGGCCCAGTGCAATATGGAAATCACCGGAGCATAATAACTATGCTTCAGTAACAGAGTCCTCTCAAGGGCCAAACCGCAAGACAAAATTGACCCGGATTTTCATGTAGAATGGGTCCCTGATGCAACAGATCCTTTCCTGAGCGGTAGCTGGAAAGGACTGTCCACCTGAAGCTTGTAGACTGGCAGACAATGTCCTCTGAGGCCAATCCGGATCCACCAGAAATAGGGTTTCAGTCTGGCCTGCAATCCTTCAAACAATCCTGCCTATCAGTGGCCATGGCGAGAAAGCATGTAAACACCCTGTCCCACAGCCACACCTGAATGAGAACATTGATACCCAGTGCTTTCGGATGCCTTCTGCACTGAAGAAACGCAAAATGTTTGCGTTGCTGAGATCGCCGGCAAATTTAGATACGGGCGACCCCAGTGCACCACTACGAAATCTAAGGCTTCGTCCACTAATTCCCACTCTCCAAGGTCCAAGCTCTGTCTGCTGAGAAAATCAACCCGTACATTGTCGTTTCCAGAAACGTGGGAGGCATAGATGTCTTAAAGATATTGCTCTGCCCATATCATGAGCACATTATCTCCTCCAACATCTGTTGGCTTCTGATCCTGTCCTAATGAGTGATATAAGCCACAGTCGTCACATTGTCGACATTATCCTGACCACCTGAGCCTCTAGACACTCGGCAAACCTCAAGCATGCCAGCCGAACTGCTTGTGCTTCCAATCGGTTGATGCTCCATTGACGCTCCAGCATCCTTACACTAGCAACTCCTGATAGTGAGCCCCCCCAAAACCACGAAGACTCATATCTGTCGTGAGCACTAACCAATCTGGTGTCTCCAAGGAAACTCCCTTCCTGAGATTATCTGCTTGTAACCACCACTGCACCTCCAATGGCAAGTGAAGCCTCACCATGTAGTCCTGTGACTGTGGACACCACTGGGAAAGCAACATGCACTGAAGAGGCCATACATGTGCCCTCGCCCAGGGGACATCCTATAACGTGGCTGCCATCAAACCCAGGACCTGTTGATACGACCACACTGACAGGCAGATAGACCTCCTCAGAGTTTGAACTTAAGAGATCAACTTCAAGAATGCTGGGCTGCATAGAGAGGAATATTGAGTAAGAAAAGGGAAGTGATTATCCCTTTGTACAGGTCCCTGGTGAGGCCTCACCTGGAGTACTGTGGTCAGTTCTGGTGACCGTATCTCCAAAGGGACTGGGACAGAATGGAGGCGGTCCAGAGAAGGGCGACCAAAAAGGTGGATGGTCTTTATCGAATGACTTATGAGGAGAGATTGAAGAATCTAAATAAGTACACCCTGGAGGAAAGGAGGAGCAGAGGTGATATGATACAGACTTTCAGATACTTGAAGGGTTTTAATGATCCAAAGACAACGTCAAACCTTTTCCGTTGGAAAAAAAATCAGCAGAACCAGGGGTCACGATTTGAAGCTCCAGGGAGGAAGACTAAGAACCAATGTCAGCAAGTACTTCTTTACGGAGAGGGTGGTGGATGCCTGGATCGCCCTTCCAGAGGAATTGGTGAAATCCAAAACTGTGAAGGACTTCAAAGGGGCGTGGGATAATCACTGTGGATCCATAAAGTCTAGAGGATGTGAATGAAGAGAGAGAGGGTGGCTGCAGGAATGACAGCTACTACCTGGAGATAATACCCTTATTCAATAAACATACACACGGTTAATGCAACTCCAACATTGCTCTATGCTTCAATGGCAAGAGGAAATGTGGAAAAAAATGGATTTGCATTCACAAAAAAAGTGGGAGTAGCTTGCTTGTTACGGCAGTTACTACCCCAAACCAATAAGCCTGATACTTCACTTTCAATGGATATCCAACGTAGCTCTCTGCTTCAGCGGCAGGGGGGAATGAATGAAAAGATGATTTATATTCAGACAACAACCAACAAGGACTGAATTACATAGTCTGGTTAAACAAATAAGCATGAGCGTAGCTTGTTTGTTACGGTGGTTACTACCACAAATCAATTAAGCCTGATACTTCAATTCAATACATATTCAGCGTAGCTCTCTGCTTCAATGACAGGGGGAATGAAGAAAAGAGGATTTATATTCAGACAATAACCAACAATGACTGAATTGCACAGGCTGGGTAAACAAATAAGCGTGGGAGTAGCAAGCTTATGAAGGCAGTTACTACCCCTAACCAATCAAGCTAGATACTTCACTTAGATGCAGCTCCAGCACTGTTCTCTACATTAATGGCGGGGATGGAAGGGAATTGGTACCAAAAGGTTACTAAGGGCCAAAGAGTAACAGTTAAGTAGGATAAAAAAAAACAAGTGTGAAAGCTTGCTGGGCAGACTGGATGGGCCGTTTGGTCTTCTTCTGCCGTCATTTCTATGAATGCGACTCTCCGGCAGAAACACTCTGCCCTGCTTTGTATTGAAAAGAATGCCAAGATACTCCAGCATCTGATACTGCTGTAAGCTGCTCTTGGCCAAGTTCACCACCCATCCTAATTCTTGCAGTAAGGAGACCACCTTGCAAGAAGCCAAGTGACTCTCTTCAACACTCTTGGCCCAAATCAACCAGTTGTCCAAATAAGGACAAACCAAGATGTTGTCCTTGCCCAAGAATGCTGCTACCAGCACCATGACCTTGGAGATGGTCCTGGACACAGTGGCCAGCTTGAAGGGCAGGGCCTGAAACTAATAAAGACGTCCCAGAACAGCAAACCGAAGGAACTGTTGATGTTCCCGGCTAATGGGAATATGCAGACATGCCTCCATCAATTCCCGATTGCACTGCCATTATTACGGAGCACAGAGTTTCCATTCGGAAATGAGTTGCCCACAAATGCCAATTGACTCCTTTGAGATCCAGGATGGACCGAAAGGATCCCTTCCTTTATTGGGGTACAACAAAATAAATGGAATAGCAGCCCATATTTTCTTTTAATTTGCGAACAGGAATTATGGCCTTCAATTCCAATAGCCTCCTTAAGGTAGTCTCCACTGACACCCTTTTCGGTAGGGAGTTGCAGGGAGAGACCATAAAGGCATCCAAAGGAATGATAATCTAGAGCATAGCCTTCCCTTATTACTTGCAGGACCCACTGGACTGACGTGATCTGGACCCACCTCTGATAAAAGCGCGATACATGCCCGTCTATCTCCTACACCAGCAAGTAAGTCCACACACTTTCATGGTGAAGATCAGGGTGCTCTGCTCCTGGAACCCATAACCTTCCAAGGTTTTCTGGGCCAAAAAGACTGAGATCTACTTGACGAGTCCTCCGAGCAGTCGGTACCCTATAAAGGACGAAAAATCTTAGCGCGGCCTCTTGCCCCACAAGGACACGATGCGGACCTTTTATCCTCCAGCGAACTAGGGACCTGGGATTCCTCCCATCTATTTGCCATTTTCTCCAACCTTGAAAGACTGGACTTGGAAATTATGTCCGCCAACCAATTTTGCAGCAATAGCTGACGCCTAGCTGCTATCATGGAAACCATCCCTCTGGCGGAAGTGCGAACAAGATCACAGCCCACATCAGCTAAGAAGGCAGCTCCCAATTCCATTACCACTCTGCCATCCAACCCCACTCTCTGTCTCCTGAGAGAGATGTAGACTAGCCCGAACCACCAGGGAGCAACAAGAAGCAATTTGCAAATTCATCACCATGGCCTTAAAGGCCTGCTTAATGAAAGCTTCAATTCTCCTATCTTGAACATCCTTTAGAGCTTCCCCTCCTTACACCAGAATGGTGGTCCACTTGGAAACAGAACACATCAGCACATCCACCTTCAGGAATTATAACTGTTCCCTCACTTTCAGATCCAGAGGTACAGACCTGCTAAAGCGTGCCCCTCTTCAAGGTCAATCAATTCGAATTGCATCCAGAAGGGGAAAGAATCATGACACTCTGTGTAGGGTTAACAATATGGGGTACTTCTTTTGCGCACATGTAACGACACCCCCAGCCACAACAAGCATCTTCAGAGTCTGAGATAGTCTCGGCAACTCATCTCTATGAAAGAAAAGAAGCAGAGTCTTATGTGGCTCTGTCCAGGGGAATTTCCCCCTCTTCCAAAGGCGAGAAACCCAAATCCCCATCAAGAGTCAGAAGTATCCTTTATCCACATCCTCCCACAATCCAGTGGGAGCACTGAAAGGAGAGTATCACCTTGCTAGTGGCTGAACAGGATGGTTAAGTATTACTTTAAGAAATTTTAGAATTTAAAATTTGTTGAGAGGTAAACTATTGGGGAACATTCATTAGTGTGTGTGTGCGCGCAACTGTTAAAAAAGCAAGCCAAAAGCTAGGAAAAAAAGCTTACAGTTTGTTTGTGTTTCCTTCCCTCCTCCCTCCCACCCACCCCTAGTTTATCTTTTGATTTAAAGGTAGGAGACACTTTCTCGTTAAAATCAATCAGCCTTTATCAAGAGTTTAATTATCCCATTGTAGGTCACTACCAGATTAATAAGAGAATATAACAAATTAATAATTAATAGTGAATATAACAATAAATTTAAAGGACCCTTATTTACACATTCCTATCCCTTAGCAACCTAAACTTAACTAAGAACGCAACAAAATTAAGATGAAGGCAGCAATCCAGAAGCAAGAGGGGGCTTCCAGTCTTCTGCATCAAATGTCACATGTATGATTTTTTACCCGCCAATGAGAGGTTGTACGTGTGCAGCCGGTGCAAAGAGATTCTGTGATCTCAGAGAAGGTGAAATTTATACTTACCAGATAATTTCCTTTCCTTCTGTCCTAGCAGACCAGTCCACACCTGTGGGATTCTCCTGCTTCCCAGTAGACGGAGGCGGAGAACTTTTTTCCACATTCTTTTTTGCTTACATCACTCACACTATATGTTCTGGGATAGATGGGAGGTTCCAGTAGCTTCTTGCCCTAGCGTATTAGGGTGATGTCCGGCATTTCTCTTTTTTTTTTTGGGAGGGTACTTGGACTGCTCTGCTAGGACTAAAGGAAAGGAAATTATCTGGTAAGTATAAATTTCACCTACCTTTTTGTCCTGCAGACTAGTCCACACCTGCAGAGTGCACCTGAGAAGTAATTAATTCTGCTGGGCTGAGGTCTTAGAGGCCCCCAACACTTCTTTGCTAAACATCATATCCTCTTCTACCTGCAATTCTAACCTGTAATGGTTTGTGAACATACCCCAAGAGGACCATGTGGCTGCCCTGCAAATATCCTGAGGCGTTGTAGCCCTACTCCCTGCCCATTGAGGTTGCTTGAGCTCTAGGGAGTGGGCATATAAGGCCCTCAGGGCCTGCTTCCTCTGCAATATAAAGCCACTATCGCTTCCCTAATCCAGCATGCAACTGAGAGCTTAGAAGCTGCCTGGCCCCTTTCTCTGGCCTTCCAACAGGACACACAATTTGTCTGACCTCCAAATTCACTGGTGATCTTTAAATGATGTAGCAGCATCCTCCGGACATCTAGCAGGTGAGGGCTGCCCCTGCCACCCCCCATCCTCCTCAGAGCTGATAAAGCAATTTCCTGATTTGCGTAAAACTGACAGAATCTTATGTAAGAAGGATGGGACAGGGCTAATAACTACCCTGTCCTTGTGAACCGATAGGTAGAGCTCCCTACAGGACAATGCCTGGATCTCCGAGATCCTTTGGGCTGAGCAAATCGCCACTAGAAAGACTGCCTTTAAAGTGCAGTCTTTTTAATGTTGCTCCTGTAAGTGGTTCAAAGGGTGCCTTGGACAAGGCCCTAAGAACCACATTAAGGTCCCACATGATATTATCTGGCACTTCGGAGGCTGCATTTGTTTTACTGCCCTCAAGAAACATGCTATGTCAGGGTGAGCCCTAGGGAGCTTCCTTGCACTTGGTCCCTAAAACAAGCTAATGCTGCTACCCGCACATTAGGGCTAACCATTTCTCTAGGTTATCCTGCAGGAACTGCAATATTTCTCTTGTTTTTGCTGTTTCTGGGGAGACTTTTCTTCCTTTGCAACACTCCTCAAAAATCTTCCAAACCCTACCATATGCCTGGAAGGTAGAGTGTATCCTAGATCTTAGCAAGGTGGCTACTACTGCCTTTGAATGGCCTTTTTTCTCTAACCTGTCCCTCTCAAGAGCCAGGCTGTAAGATAATAACAATCTGACTTTCCCCACTATACTGGGCCCTGTCTGAGCAGATTCTCGGCTTTCCCTAGCATTAGAGGTGCATCCTTGCTCAGCCTCACTAGGTCCGCATACCACGAACGTCTGGGCCAGTTTGGGGCCACCGGAATGATCCAGCCCCCATGATCTGCTGCTCTCCTCCATATTCTTGCTATTAAGGGCCATGGCAGAAATACTTACAGCAGCTGGTCCACTGGCCATGGCTGGGACTAGGGCATCCACTCCTTTTAAACCCTGCTTCTGGTGCCTGCTGAAAAATGTATTTTTTTTGTCATTTGTTCCCATCAAGTCCCATTCTGGCCTTCCCCAACTCCCTACCACTCTCAAAAATAACTTCCTCCACTAATTTCCATTCTCCATGATCTAGTGCATGCCAGCTGAGGAAGTCTTCCTGTGAGCTCTCCTTCCTGCTATGTAACTGGCTGTTAACCCCACCAGGTTCTTTTCTGCCCAGCTCATTAGCTGGTCCACTTCTTCCTCTAACTGCCAACTTCACATCCTTCCTTGCCTGTTTATATAGGACGCTGCTGCGATGCTGTCGGAAAGGGCTCTTACTCGCTTCGCTCTGATCCTGGAGCTTAGATATTTGTGTGCCAACCTTACTGTTCTCAGCTCCAACAGGTTCGTTGAGGCCTCCCTCTCCTAGGCTGACCATTTTCCCTATACCACCTGTTCTTCGCAATATGCCCCTCAGCCTAACCTGCTGGCATCTGTCACTAACGTCATCCAGTCCAGCAGAACTAGACTGACCCGCTAATAAGTTGCTTTTAACTAGCCACCAACATAGGCTGGCTCTGGCCTTGAAGGTGAGCCTGAGCTTCTCTCCATATCTTCGTGTGCTGGGATTCCATCTTGAGAGCAATGCTCTCTGTAGTGGGTGCATATGAGCTTTTGCCCATGGCACATTTCTTCTATGATCGCTGCCATCAATCCTAACACCTGCAGGTAATCTCTTGCTGCTGGTTTCCTGATTCCTGTAAGCTTCCTAACCTGGTAATTCAGTTTATCTGCCCTATTTTTTGTTAAAAACACCTTTGCCTGCTTGGTGTCAAACTGGGCCCCCAGGTACATTAACCTTTGGGAAGGCTGTAAACTGCTTTTAGACTCATCTACTACCCAACCTAACTCCTCGAGAAGCACCCTCACTCTCCTTGTGAAGCTGCTGCTCTCCTCCTCTGACCTGGCTCTGATCAGCCAACTGTTCAAACATGAGTGCACTGGAATACCTTCCTTTCTTTGTGCTGCCACTCCTAGGCTGTGGCAGCACAAAGGTTCTTGGTGCTGTGACTACCCCAAATGGCAAAGCTTTGAACTGATAATGGTTCCTTAGTACTGCAAACCTCAGGTATCTGCAACACAACTCTCTGATGGGAATATGCACATATGCTTCTGCTAGGTCCAGCACAATCAGAAACTGCAATTACTGACCTCTATGTTTCCATTCTGAACCTTCTCACCTTGACAGCTCTGTTCACCCTTTTCAAGTTTAATACCAGGTGAAACACCCCTTCTTTTCTGGGTACTACAAAGTATGGGAGTAACAATCTGTGCCCCTCTCTGGAACCGAGAGGGGCACAGATCACTTCTAGTGCTACCAGTTTGTCTCGGGTCAAACTGATTGCCTCTCTTTTCTCCTGCAATCTGCAGTGGGACTCCAAAAAGAATTCTGGAACTGTGGTAGCCAACTCCAGTGAGGCAGGACGCTTAACCTCACTTTCGAGGGCGCATTGCCACCCAATGTCTGAGCCACAAAAACCTCTGTGCCACTACCACCGATGCCATGGATCACCTCCAGGATCCACCTGTTCCTGGTGACTCAGACCCACCTGTCCCGGGTGGCCCACTGGAGGAGGTTCGATGTGGGATACCTGACCATCACTTAGCTCATGTAAACCACCCTGGAGCTCTGGGGGCTTTGTCTCTAACCCAGCCCTGTGCCACTCAAAAGGGCTGTCTCAGCTGGGGCCTAACTCCCTTACTAACTGGGACTCTCACATGCCTAAATCCTCTAAATTCGTTGATCTTTTGTTTAAAGGGCCTTAAAAGACCTTTAGGCCTATCCACCGGGAGTCTCTGGAGTTTTGAGTCTACCAATCTCTTCATTAGGGCATCTAAGTCTTCCCCCAAAGAGGAGATGCCCTTTGAAGGGCAGGATGCTTAACCTCACTTTCGAAGGCGCATTGCCACCCAATGTCTGAGCCACAAAAACCTCCTTGCCACTACCACCAATGCCATCTGTTTGACTGAGGTTCTAATGAGATCATACAGTGTGTCTGCCAGAAAAGGAGTCGCTAACTCTATTCTGGCCATCCTATCCGCTGGGCTCTCTCCTATCCCTAACATTTCTTCCTGGAGCTGCTGGACCCATTTGACCAATGCCCTGGCTACATAGCCCCCACATACCACAGCCTGTAAGGACAAACTGGCTATCTCAAATGCTTTCTTTAAAAAGGCTTCTACCTTTCTATCCTGTGCATCTCTTAAGGAGGCACCCCCTTCAACCTGTATAGTTGTCTTTTTGACACCGCTGCCACTAGGGCATCTACCTATCTACCTCCCTCTGTTATAGTAGGTAAAGGGAGGTCATTAAAGATCTTGCTTTCATGGCTGCATTGGGCTCAATCATCTCCTTTATAGCAGGGTAGAGGGGAAAGGCTTTTGCTCATCTCCTACAAGAGGACTCATCTCAGTATTGAGTCCTCTTGCATGCTCTTTTCCTCATTTTCTTTGCCTGTCTCTTGCAGGCTTAAGGCTTGCATAACCTTCACTATGAGGAGGCTCAGTTCTTCCCTCCTAAACTATCTCCCCCTTCACTCCCCTCCTCCTTCATGGGAGCTGCCTCTGGGAGGTCCAAATTCCCTTTATCACTTTCTGAACCACCAGGGAAGGGGGGTGAGGTTCCCTTTGTCCTAGGTTTCTTTAAACCTGGCGTGTGTTGAGAGCCCAAGAGGGAACTACTTCCCAGAGGGTCTTCTAATGTAGCCACTTTGGTTTTCATTTCTTTATAGGCCTGGTGCATTAGAAAGATAAATTCTGTGGAAAATTCAGTTTCCTGTGATGTGCCTTGCCTTCTTCCCTCTAGGGTTTCTCTCTCAAGGGGGAGAAACCTCTATTCCCACTGCTGTGGCCGAACCGCTCCCTATGAGCGTGTGCCACCCACTCCTGGAACTGCCCTATGCAGACTACGGCTTGCTTAGGTGCATGCCGGGGTTTTTTGTTTTTTTCAAAAGGTGAGGAGGGGTTCTCCCCAGAGTCTAACTACCTTGCCCTATTTCTACTTCTGTTTGGTTGTTTTGGGTTTTTTTTATTTTGTTTTTATAATAGTTCCTAGCTATCCCAGTTACCTCCCACCTAACCGGAAGCAGAGAACTACTGAGGAACCTGCCAACTATCCCAGAATATATATAGTGTGAGTGACATAAGCAAAAAAAAAAAAGAAAACTGAATGTGGAAAAAAGTTCTCTGCCTCCACCTACTGGCAAGCAGGGGAATCCCACAGGTGTGGACTGGTCTGCAGGACGAAAAGGAATGAGTGATCTCTGGAGGCTAGAATGGCAGACTGGAAGTGACCCTATAGCAAGGACTCTCCACATCACGCATTGTCCTCTCACACCGATGATGTGTCTCCCAGGGCTACTGCCCAGGAGGGAAGGGTTAGGTCGACTGTCATAGTGGGAGATTTTATTATTAGGAATGTAGACAGCTGGGTGGCTGGTGGGTAAGAGGATCGCTGGTAACATGTCTGTCTGGTGTGAAAGTGGCAGACCTCACATGTCCCCTAGATAAGATTTTAGACAGTGCTGAGAAGGAGCCAGCTGTAGTGGTAGATGTGGGCACCACAGACAAAGAAAAATATGGGAGGGAAGTTCTGGAAGCCAAATTTATGCTCTTAGGTAGAAAGCTGAAATCCAGAACCTCCAGCATAGCATTTTCTGAAATGCTCCCCATTCCATGCACAGATCCCCAGAGGTAGGCAGCGTTGCGGAGTCTCAATGCGTGAATGAGACAATGATGCAAGGAAGAGGATTCAGTTTTGTAAGGAACTGGGGAAGTATGGTTCAGAGAGAGGTATCTTCGAAGGATACTAATGAAGCAGGAGAATTAGGACATCCCAACAGAAAGATTCTAATAAAAGCAAAAGTAGTCCAACTGCCTATAAATGAAGAATCACCTCAGTTAAAAGATTCCAAATTATCCCTGTCAACTGAAAAGCAGGCTTTTGGTAAAAATAAAAACACACACTTTGAAAAGTCTGTATGCTAATGCTAGAAGTCTAAAAATGAAGATGGGAGGGTTAGAGTTTAAAGTAGTGAATGAATGAGATAGACTTAATTGGCATCTCCGAGACATGGTGCAAGGAGGATAACCAATTGGATAGAGCCACACCGGGGTACAAACTATATCGCAAAGATAGGAAGGAGCAACTTGTTGAGGGATTGGCACTTATGTATGGGATATCATAGGTCCAACAACATGAGGATCCTGCAAGAGACTAAATGCAAAATAGAATCTTTATGGGTAGAAATCCCATGTGTGTCAGGGAAGAGTATAGCGATAGGAGTCTACTACCATTCACCTGGGTAAAATGGTGTTGCGCTGGAGGTGGACTCTTGGCCTGGTGCAGGATTGGAACGGCCCTCTGGTCGGAGCCAGAGATCGCCTACCACCAGGAGGCGGAGCACACAAGGAGACAGAAGCTAGCTGGAGCTTCGCCAATAAAGGTCTGGGGTTTCCGCAGGTTGAGCACTTGGATACCCGGACCGCCTAGACTTAGGTGGGCCTCAGAGGGTCTCCGAGAGAGGGAGCGGAGGGGTGTGCCCACCACAAGCAAGGGTGCTTGGCTGATGCAGAGAGGATGGACCAGACCCGAACTGGAAGCTCCTGAGACCTCAGGGAGGTAACAGTTCAGGAAGGTTCTCCGGGCGAGGCATGTGGCACCTGCGGGTCTAGTCGGGTGAAGGCCGCAGGTGGATTCCAAGCAGGATGGTCTGGTAGTCACGGTAGGCCAGAAGAGAGTGTCTGAGTGAAGCACAAGGGTCAGAGCCAGAGTATCAGTCCAGAATGGTCAGCCAAAGCAGGGGTCAAATACTAAGGTCAGTCCAAGTGTAGTCAAGGCAGGGAGTGGTCGGTTCCAGGCAGCAGACGAAGAGAATGGTCAGGCAGGGAGTGGTCAGTTCCAGGCAGCAGACAAAGAGAATGGTCAGACAGGCAGAGGTTAGTACCAGAGATCAGTCTGAGGAGGTACTACCCGAGTAAGGATACAGGAACACACGGAGATGCTGGAACAAGGAGTCACTTGGAACAGGATTAGGCAAGTTTACTACAGCACGGTGTCGACCCGATTGCCAAGGCAAGGTCCTGGGGACAGGGCCTCGCTATATATAGGGCTTTCAAGTGATGTCATCAATCTGCGCCCGCCCCCCCCAGTGTTCCCATGCTTAGCCCTTTAAATTGGAGCACGTCGGCCGCATGCACGCCTAGGGGCAGGGCCGAGGCGGCCAAAGACACAGAGCCCCGACAGGAGCTCCGCTGCGAGGCCTGCGGCGTGGAAGAAGCTGGAGAGGGCCGTGGTGAGCAACAGGGACAGTGGGAGCAGGCAGCAGAGGCAAGACCGGAGCTAGTTGAGGGCAGTGCAAGGTGAGCAGGCCCTGTCGCGGCACCCAAGCAGCCGGGACACGCAACATGGTGAGATGAACGATGAAATGCTAAGAGAAATTAGGGAATCTAACCAAATTAGTAGTGCAGTAATAATGGGAGATTTCAATTACCTCAATACTGACTGAATAAATTTAACATCAGGACACGATAGAGAGACAAAGTTCCTGGACAGAATAAATGACAGCTTTATAAAGCAATTGGTTGAGATATTTTCAGGAGTTTTTACATTTTCTTTGTAGGAGGCCTGGTGAAACCCTGTGCACCACCTGGACTCAGGGACTAGGGAATCTGTTTTGGGGGCTGCCAATTTAGGGAAGACCTGCCCCTCTGCACCTTGACGGGGATAGAGGAGGTGATGACCTGGTACCAGGACCCTCCAGGGTTAAATTGCTTTCCAAGGGAAGAGATTTGTTTTGAGACTCAGGAGGAAGCATTTGTCTGCCCTTCCTACGCGAAGAGAACATCAAGAGCTGCTATTCAACTAGGATTCCTGGGACCCAAGGACCCAGTGAGTAACAAGTCAACTGAGAACAGCGAAGACACTACACAGGAGTCTTCACCCCTGGGGAATGGGAGATTTGCAACTTGCTATTCCAAGATTGTTTTAGCTATTTTTATCCAGGGTTAGAGGGAAATCCCTGGCACCCAACAACAGTGGGTACCTATTCCACACAGGGCATCCACTCCCTGGAAAGTAGGAATACCCTGGGTCCCTGTGAGGGACACTTCTGCACAGGCTGCGAGAAAGAACTATAAAATGAATAGCTTAATTCTTGGACAGAGAACTGAATAAGTTGAGCCCATATACCACTACTTATCTGCACGTAAACTTTAATTTTGGACACCATCTTGGATCCTGGAGTAGTTCCTATACAATGGATCCAGAGTGTGAACTTTCAAATGGGATACTCCTCTCCAAGGCTACACAAACCTACCAGAGACACCCTTAGTACTCATGGCCTTGAAAGGTAACTTCCCTCCCATCCAACAAAGGTACTCTGGGGAGAAAAGAGACGGTGTCTACCACAAGCCTAGTTCCCTGCCCCAAAGAGACTATAAATAGGTTTATGGCCTCACAAGTATAGGCCAGGCACACCGGGGTGGAGTTACACTATCAATACTGATATTCATTTCTCCCACTAAATCACTGATAACAATATTAAACAGCAATTCCAGCATAGCACCCTATCCATATCATTTTCTTCCAATTGGAATATGTGCCATTAAATCTGATCCACTGAATTCTAAGGACAAGATTTTTAAGTGGATAAACACCCATACCACTTAATTTCAGAATCAACCCGTCATCCAGTACCGTACCAAAAGCATTAGCACAATTCAAATTATAACCATCATCTTTATCATATCAAGTTTGCTACCAACATTCAAAGGAAGACCAACAGGACTGACTGAGAAATGTTTAACCCGTCCTCCCAGACTAATACCGACTCTAGCTAACCATGGATGCGAGGGACAACAAAACTAGCTAAATCATGCCCAAATGTGCAACTTCCTCTTTTAAATGACAGTTTCCAGCACGTTCATTGGAAACAGCATTAGGCTTAACCGATTCGACCTGATTTGGATCCCTTTCTGTCAGTTTCGCACCCCGTCTCCATGGCACCGCTACCGTCAACCGATGACTGTGGCCGTCTTTGTCGGTATCCCTGCCTGGGATACATTTTCTATGTGTACAAGTCACTTCACCACTGCCTGGGAGGTATCACTTTCTGTGAAGTGGAACGGTGGCTGCGTATCTCTCCCTGCCTACAACGAAGAAGAGGAGACTCTTCACCTGACACTTCCCTCAGCGCACATCCCGCCTCAGCCGCCGCCGCCGCCGCCATGGATCACCCAGGCGGAACTCCAGACCGGACCGCCGTGACCTTCACACCAGGCACTGCTGGGAAACCGCTCTTTCAGAGAGAGAATTATTTTAGTTTTGTTTTGTTTTTTTTCTTCTTCTTCTTCTTTGTACCGTTACTAGTAGTACTGATGTACTAATACGTGACGTCACCGCACTTCTGGCTTGGCCCCGCAGGGCCACTGGAAGCTGCGCCTGCGCAGAAGTGTTTTTTCCAACGCCGGCTGTCGCGAGACTCGGCGGGAAGGAGTGGGCGGGAGCTCAGGTGGCGGAGCTTTCCTAGGCGCTCTACTTGCCGCGACAGCCTGCTGTGTCTCGGTGATGGGGAGGCTTAGTTCTTGCTGTAGGCGGATTACTATTATTGTCCATGTGAGGATGCGAAACACTTGATGTTGAGTGGAGGGTTGTACAGAGTTATAATGTACTTGTACATAAGCAGAAAGGACAAACAGGTGCAGAATTTCATGACAAGAATGCTTTGACTTTTATAACTTGTAATAAATAACGTCTATAATTATGTAACCCTAGGCTAGCGCACCATCACAGGACCCGAAAAACCTCACTTCCATTTGGGGGCTTAAGCTGTTTATTTGGCATCTCCTGATGTTAAATCCCCCTCAAGTCCAAGATTCTTTTTGCAGGAGCGGGATTATCTGCTAGGCTCGGAGCAATTAATCAAGTGCCTAATCCAAGTGCTACAATCCATTGTAGAGAAGGCGAGAACCTTGATCATTCCCCCCTCTCCCCGCACCCCAATAAATACATGCAGATACTGTAGGAGCTCCGATTCTGACGGTAACAATACCATTTCCGGCTTGTATAGCATACAGACAGATGAATCCAGAACAAGTGAGTTTTGCACCTCTAAGCTGACATCACAGTATATATACCACTGCACTGACATCAGCCTGCCAGTATTCTGTGTCTCCAGCAAATGATGGACATGTATCTCAAGTAGAAGAGGACTGGAAGGTTCATCTGCATACTGTAACCAGCATCCCCGGGAGAGGACTCCAGAGGTCACAGCGAGCGATCCAGGCTTCGAACTCCACAGCCCCAGCTTCCAGAGGCCCTGCACCCTTTCTAGCTGAAGCGGACCGGAAGCACGCACCATTAACTCAAACCTCAATCCATTGAGAAAAGCTCAACTTTCTGGGGGTTGAAGAGGATTGGTAAGTATAGCTTTGGGAAATCGTAGGACTTAAAAAAGTTTGGAGAGAGGTGAAATAGCGGGATATATTCTTTAGAGTTTATGTGTGTCTGAGATAATAAGCAAGCTAATGTGAGTTAATTCTAGTGTCTGTTTTTCCTTCCCACCTACCCCTAGCTCAACACTTGAATTTTAGGCAAGAGACAGTTTCTCATTAAAAATCAATCAGGCTCTTATCTAAATCATACGATTGCATCAGCCCGTATTGATAGTTTAATCATCCCCTTGTAGGTCACTAGCAAATTAATTAGTGGATACACCTATAAATTTAAAGTATTCTTATTCCACCTCCCTTAGCAACCTAAACTTAACTAGGAACTCAATAAAATTAAGATGAAGGCAGCAGTCCAGCAGCAAGAGTTTTTTGCATAGAGTGTCACGTATAATTTTTTACCTGCCAACGAGAGATTGTATGCGTACAACAATGCAAAGAGCTCCTGGCTCTCAGAGAATGAGTCCGATCACTGGAGGCAAGAGTGGCAGACCTGGAGGAGCTGAGGGAGGCAAAGAGGTACATTGATGAGACCTTAGAGATTCAGTAGTCAAATCCCAAATCCAGTCTGGCAGCCCTAGTGCTGCCTTGGATCAGAAAGGTCTCCCGATTTGGAAAGCATCACCTTGGAGTAGCAGGAAGTGATCCTGTAGCAAGGACCTCCTCTCCAGGTGATGCTTTGTCCTCTCGCACTGAGGACAAGTCTCCCAGGGCTACTGCCCAGGAGGGAAGGGTTAGGTCGGCCATCATATTTGGTGCTTCAATTATTAGAAATGTAGATAGCTGGGTGACTGGTGGACATGAGGACCGCCTGGTAACTTTCCTGCCTGGTGCGAAGGTGGCGGACCTCATGCATCACCTAGATAGGAATATAGACAGTGCTAGGAAGGAGCCAAAAATATGGGAGGGAGGTTCTGGAAGCCAAATTTAGAATTTTAGGTAGAAAGCTAAAATCCAGAACCTCCAGGGTGGCATTCTTTGAAATTTTCCCTATTCCATGTGCAGGTGCCCAGAGGCAGGCAGAGCTCTGGAATCTCAATGTGTGGATGAGACGATGGTAAAGGGAAGAAGGATTCAGTTTGGTAAGGAACGCGGACAACCTTTTGGGGAAGGGGGAGACTTTTCCAAAAGGATGGGCTCCACCATAACCAGAGTGGAACCAGGCTGCTGGCACTAACTTTTAAAAAGGAGATAGAGCAGCTTTTAAACTAGAACAAGGGGGAAAGCTGACAGTGCCTCAGCAGTGCATGGTTCAGAGTAATGTATCTTTGAAGGATACTAATGCTGCAGGAGAATTAGGGCATTCCAACAGAGAGATTCCAATTCAAGCAAAAGTAGACCATGTATTTATAAGTAAAGAATCACCTGAGCTAAAGAATTCCAAATTATTCCTATTAACTGAAAAGTAGGTTGTTAATATAAACAAAAAATGCATGTTGAAATGTCTATATGCCAATACCAGAACTCTAATAAGTAAGATGGGAGAGTTAGAGTATATAGCAGTGAATGATGAGATAGACATAATTGGCATCTCAGAGACCTGAATCAGTTGTTTACTCTTTCGGATAATAGAAGGACTAGGGGGTACTCCATGAATTAGCAAGTAGCACATTTAAAATTTATCAGAGAAAATTCTTTTTCACTCAGTGCACAATTAAGTTCTGGAATTTGTTGCCAGAGGATGTGGCTAGGTTTAAAAAAAGGCTTAAATAAGTTCTTGGAGCAGAAGTCGATTAACAGCTATTAATCAAGTTGACTTAGGGATTAGCCACTGCTATTACTAGCATCTGTAGTATAGGATCCACTTAGTGTTTGTGGACTTGCCAGATACTTGTAGCCTGGATTGGCCACTGTTGGAAGCAGGATGCTGGGCTTGACGGACCCTTGGTCTGACTCAGAATGGCAATTTCTTATGTTCCCTATTGAGGTTTGCTTAAAGTTTTAAAAGAAGAAAAGAGAGGGAAATTAATTTGCCCCACGCTCCTGTGGTGATACCTTATGGTCCCTCCCTCAGTCAAGAATTCCTGAGGTGATATCTTTGGATTCCTCCCTCAGATGAGTGCCTTGGTCTGGTGGCCTTTTTTTCAGCAGGCATAGACATAGCTGTAAAAAAAAACAAAAAAAAACCAGCTGAAAGGCAAGCAAGTGCAGGAAGCCAAGCGTGGCGCTGAAGGTATATGCCCTCACCCACCGCAGCCAGAGACCAACTCTGCACTTGGCTGAGACAGGCTGAGCTCAGGTAAAAAGTAAAAAAAAAAAAAAACTGGGAAGGAGGGAAGTTTTGTAGGGATTCCTCCTCCCTCAGGTCTCTGTGCTCAGCACAGCGATCCAATGTTCATTCCCGCCTCCGGGGGAGCTTAGGGGATGTGGGAAGCCTGGAGGGTTGAGCAGCCTTTTTGCTAGGCCCTGCTCTCAGGCTTTTCTTGTTTGTTACTTGATAGGCCGCGGTGGCATTTCGTGCGGTTTTTCCTGCGCATTAGGCTGCCCTCTTCAGTTCCATCGGTTCGTGCCAGTGTGTCCGCCCATGCATCCAGTTGTGTGCCTAGTTGGATACCTGGTTGGGCATCCAGTTGGTTAGGAGCATCTATCTGGGCGTTCACACGCACGCGCTTATCTGTGTAAGCAATCTGAGCTGCCTTGTGGAAACTCCGTTTTTTTGGACACTCATCGAGGCACGAGCACCTAAATTTTGGGTGCCTGGTTTTTTGCAGTGCGAATACAATTGGATGTATGCTTCTCATTCACCTGTTAGAGCTTGTTGTGCTTATAGCAAAGAAACCTAAGCATGTATGGGCTCCCGCGCTCTCGTTTTAAAGTCACTGTCATTATTTCTAAATCCTTAATCTGGGAGAATTGGCTACTTTCTGATTCTAACCATGTGATCATTATTTATGTACAGTAGGTATTTTAACCTTGTATTGTACTTTTCACTGGATTTTATAGTCTGAGAAAACCATATCAGAATCTGCATGCTGATTTTCCCCGCATTGATTTTTAGTGCTGTAACAGTGGTTGCGATATTAGGTCTTTGCTTAGCAATTCTGGTGTGCACCTTATTGTTTTTGCTATATCAAATGATTAGAAAATTGAAAGTAGCTGATCAAACTGTCATTCTGAAATCAGATTACAAAAGGAAAACATTGCTGCAGTGCAGCGGTAGTTGCTGTTTGTGTCATTTTTGTAAAATTTGCATTCTGAATAGCTTGGAATACTTTAGAACTTTTAGCCAATCCTTATCTAATCTTCTTCTAATGCCACATATTCTGAGTTCCATATTTCTTCAGATTTTAGTGTGCTTTAATGATCCAGCTGTTTTCTGGATTGTCTGCACCGTACTTTTATGAGCTAGCTGTTTTCTGATTCTGATTTTTTTTAAATAAGCAAATAAGGGCTAGTAATTTGGCAATATGATTGCGGCACAGATTTTGCTTCATGTAAATCTTCACACAAATCGCCACATTTACCCCTCCACAACCCAGTGATAAAGTTCAGAATATAGAGGATGCTTGAAACCAAAGAAGCTTTTTTGGCTTTTTTTTTTTTTTTTTTTTTACTGAGGAGCAATAACTACCAGTACAACCTGTGAACTGGGACTATGTCCTATATGTTTTCTTTAAAAATAAATGGAGGACTGTTGCAAGTTTTTTTTCTGCCCTGTGTGAAAAATTGCTATGCTTCCCCCGCCTCCCCGATTCATTCAATGACTGTCCCAGGCATATCAAATAAAGCCCAGCTCTATCCTGCAATCTATATTTTTAAAAACTGACATGCCCCCTCGCCCAGAACCTATGGATAAGGAAGTGTATTAGGTACCCTAGGCAAAGCTTACAGCCTTGCACACACACACACACCCACTCCCACACTCTTTACAGACACACACAATTAAATTATGCAGTTAATAACACATTTTACATGAAAAAGAATGTTCAAGAGTACAGTCTTCTGAGGCAATAATATCACTTACAGCATGCAAATTATATTTATATGCACTCCTGTGGTGCTAACCAGAAAAATCTGCAAAAAAGACCCTTGGAGCGCCTATGGAATTAGACTTTTTGTAATGTGTATTCGATGTGAACTTGGCCCTCAGAAAGCCATGAACAAACAGAATTGCCATTACAATATAGTAAACCTCCCATTCTAAAACTACCCTAACAACCTTATATATGAAAAGGCAACACTGCACATATTACACCAGGCCCAAGAACACCAATAAAAGCTCTTATTAGGAAACCAGGCTGCTACAGATCCCTCCACAGAAATTACATGCTGGCAAAATACCTCACCTCTGTCACATATGCAGAACCCAGACACCTTGACCAAATACAGAATAAAGAGATCAGAAAGTATAAACAGAAACGTGCTGAGAAGTGAACTGGAACCCATAACAAGCCAGCCTCTATATGCAGAGCACAATGCAAAAATAGAAACATTACCACTCTTCATAAAACATTAAATAAAAACAAGAAATATAAAACAATCATAATAGTAAAGTTATATTCATCAAAATAATATTTCTAACCTGTTAATTTATTATTTATTTAGCATTTTTATATACCAAAATTCATGTAGCAGAGTTACAAATCAATTCGGTTTACATTTTAACATTAACATGCATGTAAGAATGCTATTACATAGAACAAGGAATATATAACTTGGAACAAATAAACTGGGAGACTGTTATCACCATATAACATGAACAATAAATAGTGTGATATTTTTGTGTAACAGGCTAGACAATAGTTAGACTTGTAATCATCTAAACAAAAATTAGATAGTGATCAGACTAGACAATCTGCGAGTTGATAAGCTGGTAATGCTAACTGGAGTGATGATATTGGTGTATTCTGAAGGAGATATAATAACTAAGGAAGGAAGTGAGTAGTGGTAGGTTATTGGCATAGATTGAACGCTTGCTCGAACAGCCAAGTTTTGAGTCTCTTTTTGAAGGTGATCGGGCATTGTTCCTGTCGGAGTAAAGGGGGTAACGAGTTCCATTGTTGTGGGCCTGCTTTGGATAGAGTTCGTTTATTTAAAATGGATTTAATGGCTGGGGCAATGAGGGTATTCCTGTAAGCTGTTCTCACCGGTCTATCGGGAATAAGAAGTCGAAGAGGGATGTTGAGTTCCAGTGGGATGAGCTTGTAGATATATTTGTGAATGATGGTGAGGATTTTGTAAGAGATTCTGAACTTGATCGGGAGCCAGTGTAGGTTTTTCAAAATGGGGGTGATATGGTCTCTTTTGTTGGTTTTTGTAAGTATCCTGGCTGTGGCGTTTTGGAGGATCTGTAGGGGTTTTAAGGTGTTAGCTGGGAGTCCGAGTAGCAGGGAATTGCAGTAGTCTATTTTTGAGAGGATGATAGTCTGTAGGACTGAACGATAGTCTTGGAAGTGTAGAAGCGGTCTGAGCCTTTTTAGGACTTGCAATTTGAAGAAACCTTCTTTAATGTTAATGAATAGATTATCAAAATATTCCCAAACAATAAAAAAAAATTTCAAAAATCTGATGAATAAAAAATCCAATTAAAAAATGTTCTACTTCCCCCTCCCCCCAAAAAAAAAAAAATTTCAAAAGAGCAGAATCTTCAAATTACACCAAATAATTAAAACTAATAAGGATTTAAAAATCTCTCCATACCTGGGATCTGATTTCCAGTCACTCTGAGATTGTCATGGATTAGGGGAGGTAGGGCCGCACAAATGTTATCTCTTCTCTCACACACTTGCACAATAATACATTAATTCTCTCACACACTCCCTCTAACATACACAGGCTGCATCTCTCTCACCCTCACAGATACATTGTATGAGTGTATATGTGTGTGCCTATGAGAGGCCTATATGTGACACATAGGCTCTCACAGGCACACAAACACACAAGCTCTCACATAGACACATTCACAGGCACTCAGGTTCTTATGCAGACACACACATAGGCTCTTACACAGTCACACACATATTCATACACACACACACACACACACACACAGGATCTCACACAGACACATGCACATGCAAACAGGCTCTCAGGCACACATACAGGCTCATAGTCACACATACATGCAAGCTCACACACACACATGGTCTCCTGTTATCATCGGGCCATGATGGGATGAGCTCCAGCATGGTCTCGCAGGCCGCCCGTGCTGTCTTCAGGCCATGGTGGGATAAGCTTCATCACGGTGCTACGGGCCTCCTGCCATCTTCGGGACATACGGCCCACCAATGCTCCTGCTTAGGGGAGGAGGGAGCAGAAGCTGTGTGCGGGCATTCGCACACGCATGCCCATACCCGGAAGTAAGGCCTCTCCTTCCATCGCCGGCGCTCTCCTTCTTCGGCTGCTGACTGGTTAGGCTCGACCAACGGCCCGCAGCTTCTCATGCTGCCTCTGGCCCACCACCGCCTTCCCGAGTATGCCGCGCCGTGCAAATGCACAGCATTCACACCCGGTCACGCTGGGCCTGATAAATGGTGTCAGTTTTCATCCACTCTGCAGCTCGGCTAGTTAGTCAGATAATTTTATCCGGTATATTCAGCGGCGTGTTGAAATACCTGGCTATCTTAAAGATAGCAAATATGTTTATCTGGATAAATTTAGGACAGGTCTACAGCCCAATCAGTAGTTAGTCAGATAAGTTATCCAGATAACAATGAATATCAGCATTAGCTGATTAACTTATCTGGTTAATGCCGGTCCTCCCAGGAAATCCTCCCACCCGTCTCCATAATGTCCCCCACCTATCCAGCTAAATTCTAGCTGCATAACTAGTTTGCCATTTAGACAGAGAACTTTTAAATTATCCATCTAAATGGTTTTTAAATATTGTCCTCAACAACTTTTTATTAGAAACATCAACCTGTTTGCTTCAATTTGACTTTAATTACCTGGAGTGATCTTATTTGGTTCACAGGGGTATCTTGAGTTCTTTAATGGTCAAGTTCCTAGAAAGCAAGTGAGAACTATTCCTTTTACAGAGGGACTGGTCAACACTATCCAGAGGAGAGAATCATCTTGGCAGGCTTATTACACTGTCTACTTGACCATAACCATTCAGAATCTGGTAACCCTGCAGAGAATAGAACTTGCCAACCCAACAAGAGGTTACATAAATGCCAATAATAATGGATTTTAGTGTAATGGAATATATCGTTTTTCTGTATATGTGCAGAATTATATTTGCATATTTGAAAGTGTACAATCAGTTACGTTTCAGCAGAAATAACACAAATGCTTTTTGAAACAACTCTGAGTGGGCAGATGAGATTGTAATAGAATTTGTTAAGAATTTTGAAGAACGTGTCCAAGAGGGCATGAAACCATTAGAGGTAAATGTATACGATCTGTGCAGAACTCCCAGAGGATTCAAAACGTTGATATGGTTGTTTGAATTGGGATGGGGAACATTACATATGGTCCAGAACGCGATGGCCAGAATTCTCACTAACACCAAAAAATGGGATCACATCACCCCTATCCTCCAAAATCTTCACTGGCTGCCTATAAAATTTAGGATACAATTTAAATCCCTCATGATGATTCACAAGGCTCTTCACAACATCTCCCCCCTCAACCTATCCTTCCAACTACAGCAACACATCTCCAATAGACCAATCAGAAGTGCATACCAGAACATGCTTCACACCCAGCCAACAAAAACCTCATTGAGGAAATGAGCTCTGTCCACTGCAGGTCCTCATCTTTGGAACCTGCTCCCACCGGACCTCCGCCAAGAACCATGCCTTCCGACATTCAAAAAGAAGCTAAAGACTTGGCTATTCACTCAAGCTTTCCCTGAGAGCTAAAATCTGGTGAAGTGACAGACGATATACCTACCTCTGTACATATGTTCCTGATTTATGGTTCCCAGTTACATTTAATTGAGTTAATGAAAGTTCTCTTTAATAGTTTTCCTGTATACTTGTGTTAATGTATTCTGCCTTGAGGCGACTGTTTTAATGTATTTCCGCCCTGGAGGCGACTGTTCAGTTCCTTGTAAACCGGTGCGATATGTATTCTTTACAGGAACATCGGTATATAAAAATTAAAAATAAATAAATAAATAAAATAAATGTAACCAATCCTGATACCCAAGACATTGAATAAATGCCAAAGCAGTAGGAATGGAGGCAAAAATTCCAAAAGGCACTAAGAGAGGGACAAAGCAAGACTCCAAAGCATAGGTACAGAGCAAGTTAGCAAAAAGAGTGGTATGAAAACCTCAAGGTATAGAATGCTGAGCGACTCAGCAAGCACATTGACATGAAGAACCCAATGCACTATGAGAGGTGCAACAAGTGCATAAGGCTTTCGATCAGCTTGGAAATGGTATTAGCATGATTGTCATTACCTTTACTAAATTGTTTAGTTAAGCCAAAGTACACTATCAGATGGTAATTTAAAAAAAGCATTTACATGCTTAAAATTGTGTTTTAGATGTGTAAATGCACTTTACCTATGTAAGTGGGCTTTTGAAAATTGCTCCAATATATATACCATTGAATTGCCCATAAGATATCCATGTGTAAGTGCAATTTTTTCGTGCAAATGGCTTTCTAAAATTGCTATGAAGGTATGTTACATTTACACATGTAACTCCTTTTAAAATTACCCTTTAAATGTTCGGAGGCTCGATTCTGAATGACTTGATTAGCAGCATGTACCTATATTACAGATAAGACGAATAGTCAGTGAAGTTGATATTCAAAGTGCATTCAGCACTATTTAGCTGGATAAATAGGACATAAGAAGCTGCCATACTGGGTCAGACCGAAGGTCCATCAAGCTCAGCATCCTGTTTCCAACAATGGCCAATCTAGGTTACAAGCACCTGGCAAGAACGCAAACATTAAGTCGATCCCATGCTACTAATGCCAGTAATAGCTGTGGCTACTCCCTAAATTGACTTGATTAATAGCAATTAATGGACTTCTCTTCCAAGAACTTTTCCAAACATTTTTTAAACCCAGCTACACTAACTGCCCTAACCACATCCTATGGCAACAAATTACAGAGCTTAATTGTGCAGACGACGAAGGAGGCAGTTGTTGCTGAGATGCCAAACCTCCACACACTTCCCCCCCCCCCCCGCCCCGCAGGCACCAGCAGAACATCATCTCATGACACCACAGGTTACAGTGGGGAGGCTAGTCTCTGAGCTGGTGGGAGCCAAAGATCCAGGGGACTTAAAATGACCTCTATAGGTGAAATGGGTGCTCCATCCGCAATTACAGGGGCGTCGACTGACCCACTTGCAATGCCGAACAAGAAAAATAAGATAGCAAGAACTGCTGCCCAGGTAAGGGGGGTGTATCCGGAGGGAAGACATGCACCCTGCCTTTCCGTTTGGATGACATAGCTTAGAAGGAAATAGAAATTCGAAGATGGAAACATGTAGCAGAGTATATGTCCGATCTCATGCCACCATCTTGCCTGGAAATTTGAAAAGATCTTTGAAGACAGCAGGAGCAGAGGCTAAGGGCTGGATTTACTAATACCACCGGGCTCTTTGAATCCCGCGGTAACAGGGGGGGGGGGGGGCGGTCCTGCGCTAACTGGCAGCGATCGCCCACCCGCGGTGCGATCGCTGCCGGCGTCACACCAAATAACTATACCATAAAAGGTGTAGGTTCGGCGCGAAACTGGCAGCGATAAAGGTGCGTACCTTTCGCTATCAATGAAGTCTTCGCGGCGGCGGCCCTGGTGCCGCCCCAACGACTCCTCTTCCGGGGCTGACGCCGCCCCGACTCCACCCCAAACTTGGTATCACACGCGATAAGGGACTTTTTGCATGTGAAACGTCCCTTATCGCGTGCAATCCGCTTAGAAAATGACCCTTAAATCTCCCAAAGGCCACAGGAAAGGTCCAAAACAACAAAAGCACTGGCATCGGCATCTAAAAAAAAAATGATTGCAGAACAAAGCAACAAACATAGTATCAATATTCCAAGGCATAATGTGAGGGGGTAAGGTAAAAAAGTGTCATCAAAACCCCAAAGCACCAAAAGATGGGTAAAGAGCACTAATAATAGTGACATTACATCCCATGGCACAGAAAGAAGGGAAAAGCAGCACAAACAATGAAACAAAGATCCAAGACACCAACAACAGTTGTCTGAAGACACTGGACACAATAAGAACATAAGCCCAGTATCCTGTTTCCAAAGGTGGACAATCTAGGGCACAAGTACCTAGTAGGATATCAAAAGGTCCATATGCTGCTTATCTCAGGGATAAGCAGTGGATTTCCCCAAGTCCACCTTAATGGTTTATGGACTTTTCTTCCAGGATCTTGTCCAAACCTTTTTTAAACCAGCTACACTAACAGCTTTCATCACATTTTTCAGCCTACCTAGTAACTCGAGGTGAGGTTTAGGTATTAGTGGAGGGGTTAGGGGCCACTTTGACATTCAACGTGAGATGTACGAACAGAACAGTGCTCTTTTGCGAAGATTTGATGACCTTCTGAGTGAGGAAACTCACCCAAAGATGAGATTTGTACAATGTTCTCTCAACCTAGCTTGATGTTACCCAGGCAGAGAGTCCATCAAGCTACTTTATTACCCCTCTGCCTCTGGCTGTCCCATTTTCGCATCCTAGCCACAATCATTTTCTTACAGAAAATAAGACAGTTGGATCAGAAGGCAATAAACTAGGATCATTTGGGGTGGGTGAAAAAAGCCCTTAAGTAAGTGAAAGTCCTCAAGTCAGTAAAATATTAAATACCTGTATAGGAATGGGGAAAAAAGGACAGCAAGTGGAAATCTATGTACTTTAATGCTTATAGTATGGAAAATCAAGTATGATGTAAATGGGGTAAATAAAATTTAAATAAATACCAGCCAAATTGTTACTGGGGCCACCAGAGCCTGGGGAGCTCCCAGCAGCCAGAGAGATCCTAGAAGTGCTGTGTGAGTTTTTTAAATATAGATAAATGCAGCTCAGAGCAACTGGTGCCACATTGCAGCAGCAGCACTGGGGATGCTGCCTCTGCCAGCTTAAGCCAGCAGACAGTTTCATGGCCATAATCAAAGTCCCGGCTCGGTTACAGTGCAGACCAAGAGGTCCTCACAGACTTGAGGCAGTGATGTCAGCGAGAGGCTGTCTACACAGTGCCTGTAGGAAACTAAAAGTTTAAAAGGTAATTAAAACTTATCAGAAACTGAGATTTGTTGGTGGTGGTCAACAGGTGAAGTCATATAAATATGGATTTAACCCTTGGTTTGGGGAAAAATGTTTATTTTGTAAGTTACAAATATAATTAGCTCTTACAGTGTTAAAATAGCTAAAATGGTCATGAAAATAAACAGGAGTACAGTTATATTAATTTAGAAGCTAACCTGAAAGTTTGGTGTGATTTTGAACTGTGCAAGTGGAATTTTCTTATTGGTTTCATTTTCCAGCTCTCAGAGAGAAAATAAAGAAAACTCTTTGCCATCCCATGGACAATGCCATGGTAACACTAGCCCACCCCAGGTTCTAAGCATGGCAGCTGGGTGATTAGGTCTGCATAATAGTACCAAGCTGAGGCAAAGCACAGAAAGACTGGAGAAGTTATTTGCCTTAAATTAATGTTTTGAACATACTTAAAATTCTTTTGATAGCTGTGTTCTTTAGTCAAGGCATTTTTAAAAGGTTTCTTGGTGGATAAGAAGGTTTGTTAAACTAGATGAGAACTATTTCTTGAAAGACTTTAGAGGACTAAAGATCTCTTCTGATGATTTTCTTCAAATGCATGTGGAGACTGCAGAGAGAGGCTGTGTTAGAAGCTGCAGAGGGAAAGCACATGGAGACTGCCAAGAGAGCTGGCTAGAGCCTGAGGCAGAGAATGCATGTGGAAGGGCTATGTGACTAGAGGCTGCAGGGAGTGCTACTGTGCTGAAAATCTGAAGCAGGGCTGTGTGTTGCAGTCTGAGGCAGAGAAAGCATGTGGAGTCTGTAGTAGGGCTGTGTGTTGCAGTCTGAGGCAGAGAAAGCATGTGGAGTCTGTAGTAGGGCTGTGAGTTGCAGTCTGAGGCAGAGAAAGCCCATGCAGCCTGAGAAAGGGCTATGTGCTATTGGCTATGTGCTATTGGCTATGTGTCGGCAGAGCTGTTGTGACAGTGTGTGAAAGTGTGCTTATTGTAATTCTAGTCCTTTTCTGAGCAAGAAATCCAGTGTTATTTATATACACTGGATTTGATACATTGATTTGATCTGTATCCAGTGTATCCAGTATATACACTGGATTTGATACATTGATTTGATCTGTATCATGAAAGTCGGTATAGAAAAGCTTTAAATAAATATACACACACACACACACACACACGCAACTTTATAGACTTCAGAAGATTGGCGGTGTGAGGCAGTCAGTCTTTATTACTGATTTGGGCCTGGATTCTCTAAGGTCTGCGACCTTAGAGAATCCGGCGGTAATGGGGGGCGGTCCTGTGATCGCTGCCGGCTTTCGTGCCAAATAACTACACCATAAAAGGTGTAATTATTCGGCGAGAAACTGGCAGCGATAAGGAATCTTACCTTTCGCCGCCAGGTAGAGAGTCCATCAAGCTAGGTTGAGAGAACATTGCCCAAATCTCATCTTGGAGTGAGTTTCCTCACTCCGAAGGTCATCAAATCTTCACAAGAGACCACTGTTCTGTTCGTACGTCTCACTTTGAATGTCAAAGTGGCCCCTAACCCCCTACACTAATACCTAAACCTCTCCTTGAGTTACTAGGTGGGCCTACCATAGGGATACAAATACCTATCTAGGGAAATGACATTATGGCCAGTCTCTCTCTCTCTCTCTCTCTCTTCCTCTTCCTCCCCCCCTCCCCCAGTGGTTGTATGCAGGAATTCCAACAGGTCTGGCACCTATCGCAAAGTCGGATGATGTTATCGCAATTTGTACTAACTTAGCTCTTCACATAGGTAATTAGCGCAAAGTGCGATAAACTGAATATTTGCATAAACCATGCCCCTTTGCTATCGCATGTGATACTTACCGCATTTTGATAAATCTAGGTCTGTGTTAATAATTATAGTGAGTCACATAGAAAAATTGTTTTTTTGTTTTTTTTACCAGAAGTAAATTATTTCTTACTAAAATTATTGACATTATTGAAAGGTTTATTTGTTCAATGATCATAGTTGTTTCTAGAAGTGAAGAACCTAAAAATTATCCATTTGCCAGAAAAATAAAATCCTTTAATTATAAAAGTGCCTCTGAAATCATTTTCCTATTTTGATTTATTTTCTGGTGAAGACACTCTGGATGTGCAAACTATCTCCATACCATCTTTAAAAGCAGAAACCCCAATAGCTTTACCATCTGTCTACCCACGTGACAGTGCCTGAGGTAGTTTGGTGCCCAAGGGTGTTTACAATGACTGGATCTAGAGGTAATCATGGATGTAGTTGGTATCATGGTAACATGATACATGGAAAACCTTAACGGAGATATAGTTATACCAGACTGCAATCTATTTGGGAAGATCAGAGTAGAAAAATGGGAGGAGAAAATGGAGTTATATTAAAAAAAAAATTATTAAAGCAACAGAATTGCAGGGCTTACAAGATAAGGAGGAGTCACTGGGGTAAAATTGGAAAGAGGGAATGGAACATCTATTTATATTGATGTAATATAGAGAGCTCCTTCACAGTCAGAAGGAAAGGATAGAGATTTAATGGCAGATATTCACACAATTGATGTGAAAGGAGAGGTGCTATTGCTAGGGGATTTCAATCTGCTGGATGTGTTAGGGTGCTTTTAAAAGTTTTTCCTATAAAGCTATTACCGCTCTGTGAATTTACACTGATTAGAGCTGTAGAATTATTGAAGGTTGCACATAAGACAAAATATGCTGAAATGCGAAAAGTATGTCAAGTTTTAAGTATCATTCCTATCTTCTGGGCTCAATTTAAAAGAAATCACATGACTTAAAAGAAACCCAGTATGAAAAAATTAAAGGGTCGGCCATGGGAGCTACCACAGCCCCATCTTTAGCCTGTATATATATGTCTTATTTTGAAAAACAATGTATCTGTTCCTCACAATTTTGGTCTAATATTTTTACATGGGGCCAGGTCATAGATGACATTTTTTTTTCATTTGGTAGGTATCAGTTATATCTTTAGATTAATATTCTGAATGATCGATGCTCAGGACCCAAATTTGCGTCTTACAATTCAACACCAAATGCAAAAGATTCTTTTCTGGATTTTTTGGTGGTTAAAAGTGGTAACTGGCTTCAAACTACAATCTGTACAAAAAAGTCAGAAATACATTAATTCACTATGATAGTTTCCACCTAAGAATCTATGTGATAACATACCTATGGGACAATTTTTAAGATAGAGACGTCTCTGCGAAACTAGTCAAGAATATAAGAAATAATCTCAGGAAATGCGGAGAAAGTTTCTTGAATGCGGCAATCCATCCAAGCTGGTTAAAATATATGTGTTAATTTGCAATAAAGAATCAATATTCTGCCTAAGTTGTAAATAGGCAACAAAGTCCTTTTTATCCAAACCAAATTTCTCTCTCAGAGTTTGATAATCAATTACATGTTTCCTATCCTCCATCAAACCTGTGTTGCATCCGTCGGTGCTAGATGGCTTCGCCCCATTTGCCTCACCTTGTTTTCGGCTCCTCCCGCATCCCTAGGGAAAATGGCTGCCGCTGCGTCTACAAGCCGACCTCTTCGGCGTCCCCGGAATGGCTATGGTGCTGCCTCCCGCCATGCTCCTCCCAAGGGCCTACTAGGGTGCGTGCGCGCACACCACCCACGTCTTTATTCCAGCAATGAGGCGAACCTCGGGGGCGTTCCCCTCTATTGACTTCAAGCCATTCGAGTGCATAGCCTGTACTTTGTTGTTAGCTCGTTGAGTTAGCAAAGAGTGGGAAGACTTGGTTTCGTCCTGCTAAAGCTACTCTGCCGCTTCCGTGCTGCTGCTGAAAGCTCTCTCTCTGCCCTTCGGGGTATTTGCTAACCTGGGTTCCTGCTCCTTGGGGGCCCTCTGCTTTATTTCAGGTGCCTTACAGGGATCAGGTACTCGCTACTCGAGGGCCTGCTCTCCCTGTCTCGGTGCCTGTATCATCTTCTTCAACCTGGTGGAATTGCATACTTACAGCAACCATCTAGTGAGTAATCTAACTCTGTCTATCTCATCCACAGTTCTGCCTTGCTGGGAAGCCTACACCGGAATTCCCCAATACCAACGGGGTGAGAAGGGCTCCCTCTGCCGAGGGTCCCGCTACATCCAGACTACCTCACTACTGCCACCTCTGGTGGTATACTTCAAGCTGTATAAATAAAGAACTAATTCTGTGTTTGTGCGTCCTGCGTTTAGCCCAGTACTGTGGCTCTTCACGGGGCTCCTCCCTGTGGGCGTGGTCATTTGCCACAGTACCCAAGAATCCACCCAAACACCGCTTAACCATAACAACCTGTTTTAGTAGACAAAGACCCTTACTGGTCGAATTGGAGAAGATAGAGAACTGCATTCCCAATAATAGGCAAAAATATAGAAAACCTTAGGTACAATCCATACTTAAGCCTTGCCCAATACCATCCTTAATGGACAGCAGAAAAATAAGTATCCCATCATATTTTATCAGATAAAGCCAACCCAAGAGCCTGCAATACAGAGGTTTACTGGAATAGATGCACCCAACTTTTATACAAAGTTAAATCCATAAATCGTTCAGAACCCAATATCCAGTCCTGTACAATGCGGAAAATACAAGCCACATTATATCCCCTAATAATTTGGAAATTTAACCCTGCTTTTGATTTAGCAAGCTGTAATTGTGGTAATAGAATTCCAGGTTTTTTCCCTCACCAGATAAAATCTGTCACTAAGTTATTCCATTTTATAACCTTGCACTACAACAACCAAATTGGTAATTGTAAGACATACAAGCATTTTAACTACTTGCATTCTATCAAGCCAGGAAATCCAATAATATTTCCAACTTCACAACATCTTAGCTGTCCCCTCCAATAATGGAGTTAAACTATATAATCTAGAGCAGGAATGGTGAACTCCAGTCCTCGAGTGCCACAAATAGGCCAGGTTTTCAGGATATCTACAATAAATATGCAAGAGAAAGATTTGCATGCACTACCTCCATTGTAGCCCGCTGCACTAACCACTAGGCTACTCCTAGAACATCAGATCATTAGTTAACTAGTCATAATAATTAAGTCTGGAACAAAGTCCCCGATGAAAAGAAAACCCTGATTTGAAGATCCCATAAGAACATAAGATATGCCATACTGGGTCAGACCAAGGGTCCATCAAGCCCAGTATCCTGTGACCAACAGTGGCCAATAAATTCATAAGTACCTGACAAGTACCAAAACATTAAATGAATAGATCCCAAGCTACTAATCCTTATTGATTAATAGTTTATGGACTTCAGTTCTAAGAACTTATCCAAAACATTTTTAAATGTAGCTATACTAACTGCCGTAACCACATCCTCTGGCAATGAATTCCAGAGATTAATTATATATTGAATGAAAATGAATTTTCTCTGATTTGGTTTAAATGAGCTACTTGCTAACTTCATGGAGTGCCCCATAGTCCTTGTACTAATCGAAAGAATAAATAACCAATTCACATTTACCCATTCGTGAACTTTCATGATTTTCTAGACCTCAATCATATCCCCCCTCAGCCATCTCTTCTCCCCTTTATCATTTTGGTTTCCCTTCTCTGTACTTTCTCTAGTGCAGCTATATCTTTTTTGAGATGCAGTGACCAGAATTGCACAAAGTATTCAAGGTGCGGTCTCACCATGGAGTGATACAGAGGCATTATGACATCCTCCATTTTATTCTCCATTCCCTTCCTAATAATTCATAACATTTTGTTTGCTTTTTTGACTGCTACAGCACACTGAGCTGACAATTTCAATGTGTTTCCACTATGACGCCTAGATTTCTTTCTAGGATGGTAACTCCTAATGTGTAACCTAACATCGTGTAACCACAGCAAGGCTTATTTTTCCCTATATACATCACCTTTCACTTGTCCACATTAAATTTCATCTGCCATTTGGACGCCCAATCTTCCAGTCTCACAAGGTCCTCCTGCAATCTATCACAATTTGCTTGAGATTTAACTACTCTGCATAATTTTGTGTGATCCGCAAATGTAAGCACCTCACTCATTGTGCCCCTTTCCAGATCATTTATAAATATATTAAAAATCACTGGTCCTAGTACAGATCCCTGACACACTCCACTGTTTACCTTTTTCCACTGTGAAAACAGACAATTTAATCCTACTTTCTGTTTCCTGCTTTTAACCAGTTTGCAATCCACAAAAGGACATTGCATCCTATCCCATGACTTTCTAGTTTTCTTAGAAGCCTCTCATTAGGGACTTTGTCGAAATCCTTCTGAAAATCCAAATACACCACATCTACCAGTTCACCTTTGTCCATATGTTTATTCACCCCTTCATAAAAAAGTAGGATATTTGTGAAGCAAGACTTCCCTTGGGTAACTCAATGCTGGCTGTGCCCCATTAAACCATATTGATGTAAATGTTCTGTGATTTTATTGTTTAATACAGTTTCCACGATTTTTCCTGGCATTGAAGTCAGGCTCACCAGTCTATAGTTTCCGAGGTCTCCCCTGGAGCTCTTTGTAAATATCGGGGTTACATTGGCCACTCTCCAGTCGTAAGGTAAAATGAACGATTTTAATGATAGGTTATTAATTTTTATTAATAGGTCTGAAATTTCATTTTTTAATTCTTTCAGAACCCTGGGGTGTATAACATCTGGTTCAAGGAATGTACTACTCTTCACTTTATTTTTCTGGCCTACCTCATCTTCCAAGTTCACCATAATTTGGTTCAGTTCATTTGAATCATCACCCTTGAAAACTGTCACCACAGCAAAGAATTTGTTTAGTTTTTCCACAATGGCCTTATCTTCTCTAAGTGCCCCTTTAACCCCTTGATCATCTAATGGTCCAACTGACTCCCTCGCAGGTTTTCTGCTTTGGATATATTTTTAAAAGGTTTTATTTTGAGTTTTTGCTTCTATGGCCAACTTCTTTTCAGATTCTCTCTTAACCTGTCTTATCAATGTCTTATATTTAACTTGTCACTGCTTATGCATTATCTTATTTTCCTCTGATAGATTCTTCTTCCAATTTTTGACTGAAGAGCTTTTGGCTAAAATAGCTTCTTTCACCTCACATTTGACATGTCAGTCCTTGGCAAAAATGCCAACCGTTACAGCTAATCAATTGGGGGCAGTGAGAAAAATGCCAGAACTTCCAAAACAAAAACAAAAATACATCTTTTTAGTTATGAACATTCGTATTTTTGCACATAAAGTGCCGGATTTTAAAAGGATTACGCATACTGGGCCTATTTTAAAAAGGCCCGTGACGCGTGTAAGTCCCGGGGCTTTACAAAAGGGGCGGTCTTGGGGTGGGGCGGGGCAGGGGCGGGGCCAAAGGCCTCAGACAGAGCAGTCATTGCCACTGTGTCGGAGGATCGCATGTCGGCAGGCTGCTGGCGTGCACAAAAAGTAAAATAAAAATTTTGGGGGGAGTTAGAGTAGGGCTAGGGGGAGGAAAGGTTAGGGGAAGGGGTGGGAAGGTCTGGTCAGGTAGAAGGGAAGGGAATGGGGACGGCAGTGCGGCTCGGTGCGTGCAAGGTGCACAATTGTGCACCCTCTTGCATGCGCTGACCCCTGATTTTATAATTTGTGCGCGCAAGTTATAAAATTGGATGTACATGTGCGTGCACCGGGTAGCACGCTCATATATACGCCGCGCACGCTCCTTTTAAAATCTACCCCAAAGTGTTTGTGTATTATTTATGCTGTACTAGCTATTTTACTATTTCAGTTTTGTATTTGTATAAAATGACTAAATAAATCAAAAAATGTTTTTGATATTGTAATTAGCATAGACTATTCAATGTATCAAGTACCAATAAAGAACACTAATCAACCAGTTTTATATTACAATCATTAAAAATTATGTGTTTATTTTTATCGAACCTTAAAAAGCTATTTGAAAAAATTTAAATGTGATAAAATAATCACAAACATTTTGTTTTACAAATTTTACATAAATCATATAGTAAAACATATGTTTAGATATTGGAACTTCGATGAAATTTTCAAAAACATAAGGCACAGATGACTGCTAATGCCAAAAAATCACAATACACAAGGTAGACAGATCAGACAAAGCAAATCTAATGATGTGATGTGTCAAATGTTGAGGACAATGAAGAACAATGGCAGTCTGGTTACAAAGACAACTCTAACATGAAACTCAAAGGTACAAATCTTCAAAGGAAACCCCGACAAAGGCCTTTTTGTTTCGCCCAGAGAGGCTTCATCAGGGGCTGAATATTCTGTCAAATTATCTTCTACGAAAAACAAGGAATATATAAAGACCACGTAGAAAATAATACAGAACTACATAAGAATGAAAATTGTGTGTCTGAATTATTTACAGCATGGGTATAGCCAATACATTCACTTCCTCAGTTAAAGCAAGTGTTTGTGTAATTTAACATAGACATTCTTAAATAAATATCTGCAAAAAAATGATATTAGAAACATCTCAACTGAAGTCTTCTTTAGCAACAATGAAAGGAAAAAGAAAATTACCCAGAATGGAGCTTACCAGAGCCTTCCTCCTGTTGTCAAACTGCGTGGGAACCTGACCTGAGGCTAGCTAGGCTCAGGCTGTTGGGTCTTTAAATATCCTAAGGACCCAACTAGCCACTCCATATTAGAGTAAAAAAGAAAAGAATACAAATATATAAAATCCTTCAATGAGAACTTACACACAAGTGCAATCCGTGACTCTTAGAAAAAAGTTTTGGACAAAACTTTTCATTATTAAAAAAACCTCCCATTCTATAGCAGAATTCATTCCCTGAGGCATAAGTCTGCCATTCAAAAATAAAACGTTGCTCCCAGTGTCGCAAACATAATGAAACATTTCCACCACAGATGTTGTGTAGGCGATACAGAACAAAGAATTTTAAATCCGCTTCAAAATGAGAACAAGCCAGCCAATGTTGAACTATGGGGGCATCAGTTTTTTGAGTCCAAATATGACTTTTGTGTTGTATTATATGTGTCTTAACTGCTAATTTAGTATGGCCAATGTAGATTTTCTGACATGGACAAACAATTGCATAGATGACCTGAGATGATGTACAATATATATATATATATATATATATTATACATATATAAATTTGTTTTCATACATTGGTCTAATTGCTAGACATTAACACAACATCCTCTTAAGAGTATTGTTCTATTATACAGTGTATATACGGTATATAATAAATTTATAATAAAATTATAAAACAATACTCTTAAGAGGATGTTGTGTTAATGTCTAGCAATTAGACCAATGTATGAAAATTTTAGTCTTTGGTGTTGAGATTAGATGAGTTACCCTTATATAGAGCCTGGTGAGTGATCTTTGAGAGAACTAATCCTGTTCCACTGCATGGTGAGCTGTTGTTCTCTCCATAAGGCATAGCTTCTTATATTATTTGTTCTTTTCAATAAATAGGATTTTTCTCCTCAAGCTTGTCACGGTGAGTGAGCCCTTGTTCTGTGGTGACCCAGCTGGGCCCTCACCAACAGGAGGCAGACTTTCAGGGCCCAGAACTGAACTTCACCTATACTAGCCTCTTCCCCTGCAGGTTGAAATTTTGGGGTCTAAGGCCGGCAGGACTTAGGTGAGGGTCCCATAGAGAGAAGACAGGCATGGTCAGACACACAATGGTCTGGGCAGGTGACAGACAAGGAGCAAGGAAGTCCAGGCAATGGTCGGGGCAGACAGACATCAGGCAATGTCAGGTTTCAGGTTCAGCCGAGATCAAACATCAAGTTTCAGGTAATGGTCAGAGCAGGCAGAGATCAGCCAACAGAAATCAGAAATTGCTTAGCCGCCGATGTTGGCCAGCATTTCGCTGCCATAGTTGCTTCAGGGTGGAACAATATATTAGGATTCAGCATGTTGGCAGCTAAACAAACCTGAATTCAAAAGCATATTGCATTATGATAAGTTACTTTAAATAATCAAGTTCAAACAAAAACATTTAAAAATATATATTTTTGATTCAATACTTGGGAGGATATGGAAGTTTTTCGACCCATGATTAAAAAAACACACTGAAACATTGCCAACCCACAGGTTCTATGATTGCCCAATCAATCTGCTTCGAGGTAAGAATCCTCCCTGAGGCGGGTCTGCCTGCTCTCTACTCCCAAAACTAAAGCCATGACTGATTACGTTAAAGAAAACCTGGAATGTGGCTTTATTCGGCCATCATTGTCAGTTTCCAGGCAATGGTCAGGGCAGGCAGAGATCAGGCAACATCAGGTTAAAGACAATGATCAAGGCACAGGTGAACAGAATATATGTTAGGAGATTATCTACATCTTGCAACCAAAATGATAAAGGGGATGGAATGGCTCCCCATGAGGCAAGGCTAAAGAGATTAGGGCTGTTCTGCTTGGAGAAGAAATGGCTGAGGGGGAGATATGATGGAGGTCAATAAAATCATGAGAGATCTAGAACTGGTAAATGTCAACCGGTTATTTACTCTTTCGGATAATGGACTAGGAAGCATTTCATGAAGTTAGCAAGTAGCACATTTAAAACAAATTGGAAAAAATTCTTTTTCATTCAACACACAATTAAGCTCTGGAATTTGTTGCTAGAGGATGTGGTTGGTGCAGTTAGGGGTAGATTTTAAAAGGAACGTGCACGGCTGTATAACTGCACGCGCTGCTGCGCACACAGCAGACCACATAAAGTTTGCGCGTGCGTGCCCGTGCACATGCGAACGCAAGGGCAGGACTTCCCATTTTGCCAACACCCGAAAATGGCAAGTCGAGGCAGGCAGCCAAATTTCACCACCAAAGACGTTGAACTGCTGGTGTCCCTGGTGGTGAAGAGGGAAAGATCTCTATTTCCAGTCTGTGGCCATAGGACTGACTTCCCCCACCTTCGGCGGTCCTGGAGGCAGTTGCAAGCACGCTATAATGAGCGAGCATCGCACCCCCGTGGAGTAAGTAGACTTTACTACAGCAGATGGGGGTAATGTGGGAGTGTGAATGTCAGGTTAGGCCTAAGAGGAGGAACCAGACAGAGTATTGTAGTTTAGGGTATTGGAGTGTTATAGTTTACTGTAATGTTAAAAGACAATTGGCAAATCTGATAACCTACATGATTATTTAAGCTTATTATCATGGTTTTTCAAGGTTCATTAATGTTATACCACTCACATTCAAATATGCAGTTCCTATTACTATCAGAGTACACTCATGGTTCTCTCTTCCTTTTCTTCTAATAGATAGAGGACTTGAAGAAGAAGGCCCGGTGGCTGCGCCTAAAGAGGAGGAGGTGGCTGGTGCAGCTGCGGGTAGAGCGGACTGGGCCTGGTGGTAAGTGATCCTTCTAAGCTACTGAAATTTTCTATCTTCTTTCTGTACCTGAATGTACTGTTTATTCTGACCTCTCCTTTTGTTTTACAATGCTACAGAGACTGAAGAGGCCAGGCCAGGCCCTGCTCCACGTGAAGAAGCCACAGCCGCTCCGGGGTGGGGGGGGGGAGCCGGATTCTCCCCCCCCCTGCAAGGAGACATTACCGACGGCGGCCACCTCCTCATGTGGAGGCACACCCCGGGCCTCCCCCTAGCCCCCCCCCCCGTAGGGCATCCTCCCTGTTTTGCCTGGGGAGTTAGGGACGCGGGGGCACCCAGGGGCCAGCCTTTGCTGGTTAAGGAAGGCATTCAAGGCCCTCTCGTGCAAGGGAAGGAAGGGGGAGGGAAGGAGAGTATAGGTATAGTAGGACTGCAACTAATCATCCATTGGTCAAGAAGGAAGAACCATATTGGAAGGCAAGAAGTGGTATCGGAGGCCTTATGATCACAGAAGATTGCCAGCAACATCTCCCGCAAGACATACAACTGGGATGTTCACTGACCTGGACATGCAAGACACATAGAAATATCTTTGTCATCTCTTTTCCTAACAAGCTTTACATTACTTGAAAGCTGAGGGGCACAGGGAGGCAGGACAGTGTAGGCATAAAGGCAATTGGAGACATTTAGGTTTATTTGCTTAGAAAATTAGCACGAGGTGTACTGCGATATGGATCCTAATATAGTGAAGGAGGAACAGCTGAGGGGCCAAACACGTTTGTAGATACCAGCCCTATACCTAGTTCAACTCTGCATTGCTATACACACCATGAAGCCATGGATAGGGGGCAGCCATAGGGCCAAAATGTTGTTAACAACACCCTCTTTGCATATCGCGGCACATACATACTCAAACACATGATCATATTAATTAAGGACGCCAACAAAGGTTTTTGGGTAACCTCACCCATGTTATACAGCTTCAGGTTGTTCACAGCCTGCACACAAAAATAAGTTATCCTAGGTATGTAATACATGTTCCCTCTAATTCATGAGGTTTCAACAGAGCTCCACTGATGTCAATAGGCGGCGCGCACATCTCCATTAAAGTCAATAGGCGGCGCGCACGTCTCCATTAAAGTCAATGGGCGGCACGCCGTCTCCGTTAAAGTCAGTGGGCGACGCGCGCATCTTCATTAAAGTCAGTGGGCAGCACGCACATGCTGCCTTTAACTCTCATAACGTACAGCATAGCAAACAATAGAATACCATCGGCATACCAGGCTGTTTGGTGAGCTGGTATAGAGAGAAGAGATTCAAGTGACGTACAAAGGTGAACTGCTACAAAACCTCGATAATGTAACTCACATAGGCTGATGAGAAGCAGACTACACATGTTAGAAAGAGAAAGTATATAATGGTTCCCCTTTCAGAGCAAACACAGAAAACTACTAATCAGAGATACAAACACTGTACGCAAGTATCCCAGAATAAAAACAGATTTCCCCTTCTCAGGATTCATTAAAGCCTTCTTACCTACACATTTAACTCTGGTTCCTACAGCCATAGCAATCAAAGGACTAGTATATGCACAGACTTGTGAACACTGCAGGGTCACAGAGAAGGTCAACTCAATCGTGGCCAGCTGCTAATCAGCACCTCCCACACCCAGCAGGGCAGTGAGACAAACTGGTAGGTGATTACTTGTAATTACCGGTGGGGAAAGGAAACAGCGCGCACATGTTGCATATAATCGTTAATAGTTGCACACACACTTTTCTTTTATAGGACAGCAAGCACAGCTCTATTGATGTAAATAGGTGGCGCGCACATCTTCATTAAAATCAATGGGCAGCGCGTACATTTTCATTAAAATCAATGGGCAGCAAGCATAACTCGGGCAGCGCACACAAGTTCCGCATCAATTTTAATTGCCAGCATGCGTAATTGCAATTCGCGCTGATAGAACCCACCTGTGCGCATAACTTATGCGGCTGTGGGTGGGGAAATGCGCAAATTGGGCTCCCTTCAAAAGGATCACTGGTCCACTCAATGGGTACCTTCACCATGTCTCAGGCACGTGCAGTTCTGATTTGTAAGCCGAACTTCTTACCAGCTGAGGTTGACATGCTTGTCGAGCATGTCATTCGGCACCAGAATCTGTTGTACGGTCCACAGTCTCGAACGGTGGGTGCATACAGGAAGGAGCAGATCTGGAAGCAGATCAGACACACTGTCAACTCGGTGTTCCACCACAACCGTAGCATTGGGAACTGATGCACAAGTGGAGGGACCTGAGGAGAATTGTGAAGCTGAAGCAGGCCAGGAGAAATGCAGAGGGAGCAGGTAGCCACATCACCTTTACTCCCTCTGAGCAGCTGATCCTCGGCACCTTGTCTGAGGAAGCTGTGGGAGGAGTTGGCCTGCTTGATACCATGCCTCGTGTAGGGCAGGAAGGTAAGCCAAAAAAAAATTAACTTTCAGTAATCTGCATTAAGAACCATCTAGCACTGCTAATTAACCATGCCTTTTTCTAGCTGCTTAACTAGTAAATGTTTTCTGGTACTGTATGGAAAGCCACATTGCTCATATCTGTAATTATCTGTATGTACACACTATAGAGTACAGCAGTTTATCTTAGGCTTTGTAAGGGACACAGGGGCCATAGTATTTAGAGCATTCATTATCCTAGGATAGTAGGAATGCATGATCTTCATGCCAAGCCAGCACATAGCTTGTAAGTACTGCAGCTTTGGACATATAAGCTAGGTCCAAGCGTGCAGTGTTCTTTCATGTGTGTATGAAGAAATGCAATCTGTTTGATATTTGCCCTATTAAAACTGTGTGTTTAAGGTGCAGTTGCCTAGCCTGTGGATTAAAATGCATAGGGGAGCTTCACTGTTAGGGCCTATGTAGGCTGATCCAGTAGCTGCTGCTGAATGTGAAATACCTGGAATTTGCTCCTGGCTTTAGGCAATGTGTTCACATTTTCATATGGAGATCACTAGAGAAAGCAGAACAAGTTCATGAGGAAAGCACTAGATTGGCTTGTCACCCTTGACAAGGAGCTGTAAGGTCACCCTAGGTGTAGCTTCTCAGCCACTTCACACCTTATAAGGTCCCTAGCAGGGAAGAACTGTCAGGTGTCCATGCAGTGCACAGAACAGTGGTGGTCTCAGCTATACACATTCTGGATTTTTCCAAGGACAGGGCCTTCCGTTTGTGGAACTGGTAGAATATGGCCCAATTCTGTGCAGCACAGTGACAGTGATCTGTCCTGTGAAAATCATATTCCCCAAGTGCTCTGTGTGCCTTAAGCCCTCCCTCTGCCACAAGGAATACCACCGGCTGGGTTCTGGACTATTTAGAATGCCTGGGTCATTGATAGCTCTATACCACTGGATTAATAGTGAGGTGTATGTACTGTACCATGCATGCCATATGAACCTAAGGATATAACACACCATTTGGCAGTGTGTGCTCATTAGTTTCTGATCTTTTTCAGGGGAGCCAAATGAGCAACCTGGACCTGCACCTAGATGACCCCAAAGGCTTTACCGTTGTCTGTGGGTGATCTCTGACTTGTCAGAAGAGGAGGAAGGGGGAGCCTGTGAACAGCCAGAACAGCCTGTGGAGGAAGAGGAGGAGCAGCAGCGGCAGGGAGAGGAGCCGGAGGACACACTGGCTGATCTGCTTCATAATCGCCCGCAGGACAGCAGTGCGTCCAGCCCAAACCTGAACTGGTTGCCAATCAGTCTAAGAGACTGCTACTACAGCAGAGTGCCAGATTCTTGGATGCTATCTCCAGCCTGCCAGATGTGGTGCGGCAGGAAGCAGAGTCCCTCCGTGATACCATCAGGGAGGAATCACAAGCCCTCCGTGATACCATCAGGGAGGAAGGACAGGGGCTTCAGCAGGCGATCCAGGACCTTTGCCGGGCTACTGATGAACAAACTGAGGTGTGGAGGGACATGCTGCAGCGGTTGCCTCCTGTGCAGCCGCAGCCACCAGCGGTATCATGGGCTTTCATGGGGCCCTGGATGCATTATCCTCCACCTTATGGGCCACCCTTCTCATGGATGGCACCTGCCCGTGCAGAAGAGCCCACTGCGGGACAGCCACCTGCGCCTCAGCCTGCCCTAGGCTATCCGTGGATGGCACTACCACCCCTACCTGCGCCACCTGCCATGCTTCCATCACCAGAGCCGATGCTGCCACTGGCTGTACCTTCCTGCAGCCATGAACTGCCCCAACCTCCTCTGCCCTCTGAGGGTAGCATCAGCAATGGGAGGAGTCTACTGCAAAGGAGCTCCAGGTTGGGGCAGCCAAATCTTCCTGAGGGCCGAAAGAGAGGATGGCCAAGGAAGTGAACTTTTACTGTATTTATCTATTTTATTTTATTTTACTTTTTTATTTCTGTGCACTTTTTGTGCATACATCCACTTTAAATACACACTTATAAATAAATGGCTTTCTATGAGAGTTTTCCTTTGCGTATAGCCTGCCTTTGACTCAAGCGATGGATTTCTGCCAATTCCTCCTGAGTCAGATGCTCTGCCTCCTCCTCATTCTGTTCATGGGCCTCCTCTGGCAAAGGGATGTGTCTGTTAAGTGCAAGGTTATGTAGCATACAGCAGGCTAGAAAGATCTCACACCAGTGGCGTAGCCAGAATTGATTTTTTGGGTGGGCACAAGGTTAACATGGGTGGGCTGTAGGCATGCAGGTCTACTAGTTGTTTTTTTACTGATAAATAATAGGGATGTGAATCGTGTCCTCGATCGTCTTAACGATCGATTTCGGCTGGGAGGGGGAGGGAATCGTATTGTTGCCGTTTGGGGGGGTAAAATATCGTGAAAAATCGTGAAAAATCGTGAAAAATCTAAAAATCGCAAAACCGGCACATTAAAACCCCCTAAAACCCACCCCCGACCCTTTAAATTAAATCCCCCACCCTCCCGAACCCCCCCCAAATGAGTTAAATAACCTGCGGGTCCAGCGGCGGTCCGGAACGGCAGCGGTCCGGAACGGGCTCCTGCTCCTGAATCTTGTTGTCTTCAGCCGGCGCCATTTTCCAAAATGGCGCCGAAAAATGGCGGCGGCCATAGACGAACACAATTGGACGGCAGGAGGTCCTTCCGGACCCCCGCTGGACTTTTGGCAAGTCTCGTGGGGGTCAGGAGGCCCCCCACAAGCTGGCCAAAAGTTCCTGGAGGTCCAGCGGGGGTCAGGGAGCGATTTCCCGCCTCGAATCGTTTTCGTACGGAAAATGGCGCCGGCAGGAGATCGACTGCAGGAGGTCGTTCAGCGAGGGTTCCGGAGCAGGAGCCCGTTCCGGACCGCTGCCATTCCGGACCGCCGCTGGACCCGCAGGTTATTTAAGTTATTGGGGGGGGGTTCGGGAGGGTGGGGGATTTAATTTAAAGGGTCGGGGGTGGGTTTTAGGGGGTTTTAGTGTGCCGGCTCACGATTCTAACGATTTATAACGATAAATCGTTAGAATCTCTATTGTATTGTGTTCCATAACGGTTTAAGACGATATTAAAATTATCGGACGATAATTTTAATCATCCTAAAACGATTCACATCCCTAATAAATAATGCCAAATTGTGCAGCATAGCATTCACATCTACGCCTAAGTATGAGGTTTACTTAATGATACAAACATAATTCACGGTGATTTGTGGTACTTTAGCCTTCTTATTACGATTTTATACACGGCTCCTACCTGTCCATAAATTTTGAGAGAGCGGTTGTGTTGCTTATATTTAAATTGCTAACATCTCAAAATATAGATATATATTTTTACCTTTGTTGTCTGATCTTTGTATTTTTCTAATCAGTTGGTCCTGGTCTCTTTTTCCCATTTTCCCTTATAGCTCATTTCCTAATTCCTTTTCAGTGTCTTTCTTCTATTACTGTCTTCTTCCCTTACACACACACACACACACACACACACACGCTTTCTCTCACAGACTCCCTCTCACACACTCAAGCTGTCACTCTCATATGCTCTCCCCCCCCCCAAGCTCACATTCAAGTTCTCACTTTCTCACCCCTCCCCAGGCTTATATTCTTATGCACACACAGACGCACATCCAGGCACCCATTCTCACCCACACACATAAACCCAGACTCCTATTCTCACCCACAAACCCATGCTCCCAGTCTCACCCACACATATTCAAGCTCCCATTCTCATCCATACATATACACATTTAAGGTACTATTCTCACCCACACATACACACATTCAACCACCCATTCTTATCCACACATTCAAGCTCCCATTCTCACCCACCCACAAACCCAGGCTCCCATTCTCAACCACACATACACACATTCGAGCTCCCATTCACCCACATATTCAAGCTTCCATTCTCACCCACATACACACCCAGGCTCCAGTTTTCACCAACACACACTCCCATTCTCATCCACACATACACATTCAAGCACGTGCACAGCTTCCGCTTTCTCCCCCAGAGCAGGAAGATCAGCTGCCTCTCCTGCTGCCACCGGCCTCCTGCTATCTTCGGGCGTCGGGCCGTACTGCCCGCCGTACTTCCTGTCGGGGGGGGGGGAGCGGAAGCGCAGCGCACAACGTCCGCTTCCTCCCTCCCCCCCCCCCCAAGCAGGAAGATCGGCGGACCATACGGCCCGACGCCCGAAGAAGATAGCAGGAGGCCGGTGGCAGCAGGAGAGGCAGCTGATCTTCCTGCTTTGGGGGAGAAAGCGGAAGCTGTGCGCGGCGCTTCCGCTCCCCCAAACAGGAAGTTCGGCGGGCCGTTTGGTCCGAAGATAGCAGGAGAACGGGTGGCAGAGAGGCAGCTGATCTTCCTGCATTGGGGGGAGGAAGCGGAAGCTGCGCGCGGCGCTATCGCTCCCCCCCCCCCCCCCGAACAGGAAGACCGGTTGGCCATACGGCGGCAGCACTGCTTCCCCATGTGTGCCGTGATGGCGCGCGAGGCGTGGGTTCTCTTGTTCGCTGTCGCGGGGATGGGATCCCGCGACAGCCTTGCAGTTCCGGTGCCAGTTGGGTGGGCTTGGGTCTAAGTTGGGTGGGCACCTGCCCACCCAGGCCCATCCGTGGCTACGCCACTGTCTCACACACTTTAGGGGGGCTGTACAGAAGGCATCCTCCAGATCTTTCGAGACAGTGGAAGCGGGATTTCAGGATGCCAAAGGTTCTCTCTATGACAGCCCTGGTCTTACGGTGTGCCCTGTTGTAGCGAGTCTCAGCGGCAGTTGTGGGGGAGGCAATGGTGATCATGAGCCAGGTTTTAAGTGGATAGACTCTGTCACCTGTAGTAGAAAACAGCAAATCAAGGTTTCATTCCTTCTGTGCTTCATTGTGGCACAGCTCAGAAGGCAAGCCAACACGAGGCGTGCTGTGCCATCCTAAATAAAAGCTTACCAGACACATAGCTGGGAGGTATTATGTTAGAAATTGTACCTTGGAGCCATCCCCCAGTGATGTGTCCTTCCTGGAAGTGGTCATGAATTCTGGATTGTAATAGAATGTAAGCGTCGTGACTGGATCCTGGAAAGTGGGGCATCACATTGGTGATGATGCCCTTGGCGTTGCACACCACTTGCATGTTTAGAGAGTAGAAACCCTTGCGGATGCAGTAGGTGGCCTCATCTCCTGATGCCCTTAGGGCCACATGAGTGCAATCAATAGCCCCCAAGACTGAGGGGAAGCATGCAATTTGGTAAAACTCTCTCATTATTTCTTGCTGTTCCTCTCTTCTGAAGGGGAAGGAGATAAAGTGTTGTGTTTTTCGGAGCAAGGCAGCCAGGACCTGCTCCAGACACCTTGATGTGGCAGACTGAGTGATTCCAGAAGTCACGCCAAGCGGTGTTTGGAAGGTGCCAGTAGCCAAAAAAGCCATGGTGGTAGTCACCTTGATGTGTACAGGCAAGGCATGGCCCCTTTGGGCGATAGGTTGCAGGTCAGCCTCTAACATTTGGCAGAGGTACAGTATGGTCTCCTTATTAAATCTGAAATGGTGCATTACTTCCTCCTCAGACAGATCCAGAAATTGTGTGCGAGTCCTGTAAACTCTATGTAAAGGGTACCGCCTCTGTCTCAGCATTCTTCTCCTCCTCCTCCTCCTCTCTCTTTCTCTTCTGAGCCGTATAGATCACACGACCCATATCGCTTTATAAACATGTGTGGAAAAGGAATAACCAAAGAATAATTGTTGAGTTTATAAGCTCCTGAGGCCGTTTGCTACCTTTATAAACACATCAACAGGGTGTATAAAGGTAGTTGTTTGGAGTTTCTCAGTTACCACCAGTTAGCCCCCCACAACCTCTTCTTTCCACCTTCTGCCTTTCTCCAGAATGTAGGATCCCTGAGTGATGAGATCCAGCAGCTGCGGACACTTCATTCGTCGCTTGCGCACACAGGCAGACAGTAGTAAATATACGTGTGTGACATTGGCTGCATGTGCCGGTGGATTTGTGCACATCGCTTATAAAATATATCTTACGCGCATAAGTCGGGTATCTGCCCCGACATACCCCATTTCTTATTCGCGTAAATTTGTGCACACAGGGTTATTTACGTGCACAAATACCCATATGCAAAATTCGGGTTGTGCGCGCTCCGGCCACTTACGCACATAAGTACTGTTTTCTGCACGCGTAACCCTTTGAAAATCTGGCCCATAGTGTAGCTGGCTTTAAAAAAGGTTTGAATACGTTTTTGGAGGAGAAGTTCATTAACTGCTATTAATCAAGCTGACTTAGGTAGTAGCCACTGCTGTTACTGGCATTAGTAGCATGGGATTATTATTTGGGTACCTGTTAGGTACTTGTAACCTGGCCACTGTTGGAAATAGGATGCTGGACTTGATGGACCCTTGGTCTGACCCAGTATGGCAGCTTCTTATGTTCTTATGTACATTGTATTCAAAAACTTTAATCATAAATCAAACAATGTTAAATACTACAATCATATATAATTGCAAACAAATCAAGTTACACATTATATTCATAATGCATAGCAAAACTCTTCTAGAAACATGAATACAAACCAAAAAACTTTACAACATTCAATTTTACATCACAGAAAAGACAAAAAAAACCAAAATACCCAAAACAACCAATCAAAATCCTCATATGTAAAAGTATGATGTATCCCACCACCCCGTTGCAGAAAAAAATCCTACTGAAAAATCACCTTCTTTTAAATATTTCATTCGCAATCCCTTCATTTATCTTCCAAAGAACGTTCAAATATGTAGATAATAAAAAGGCATACATGATGACAATGCAGTGAACTGTGGGATCTCAAATGTGTCTATCAAAAATTTTGTGTTCAACAGCTTATCTTCAATTTTCCTGATATGAGCTCATGTTTTGCATCAAGGAAGACTAATGCAAGGAAATATAAAACAACCAACGAGACTGGAAACATAAAACTGGCAGATAAGCACAAGTTAGCAAGAGCTCGGCAATACAAGGAGAAGATAGGGATTGGCAGGATAAGGCAAGACTGAGGCAAGGCAATCTGAAATGAGGCAAGGCAGGAATAAAGCAAGGCAGGCTGGAATAAGGCAAGGTAGGAATACGCAACATGCATTGCAAGGCAGGAGGCCCTGTTGCTGAGGTGCCAACTATCAATGATGTCATCTCCTGGTTCCACGTCTGGTTTCCCTCCGCAGAACCTTTAAGATGGGGAAGAGCATGCACCTAAGGAGTACAGAATGGTGGCGTCCTTCTGTAAAGACACCAGTGGGGTTCCAGGGGTGAGTGAGGCTGACTGCGGCACCACACTGTGAACGGCCCATATGTAAGATATTTGCTGATTCTAAGCATTTATTCAATCTCCAATAGCATGGCTACCCAGATGGGACCTGGTTGTGGGAGTGAGAGGAAGTTAAATACTTGGCTGCCCTGCTTGGTGAATGGAGACAAAGGTCCTTTCCTTACTCTGGTCCTCTACTGGCAGCCAACTATTTCTCCCTCTCTTCCCCCTGGTAAGGGAACCCATCTGATTTGGGCTTTTGTCTTCCTGATTGGCAGCTGGGAGAAAACTTCATTAGGTATTAACTTTCTAGGTTTAGATAATGGAATAACCTCAGTGGATTAGGCAGCAAAGGATCCATCTGTTAACGATTGTCATGTCAATTTGCAGCCTGGGATCTACTGGCCAGAATATCTTAGTTTAGTAATTCCATTCTTGTTTTGGCTAGTGTTTGACATTCTTCTCTCCTCTTATCTAGACAAGATAGTTTGATTTGCTTGTGCATAGATACAGTTCTGCCTTGGAGGAGAAGGAGAGCTGTCTTGCTTGCTATTCTCTTTCTGCTCTGTGTCTATACTGTAGATTTTTAATTAAGGAATGTTCAAATCCATTCAATGTTTCCTAACTGGTTTCACTTTCCTGGTCTATAGAGGCTGTCACTGCATTTCAAAAGCTGAAGGACGCTTTCTCTACTAAGCCATGTCTCCATCATCCGGATCCTGCACACCCCTTCATCGTGGAGATTGACGCCTCAAATGTTGGCGTAGGGGCTGTGCTAAGTCAGACCAGTGACTCCAAGATCCTACGTCCATGTTCCTTTTTCTCCAGACGTTTCACGCCGGCCAAAAGAAATTATGGCATTGAAGATAAAGAGCTACTGGCGATAAAGATGGCATTCGAGGAGTGGCGTCCCTGACTTGAAGGCGCTCAACATCAAATCACGGTTTTTACAGTTCTTAAATAAAACCTAGAATACCTTCGCCATGCCCAGTGCCTCAACCATAGACAGGCAAGATGGTCCCTGTTCTTTAACAGGTTTGATTTTGTCTTGAAATACCGACCTGGAGATAAAAACATCAGAAAGGATGCCCTATCTCGCTCCTTCATATCTGAAGACATACCTGATGCTCCGCAACATATCATTGACCCATAGAGAGTCATTCTTTCTGCTACTCACCCAGTGCCTTCGGGCAAGACAACTACTAGTGTGGGCTCACGACTCTAAATTGGCTGGACATCCCGGACAACGGAGAACTCTGGCGAAGCTACAGAAATACTACTGGTGGCCGTCGATGAAAGAAGACACGTTTGCTTACGTAGCAGTCTGTGCCAACTGTGCCAGACAGAAACCTCCACCTGGACATCCTTGGGGCCAGCTTAAACCACTGCCCCTGCCAGACGAGCCATGGACTCACATCGCCAAGGACTGTGATGGATTTACCCTTCTCTGGAGGCAACAGTACCATCTGGGTAACAGTGGATCGTTTCTCAAAGATGGCTCACTTTGTGGCTCTTCCTGGCTTACCAACTGCTATTGAACTTGCAAAGCTTTTTATCAGCCACATTTTCCACCTGCACGGCATGCCAAAACACATCATCTCAGATAGAGGTGTACAATTCACAACCAAATTCTGGAAGGCTTTGTGCAAGAAGTTTGACATCACTCTCGACTTCACTTCATCCTACCATCCTCAATCAAATGTCAAACTGAGAGGATGAACCGTACCCTCAAGCAGTTCCTCTGTGCCTACATTGGTTCACGTCAGAATGACTGGGCTGAACTGTTACCATGGGCCATGTTTTCCATCAACTCATATCCAGCTACATCTACTGGATCAACACCATTCGAAGTGGTATATGGACGACTTCCTTCACCACCTTTGCCACTTCCGCTGACAGTGTCGTCCCCGGTAGCTCAAGCTACTGCTTATGAGATTCAACAACTTTGGAAGAAGACCAAAGATATGCTCATTAAAGCTGGAATTCGAGCTAAAAGGGGCTATGACGCTCATCACTGCAAGGTTCCTGACTTCAAGCCTGGTGATAAAGTCTGGCTGTCTACAAAACCCCTTAGACTCAAGCTACCATCAGCTCGCTTCGCTCCACGCTATGTCAGACCCTTTCCCATCCCCCGACATCTGGGCAACCTCTCCTACAGTCTCAGACTTCCCCCAGCAATGAAGATCCATAACGCATTTCACGTCTCTTTATTGAAACCACTCATTCTCAACAAATTCAGCACCAAGACACCAGATCCCCCTCCTGTTGACGCAGAAGAGGACATTGAGTACAAAGTTGATGCAATACTTGATGTAAGGAAGAAAGGCAGAGTTAGGGAATACCTCCTGTCATGAGAGGGCTATGGACCAGAAAATAACTCGTGGGAACCTATGGCTAATATCATGGCCAAAGAGATGCTGAATCAGTATCACCGATCGCATCCTCGGAAACCAAGACCAGGTAGGGGGTCTGGAGGAGGTCCTTTGAAGGGGGTACTGTTGCATCTGTCGGACTCAGACGGCTTCATCCTACATGCCTCACCTCAATATTTGCTTTTTCCACCAGCCTCTGGAAAATGGTGACCGCCCCATCTGCTTTCCCCGTCACGCTCCATCGTCCCCGGAACGGCTATGGCAAGGCTTTCCGCCATGATTCACCTGAGGGCCTCCTAGGCTGTGCATGCGCGTGCGCTACCCTCATCTTTATTCCAGCATTGGCGCGAACCTCGGGGGCATCCCCCTCGAGTGACGTCACAATATCCAGGTATTTAGGTTGCCCAATTGCTGACTGACTTTGAGTTAGCAAGGATTGGACTCGTCAGGTCTAAGCTGCTCTGCTGCATCTTGCGGCTGCTGGAAGCTCTCTTTACCCTCCGGGGTTCTTCTAACTTGGGTACCCACTCCTCAGGGGCCCTATGCTTCTTCCAGGTGCCTATCCAGTATCCAGGTACTCGCTCCTTGAGGGACTGAGTTGTCTACCTTAGTGTCTCCTAACATTACTTCTACCTGCTGGGAACTCCACTATTACAGCTACAAGAGAGTGAGTAATCTAACATCTACAGGTCTCTCACCTACAGCTCCTCATTAAAAACCTGCTTCGGAGCTCCCTACACCACCATTGTGGGACGGGTCTCCTCAGCCAAGGACCCAAGACTGCTGCTGCAGGAATCTGCTCACTACTGCCACCTCTGGTGAACTCTACAAGCTGTACAGTAAAAACTATCTCTGTGTTTGTGCATCTGAGTCTAGCCCAGTACTGCAGTTCCCCACAGGGCTCCTCCCCGTGGGAGTGGCCATCACTGCAGCACCTAAGCATCCACCAAACAACTCAAAACCTTAACAGTAATCCACTTTTTTTAATAGGAATGGTGCGTGAGCGAGCCTAAGCTGGAATTTTAAATCATGCTTTTGCACACATATTTGGGTTCCAAATTTTAAGCAGTTACTCGAGCAAATATATTTTGTGTATCTTTCTTAGGGCTTTGTCAGCTTTAACACACACAGGAAAGTGGATTTTAAAACATACCTAACATAAGAACATGCCATACTGGGTCAGACCAAGGGTCCATCAAGCCCAGCATCCTGTTTCCAACAGTGGCCAATCCAGGCCATAAGAACCTGGCAAGTACCCAAAATCTAAGTCTATTCCATTATACCTGCATGAAAGACATTCCTAGTTTTACTAATTAGACCACCAGTTTGCCCAGGCCATCTCGAGGTCATCCAGTGCAGGTTCCTCAGCCTGCACTTGCCACAATTGGCCCAAACCCTCACCCAGTCACTTTAGGCCTAAACAGAGATTTTTGCAGATTTACACCTCATCAGAAGCAGAAATAAACATGCATGGCTAACAGTCCGTTGCACACTGCAGCCACTGGATGTAAAATACAGATATATGCACATAAATTTTGGCCCCATCCTAGAACAACCCTGACATGCCCCAACTCGGCCTCCTTTTTTTTTTTTTTTAACTCAGGCACACACATATATGTATGTACATAATTTAGTGCTTTTAAAATATGCGTTGTTAATGCATTGCACACATACTGATGTATTTGGGCCATGTGGGCCTTTTAATGTGAGCAACGCTTTTAAAATTCACACCAAAGTTTAAGAAAAGTCAGAGTGCAGCATGTGTCTGTCCTTTGAGGAGTTTCAGACCAGTTCTGCTATCTCATATGCATTATACAAACAAAAACATTCTGCAGAATTTTAAAATATTGTGTGTAGAATTTGTAATTTTTTTGTGCAGAAATCATCCAGGAATATTGTATGTTCTTTCCCAACCCAGCTCCATTCTGTCTGTATTGAAGAGAAAAAATGTTGCAGTTTGCCTTGCCTCATAGACTATAATGTATCTGAAAATGAATGAAATTAAAATTTGTGGGTATTTTTGGAGGCACCATCCATTTGTTGTGGAAACAATGAACAAACCAAAAATGTACTCATTTGTCATGTTTACCCATTTGTTTCAAATGAATGGCTATCCCTAATTTTTAGCTCACTTTTCTGATTGGAGTGTCTCACACATTTTTGTATTCTAAATCCTATATTATATCAGAAGTAGTTTAGTGAACATTAGAAAAGGTGTGCTAATTTGTGTGCTAACATTAGAATACTTTATTACTTCAGCCCTATAGAAAGGAGGTATTCCAAGGGGCATGTTTAGATCAGTATGAAAAGAATGCATGTAGACTGTATTTTGAAATCTTTGTGTGTATTTTTCCACCAACAATCTCTGCACAGAAAATGCAAGTGCAAGTGACTGCACATACCTTGAATCTGCAGCAAGTTTCAAATTGTGAGTTTGTGCATACTTTCATTTTGAAAATTGGTCCAAGGCCCACAGGTAAAAGGTACATGTAGTCTTTGTTGCAATCCGTACAGTTTGAAAATTGCTCTCTTACTGAACTTGTTAAGAAATGTGGGCCCCTTTTTTGCAAGAACACATTCTGCATATCATTGTCTTACTGAATCACAAGTTATATTCACTTTTAGTGTGCATTATTTAAAAATAAATGCCTCCATGCTTAAGATTGTTAGCATTATTTTGTGAATTGATCCTGTAGAATTATCATAAATTCATACAGAACTGCATTAACTTTGTTTCTTTTTCCTACCTCTAGATATGATGATGGTGTTTCCATACACCTGTGGTGGCATTTTTTTTGTTTTTTACTTGATCTTTTCTGCAGAGATGTGCATCAGCATTTCCTGTTTGCTTACTTTTCCTCTTAACATCTTGATGTGGTCTCAATAGACCTGCACTGATGTTATGTTTCCCTTGATCTTGTCATTCTAATATCATCTCTGTAGACTTGCATTAACAATGCTTCATTTCATTTTTGACATCATGACAGTCTCTACAGACTTGCTCTGTAATTAGCATGTGATGGCATCAAGTTCCATTCAGATTAATTTGCTTCAATACTGTTAAAAAGCTATACATAGTCATAAATATTTTGGTCAATCCAAGTATTTAAAAAATAGTGTCACTTAAATGACTAATAATGAATACCATTGCCAATTATATTTTTCTGAACCAAACCCAAATATTGGAATAAATATAATTCCTTTATTTAAACTACTGAAAAACTAAATCTTGATAAAATATTCTGTTCTAAGATAAATTATACCTTTGTGAAGAGCTAAGTTACCGCAAATTACGATAACTTTTTCGCACTTTGAGATAAGTGGCAAAATGTGATATTTTCTACATACAACCACTGGGGGGACCATTTTTACTACCAGGGCCACTGAGGTGGGGGGGGGAGGAGAGAGAGAGGTTGAGAGAACATTGCACAAATCTCATCTTTGGGTGAGTTTTCTCACTCCGAGGGTCATCAAATCTTCACAAGAGAGCACTGTTCTGTTCGTACGTCTCACTTTGAATGTCAAAGTGGCCCCTACACTAATACCTAAGTCTCACCTTGAGTTACTAGGTGGGCCTCCCATAGAGATATAAATACCTATCTAGGGTGAGAGCATTATGGGAAGGATCTCTCTCTCACTCTCTTTCTCTCTCTCCTCTAGGAGCTTCAAAACTAGTAGAACACATCACAAAATGCAATCAAGCCTTAACACAACCTATCACATGGCTTAACACTACTGCTAAAGGTGTTTTCACATGCATTAAGTCCTTAATTAAGTCCTTAATGCATGCAAAAACACCTTAGTGCATTTTGATAAATGACCCTATAAGACAGGATGAGACTTTATTAAATGACTCCAACATCATCATCCAGGAATCCAAAGAAAAGATAGTAGGGATAAAATACCCTCTTGCCTACACAACCAACAACTTCCAAAATGGTGCTGACTGAGCTTCCAATCTACTTGTACATTCTACTAAGCCCCTGCCTGCTGTATTTTATGTGTTGGGTGGGGCAAGGGAAATCAGATGATGAAGCTGCAGAACAAATGTTGTTAAGCATGTTGGAGATGGGTGGAAGTTATTGCCACTGAGCCTCTGTTTTCATTCATTTATGAGGATTAGGGGCCACATCGTCATCTTCTGTGCTGCAGGGGAAAGGGATGGGCAACATTGAAGAGAGCCAATCCCTTCAACTTTGAACTGGAGGGGTAAAGGAAATGAAGTCCATCCTGCTTATACTTCCTTTTACTTTTCGCTAGTTACCACAGGAATATCTGGGCAGTTGGTGGTGAACATTCTCCTAGGACAAGCAGGATGGTAGTCCTGACATGTGGGTGACATCATCAGATGGAGCCCAGCACGGAAAACCTTTGCCACTGTTCCACATGAGGTTTGTATCCTTTGCTGACATCCAAATCGTATGGTTGAAAAGGTACTGAAAGTAGCAGAGGCCTATTACCCAGCCCAGTCTATGTCTGAATCATCACAGTTCCCAGAGAAGTCACTTGACCCAGGTAGAGGACAATAGATTCCTAAGAACCCAGATGTCCTGACAAGCAGTAGCACAGGTCCAACCGGACTTTTCACTTCAACCACAACCCTCAGCCGGCCCACCATGTTTCAGCTGTGGAGAGAGGGGCCATTTTGCCAGAGACTATTCCCATACTGTGACAGGGTCAATATGCTGGTCCGGGGAGAAAGGTTAAAACCCCAGGAACCAGGAAACCCCAGAAACTAAAAACCACAGGGAAGGAAAACCAGGAGACAGGGAACTAGGGAGCCATACTGGTTCCTTCCCCCAATAGTAAAGCGAAGAGAGTCACAGTGTGGAAAGAAGAAGGTGGAGCCCCAGGAACCAATCCCTGGCCACTAGGGGAGGAGCCTCCACCCTACAAAATCGAGCCTCACCCAGAGCAGTCTCAGTCTCCTTCAGGGGACTGAAGTGATTGGATCCTGGACCGTGATACTTGTCTCTGGAAGGACTCTGTTCCCAGGAAGCTGTGCACTCAGGGGACACTGAAAGGAAAAGGACTGCAAACTTGGTGCCAGGAAAGGTGAGCCTAGGAATCCAGAGACTGCCAAGTGGGTGGTGTTATCTATGGTGAAAAGTTGTAGAGGCCCAGAGATATGAGGGAGGTGGCAGAGAGGCCAGCAGTGCCGGACTTAAATGTCTTGTTGGCTTGTTTTGGGACATTCTTTTTGTTTTGCCAGGATTTATGGCATACAAAGAAGAGGACTGTGATATAAAGGCTGAGACTCAAGCAGGAAGTCAAGCTCAGCAGTAGCTGACCGGAGCTGGTGGCTCACCAGGAGAGCTTCAGTTCTGCAGCGAGCCAGAGACTGTGGATTCAAGCCCCGCTAGGGGAACCTCCTGGACCTGGAAGAGGTGTTACAATTAACTGCAGTTGGAGTTTTGTAGGTGCATGGAAGTGTGCCTACCAAGTACCGGATCTGGGACAAGAGGATCTGGAGTTCATCCGCCTAGCAAGAAAAATGTGGCTTTCTGTGATGCCTTAAGTTATATTAGCAAAGCCAACCTAAATGAGTTTATTTCTACTTTCATTACAAAATTATCACGTGACAGTTATTTTATGATGTCTTATGTAATGTAGATCTCCTTCATACAAGTTCTCAGCATTTGATATAAATGGTACTTCATATATAGTGATGGACATGAGATGAACAACAATTCTTTGTAGTAATACCTTTAAACACATAATGATAAATGCTACTGCAATGCAACATGCAAACCCTATGAGGAAATAGATTAGTATTTTTGTTCCCTACTCTTTAATCTGTTCCCATAAAGATAAAAAAAAAGCTTTTGCCAATCTGGTTCATGCTTGCAGTCAGGGGGAAATTATAATTTCCTTCTAAATGCTTGGTTAAATTAAGAATTATAGGGGTACGATCAGTGATGACCATAACTGGTTTGGAGAGTATGACATAGGTCTCATTGTGCCATTAACAACAAATCAGGGCCAATCTATGATCCTGTAAAGTAGCTGTTATTTCTCTTAATGGAATGGCAGTATGTTTTTGTGAATCCACTATAATGTTTTTAAATAATTCCACAATGACCTGGAGGCGCAAAATACTTGTGGACAATCTGGTTGTAGTAATACCCTCTCCAAATGTGACTGCTGAAGCTGCAATAAAACTCTTTCAGTTAGGTTAAGGGATCTCACGTGACAGCTTTCTCTAGCATAAGAACATAAGAAATTGCCATCCTGGGTCAGACCAAGGGTCCATCAAGCCCAGATCCTGTTTCCAACAGAGGCCAAACCAGGCCACAAGAAGATCCCATGCTACTGATGCAATTAATACCAGTGGCTATTCCCTAAGTAAATTTGATTAAAAGCAGTTAATGGACTTCTCTTCCAAGAACTTATCCAAGCCTTTTTTTGAACCCAGCTACACTAACTGCACTAACCACTGTTGCGTCCGTTGGTGCTAGACGGCTTCGCCCCATTTGCCTCTCCTTGTTCACGGCTCCTCCCGCTTCTCTTGGAAAATGGCTGCCGCCGCGTCTACAAGCCAACCTCTCCGGCGTCCCCGGAATGGCTATGGTGCTGCTATGCTGTTGGCGTTTAGGGGTAAACATACAACCCATGAACAGTGGTGCTATTGGAACCAAAAGAGAGGGACCACAATTGGACAAACCTTGTCATTTGTGTGTGTGATTAGATCAGTATGTTTTAGTTCTATTAGGGTCTGACATTTCTTATGCCAATAAAACTAAAGTTAATATAAAAGCACCTTTCCTAGAGGGGCTTTTAGTAACATTGTGAATAACGAAAGTCATTACTGCAGCCCAATTAGTAATGTATCTAATAGAAGGGTCCTTGGCATAATGTGCAGAACCACAAATATATGACACAGACATTGAATATGCTTTTTACCCAGCATTACAATCAGACTGTCTCTGCAAAAAACATTGAAATACCAGACTGTGAATATGTCAAGTCCACTCCATGAAGACTTTATTGTGCATCTGGGTTCCAGATGCACAATTATCACCTTTAATGACAGTTTCATTAACCCATATAAAATCAAAGAACGGACTCATTTGTTGCTCTGTAGGTGAGAATAAATATATAACATTACAGGATGAATTCATATTAACATTGGGAGTGTAGGTCTTAAAAAATAGACATGCTGTATGACTGTAGGGGTAAAAGGAGCATAGTTAATCCTTGCCAATGGAATTTAAGCCGGCATTTCACACTGTTCTGTAGCTAAGAGAGGTACTGGATGATTAGTTAATGAGATTAAACCTGCATCTACTGAAAGAGGACGTGATAAACATACTCACAATAAGCATAATTCAATTGTTTTGCTGCTAAAGTATGCAGATGTAAAAGTACATTTTGTTTTACTTGCATGATCTCAGAACATCTATGGTGTTGAAAAGATATGTGCATTTTTGCATCATAACATGTAATATTACCATATGTTTCCAACCACATACATATGTAATTAAAAAGCAAGAGGGAAAAAACACCCAATGTCAGTAAAACCATCAGAAAACATACAAGTCTTATTGCCATTCTCACACTACAGCCTTCAGGCAATTTACATGTAAGAAGACAGGTACTGTTCGACCTTCAATAAGCACTGAAGCAGTTCTGTTGCGATACAGCTGTGGCAGGAGCCACAAGCTGCCTCTTACCTTCCACGGCTGGACGCCGCTGTCGCCGGGCCTACATCATGGCAGGAGCTGTGGCCCCTGCTTGCTTCTTCACGGCCTGGAGGCTGTCCACCAGACTCCTCTTCTCCGCGGCAGGAGCTGTAGACTTCCGCTCCTTCCTCGTGGCAGAAGCCGCCATCGTCCTCGCTCCGCGGCCCAGGAGGGCCTCATCCCCAACCCCTACTGCGACTGGGGCTGCCCCCAGCTTCTGCTTCAGTGGCAGCATGCCGCCACTTCAGCTTCGGGGCCTGCCTGCTGCCCGTCCTCCTCCTGCACGGCAGCGGCAGGGACGCCTCTGTCCAGGGTCCTGCTTCCTACTCCAGCTCCTCCTAAGGGGCAAGGCCTTGCCTCTCTCCCCTTCTTAAAGGGACAGTAAAGGTGCGGTACCTTGTGCTCCTGTAAGCTCCTCCCAGGGAGTTGCCTCCTCAGCCCTACAAAAGGGTTCTTGGCTCATTCAGCCTTGGTCTTGGAATCGGGTCATTCCTGCCTGATAGCTGCTTGCCCCGGATCGTTTCCTCTGCTGACTGTCCCAGGAGTATTCCGTTCCGTCCAGTCTCCACTTCCCAGGTGGTGGGGGCACCGGTCTGACAGAACCTTCATCGAGCACTACTCGGCTCAAAACCTCGGTGTTGTTTCTCATTCCAATGTCTCCTGTTCCATCATCTCCTGTTCCAGCATCTTTCCTGGTGGTATCCTCCGGACTGATCTCACGGTACTGACCTCTGCCTGTCCAATGACCACGTCTGACCTCAGCCTGGAACTGACCTCTGCCTGTCCATTGACCATGTCTGAGCGCTGCCTGGAACTTGACCTTTGCCTGACCCAACTTCATCCGGACCGACCTATGATATCTGACCCTTGCTTTGTTTGACCATTCTGGATTGATATTCTGGCCTTGACCCTCGCTATTCACATGGACTCTCTATCCTGGCCTCCTGCATCCTCTGGACATTCCTGTCTGGACATTGACTGCGCACCCTTGTTGTGGTGGGCACTCCTCTGCATTCCTCACTCAGAGACCCTGCGAGGCCCACCTAAGCCCAGGTGGCCCGGGTACCCAAGGGCTTAACCTGCGGAAACCCCGGGTTGCTATTGGTGAAGCTCAAGCTAGCCTCTGTCTCCTCCCGTGCTCCGCCTCCTGGTGGCAGGCACTCTCTGGTTCCGTCCAGAGGGCCATACCAATCCTGCACCAGGCCAAGGTTCCACCTCCAGCGCAACAAGTAAGGCCATGACCCAAAGAAAGAATTTCCCCTCTGACCCAAGCAACTGATGTCAATGGAAAATGTGCCCATACTTTATGTCCCTCCTAAAGGATTTATCACTGAGGTCAGCTGAAGCAGAGAAGGCCTTCTTGGCTTTGAAAGAGACATTATGCTCAGAATCAGTCCTGATAAGTCCGGACTTCATCGAACCCTTCACGGTGTAGACTGATGCCTCAGAAGAAGGCTTGATAGCAGTCTTAGTCCAAGTGAAGGATGGTTAAGCACAGGATGTGGAATACATTTCCTGTGGCATACATTAGCTGAAAGTTGATGCCACAGGAAAGGTATTATTCAACAGTCAAGAAGGAGGCCTTAGCAGTCAAGTAGGCCTGCTGGGATACAGTTCACGCTCATAACAGACCACCACCCACTCCTTTGGATAAATAGAAATAAGGAGTCCAATGCAAGGGTGATGGGATCATTTCTGGCCCTACAGCCCTTCAGCTACAAAATACAACATAGGGCAGGAAAGGAAAATACCAATGTGGATTTCTTGTCCTGAGAGATGTCCCTAGTACAGGCAGCAGACACTCACTCAAATAAAGGTGAATTGTGGGGGAGTTTATGTGAGGGAGTCTATAGGAAGGTCCCTCAGACCAACTTAAGGGACTGGCACAGCTCTCTTGCCTGGTCTTCCTTAAGATCCTGACTATCGAGGAATCCTGGGTGAAGGGAGAAGCCACTCACCAGTGTACAATAATTCAGGGCCTAGAAGTGTTAGAGAGAACCCGGGGAGCAGACAGAAACCAATTTTATACAAAGACCTGCTATGTGTGATATCTCTGTGCTCCCTGAACTTAAGATGATCTACATTTGTTTTGTTTGTCTTTTCTTTCACTGCAAATAAATTGCACATAAATGAAAAGGCAAAGTCTGTCTTTATTCCTTCTGGCTGTTTCCCAAGCTCCTATCGCCAAGTTACCACAGTGGCATCATCCCTATAGTAAATATTCTGGAAGAAAAGTTAGAGGGTTTCTGTGAGCAAGAAGGAATGGAAGCAGAAGTATTGCAGTTTATTTACTCCTTGCAGCAGAAGGTGCAAGTGAGACTTAAACCTCTGACATAAAACACCTGTTAGGAGCTGCTATCTGTTGGGAGTAGCAATCAGATAGGAGTTAGCAATCTGGTGTTATTTAGGAGAATTGTGGGTGGATCTTTGGGCCAGTGGTAGATGACCACGCCCCTGGGGGAAGATCCCAAGAGGGACCACCGGTCAGGCTCAGAGTTAGGAGCAGACACACACTAGTTCTTTTATTAGACAGTATACTGAACCACCAGAGGTGGCAGTAGTGAGCTGGAATGCCCGGCTGGGCTGTAGTCCCTCAGATACTGGAACAGTGATCCCTGGAGGCTGAGCTATAGAGAAACTGAAATATAGTTAGTAGGCAGGGTATGCAGAGTTCATGTACCGAACCTGATGGTAACCCTTACACAATGTCTCATAGAAGCTGGAATGTATAGGCCCTCGAGGAGCGAGTACCTGGTTCCAGGGAAAGCTCTGAGAGAGTGATGGTAACTCACTGATGTAATTGGCAGTGATGACTTCCAGACAGAAGAGAATACAGAGCAAGTCTGGGAACGAGGGCCCTCGAGGAGCGAGTACTGGTTCCAGACTGTCACCCGAAAAACAGGAGAGAGCGAGGCCCCCGAGGAGCGGGTACCCCTGGTAAGTCCGAGGAGGCAGAATAGCTTGGAATCCAAAGCGAGTCCGTTCCATTCCTTGCTAACTCAATCTGTTAGCAAATTCTAAGACCTTATATATCCGTCGAGAGTGATGTCATCTCAGGGGGATGCCCCTGAGGTTCGCGCCATCGCTGGTACTTCAGTCGGGGCCGCGCCTTGCGCGCGCCCCTAGGCCTCCAGGAAACATGGCGGGTTGCAGCGTCTAGCCGGTCCAGGGACGCCGGAGGACTACGGCAGAAGGACACCGCGGCAGCCAATCTTCCCGTGGGCGAAGAGTGAGGCGCCAAAGAGGTAAGGAGGGCGGAGAGAGGGCGTCGGGAACCGACGGACACAACAACACCACATACATGCTTGCCATGGTTTGTGATCCATTCTCAGCATATCACATACATGAAGAAATTAGAAGGTAGGGTGTGTGAACAGAAGTGCCAGAGGCAGAGACACAATGAAGATGTAGCGGAAGAAGGAGTGGCCACCTTACAGAACAGTGGAGGCATGAACAGCACTCTGTCAACAGGCAATGTGCCAAAGCAACATGGCCCTCAGAAAATTGTCTTTTCTGACACAAGCCATACCAAAATCATCTGGCAAGAGAGATCCTTGCCCCACCACAGCAAAGGAGACCCCATGAAAAAATTCTGTGACATGCTAACAGAGCTCATTGAAAGCATGCTTATATCATGGAGCACTATAAAAATGTTTAGTACCAGTAATAGTTGGCATATTGAGCACACAAGTCCATGGTGTGGCCAGACCTAGCCAAGATGGCTCAGCACCATCTTTCCTGTCTAAAAATTATACCTCATGAACATGTCTTCTCAATGGCAGAGGGCATCATGAGCCTTCATCATTCAAGACTAGTACCAGAATTAATAGAAAAGCTGGTCTTTTTGAAAATCAATCTGCCTTTGCTGAGCTTTCAAGAATTTCCTTCTAGTGATAAAATGATTGAAATCACCTTGGGCATCTTGCTGCCACTATGCCTATCTGTCATGCCCCAGTTGTACCACCTTGGGGTGTTTTGATGAATATGTTGTTTGTTGTTTGTATTCCTATCTAGTTCTCCTACCCTGTTTCTCCTTTCACCCCTCCTCTTCTTTGGTTTTATACATTGCTGTCTAGGTCTCTCTAGGCCTTTGTGATGTTAGCAATTTTCCTCACTCCCTCACCTTGGGGGTTTTGACACTTTTTATGCTGTTTGCTATTGCTTGCATTCTATTACATGGGAGTTTTGATATCTATGTTTTCTTTGTGATATTCCACACTTTTACTCCTTGGTTATTTTTCATTCCTTTGTGCTGTTTGCATTTACCTGTGCTCTACAAGTTGAAAGTTTTGATACCTTTGTGCTGTTTGCAATTGTTCATACTCTTTGCCTTCAGAGTTTTGACATCTTTGTTCTGTTTATGATTCTCTGCACTATATCTTGAAAAGGTCAGCACTCACTGGTATGTAATAACTCTGTAATTACCACAGTTATGCAAGTAACAGATGGAACCATAACTGATTTCATGAGCCATTTGCAGTTTCACTGCACTGGCTGTATGTACTTTACACATGCATGGCTCAATCTTTATTCTCTTACAAAAGCATATGTTACTGGTATCCATGCCTCCAACTGGGACAGGTACCCTACACTGCTGCAGATAGCCATGCACCATCTGAGGGCCTACCCTTGGTACAGCTCAGAATAAAATTGGGACTGTACCAGTCTCCCCTGGATTGGAGAACAGAGTGGTCCCATGATCTGAAAGGAGAACTTTCAGAAAAGCTGGAGGTACATGCACATACTAGGCAATGACCCTTCCCTTGCCCTTGCTGCCAAGAGAAGGAGACAGTCTGTATCTATGCTCAGGCATCTGGATGAGCTAGTGGGCAAATTGGCCTTGCCATATCAAACAAAGCCTCTGGTGGGAGGCTCTCTGCATAATGCCAGAAAATCCTCCAGAGTGGATCCAAAGGGGAAGCCATTCTATCATGATTTGGGCCACTGGGCAACCCCTTTCCAGCAGGGGCCCTCACTGGCCCATGCTTGGACCCATTCTAGCCTCTGCCTTGAAGGCTACATGATGCAGCAAGGGCAGTCCTATATAAGCCTGCCTCAATTATAGCTCAAGGCCTCATCATCAAGTTGCCTTGTCTCTTTTCTTTGGCCAGCTTGCAAGTACCTTCCCTTACCTAAGTTCCTATTTGACTTGTCTTGTATTTCCCTTGTCTTCCTTTGGTTCCTGTTTGCATGTGGCTGAATACTCTTTGCCCTGTTCTTGTGTTCCTGTCCTAACCTTGTCTTGTCTTGTATGGGCCTCCCTGTTCCCCTTCTTCCTATGAGTCTCCAGGTGGCCTAACCAGTCTGTAGATCTCTTGCCTTGTCCTTACTCTGGTCGGGTCTCCTGGTGACCCTTGCTGCCTGTGTGTACCATGTCTTGTTTTGTTCTTTTCCCTTCTGAGTGTTTTACCTTGTTCCTGCCTGTGTGTTCTACTCTGTTCCTGCCTTATCTCTCTATGCTCCTGTTCTACTCAGCCTTGCCTCTCCATCCAGCCTTGTTCACCTGTCCTGCTTTTGCCTTGCCATCCCAATAAGCCTTCCTTGAACTATTCCTTGTTGCTGACTTACACTGTCTCTGGCCCTTGCCTCTATTTGGTCTCTGCCTGCCTCAATCGCTTCCTGAATTCTGACTTTGCCTGACCTCTGCCTACCCTGTCCACTTCCTGCCATGCACCTTGCTAGAGAAGTCATGCTGCTACCGGAACATGCAGGCTCAACCCAAGAGGGAAATGGCTGGACAGGCAGAAGACCCTGCCTGCAATGCTATAGGGTCCTGTATCATTCTTGCTTGGGCAATACCTGTATTATGCCTGCATGACTTTGATATATTCTTGAAATGTTAGGATGCTTGATCATCTGCTCAGGCTGTCTTGAGTTTTTCTCCAAATCCCCTTCCCCTGTGATACTTGCCAACTTTTGGTCTTGCCCTGACTATCTATTGCTTCTGGGACCCTTAATGCCACCTTTGGTACTGTGTTGCCCCTTCTGGTGGCTTGGGTTTTTGTTTTTTTTACTGTTTATTTATTCAATTTTAACATATTTCAAATACACAAATATTTGAAAGAAAAACAGGAACGTTATAACACTGAAACAAAAATACAAGAAATAATTACCTCCGGGAGCCCGGAGGTAAGGGCCTGGCCGCTGCGCTCACGGCCAGAACTGCAGCAGTACCTCCCCTCTTACGCCCCCTCTTAGCCGGTCTGGGTTTACTTGGGTGGTCCAGATGGAACTGCCGTAATAAGTCCTTGTCAAGGATGTTACGGGCCGGTTCCCAAGAATTATCCTCGGATCTGCAACCCTCCCAGGCAAGCAAGTATTCCCATCGGCGTTGATGAAACCGGACATCCAAAACTTCATGCACTTGATACGTGACCTCGTCCGGTACTGAAAGATCCGATGGTTCAGGAGCCCGGGAGTGTACCTGGATAACACAAGAGGCTTCAGCAATGACACATGGAAGACGTCATGTATGCACATGGAGGAGGGTAGGCGCAGACGGTAAGAGACTGCTCCCACACGTTCGGCGACTCGAAAAGGCCCACATAATTTCGGTGCTAGTCGTCTGGACGGAATACGTAACTGTAGATTTCTGGTGCTAAGCCAGACACGGTCTCCTAGAAGGAAGATGGGTGCTGGCTGACGATGCCTATTGGCCCACTTCTTAGTGGACAGGGTGGCTTTACGGATCTTTTCCTGGGTAGAGATCCACAAGGAACAAAGCTGGCGAGCTGAGAGTTGCACTGCCGAGAGTGCACTAGGTTCAGGCAAAGGTAAGGGCAGACAAAGTTGCTTCCCATAAACAACGAGGAACGGCAAACTTCCAGTAGCAGCATGCGTGTGATTATTATACGAGAACTCCGCCCACGGGAGTAGCTTAGCCCAATTATCTTGTCGTTCATTCACAAAGGCATGAAGGAAAGTCTTCAAGGTTCGATTGGTTTGTTCCGTTTGCCCATTACTTTGAGGATGGAATGCTGACGAACGACTAAGTTGCACATTGAAGCATTTGCATAGGGCTTTCCAATAATGAGCTGTAAACTGTGGTCCTCTATCGGAGACTATATCCTGCGGAAGACCGTGAAGTCTAAAACTGAAAAAGGAAAAGAAAACAGAATTGCAATGTGAGGGAGAGACCCGATCGGAAGCCCCGCCCCCACTCTGACGTCACCAGGGGCTGCTCCGAATGTTGAAAGGCGCCCTGCCACTAGGCGCTGCGCACCATGCATCGCACGCCGGAGGGGCGCAATAGAGGGGCTCTCCCCTTTGTGCACCCCTTAGTGTAACCCATAGTGCAAATACCAGTTAATATCTTTGCAATTGAATATGTCTCCATTGTTTAATATTCTTCCTGTTATCCCTTTTTGCTCAATTGTTAACAATTCTTGCATTTTGAGCTTTTGTAAACCGTTATGATGGCTTTACCGAATAACGGTATATAAAACTCATCAAATAAATAAATAAATAAAGATATGCTGGGCGAAGAGGCCGGCCAGGTCAGGTGCAGAAGGTAGCTTAGGCAACGGGACAAAGTGTGCCATCTTGGAAAATCGGTCCACTGTTACCCAAATAACCGAATTACCTCCTGAGGCAGGAAGGTCCACGATGAAATTGGTGAAGATGTGTGTCCACGGCTCCACCGGGATGGGCAAAGGTTGCAACAGGCCCCTGGGCTTCCCAATGGGCAGCTTTTGAACAGCACAAGTAGGGCATGAGCCCACAAAAGCTTGGACGTCCTGTCTCACCATTGGCCACCAGTAGAAACGGTTTAACAAGTCTAAAGTCCCTTTCCAACCAGCATGGCCCCCAGTGAGGGAGTCATGGGCCCAAGCAAGAACTGCTCTTCGAGAGCGACGTGGAACGACGGTCTTCCCTTGGGAGGACACTGAGGTTGCAGCAAGACTTACTTTCTCAGGGTCCAAGATATATTGGGGTGTATCAGGAGTCTTTTCGACCTCAGAGGAGCGCGAGAGCGCGTCAGTTCTAACATTCTTCGAGCCAGGTCGTTAGCGTAACGTAAAGTCAAACCGGTCAAAAAACAGCGACCACCGGGCTTGTCTTGGATTCAGGATTTGGGCTTGCTTCAAAAATGCTAGGTTTTTGTGATCGGTGTAAATCGTAACCAGATGATTGCTCCTTCCAACCACTGTCTCCATTCCTCCAGGGCAAGTTTCACGGCTAGCAACTCTTTGTCCCCAACACAGTAGTTGCTCTCTGCCGGGGAGAATTTCCTTGAGAAATATGAAGAGGGCAACAGCTGTCCAGAATCAGAGTACTGACTCAGTACAGCCCCCACGGCCACATTGGAGGCATCAACTTCCACCACGAAGGGCCGGCTGGGATCCGGATGGCAAAGGTAAGTGTCTAACAAGAAGGCTTCTTTAAGGGCCTCAAAAGCTTGACAGTCAGAAGCAGGCCAATCCACCGCGTTAGCCCCCTTTCAGGTGAGGGTAGTTAACGGGGCCACAATACGAGAGTAATTGGGAATAAAGTGATGGTAGAAATTAGAAAAAGCGAGGAAGCGTTGCAATGCTTTAAGACCCCTTGGCCGGGGCCAATTCTTAATAGCCGCCACTTTCTCAGGATCCATTCGAAAGCCAGCTGCAGAGACTATGTAGCCTAGGAACGGCAGGGACGTCTTCTCAAAGCTACATTTTTCCAGCTTCGTGTACAGACCATGCTCCCTAAGTATCTGGAGCACTTGACGGACATGCTGACGGTGCGATGACAGATCCTGGGAGTAGATTAACACATCGTCGAGGTAAACAGTTACACAGGTGTTCAGAAGGTCCCGCAACACCTCATTCATCAGGTGCTGGAACACCGCCGGGGCATTACATAAGCCGAAAGGCATCACGGGGTACTCGTAATGCCCGTCTCGGGTATTAAACGCAGTTTTCCACTCATCTCCGGGACGAATTCTGACTGAATTGTACGCTCCTCGCAAGTCCAACTTTGTGAAAATCTTCGCTCCTTGAAACCGATCAAGGAGCTCCAGGATTAATGGGAGCGGGTAGCGGTCTCGCTTAGTAATTAGAGATGTGGTTCGTTTTTCGCCCGAATTAGGAAATTCAACGAAATTTCCTAACTCGTTGTGGTTTCGGAGGCCCCGAAACCCGAAAAGAATTTTCCCCGAATTTCGGGGAAATTTCGTTTTTCGGGTTTGCATGGGGAGAGGGACACTTTTTTTTTTTTTTAAATTACAACCCACCCCAAACATTTAAATAAACTATAATACAACACCCCCCCCCTGATCCCGATCCCTCCCCAAGACTTACTAAGTACATCCCCGGTGGTCCAGCGGGGTCCCGGGTTCCATTTGCCCTCCGTGCCCGTGCTAGTGCTACTGCAAGCCGTGCTCTTTAAAATGGTGCCGAATAGCCTCTGAACTACCATGTCACAGGGGCTACAGGCGCCATTGGTCAGCCCCTGTCACATGGCCATCGGCGCCATCTTGTGCTCCTGTCATGTGACTGGAGCTGACCAATGGCGCCGAAAGCCTCTGTGACATAGTATGGGCAAAGGCTATCGGCGCCATTTTGATTACTGGCAGCCGACAACGAAATCGCTTTCGGACCCCCCGCTGGACCCCCAGGGATTATTGGCAAGACTTGGGGAGGTCAAGAGCCCCCTCCTGACCCCCCCCCAAGGCTTGCCAATAATCCCTGGGGGTCCAGCGGGGGTCCGAAAGCGATTTCGTTGTCGGCTGCCAGTAATCAAAATGGCGCCGATAGCTTTTGCCCATACTATGTCACAGAGGCTTTCGGTGCCATTGGTCAGCTCCAGTCACATGACAGGAGCACAAGATGGCGCCGATGGCCATGTGACAGGGGCTGACCAATGGCGCCGGTAGCCCCTGTGACATGGTAGTTCAGAGGCTATTCGGCACCATTTTAAAGAGCACGGCTTGCAGTAGCACGGGCACGGAGGGCAAATGGAACCCAGGACCCCGCTGGACCACCAGGGATGTACTTAATAAGTCTTGGGGAGGGATCGGGATGGGGGGGGTAGGTTGTATTTATGTAGAAAACTGATTTTAAATGCTTGGGGTGGGGTTTTTTTAAGCTTCCTTTGCCGTTTCGTTTTTTGGCCCGGTTTCGGGTTTCCTCGTTTCGTTTTTCAAAAAAACGAAACGAGAAAACCCAAAATTTACCACGAAGTATCCAAGTCAAAAAACGACCCGGCAGAAAAAAACGAAGCACATCTCTATATAGAATTTAGGCCTCAATAGTCTATGCATGGCCTCAGTGAGCCGTCTTTCTTGCTGACAAAAAAGAAACCTGCCCCTGCGGGCGACTTGGGCGGATAAAGCCCTTGGCCAGATTCTCCGCAATGTACTTGGACATGGCCCGGGTCTCAGGTATGGATAAGGGATAAACGCTTCCTTGGGGGGGCATAGTACCAGGTAGCAAGTCTTTAGCACAGTCATATGGACGATGCTGCGGAAGGATCTCATCCTTGGTCTTGGATAATACATCCGTAAAGTCCTCATAAGGTGCAGGAGGGCCCACGGCAGAGTGCATCAAGGGAAGTACGGGAGTCTTAAGCACTTTCATACAATTAGCTAGGCAGAAAGGACTCCATTTGACAATCTATAGCATATCCCACTAAATCGTGGGTGAGTGTTTCTGTAACCACAGCAACCCTAGCACCACAGGGTGGACAGCCTTCTCCAACACTAGGAAGACTATCTCCTCCGAATGGATCGCCCTGGTGCGGACCGAATGGATGCTGTGGACATCTGGACAGGTCCTGGAAGAAGCGTCCCCTGGATAGAGGTAATTCATAACAGGACCTTCCGTCTATGCGTAGGGATTCGCAAATGGGAGACTTAGTCCTGCAGGATGAAATTACCTCCGGCTCCGGAATCCAGGAACGCCATCGTCTCAAAGGAGCCTCCGGGATATTCCAAGGTAACAGGGACAGTACATTGAGGAGCTGTAGCACAGCCTAGGAGGAGCTCCTCCCGACCTCCTAGGCTTTGCCGTTTTCCGCACGCTCCTGGCAGCGTGCCAAGAAGTGGCCCTTCTGGCCACAATACAGGCACAACTTCAACGAATGCCGACGTTGCCTTTCTTCAGCAGAAAGTGGGGCCCGTCCCAGCTGCATAGGTTCGCAGGTGGGAGCGTCTGGGTGAGGAATCTTGAGCGAGGGCACAGGTCTTGGCCCACGAGCCGGACTATGGCGAGAGGAGCATTGCTTCTTGGCCCGTTGTTGTACGCAGCGGTCAATGTGGGCAGCCATCTCAATCAAGGCATTGAGGTCCTCTGGCAGATCTCGAGCAGCAATTTCATCCTTTATGCATCCGGAGAGGCCTTCCAGGAAGATGGCCTTAAGACTACCATCTTGCCAACCTACTTCTTGGGCTAAAGTCCGAAACTCCATTGCATAATCTGCCAAGGAGCGAGCCCCCTGATGAAGTTGCAGCAAGTCAGACGTAGCTGTGGCTACTCGGGCGGGCTCTTCAAAGGCCTGGCGAAAGTTTGTGATGAACAGTTGTAAGTCCGTTAGCGAAGAATCATTGTTTTCCCAGAGGGGAGAAGCCCAGATTAAGGCTTTCCCATCAAGCAGGGACAGGATATATGCCACTTTCCCCGCATCCGAGGGGAACTGCCGAGGCATCAAGGAGAACTGTACAAAACATTGGTTCAAGAAGCCGCGACAGTTCCTTAAATCACCAGCGTAATGAGAGGGTGCCGGTAGCTGAGTCACAGAGGAGCTGTGACCCTCGGGGGCCCTGCCAGCGGAAGGCAAGGACTCCAGGCGCGAGGATAGCCATTCCACCGTGGCTGCCAAGGTATCTATGCAGCTCTGGTGCTGTAGCATCTGCCGGGCCATCCCAGGCAGATCCGAGGGAGTGGGTTCATCCGCCGAGTCCATGGCCTTGCAATCTGTTATGGAAGTCTCTGTTTAATGGACCCTTGGGCTGACCGGGTGGAGACTGGGAAAGGTGGTCAATGTCTCTAATGACTAGCAGGCCTGGAGGCAGATGTTGAAGCAGGACGTAGATGCTCTTCACCCTGGAAGCTGGTACTCCCCCGGGAGGAGCCCGTAAGAGCCCAACCGCTGGGACTTAGGCGGGCTGTGGATCAGGACAGGTAACTGGAACCAGACTAGGACAGTAGCAATACTGTAACTGGGCTCGGGTTCTGGAACCAGGCAGGAACTGAAGCAAGACTTGGGTACTGGAACCAGGGAGGAACTGTAGCAAGACTTGGGTACTGGAACCAGGCAGGAACTGTAGCAGGATTTGGGTACTGGAACCAGGCAGGAACTGTAGCAGGCCGGCGGGAACCAAGCATGTACTGTAGCAAGTAAGCAGGAACCAAGCAGGTACTGTAGCAGGCAGGTAGGAAACAGGCAGGTACTGTAGCAGGAACGGAGCGACGAAGCAAAGCGCAACAGGAAACCAGGAGGCTAACCCGTTGCAAGGCAAAGACTGGATGGTCGCGGCCGGCTTATCAAGGCCGCAGCGTCTGACGTCAGGAGTTGGACGGAGTCACCACTGGCGGGAAACGGCCTATAAAAGTGCCCAAGTGGCGCACCTAGAAGCCAGGCGTCCATGGGAGAGCTTGCAGCGGCGCAGCCCCAGTGGGGACGCCGCCAACCAAGCCACAAACCAGGCCTCTGGAAGCGGGAGCAGGTCCGGGAGCCCGGAGGTAAGGGCCTGGCCGCGGCGCTTGCAGCCAGAACCGCAGCATTCACATCAAAATAGGCTGCATTACTTCCCCATTGACTGTAAAGGGAAATGAATGAACAAATCAAAGAATAAACATTTATTTTTGTTTGAAACAAACTAAACCAGGGCTTCCCAAATCTGTCCAGGGGACCCCACAGCCAGTCAGATTTTCAGGATACCCACAATGAATATGCATGGGATTAATTTGCATACACTGGATATGCAAATGTACCTCATGCATATTCATTGTGGACATCCTGAAAACCCGACTGGCTGTGGGGTCCCCAGGACAGGTTTGGGAAGGCCTGAACTAAACAAATGAATACAACCTATCAAACGAATAAATGAACAAAGCACATTTTGTGACTCTGTAGATGCCTAGTAAACAATAAGCAAGCAAAACTGCAGTTGAGATATTTTCATCAAAATACTATCAACCCTTTAACATTTATTTATTTATTTATTTATTAACGCTTTTTTTTATACCGGTATTTGTAGTTACATCATACCGGTTTACATTGGAAGGTGGAAATTACATCAAACAGATACAAAGGATGGGACTACAGAAACAGAAAGGGAAGTAGCCAAAACAGGCAAGGAAGAGCAACATCCTATGTAAAACTAACAAGTAGTTGATTGTATCCATTTAATGTTTGGAATACTGCATCGCCTTACCAGTATTTTACCCCCCCCTGTTTAATGTATTCTTATGGTTACATGTAAGGGCCCCCGCCCGAAAGTTATTTATATTCTGCTGTTATATGTAAGGGCTCTGCCCAAAAGCTTTTGTTCTTTGTGAACCGATGTGATGTGCATACGAACATCGGTATATAAGAGACTTTAAATAAATAAATAAATAAATAAAAGATGGAGCATAACTTTATACATGGGTTCAGATCAAGTGCTGATGCAACAAAGGGTTGAAAGCAGGGGATCAATTCTGGGTAAGCCTGTAACATAATATCAACAGTAGTCTTACAAGCTGTAAATTAGATGTATAGAAACCCTTGCCTGACCTTCATGTCCTTTGTTTGACCTTCTTTTAAATAGCCAGGTGGACACATCAAATTTAATAAAGCAACATCTGCTTCATTACGCCACAACTCAATTATAAATAATAGATCTAATGAATGTTCATGCATAAATTCAAAAATCTGTAAGCTTTTCTAACAAACATAGAGGGTCATTTTCAAAGAAGTCTATGTGGCCTCATATACACACATATATGGCCATGCGGAGATCAACAACAGTGTTTTACAACCTACATGTATCAGGCATGCACAGATTAAAAAATATGCATATGTGTGGTTACACACCAATACCTGCAATGGATTGAAACCACATATATTTCCTACCTTTTTTTTTTACAAATATACAAGGGTATATTTTACATGCAAATGAAAATATAACTTGCTCAAATAAAACCCTGATTTATACATGAAAGTCAGTATATTTTAAAACATGCACAAGTAATTGAAATCCCCAATTTTCCAATATCTCCACCAGATCACCTAATCCTTATCTAAGTTATTGAGACCCTCCCTGTTCTTCACCCTGAACTCACCCCAGTTCACATGGATCTCCCACCCACTACTAGCAGACAGCAGATGAGTCTGATATCAAGATCACCAGTTAATTATCTGAGTAAAATTGCTCAAATAAGTTGCCAAATGTACTCTCATAAGTCTCTTACAAAATAGAATTTATGCATGTAACTCTTGGCCCCACCCTGGATAATCCCTAGATTGCCCCTTGTTTGCTCATGTAAATGTGCATGTGCAATGAAAAAAATATATGTGTACTTTTGATATATCTAAAATAGCATATACATGAGTACAAGCTACTATATATGTGTGTGTGTATGTGTGTGTGTGTGTGTGTGTAATGTTACACATGTAACTGCTTTGAAAATTAACTCTTTAGTTTTAATGTAACCACATTTAAGTTCAATACTATTTTCCATAAAATATTTAATTGACTCTATTTCACACCAATGTGACATTGATCCTGCCAAACATTGTGCCTAGGTCATTTATGTAACCTATTATGATTACCTTACCATATCATGACTAGAATCTCATTTTCTTCACCTTCTGATGCTATAATTTCAACTGTAGCTTTAATAAAGGCTATGGTGTCATTTATTTTCTAGACTATACATATTTTGGGGTATTGTACAGAAAAAAGAGGGAGGAATAAAATGTTCAGATTTTAGTCCACCAACTGCAGATTAGTATCCAACACTCCCATGCAATTATATAATGCAGTATGCATTTTGTGTTGAGAAGGGCCTCGAAAGGCCTTGCATTCTATTAAGTACAGGCTGTTTAGTGTGCCCTTGGGCCTCAGCCCGACCCCAGACGGATCCAGGACCAAATCGAGGGTAAGACCGTCAGCCATGCTGGAACATGCCGTCAACCCTTGGTTCGGTCCTGGATCCGTCTGGGGTCGGGCTGAGGCCCAAGGGCACACTAAATACCCCAATCTTAACAGAATACAAGGCCTTTCGAGGCCCTTCTCAACAGAATGCAAGGTGATGTGCCCGACAGTTGTGCTCCAAAGATGGATCCGCCTTGTTCCTGAGTTTTGTCTGTGTTCCTGGACTGGTTATGGGACCGAAAACTTTTTTCAGGACTTTGTGTTCCGACCTGCTGGACGCGCCAGCTTTGCCATTGTCACGACATGCTGGAGGCGCCAGCTGTCTGGATTTTTTTTTTACGACCTGCAGGAGGTGCCTGCATCCAGACTTTTTGTCGTGTTGCCAGGTTGGGGTTTTTACGACCTGCAGGAGGCGCCTGCACCCCTACTGGTTTTGCTGGTTTTGCTTGCCTGCCCTGGGTCCCCTCTCCCTGGTCTTCTTGGTGTTTCTTGGTGCTTCTTGTCTTAGTCTTGTTTGTTGCTTGTTTCTGCTTTGGTCTTTGTTGCTTGTTTGTCCTGTTCTCTGTTCATTGTTTGTTTTGTTTTCCGCTTGTGGCTTCCCAGTTCTGTGTTTCCCGTCCTCCTCGTTCCTGTGTTTCGTTCTCTCGTTCCCTCATTCTCCTTTCCCTCACTCTTCGCTTTCTCGCCCTTCGCTCCTTCACTTTCCGCTCTCTCGCTTTTTGTGCTCCCTTGCTCTCCGTTCCCTTGCTCCCTCTTTTGTGTTTTTTGTGTTGTCGGTCACGCGGTCACTGTTCGCTCGGTCTCCGTTCGCTCGTTCTCTGCTCGCTCGGTCGGTCTTGTTCTCCCTCAGTCTCGTGTTCGCTCAGTCTCGTGCTCTTTGGTCTCTCGTCGTTGTCTTCTTGTGTTCTGTAGTTCCCTGCTGCTTTGCTGTGTTTCTACTGTTCTTGATCTGTTTCATGTTGTCCCCGGATATACCAGCTTCCATTTTTTGGACCCTCCATCCGGTATGGACTGATACCCTTTTCCTCAGACTGTTGTGAGGAGGTTTGAGGAGGGGGTCTTTGAGGAGGGGATACTGTTATGGAACGCTGCCCGTGGGTCCCCCCGCGAGCAGGCTGCACTCACCTTCCCCCATGCTGCCTTCACCCGATGCAGCCGGACGCCGCCGAAGTTGGGCCTGCCTATGCGGCTGGAGCTGCGGACTTAATTTCCCCTCGCGGCCCGGAAGCCGCGCTTCATGTTCCTCTTCACGGCTGGAGCTCCCCCCGACATCAACGTCATCTTCACGGCACGGAGGCCGCAAGCCCCAGGCTCGATTGGTGGCTGGAGCCGCCCCCGGGGTCTCCTGCAGCGGCTGGAGCCATTGCCATCTTCGGGGCCTGCCGCTCTGTGTCTGTGACGACGCTGTGCAGGCCACTGTCCACGGTCCTGCACAGCCAGCTTCTTCCTGCTTCCCTTAAGCACCGGCACGCGCCTCTCTACTGAATTGAAAGGGCCAGACACAGGAAGTGTGCTGGCCCCACCTATGGATGGACTTCCTACTCCAGCCCTATAAAGGGCTGCTCCGTCACTTCCGTCTTCGCCTTGCATTGGAGTTACTTCACTCTGGAGTCTCCGGCCTGCCAGAGCTCCGTTAGGTCTTCTTCATGAAGCTTCTCTTCGTTTCGTCTTCTTGTCATGTCAAGTCTTCGTGCCTGAGGTCCTCGTTCAGGTGTCCTGGTGTCTCATCTTGATCTTCTGTTTCCTGATGTCCCAAGTTCCTTGGTGTCCTGCCCCTGTGTCTTCAGCACTCCTGAGCCTTCTGGTCCTGTTAGGCCGTTGCTCTCTCGGATGACGTCTTTCCCGAGCGTGGAGTTACCTACAGGTGGAATTCGTTCCTGTGCTCCTGAGCCATCATGTCCTGCCAGCCTTGTGGAGCTCCGGATGACATCTGGCTTCGTCGTCGGAGTCCCACCTCAACTGGATTCTTCCCTGCGCACTGAAGACTTTCTGTGGCATAGAGACCATTGCAGACATCTACTATTGTTAATGTTCCATCTTGTATCCAGTATACTCTGTCTACTCACTACTTCTAGTCTCTCTCTACAGCTCAGCAACCCAGAGATTATATTCCAGTATCAGAAGGACTTCAGCCCTGCTGGACACATCGACTCACTACTGCCACCACTGATGGTCCAGCTTCCAGCTTAATAAAGATCTATTTGTGTTTATTTCATATTTTAGCCTAGCCGGTGATTCCTCTCAGGATCTCCTCCTGGGGGCGCTGTCATCTGCCATCGGCCCAGGGATTCACCATTTCCTCCAAGTGGTCATTCCTTACACTACAGTCACTCTGTGGGAGCCAACCACTACTGACCACTAACACCGCTTACGGACGTATTATATAGATAGCAACCTTCTCTTTCTATGGGACTTGCCAGCAGCCTATATATAACAGATTGCTACTCCGTAGCGGAGGCATGATAGATTTCTATCTCAGTAGCGAAGTACAATATACCTATTGTTAGCTCCTCTCCTCAGAAGAGTATCATTGAACAGATTGCCAACTCCTCTTCCCTGGGGAGTTGAGCCAAACCAGATTGCTACCTCCTTCCCTTACAGGAGCATCTAACAGCAGTTCGCTACCAGATTACTAACTCCGCCCTCCTGGCAGGGTAAGCACTACAGATAGCTAACTCCTCCCCTCTGGAGGAGCAGATCATGACAGATTGCTAACTCCTCCCCTCTGGAGGAGCAGATCATGACAGATTGCTAACTCCTCCCCTCTGGAGGAGGAGAGCATAACAGTTGCAGAGATTAGGGCCTGCTATGGAGAACACAAAATCTCTTATTTGGGTCACGTGTGTGCTCCTTATTGTAGGAACAGTCAGCAGCTCTTTATTTTGTGATCTTAATGTTCTATCAGTGATATTGTAGGCAAATCTACATATGTCATAAACCAGTGGTTCTCAACCTTTTTCCCATCGTGACACACCAGATAGGCCACGCTCACATGTGTGACACACTGCTCATTACAATTCACAGCGAAAATAAAAAGTAAAAGTCCGGTAATTATTTTTATTGTTTAAAATGACACAAGGGAAAGATACATATTCTGTCTGAACACAAGCCTTCTCCACAGCCGGACCTCCACTGTGGAACTCCGTCCCATCGGGCCTGCGACAGGAACCATGCCTACTAACTTTCAGGAAAAGGCTCAAAACATGGTTATTTAAGAAAGCCTTCCCAGACCACAGCTGAACCTTACTTAGCGCCAATCTACCTTCTGACTATACCATTATACTATAATTATACTATAATTTTCTATTGTATTCTATTGTAAATTTTATAACATTGTAAATAATTGCTCTTTCTGTTAATCTATCTCCTTTCTTATTCCTGCTCCCAGTTATGTACTTCCCTGTTTTATTTTAACTGCAAGATTTTAACCTCCACACCTGTTAACGTTCTTATATTGTATTGTTTTTTCACCCCCTGTTAAATGTAAACCGGCATGATGCGATGCCTATCGTGAATGCCGGTATAAAAAAAACACTAAATAAATAAAATAAATAAATAGTAAACATCCCACACCAAAACAGCACCAATTTCCAGCACTTAAACAGTAACCACCTTACCTAAGAAAAGGCAACACTGAAATATTACACCAGACCTTAAGACACCAATACATCTCCTATTAGGAAAACGGACCAAGTCAGGCTGCTATAGAGCCCTACACAGAAACTACACACCAGCAGAAAACCTCACCTGAGTCACATGTGCTGACCCTCACCTAACAAAGAATAAAGAGACCAAAACGCATAACTAGAAGCATGCAGAAAAAAATGAATTGGAAACTGCAACAAACCAGAGTCTCTGTATGCAGTGTAATAAAGGAAAAAAGAAACATCACCCATCCTTATAAAACAAATCAAGAACTATAAAATCAGTAGCAGTAAAACCATACTAACAAAAAGAACAGATTATTTCGAAACAGCTGATGAGTGGAATATCCAATAATTAAAAACTCATATAAAAAATTTCTAAATACCAATAAAATATTTCAAAATAGCAGACACAAAGACCCAGTAATGAAAAATAAGGATACAAAATGTTTTTGCTCTGCATACCTGGAAACGTTTGATATCCAGGTGTCCTGAGATTGTTTTGAATTAGCAGGAGGAGGGGTGGTTTGCTTGGAACCTTCTCCTCTCTCCCAGTCACATTCCAGCGCTCTCTCTCACACTGGCTCTCAATTACACACATTATACACACATGCTCTCAGTCACTCATATATACACATGCTTTTTCTCTCACTTATTTAGGCTCTTAATTACACATTTACACACATGCTGTCTATCTTTTCACGCAAACACACACAGGCTTTCAATCACACATAGACTCATTCACATGCTTACAAACATGCTCTCTCTCTTTCTCTCATTTACACACAGGCTCTCAATCACATACTCACATGCTCCCTCACCTAAACCAGCTCTCAATCACACACAGACACACATGCTCTCTCTCTTACTTATACACACAGGCTCTTAATCATACATACACATGATCTCTCTCACACACAAAGGATTTCAATCATACACACATACTCTTTCACACAAACAGGTTTTCAATCACAAACTTACACATATAGGTTCCCAATTGTAAACTTACATTCATGCTCTCTCTCTCACAGGCAGGCTCTCAATCACAGACATACTCTCTTTCACATATACAGGCTCTCAATCACACACATACATGCTATCTCACTCACACATACAGGATCTCAAACACACATGCTTGCTCATTCACTCTCCCTCCCCCCGGAACTAGCGGCAGCAGCAGCCACCTCCCAATCCTAACCTTCATTTTCAGCCCTCGCGGAGGAGCAGTCCCATCGGCCGCGGGGGTTGACATTCTTCTTCCTTTTTCTCCGAGCCTCATTCCTCCGGCCGCGCCTCTCTTCTCTTCTTCGGGCCGACACTGACACACTAGCATGGTCTCTTCTTCCCACGCACGCACCCGATGCTCACCACTTCCTCTTCCGGGCCGCGGGGGGGTGGGGGGCGGGAAGAAGAGACCATGCCGGTGCCGCTGACTCCAGCTGTCCTGCCACGTTCTGCCTGGGCTGACAGCATTTTAAGCCCGGGCAGAGGAGGACCGGGGAGCAGCTGGGCCAGTGGGGGACCGGGAAGTGTGGCGACACACTTGCATGTTCTTGGCGACACACTGGTGTGTCGTGACACACCATTCCTCCGGCTGCGCCTCTCTTCTCTTCTTCGGGCCGACACTGACACACTAGCATGGTCTCTTCTTCCCACGCACGCACCCGATGCTCACCACTTCCTCTTCCGGGCCGCGGGGGGGTGGGGGTGGGAAGAAGAGACCATGCCGGTGCCGCTGACTCCAGCTGTCCTGCCACGTTCTGCCTGGGCTGACAGCATTTTAAGCCCGGGCAGAGGAGGACCGGGGAGCAGCTGGGCCAGTGGGGGACCGGGAAGTGTGGCGACACACTTGCGTGTTCTTGGCGACACACTGGTGTGTCGTGACACACCGGTTGAGAACCACTATCATAAACTATAGGGGTGTGCATTCGTTTGCAACGTATTGGAGGTCCGCAATGTATATGCCATATTCGTTGTATTCGTGGGGATCATGAAACGTATGTCAAATCCCCACGAATACAACGTATCACTAACGAATAAACCCCCACCCTCCTGACCCCCCCAAGACTTGCCAAAAGTCCCTGGTGGTCCAGCGGGGGTCCTCGAGCGATCTTCTGCACTCGGGCTGTCGGCTGCCGGTATTCAAAATGGCACTGATAGCCCCTGTGACATAGTAAGGGCAAAGGCGATTGGTGCCATTTTAAATACTGGCAGCCGACAGCCTGAGTGCAGGAGAACGCTCAAGGACCCCCGCTGGACCACCAGGGACTTTTGGCAAGTCTTGGGGGGTTTCCTGATGCCAGGCTATCGGATGCCAGTATTCAATATGGCGCCGATAGCCTTTGCCCTTACTATGTCACAGGGGCCGACCAATGGCACATGGTAGGGGCACAAGGTGGCAGCTGACAGCCTGAGTGCAGGAGATCGCTCCAGGACTCCCGCCACCATGGACTTTTGGCAAGCCTTGGGGGGGTCAGGAGGGTGGGGGGCTGTAGTAAATTAAATTTAAAGGGTACGGATTGGGGGGTTTTTTGGGAAACAAATACATATGTAACTAATGAACGGATCGGGGTTGCCCAAGAACGGATGCAACGGATTTGGGTCCTGACGAATACGAATACCAAATGGGACGAATCCGTCCCTGCTACACATCCCTAATAAACTATTTAAGTTTATGCTTTATGTCCGAGTCTTTCAGAATAAACTTCTCCTATTTGTATTAGCTAAGGGTTTTATTGAGAAGTTTTATTACATCACAATGGACTTATTACAATAAAAGTAATGGTTGTCAGGTATTAAAATATTACATATTCAACAATTGTTTCAGATAGGAAAATATATCTTTGTTCTTTTAAAATTAATAAGATATTAGCATATCAGATTATACCGTTATGATGGTAAATAACTTAATGACGGTATAGAAAAACGTTTAAATAAATAAACAAATAAATAAATAAATATTTTAGACCTGTACTTTACCAAGTTAAACATTCTCTAACTAACCCAGCTGATAGTAAATTAAAATGGCCAAACCATATAAGTGCAGTCAGCTCTCAGGATCACTTCCTTGATGCTTCAGTATTTCCACAATTCTGATATCCCTGGTCTCAGCCACCCAAGCCTTTGGGAATTTACATATCTTCACCTTTATGAGAAAAACAGTGATTGCACAGAACTCAAAGGCTGGAATGCAAGGCTACAGAGGAGAGCTCTGTCTGTGTCCATTCCCGTTGGTGCACATGTCACGATCCTTTGTTGTCACTTTTTTAATGGCTTCAATTTGCATTTCTCAGTTTATTAATGCAAATTAATTAGCATTAATATTCTTAGTTACTAGGTGATACATTCAAAGCAAATAGGAGATAATATTTTTTTTACTCAATGCATAATTAAACTCTGGAATTCATTACCAGGAGATGTCGTGAAAGCTGTTGGTATAGCTGGGTTTATAAAAGGTTTGGACAAGGTCTTGAAAGAAAAGTCCATAAACCATTCTTAAGGTGGCCTTGGAAAATCTATTGTATATACCTGGGATAAGCAACATAGAATCTATCTATCAACCTTTTGGGATCCTGCCAGGTATTTCTGACCTGGATTGACCTCTGTTGGAAACAGGACACTGGGCTTGATGGAACTTTGTCTGATCCAGTATGGCAAATATTATGTTCTTATATTCTTAAGATCCGCAGTATGATAGTATGATTGACTCAGTTCTTCCAGTTCTTTTTAATTAGTTCAGCTTGCAGGCATCTGTACATTCATCATATGGCTTGTGGCAGACATCTCAACAATAAGTCCATTGGCTTTGATGTGCTGATTTGTTTGGGAAAGCCATAAAGATATGTGTTGCCTGGCCAGCTTGATATACAAGAAAACAGTTCTTTGTCCTTTGTTAGGGAGAATGGTCAAGTATCCCAGACTACAGTGTGACCTACTCCATGCTCAGTCAGCATACAGTTTGTTAAAAGGTTTCCTTGGGCCTTGCTCCTACAGTAGCCACAAAACACTTCCAATCCACAAAAAGTGGGGGTAATTACAATAAACTCACTTCAACAGAACCCACACTGCAAACAAAATTGATTACCTAACACTTAACCAATTTTTACTACTTTTTTTGTATATTTAAAAAAAATTTTGGAACACTCAATTAATTTTCAAAAAATGTTTTCTTTGATCGCGCTATGACGCTCGCAAGGCGCTGCTCGGTGCTCAGATGGAGCGATCAAAGGAACCATAACTGATTTAATGAGCCATTCGCAGTTTCACTGTACCGGTCGTGCATACTTACATGTGCATGGCTTAATCTTTGAGACAAGCATATGCTACTGGCACGATCAACCAGTAGCATATGCTTGTCTCAAAGATTAAGCCATGCACGTGTAAGTACGCACGGCCGGTACAGTGAAACTGCGAATGGCTCATTAAATCAGTTATGGTTCCTTTGATCGCTCCATCTGAGCACTGAGCAGCGCCTTGCGAGCTTCATAGCGCGATCAAAGAAAACATTTTTTGAAAATTAATTATTGAGTGTTCCAAAATTTTTTAAAAATATACAAAAAAAGTAGTAAAAATTGGTTAAGTGTTAGGTAATCAATTTTGTTTGCAGTGTGGGTTCTGTTGAAGAGAGCCTACAGTAGCCACAGCAGGTGCAGTTTCCACCTGGAGCAGTCACCGGCTTTTTTTCACCAGGCAGTGAAATGCTTAGTTCAAAAAGTCCAACATCAGCAGCAGCAGCAGATTCAAGGAAAGTACACAGTGCTTTATTAGTCTTATAGATGGTATGTCTAATAATTTATGACTAGCTTATCTCAAAATTCTATGAGGTCTATAATTCTTTAAGACTATGTTTATGACAAATAGATGAATCACCATTCAGAACCTTGTAAAGCTGCATTACCCCCACCCCCACCCCCCCGCACCCCCACAAGGCTGGCTGAAAAGAAATGGACCTACAAAGCTTCTTTCGCATGTACGTTTTTTCAAAGTTGCATATTGAGTTGCTTTGCATTGATTTTGCATCATTGTAGCTCATTCATTTTGAAAAATAAAATTCTCTGTGTAGGGGACTATACATGAAAGTTTACTACTGTGAATGAGCCTTTTGTGAAGTCACTTTGCAAAAATTGGCATCATGTGCAAAACTGCTCAAAACATCAAAATGTTGGCATTCATGCACAATTTTGGAAAGTGACTTCGCACTTTTGTACTTTGGCTTCTTAATCAATTTGAACAATTACAGAAAATTAACACTATCAAGTTAAAATTTTTTGGCTATTTGAGCATTGTCCAGCATGTTATATTTGGTTACACTTTTTTTTCAATAAATTTTCATCCATCCGAAGTCCTTGCTTCTGAGAAAACCCTAGCACATGATTTATCCCTTTAAATATGACAATACTCAGTTACACAGATACACCCTTTATAGGGAGCATGAACTATAATTCATTTATGTGTTCACTTTATGTCTTTGCTTATTTTAAAATAGGCATAGTAAAATGTGTACTATTTCTATCAGCTTCCCAGGAAATACATTATTCAAAATAAATTATGACATTGTATACTCTTATGCAAGGATATATTGTAACATTACAGAAAGACATGAATAAAACACTAGTTTAATATGGATTATAGTAGAAACACAAAATCAGGGAAATCATTAGCACGTTAAAAACAAGATTTTATTACAAATGATTTGTTTTCATCTGTATTTATAAGCTCTGTTTAGCATGAATGTATTCTGTTTTTAAAAACATATTTGTAGAGTTGGTGTGACAGGGTTATAATATCTTGAATTAAAAGGAATGGGGAGAATATCAGCTCACAGGGGGTTTAAAATCCTAAATCTTTTTGATACTGGAAACTGTAATGGTGATGGATAAGTGGGTAAGTAAGGAAAGGAATTTCAATTAATTGGTTTAGCTCTCTTCCTGCAGCTTAGTCCAGGAACAGTTGTAAGAAAATAACAGAGGATGCTGGGCATGCCTTGGGACGAAGAATCTCCATCTTTGTGAGGAAAACAGCTCACCAAAAAGACTGGGAAACCAAAAACAGCTAATTTCAGGGAAACATGGTAGTGATTAGCCATCAAAACCAGATGGTAGGAATACAAATCATATATTGAGGGCTAGAAGCTCTATTAAAAAAAAAAAATCATAGGGGAAATACAAGGAGTTTGTTTTTATGTTTTTGTGTATTTTGGATTGTGCAACTGAGTAGTCTCCAGGACTAAAGTCAGAACCATTTTGTTTTGTTTAAGTGTTGCTATGCACAAGAATAAGGACAGAAACTCATAATGGTATAATAACCCTTTTTGATAGTTATGCTGTTAGCTGATCTTGCTATTGCATTGAAAGTAATTAACTGTTAGAAACGTCAGTGGCCGCTGCATGAAATTGGCCCTCATTGATCCCTATTTTGCTGTTAAAGCCTAAAACTATATAATAAAACATAACACACTAGAAAAGTCTGGTTTCTGTTGGAAACTTGATAACGCACATTTCCATCCGTTCAGACACTTTATGACAGGTTCTAACAACATTCATCATTTTCGTTATGAAAAAATATGTGAGTAATTAACCACAAAATGCTGAGTATTTTATTTTAAAAAATTTGTAAAAGTTCAAACTAAGAAAAACACTTCCATGCATATCTATTTTTAAATTAACAGCTCCTTCAACCAGATGGAGATGTAGGTTGAGAAAAATGAGTTTCATAAAAACACCTTCAAGCCTCATCTTATTTGCTAGTAAATTAGATTATGAGTCAGTTTCATATATATTTATATGTACATTCGTATTCATCTATTATAAATTTTGTTTATGCCATATACATGAGTAATATTTTTTATTTGTTTGACTACGTGTTAAAGCTAATCTACAATGGATTTCAAACTGATTTGTGGGATAGTTAAGTGACTGTACCGTAACTCCTAATGTTGTCTTTTCTGCCAGTTTGGTGATATTATCAACCATTATAAAAAGTGTTTTCCTCAGCCTCTATCTTTATAATATCTGTCAGAGTTACAGTAATTTATCATACTAGCTATCACTTTATCATGTTCAATTTTGATGCAATGCCTAGATCTAAAATCAAATGAGTAGGTTCAGTTCTCCCAGTGAACATACTAAATGAATATCAAGGACAGGGGCAGATCAAGACAATCTGCTGCCTGAGGTGAGGGATGCGATGGTGCCTTCCCCTCTCCAAGGTGCAGCACAGGTCAAGTTATTGAGGGAGCCGGGGAAGAGGTCCACCTTGGATTCTTCCCTTTCAGTGATTTGAAATGCTGGGGATAGGGAGAAAGGAAGGGTCAGGGTCTCCAGAGGTGTGGCAGAAAAAGTGTCAGTGCTAATATTGCTAGGGAACTGGCAAACTTACCACACTCCTGGGAACCATAGCTTCCTCTAAGCTGAGTGCATGAGTGATTGCTCATACATTTTGGTGCATCGCTGAGCGGTTTTACATGGTCGCTCACATAAACTTTTCTTTGTGCTATATACAGAAATGCAACATTAATGCTGGCTCTCAAAAATTGTTGGTTTAAAAAAATTGTTGCTTTCCCGAAAAAAATATTTGCACACCTAGTCATTTTTTGGAGGGAGCATTGACCTCACCACCTGCCTCTCTCCCATGCAAAGCTATTAGCCGCCCTAGGCAAACTTTACAATACCAATCCCTCCCCATGCACAATTAAAAATTATGGGCCTGATTTTAAAAAGCATTTACACATTTAAAATTGAGTTTTATGCATGTGTGAGCTTCTGAAAATTGCTACAATATATAGCATTGAATTGTCCATAGGATTTACCCATTTAAGTGCACGTTAAACAATTAAATGGCTTTTGAAAATTGCTACAATAGTAGTTATATGTATGTGTATAACTCCTTTGGAAATTACCTCCTATGCATTTAAACAATTTTTATTAACCACTTTCTGAAACCCCAAAAGATTTTATATGAAAAAGGGCATTCAAAGTACTGTTTTCTGAGTAAAAAATATCACTTTAAAAATGTATATTATATTTATATGCACTGCTGTGGTGCCAACCAGAAAATCCTGCAAAAAATACACTTGGAACCCATATGGTATTAGACTTATTATAAAGTATGTTGGGTTTAGGCTTGGCCCTCAAATACCCATAAGTAAACTGATGTAACATTTGGCCAGAAGTCACAGCAAGCGATCCAGGGTTTGAACTCCACAGCCCCAGCTTCCAGAGGCTCCACACCTTTTGCAGTAGAAGAAGACCAGAAGGCTCATCTGCTGCTGCTTATGGTTGTAACTACTGGCCATACAAGCCAGCTTTATAATTATCAGTTTCCCAGACTGTCAAAGTCAGGGCCCTTGTTGGTTACTATTTGAGTCCAATTCTCCGTTACCTCTGGCCATTGAAACAGAAAGCAATGTTGGAGTTGCATCAACAGCATAAAGGCTCATTGGTTATAAGTTCCTGCTAGGAGCTACACAGATTAGCATGACAAGCTTGGCAGAGACCCAGCATCCCCTGTGCATTCCTGCCTTCCACAAGAGAACTGCTTGATTACCAACAACTGAGAAATTTTGGAAGGCACTTTTAAGAAATATGGTAACTTTTGCTAGGACTTTGATTATAATTATTCCCTATTAGTTGGGGGAATTACTCTTGCATATTGTGCTGATATATTATAGATATTCTGTTTAGTTATTTGTCTCAGGTGTTCTCATAAGTACCTGTTTTGTACATATATTTGTTGCATCTGTCGGTCGCAGACAGCTGCGACCACTCTGCCTTACCTCTTTTTCTCCCCTTTCTCTTTCTTTGGGCAAGATGGCTGCCTCCGGTGCCGAGTGCCAAGGGTCTCTGCATTGCCAAACCAGCATGGGCGTCCCCATTTGCCATGCTCACTCCCATTGCCTCCTAGGACGTGAGCGCACACATCCCCTACGCTCAAATACACGTCATGGTGGGAACCTCGGGGGTGGCCCCACCGCATGACGTCAGTACCTCCGGGTATATCTAGCCTCCGCTTTCACTACCACCTTGAGTTAGCACGAACTTCGGTTTAAGCTACTCTGACCGCTCTAAGCTGCATGCTTAGATGCTGCTTCACTCCAAGGGCCTCGCTCCAGTAGAAGCTCAAGATACCCGCTCCTTGGGGATCTCTGGCTTCCAACTACCTTTCGGGGTTCTCTCTAACTAGACAACCGCTCCTCGGGGGTCTTTCTCTCTCTTCTACATTTCAGGATATCGGACCATTGGGTACTCGCTCCTCAAGGGCCTACCAGCCATTATATCCTGCACCACGGACCTTTGGTCCCAACTTTCCACCATCAGGAAGATGCCATCATTCCTGTGAGTACCTCTACGATCCGGTGCTCCAGCTCCAGCCACCAGTTGCGACGTTACCCACACTGCGGGCTTCCGCTTATCGTGAAACATCTGGGTGAGACTTCACATCTGAGCCTGTTGAACATACTGGCAATTCTGGGATCAGTGCCTTACCTTCCTGCTTTACCATCTATCTACAAGCAGTACAATAAAGCCTCTATCCATACTGTGTCTGCTATCTGAGTTCAGCCTATCGCAGTGGTTCCCCATGGGGCCCCTCCCCATGGGCGGAGTCATCTCCATTGCGACCAAGGGTCCACAATGCCACAAACACAACAGATTGCTAACTCCATGGACTCGGCTCAGCTCGCAAACCTGCAGGCCATCCCTGGCCTAGCCCATCGGACCACTGATATGTTCTCCGTGAGGAGTTAGCAATCTGTAATGAAACTGCTATCTGATGGGAGGAGCAATCAGATAGGAGTTAGCAATCTGTAGTATTTAGGAGAGTTGTGGGTGGATCCTTGCATCAGTGGCAGATGGCCACGCCCCCGGGGAAGACCCCGAGAGGGACCACTGGTCAGGCTCAGAGTATGAAGACAGACACACTAGTTCTTTTATTAGACAGTATACTGAACCACCAGAGGTGGCAGTAGTGAGCTGGAATGCCCGGCTGGGCTGTAGTCCCTCAGAAGCTGGAACAGCGATCCCTGGAGGCTGAGCTGTAGAGAAACTGCAATATAGTGAGTAGGCAGGGTAAGCAGAGTTCATGTACCGAACCTGATGGTAAGACTCACACAATGTCTCATAGAAGCCCAGAGCTGGAATGTATATGCCCTAGAGGAGCGAGTACCTGGTTCCAGGGAAAGCTCTGAGAGAGTGTTGGTAACTTACAGATGTAGTAGGCAGAGCTGACTTCCAGGCAGAAGTGAATTTGAAGAAGTCTGGGAACAAGGGCCCTCGAGGAGCGAGTACCGGTTCCAGACTGCAATCTACAAAGGAAGAGAGAGAGCGAGGTCCCCGAGGAGCGGATACCCCTAGTTAGTCCGAGGAGGCAGAGTAGCTTAGGTAGCAAAATCCCTTGCTAACTCGATGTGTTAGCAAATTCTAAGACCTTATATATCCATCTCGGGTTATGTCATCTTCGGGGGATGCCCCCGAGTTTCGCACCATCACCAGTACTTCAGTCGGGGCCACGCCGCGTGCCCCTAGACCTGCAGGAAACATGGCTGTTAGCAGCGTAGAGCCAGTCCAGGGAAGCCGGAGGACCTCGGCAGAGGAACGCCGTGGCAGCCAATCTTCCTGCGGGCGAAGAGGGAGGCGCCAAAGAGGTGAGGAGGGCGGAGAGAGGGCGTTGGGAACCGACGGACACAACAACCACGGAATAACAAAAGTCTTTGGAGAGCCTAGCTACTGCCTTCAATCAGTTACATGCTCAACTGAACTCTTCAGCTCCTCCTGTGAAGGAATTGCTGTCACCAGTAGTAACCCTTAAGACCATTGTACCTTTATCCACACCTACCCGCTTTACGGGTGAAGCTAAGATGTGCAGAGGGTTTGTTAGTCAATGCAGCATGCATTTTTCATTACAGCCTACCCTCTTTCCCACTGAAGCTTCAAAGACCATCTACATCCTGTCGTTCCTAGAAGGACGAGCCCTGGCCTGGGCTTCACTGTTATGGGAACGTGAAGATCCTATCCTAAATGACCTACCAGGATTTCTAAAACTTTTTAAGTCTGTGTTTGATGACCCAGCTCACCAGACCATTGCTGGATCCGCCTTGCTCAACCTTCAGCAAGGTAACAAACCACTTACAGACTTTGCTATTGAATTTAAGACTCTAGCATCCGAACTACATTGGGACACTGGATGCTTATGTGCCATATTCATGGAGGGTCTCAACTCCCGTGTAAAGGATGAATTAGTGGCTCGTGACTTGCCTGATACCCTTGAGTCCCTAATGGAACTAGGAGAGAGAATTGACCGCCGTATCCACGATCGTACTCAAGAGGCTAAGAGTCCACGAAAGTCTACAGTGGGAGCTAACCATCCTAAACCTTTGCCTATTGCTTCCAGCTTACCGTCTGCACCCCTAGAGGAGGAAGAGCCTATGCAACTAGGTCGAAGCCATTTGACCTCTAAGGATAGACATTATTGCAGGCACATGGGGTTGTCCATGTACTGTGGCCAATCGGGTCATGCAGTCCAAACCTGTCCCATTTGTCCGGAAAACTGACGGGCCTGGGATCTGCAGGAGGACTTCTCCTGGGCCTCACCTCTCCTACTTCTCCATTATCATTACCCATATCGCTGCTCTGCGGAGGTCTCGAATTTCAGACTCTCGCCCTCATTGACTCTGGTGCCGGAGGTAATTTTATTCTGAAGGGCTTGTTTGAACATCTATGGATTCCTACCACACCAATAGCTAAGCCTCTGCTATTGTCATCCATCCATGGATAACCACTTCCTGGAGAAGTTTCACTGACAACCCAGGCCATTGGCCTGCGCACTGGAGCTCTATACTCTGAATCAATTTCTTTTCTAGTGTTAGAAAAAGCCATGCATCTGGTGGTATTGGGGTTGCCGTGGCTTCAAGACCATATGCCACAATTTAATTGGGCTACCTTGGAACTGTCCCGGTGGGGACCAGACTGTCATGTCTTGCTGAAGTTTCACCGCTCATCTGCATGCCCACTACCCCATCATTACCTACCATTTGTGATTTTAATCACCATTGCCACCGCTGCTGCTGCTCCAAGTCACTCTTTCTATCTTTGAGTGATTCCATCTCTACTCTGGCTAGTCTTCGAGATTTTTTCTGAATTCCCTTCCCTTACAGTATTTCCTGACTTTTTGTCTTGCCCTGGAAATCCAATGCTTTCCACAGTTGCTGCACCACTCATGGACTTTTGGGTCCCTTATACCTCTTCTAGTTCTGCTTTGCACACTTGGTGCCTTGGGCTTTTGATGCCATTTTTCCTACCTCAGCTCTCAGTGTATATCTTGGGCCTTTGCTGTAACTCTTCTTACATCATTGCTCTGAACCAGTTATTGGCCAGTTATTGGCCAGTGCTGGCATTGCTGCTGCTCCAGACCACTTTTGTTACATTTGGGTGGTTCCTCTTCTGCTCTGGCTGTCTTTGAGTATTTTTCAAAATTCCTTTCCCTTAAGGTACTTGCTAACTCTTTATCTTGCCCTGTTAATCTGATGCTTTAAATAGACCTTGCTTAAAGACACCTCTTCAGCCTTTGTCCTGGACGTGGTTCATTCAGGCTTCAGCCTGCTCTTGCTCAGGCGCCCTCTGTCAGACTGTGTTCCTATTTGTGCCCGGGTCTCCGGGACTCCACCTCATCCATTACAGACTGATACCTACACTAGTTGCTGCCTCTGGGCTGACCTCGATCCACCCATCGACTACCACTGATGGAGGCCACCTAAGTCCAGCTGGCCCTGGCACCCAAAGGCTCAACCTGCGGGGAACGAGGGCTGGTAATGGTGAAGCACAGACGGCCTCCGTCCATCAGCCCCCTCTGCCTGCCGATGGTAGGGACCCATAGGATCCCTCCTACGGGTAGTGTCAACCCCACCTCGGCCCAAGGGTCCACCTCTGGCACAACAGATTGCAAAGGCTATGGACTCGGCAGAGCTGCGTGCCCTCCAGGCTATTCCTGGCCTGACCTTAAAGGTACAAGAGCTGCAACAGTTTCTCGAGGCTCTGGACTTTTCTCTCAAGCATCTGTATACATGGCTAGATGCCATGTCCAGCAACTCAGTTCCAGCGACGGCTTCCTCTCCGCCACAGCCGTCTACTTCCTCCTCTAGATCCTTACTGGCCCTGCCAGCCCCGCCTCATTTCAACGGTGACTCCAAAATATGCAGAGAGTTTATTAACGAAACATAAAAGATCAGATTGCTCCTTCTATATCAAATATAGTTAATGCTTCCTTTGCTCAAGGTTTCGTTCCAGAAGACCTTAAAAAGACATCAGTTCTACCCATACCAAAGAAGAAACATCACGATCCTCTAGATCTAACCAACTACCGACCTGTTGCTACACTAACCTCTATTGCAAAAATATTAGAATCAGTTGCATTACATCAAATTTCTGAGTACATTGAAGAAAATAATATACTGCACAATAATCAACACGGATTCAGGAAAGGACATAGTACAGAGTCTTTACTAATTTCATCTTTTGACACGATCTTGAGAGGTTTTGATTCAAATACAAATTACATACTAGTATTACTTGATATATCAGCAGCATTCGATACTCTCAATCACGATATTCTGATAGATAATTTACTTCAAATAGGCATAACTGGTTCAGCTATACATTGGTTTTCCTCATTTATCTCAAATCGTCCACAAATAATTTCTATGGTAAATATAAATCAGATTGGTACACAACTAAAACAGGTGTACCGCAAGGTTCGTCCCTTTCTGCCTTACTATTTAATATCTACCTTTTATCATTATGTCACCTTTTAACAGGACTAAATCTATACTTCAGAATTTACGCAGATGACATTCAATTCATAATTCCATTTACTGAATCCTGGTCAAAAACATTTTCACTGTTACAACTATACCTATCTACAATAAAAATATGGCTATCACATATCAGACTAAAACTAAATACTAATAAAACAGAATTGATTTATTTATCAACAATACCCGATTCACTTTATCAACCACCTCAGTTTTTCACATTTGAAAATCAAAATATTCCTATCAAACCACATGCAAAAAATTTGTGAATGATCATAGATTCTCGCCTATCACTATCCAAAAATATCTCTGAAGTAGTAAAAAAATCATTTTTCAAAATACATATGTTGAAAAAAATTAAACCACTATTACTACCAAATGATTTCCGTCTTGTGACCCAGGCTCTGATATTGACTACTTTAGATTATTGTAATGCATTATACCTCAGTCTGCCTCAATCGTCATTACAACCGTTACAACTTGTCCAGAATGTAACAGCCAGAATGCTATGCAATGCTTCATGTAGGGACCATATTACACCATTACTATATCATATACATTGGCTTCCAATTCCATTCCGTATTTCCTACAAAATTCTGACTACAATTCATAATTTACTATATAACCCCAATTCAATCTGGCTATGTTCACTTTTGAGACTATATAAACCAAATAGACAGCTCAGATCCATGAATAAATGCATGTTGGAAATTCCTACAATAAAATCTGCAAGTTTGGCGTTAACCAGAAAATGAGCTTTTTCTATTGCAGGTCCTACTTTATGGAACTCAATCCCTGAGTATATTTGCTTAACAGAAAACCGTAATGATTTTAAAAAAGCATTAAAAACGTACTTATTCATTTGCGCTTACAACATATCTGAATGAATATCTCACTTCTGCTTCTTATATTGTCTGACACTGTTGATAATCAGTTGTAAAGTAATTGTAAAGTTTGTATTTTACTGTATGTCTGATATTATGTATGTTTTTAATATGTAAACCGCTAAGATGGATAGACTACTACCCCTAGTGTGGTATATAAAAACTTTTAAATAAATAAATAAATAACGAGTGATACATGCAATTTGCTCTTCAACCCTCCATCTTTCAAAATGAACTAACCAAGGTTACCTTCATCTTGTCTCGCCTAGAAGGGAAGGCGCTGGAATGGGCTTCTCCCTTGTGGGAGCGATCGGACTCACTCCTATGGGAACTGTCTCGGTTCGTGGCCGTTTTCCGGCGAACCTTTGATGAACCTGGGTGGTATGCCATGGCAAGTACTAGTCTATTATACCTTCGACAAGGCCAAAGAAGCCTCTTCGACTATACCACTGAATTCTGGACTGTCTGGGAGCTATCTACCTGGACGGGCTTTCCCTGCAACTAAAGGATGAATTGGCATCATGAGAGCTCCCTTCCTCTTGAGGATCTTATCGATCTAACGGGCCGAATTGACCATCATCTCCAAGAGTGTCAATGGAGAATCAGATGCCCAAGAAACCTTCTCGGGTCCGTTTCCACTTGCCACCTGCTACCAACCCTACTACTGGTGGGAATTCTGCTGTGGCCAAGACCGACGAACCCCTGCAGTTGGGTCCCCGGAAGAGCACCTCTGGTGGAGACAAATAGGCCTGTGTCTGTACTGTGGAGCACCCGGGCATCACCTACAGACTTGCCCAGGTTATCCAGGAAAAACTTCCCGGCCTAAGTTCAGTTGTAGTCCTGAACTCAGGCGCAACGTCTCTGGCCCCTCAACTAGCCGTGCCTGTTACTATAATCTGGGACTCTCGATCTTTTCCTGTCCTTGCTGTGGTAGATTCAGGAGCAGGTGCTAATTTTTTCCTTAAAGATCTAGTTCAGCTCATGGATATCAATACCCATCCTCTCGAGACTTCCTTATGCATTGCTTCAATCTATGGAGAACTGTTACTCGGCCGAATCTCCTTATCCACAGAGCCAGTTTGACTTCTCACTGGCGCTCTCCATTCCGAAGAAACTGAACTTTTGGTTCTAGAGAAATTCATCCAGCCGGTAGTTCTGGGATTACCTTGGCTCCAACGTCACTCCCCCCAATTCAATTGGGGGTCTCTTCAGCTGACAGAATGGGGCTCCGCCTATCACCAGACATGTCTATATAAAGTGGTGCCCCTACCAGTGGTTCCTCTGGCGACCACTTCTTCAGGCATACCTGCTCCCTACACAGACTTCGAAGATGTGTTCTCGTAGTAGAAGGCGGACCTCCTACCACCTCTTCGGAGATTTGATTGTCCCATTGATATTCTACCTGGGACCACGCCCCCCTGAGGGCATACCTATCCTCTGTCTCTTCCCAAGACCAAGGCCATGATGGAATACATCTGGGAGAATCTTGCGAAGGGATTCATTCGCCCCTCTACCTCCCCTGCTAGCGCAGGGTTCTTTTTGTCACAAAAAAGGACAGATCTTTAAGACCATGTATCGATTACTGCGGTCTGAATGCGATCACTCTCAAGGACAAGAACCCTCTGCCCTTGATATCTGAATTGTTTGATCGGCTACACGGAGCTTCTATCTTCACCAAGTTAGACTTATGCGGAGCCTACAACTTGGTGCGTATTCACCCTGATGACATCTGGAAGACTGCTTTCAACACCAGAGATGGGCATTACGAATATTTAGTGATGCCCTTCGGCCTTTGTAACACATCCTCAGTTTTCCAGTGAATGATTAATTAAATCTTCTGGGATCTCTTGTACATCAAAGTTGTGGTGTACCTGGATGACATTCTTGTCATCTACAAGGACCTGGCTATGCACCGTACTAATGTTCGGTCCATACTTCAACATCTTCGGGAGAACCATCTGTTCGCGAAATTGGACAAGTGCCTGTTTGAAAAATCGAGCTTACCCTTTCTGGAGTACATAATTTCCCAACAAGGGTTCTCGATGGATCCTGTGAAACTCAAAGGAATCCAAGACTGGCCACAACCCATGGGCCTGAAGGCACTTCAACGTTTCCTAGGATTCATGAATTGCTACCACCACTTTATACTGCACTACTCTACATTGGCGGCTCCTCTTACAGCTTTAACCCGTAAGGATCAAGATACCTGAAACTGGACCCCGGAGGCTATCGCCACCTTTCGTCACCTCAAAGAGGCTTTCTTAACAGGATCCTGTCTCCATCATCCAGATCCTGACCACCTCTTCCTGGTTGAGGTAGATGCCTCCGCGATTGGAGCGAGGGCAGTCTTGAACCAACGCTCTGTTTCCGGATCCATGGTCCCGTGTTCCTTCTACTCTCGTAAATTCTCCACTGCAGAACAAAATTACAGGATTGGAGACTCGCCATCAAGCTGGCTTTGGAGGAATGGCGCCCATGGCTAGAGGGGGCTCAACATAAATTTGCAGTGTTCACAGATCATAAAAATCTGGAACCCTTGTGCCAAGCCCAACATCTCAATGCCCGTCAAGCCCGATGGGCTCTGTTCTTTTCCATATTTAACTTCGAGCTTCGCTACCACCCGGCAGAGAAAAATCTCCGGGCAGATGCCCTATCACGTTCATTTGAACCTGAAGACAAACCTGATGAACCCAGTCATATTATTGACTCAGCCTGCATTAGTCTTTCGGCTACTCATCCTGTTCCTACTGGGAAAACTGGGGTGCCCTGTTGTCTCCGTGAAAGGGTCCTCCAGTGGGCACATGACTCTAAGTTTGCAGGTCACCTAGGGCGAGCCTGAACCTTAGCGCTGCTCCGGCAGTTCTTCTGGTGGCCCACTATGGTCTCTGATGCTAAAGTGTATGTCAATTCCTGCAGTACCTATGCTCAACAGAAACCCCCGGTTGAGTGACCTTGGGGTTTACTCCAGTCACTTCCAGCTCCCAAAGAAACTTGGACACATATTTCCATGGATTTCATCGTGGATTTGCCACCATCTAAAGGCCACATGGTAATATCGGTTACAATTGACAGATTCTCCAAAATGTCCATTTTGTTCCACTACTGGTCCTACCATCTACACCCAAATTGGCATGCCTGTTCTTTCGACACATCTTCTGACTACACAGCTTACCCAAGGACATTGTTTCTGACAGAGGCCCACAATTCATCGCCAGATATTGGCACGCTCTTTGTAAAAAGTTTGGCATTGACATTAGTTTAACAACAGCATACCATCCTCAAGCTAATGGACAAGTCATGCATACAAACCACTCCTTGAAGGCCTTCTTCCGCGCATATATAAACGATTGTCAGGACAATTGGTCTGAGCTTCTTCCTTGGGCGAAGTTCTCCCACAACCCCCACATCGCGGCTGCCATAGGTACATCGCCATTTTCCATCGTCTATGGGAAACAACCACGACCACCGCTACCCATACCATTGTTGGTGCCGTCTCCTGCTGCTCAAGCCACTGCCAATGCCCTCAAGGCACTTTGGAACCAGACGAATCTTCGCTTTCGCCAAGCTGCTTCCCGGGCCAAGAGATCTGCTGACAGCCATCGATGCTCAGCTCTTGAGTTCCTTCCTGGCCAGAAAGTCTGGTTAAGCACCCATTATATTCAACTCAAGATACCTTCTCAGAGGTTTGCACCAAGGTATATTGGACCTTTTCCAATCATTCATTGTGTCAGACCAGTAACTTACCAATTCCAACTGCCGCCTACATTGGGAATCCACAATACATTTCAAGTATCACTCATAAAGCTTGTGGTCCTATCCTGGACTTCATGAAAGGCTCCTGCACCTCCTCCGCTGGTCGCGGAGACCGACACCACTTATAAGGTCCATGAAGTCCTTGATGTCCACCGTAAGAGCTGCTGGTGGGAATACCTCCTTTCCTGGGAGAGTCACGGCCCTGAGTAAAATTCGTGGGAGCCAGCCTGTAATATCCTGGATAAGAAACTCCTCCTCCAGTTTCATTGTGCCCATCTGGGCAAACTCAGACCTCCAAGGGGGGGGGGGGTGCTGTTACATGCGCCGGCTGCAGCAGACCCGCGGCTTGGCCCCCTCGCCTCTTTCAAAGTACTCCAGCATCTGGTCCCTCTTGTCTGGTGGCTGTGGGCCGCCTGCACTGTCCTCGGGCCACCCCTGGTGCCTCCAGCTCTACCACAGCTTCTGATGCTCCACTTCGGGCCTCTCCGCATGGCCCACTGAGAGACGCCGTCCCGACAAGCACCTCGCCCCTCCCTAGGCATGCGTGCACAGCTAGTCTTTAAATAGGGCCCGCGGCGGGAACCTGGCTGCAGCCCCGGATGATGATTTCGGCAGAGCTCCGGTATATAAGCCCAGGCTCTGCTCTCTCAAATTGCCTTTGCAACAGGTCCCCTCGCTAGTCAAGTGCTCGTTGCATCTTCAGTTCCTGGTTCCCGATCCTGATTGCCTTCATTCCTGTTTCCTTGTTCCTTGTTCCTGTGTTCCTGTTCTTTCGTCTCGCCTTCGAATTGCTGACTTGGTTTCACCCCTGCTTTGCCTGACTACTCTGATGCCTCTCTCCAGCCCCGGACCTCTGCATCGCCTGATTGCTCCATTGCCTCCCTTCAGCCCCGGACCTCTGCATCACCTGACTACTCCATTGACTCTCTCCAGCGCCGGACCTCTGCATTGCTTGACTATGCCGTTGTTTCTCTCCAGCCCTGGACTTCTGCTTCGTCTGACCATCCTTTTGACTCTCTCCTCATCTAGACCTCAGGCTTGCTTGCCACTGCTTCCAGATTGCTGCCAGCCCTGATCCCAGCTTGCTTAAATATGCCTCTTCAGCCTTTGTCCTGGACATGGTTCATTCAGGCTTCGGCCTGTTCTTGCTCCGGCGCCCTCTGTCAGACTGGGTTCCTATTGGCGCCCTGGTCTCCGGGACTCCGCCTCGTCCAGTACAGACTGATACCTACACTAGTTGCTGCCTCTGGGCTGACCTTAATCCACCCATCGACAACCACTGACGGAGGCCACCTAAGTCTAGCTGGCCCCGGCACCCAAAGGCTCAACCTACGGGGAATGAGGTCTGGTATTGGTGAAGCACCAGCCGGCCTCCGTCCATCAGCCCTCTCTGCCTGCTGACGGTGTGAACCCGTAGGATCCCTCCTACGGGTAGTGTCAACCCCACCTTGGCCCAAGGGTCCACCTAAGGCTTTATACCAAATTGGTTGGTGCCCTTTGCCCCTCATTTGGAGCCTTGGGGTATTCTTGCCACTATGGGTGGCTGCTTTGTGCATCTTATAATGCTTTGGGGTCTTCATGCCACTATTTTTTTAATGTGTATGGTGATCTCCTTGGGCTTTACAGCTTTTGTATTCCCTCTGAAGAATCCTGATCTGGAATCTGCAGCATGTTTTTCCTCAATCTCTATAGCCCTTGCCTATTTCTGAGAGTGCCTGGAAAAAGAGAGTTATATTTGTATTTAGAGGCCCTTCATAATCTAAGCCCTAGCCTGTAGTTTGTGTCTAAATCTGGCACTCTAGACAGAAAAAGAGAAACACATCATTATTTTCTTTATTGCTATGGTTTGTTGAATGATTTTGCTATTCTGTGATGCATAAAATAGTTTAATTTGAAACATTAAAAATAACAGATGTGTGTTGTCTAATCACATGCTTTTTTTTTTTTTTTTTTTTTAAATGCTACACGTCTTACAAATTCTGCCAGGGGTATGTAAACTTATAAGCAAAACTGTAAAAAAAAACCCCAAAAACAGTGGAAGAGAGATGTGAATTTAGGTCCAAAGTGTACCCTGGAATCATACATATTGGAAATGATGCATAATATAAACACTGGCTGCATTTGAAATTATGTACATTTCATAAAGGGTACATTTTTCTTCTAATATAAGTAGCAAATTCTCTAACTCATAGTGGACATGTCCTAGTGTTGATAGATTATATTAAGATTTGTACAATAGCTTTAGGCTTGCTTTACTTGCATATTGCAATTTTTTGCAAATGGCTGGCAATTTATGATGATCCTGTGGTTTTGGTGCGAGCTGTCATGGTAGCCCTTATACAAACCATAGGATGCCACAGGCAATATACCTCAGGAAATACAGTAATTTTAAAGGTGATAAAGGATCTGTCAGAGGATACTAGGAATTCAGTTGAAGCATTTTCTATTTCTGAAATATTGGACAATATGCAGTGGGTACAGGTGTCCTTAAATTTAAAATGCATAATTTTGGACAACTTGTTTATTGATCCCTTTGAGCTTTCTTTATAGTATTATCCACTAACACATGTTAAAAATCTGGAATGGATTAACAGTTTTCTTTTTCAACTCCATTTTTATCAGGTAGCATTATGACTCACAACAGGGTCACTTGTAGCCCAGCAGGCTGACCCATCCCTTATTACTCACAAACCTATACCTACCTATTATCCTGTCCACCCTATACCCAAGTTAACTATTATTAATTTCTGACATATATAAATCTTCTTGATCAGAGGGCAGTGGAAGCCAAAGATTACATTTCTATTATGACACTTCAGCAATATACAAAATTTAGCAAATTATAGAATAGATTACTTTTAGAGCAATCATACCCTGGTTTTGCTCCCAATAACAAGTTATACTTTTGATGACATGGATTTGTCCTTGAAAGATTCCTGTATATCTCAATAAATGCACATTCTAATGTGTGTTAGTACAGAGATTGTAATTTAATAAGGAGCATAAATACCATATGCTAGTATGGCTAGTAACTACTACTTGCGGCAATCTATGGCTGAATCCTCTTCTCCATGAATAAAAAGTTGGCTGTGGCCCAATGTTCCTCCTCCCGAGCTGTGAAAGGGATTTGTTTCTTGAAAAACCCCAACCCTCAAACTGTGAAAGGGAGTCCTATCCCACACCCCCATCTAATGCAGGCAAAGTCTGTGGCAAGAAAGACCCCTTATCCTGCTCTGTCTATCGTTTTGAAATTTAGAGAGAACAGTAGTGGGTGAAAGCCTGGCTGGCTGGGGGTAGCCTTAAGCTGTGTGATAGGAGGGGGAGGGGGAGGGAGGGAGAGAGAGAGAGAGAGAGAGAGAGAGAGAGAGAGAGAGAGAGAGAGAGAGAGAGAGAGAGAGAGAGAGAGAGAGAGAGAGAGACTGACTAGCTGTAATGTCCTCTCCCTAGATAGGTATTTGTGTCCCTATGGGTGGCCCACCTAGTAACTCGAGGTGAGGTTTAGGTATTGGTGTAGGGGGTTAGGGG